>NC_045597.1:102774252-103391574 GCF_009762305.2 Zalophus californianus
TCATTAAACACCCCATAATGAGTCTACCCATAGACCAAAAAACTTGGCTGTAGTCAAAGTTTCTCAAACATCAGTGTGCATCAGAATTGCTTGGGAAACTTAAAAAAAAAACCGGCTAAGTTTCTGAGGCCCCTACCTCAAAGATTCTGATTCATTACATCTTAGGGGAGTTCCAGGAATCTACATTTTTAAATTAAGTATCACAGTCTGTATTGATGATATATAGATCACATTTTGAGGAACACGGTGTCTAGAGATTTAAAAGAAAATCCATCTCCAAATGAAGCCAGACCAGCTAAAAACAGATCCTGTTGCTTTGGAACTTCTCATTTCCATTATTCTCACTGATTTTGACTCCCCCCAACCCCCACCACCCCAGTGTTATAATATCAACTGCCTACATGACTGGATGTATTTACTCTTAAGAGTATTATTGAGGACAGCTATTGTTCACCAAAGAGCACAATATCCTTCTGTGTGCAGCCCTTAGAGAGAAATTTCTGTCTCTTCTTGGTATCAGAAACTATTGGGCTTATCCTGAGAAATTGGTTTGTGTTTTATCTTAGTTACACAATGATTCAAGTGTCAGGTTGTGTACTTCTTGCAGCATGCATTTTGTATAACAACCTTACTCTTGGTTTTATCTTATTTTCTAACCGTAATTATTCCTTTGTTTCAATTTCGTGACCAACTTATTTTAAATTGTATGTTATCTTGTATGAAGTTTTGTAAACTCCCTGAAATTTTATTATGGAAGAAGGGAGATATATAAGTAAAGAATAAAAATAATAGGGAAAAATGTTTGGGACTCATCTAACTGATACTGTGGTTCCACTGTCTAGCCTGCCACCCATTGTTGTCTTTCTCCCTGAGCCACATCCACTCCTTTCTGCCTTAATTCCATAGCCACACAACTTCAATCCTTAACTACTGTACTTAGCTTTTTGTCTCTAGTTTGCCTTGAATGTAGCTGTCCTGTGTACATTGTGTCCTCCCCCTGTTAAAGACCTTTACAGGTTCCCTGGGAGCCCTCTTCAGTCTGATTTCATTTGACTTCTGTGCCACTTGACCTATCCTCGTACTTCCTGCGGGTCTAGCACAGTGTTAGGCGCCAAGGGTAGTAGTCCATATATGTTGATGGAAGATGATGTACTCTACTAAAATCCTACTGCCCTTTTTAGATTTAGCTTCCAAAGAAGATTTTTATTTTATTTTTAATTTTTTTATTGTTATGTTAATCGCCATACAGTACATCATTAGTTCTTGATGTAGTGTTCCATGATTCATTGTCTGTGCATAACACCCAGTGCTCCACGCAGAACGTGCCCTCCTTAATACCCATCACCAGGCTAACCCATCCCCCACCCCCCTCCCCTCTAGAACCCTCAGTTTGTTTTTCAGAGTCCATCGTCTCTCATGGTTCGTCTCCCCCTCTGACTTACTCCCCTTCATTCTTCCCCTCCTGCTATCTTCTTCTTTTTCTTTTTTCTTAACATATGTTGCACTATTTGTTTCAGAAGTACAGATCTGTGATTCATCAGTCTTGCACAATTCACAGTGCTCACCGTAGCACATACCCTCCCCAATGTCTATCACCCAGCCACCCCCTCCCTCCCACCCCCCCACCACTCCAGCAACCCTCAGTTTGTTTCCTGAGATTAAGAATTCCTCATATCAGTGAGGTCATATGATACACGTTTTCCTCTGATTGACTTATTTCACTCAGCATAACACCCTCCAGTTCCATCCAGGTCGTTGCAAATGGCAAGATCTCATTCCTTTTGATGGCTGCTTAATATTCCATTGTGTATATATACCACAAGAAGATTTTTATTTTAATTTGGTTTTATTTTTTTGAAAGATTTCATTTATTTATTTGTCAGAGAGAGAGAGTACAAGCAGGGGAACGGCAGGCAGAGGGAGAAATAGCCTCCCTGCTGAGCAAGGAGCCTGATGCAGGGCTCAATCCCAGGACCTTGAGATCATGACCTGAGCCGAAGGCTGTGATGCTTAACTGACTGAGCCACCCAGGTGTCCCCCGAAGAAGATTTTTAAAAAATAACAGTATTAAAAGTTAGATATGTTCAATATCAAGACTCAAAGAGGCAGATGTAGTCTCTGTCTTCAGAGAATTCATACATGGATTCAGAGAATCTATACATGGAAATTGAAAAATGATGATACTGAGTGCACCCTGCTAAGGTCCATATGAGAGGTTCTGACAATATATTAAATCACGTTCAGAGTGAAAATTGTTTAAAGTCCTGGGTAGAGTCTATCTACAATCCTCTAATTGTACCTCTCAATGGACATTTATATCAAAGGTTCCGAGAAAGAAAATCCAACTCATGGAAGAGAGAAATGACGAAGCTGTTCACTGGAGAAAAGTTATTTGTGTTATCTGCAAAACTAGAAATGTTTAGAAACATTACTTAATATCTTCACCTAACTTACTATTTATAAATATATTAATCTTCTTCTCTTCCTTCTCAGTATAGTAGAATAGGCTTGAAGCATGATTACATTAATGATATCTAGAGATGATAGTCTAAAGCAAGTTAAGTGCTAGGTAAACTGTCCTTTGGTTGAGAATCCCATAACTAAAGAGGTCATCAATAGGTCTCCAAGGAAAAGTCTGCAAAGGTACTTAAGTCTGCCATAAAAACAAACAAAGATCCACATGCCTAGAATCTAAAACATAGTGACACAAAGTGAACCTTATGATAGTCAGATAGTGTCTAAGAGAACAAGTGATATTTGCTCATTTGCTTTTTGTTTAGAGCCCTAGAAGGGCATGGTTGTTTTAAGCAATGGCAAAATAACTAAATAGATTTTTGGAGCAAAATTAAGACTTGGTTTGAACATCCTTGTTTTCATCAAATAGTATGTTTAGGTCCCAGATGCTCTATGAAGCACTCATAACTGATGTGATTTCTGTCTTTAAGAGCTGACATTTGCAAGGAGCTTCTCAGTTAAGTGTAGATATAAAATACTTTCTTGTACAAATAGAGTGTGATGTCTTTTGCATAAGAAGATAATGTTCCTAGGATGCCTGGCCTGGGGTTGGCTCTTGATCTCTTGATCTTGGGGTTGTGAGTTTGAGACCCAAGTTGGGCGTGGTGATTACTTAAGAAATAAAATCTTAAAAAAAAAAGAAGAAGATAATGTTCCTGACCTACCGTCATTTATTTTGAGGCTTTTTTTCTCTCCATATAGTCTTGTCCCGCTACGCTCACAACCAAGTACATATTTACTGAAAGAACAATTCATGGAACAAAACAAAATGAGGCGGGCTGCATGAAATTAGTTTATCACTCATGCTTTTAGAATTTCAGTGATCTGTGATAGCTGACTGAACTAATCCGCAAAAGACACTTAGATTGGAAAATGCCTTAGTTTGGCTCAGGGCAAAAGAAATATTTAAATTATATAAATTAAATTTTTTCTGAATCTTTGCATTATATACGCTTTAAAAATAGCTTTCTTGAGGTGTAATTGATATACAATAAACTGCACATATTTAACAACTTGATGAATTTTGACATATGGGTACGCCCATGTAACCACTGCCACAAATCGAGATAATGAACATATTCCATATTCATCACTCCCAAAATTTCATGTAGTTGCCTCCCCCCAGCCTATCCCTTCCATCACCTCCAGGTGACTACTCATTTGCTTTCTGTCACTATAGATTAATTTGCATTTTCTAGAGTGTTAAATAAAGTAACCACACAATATGCACTCTTATTGGGCTTTTTTTACTCAGAGATTATTTTGAGATTCACCCAGGTTGTAGCATTCACCAATAGTTCATTCCTCTTGGGGTGTCTGGGTGGCTCAGTCTTTTAAGCATCTGCCTTTGGCTCAGGTCGTAATCTGGGGGTCCTGGGATCGAGCCCTGGATTGGGCCCCTTCTCAGCAGCATGTCTGCTTCTCCCTCTCCTTCTGCTCCTCCTCCATGCTCATGCTCTCTCTCTCTCAAATAAAATAAAATCTTAATAGAAATAGTTCATTCCCCTTTATTGCTAAGGAGTATTCCATTGGATGGATAGACAGCAATTGTTGATCCATACATCTGTTAAGGATATTTGGATCATTTCCAGTTTTTAGCAATTACAGATAAAGCTGCTATGAATATTCATGTAAAAGTCTTTATACAGATGTATTCTTTCATTTCTCTTGGATAAATATGTAGGAGTGCAATGGCTGGATCATGGGTAGGTCTATGTCTAACTTTTTTTTTTTTTTTTTTAGAGAGGCTGAGAAAGAGGCAGGGAGAGGGGCTGAGGGGGGAGGGAGAGAGAGAATCTTAAGCAGGCTCCATGCCATAGCTCAGAGCCACATGCAGGGCTTGATCTCACAACCATGAGGTCATGACCTAAGCTGAAATCAAGAGTTGGAAGCTTAACCGACTGAGCCACCCAGTCACCCCTCTATGTCTAACTTTTTAAGAAACTATTTTCGAAGATGGTTGTACTATTTTACATTCTTATCAGCAGTATGTGAGAGTTTTAGTTCTACACATCACGGACATGTAGTGTGATTAATCTTCATAAATTTCTTGTTTAATCTCCAAATAATTTAGGATTTTCCAGGATTTTAGGATTTCTTGTTTAATTCCATTATGGTCTGAGAACATACTTTATACGATTTCTATTTAAAAATTTAATTTAGGTGTATTTTTTGGCCCAGAATATAGTCTATCTTGGGGAATATTCCATGTAAACCTGAGAAGAATATGTATTCTGCTACCACTGGATTAAAATAATCTGTAAATGTTAATTAGATTCAGTCAACTGATGGTACTGTTTAGTCCAACTATATTCTTACTGATTTTCTTCCTTTTGGATCTATCAGTTAATGAAAGATGGATGTGAAAGTCTATAGCTATAATATTTGTCTGTCTTTTTGCATTTCTATCAGTTTTTACCTCATGTATTATGATGCTCTGTTGTTAGGTGTATTCATGTTAAGGATTGTTTTATCTTGGAGAATTGACCCATTTATCATTATTCCTGAAAATTCCTCTTTATTCCTGAAAATTTTCTTTGTTCTGAAGTCTACTATGTCTGAAATTAACATAGTTACTCCATGTTTCTCTTTTGGATATACCATAATGGTATATCTTTTTTTTTTCCTTTTTTTTAGCATGGTATATCTTTTTCCATCCCATGGTATATTCTTTTTGATCCATGTAGTATACATTTAAAACTAATCTAAGTTCACCTGCAGATAACTATACCGCTTAATGGGTAATTGGTAATGAATTCTTCCAGCTTTTTTATGTTTGAAAAAAATTATTTTGCCTTTGTTTAGAATGATATTTTCTCTGGGCATAGAAGGCTAGGTTGACATTTTTTTCTTTCAGTTCATTAAAGATGTTGCTCCCCTGTCTTCTCATTTGCATTGTTTCTTAATGAAAAATCTGCTGCCATCATTATCTTTGTTCCTCTGTCTGTAATGTATCTTTTTTTTTAGGATTTGTCTCTTCCTCACTGAATTTAAGCAATTTGATTATCATGTGTCTTGGTAGAGTTCTCTTTGTTTCTTGTACTTGAGGTTTGCTGAGTCTTGGATCTGTGGTTTTATAGTTTTTCATCAAATTTGGAAAAATATTGTCTGTAAGTTCTTCAAATAATTGTGTCTATCCCTCTAAACCATTTTAGGGACTCCAGTTACTTGTATATTATGCACCTTGAAGTTGTTGCAGAGCTCGCTGGTTCTCTATCCTTTTTTTTTTTTTAAGATTCTTTTCCTCTCTGCATTTCATTTTGTATACTTTCTATTGCTGTCTTCAAGTTGACTAACTTGTCATCGCAGACTTTTGTTCTGCGATGTCTCCTCAGCTCTTAATCCCATCCAGTATATTTTCATTTTCAAATGTTGTAGTTTTCATCCCTAGAAGTTTTATTTTTTTAATGTATATCTTCCATAGCTCTACTTAAGTTTTTGCAATATGGAATACAGTTACAACATTTGTTATATTGGGAGCCAATTGCTTCTGGTTGAGAACCACTGATTTAGGGATTTGAACAAAGACCCCTCAACCTGGTATTTAAGCCTCCAAGATATATTCCCATCTAACCTTTCCAAACCTCATCATCTAGTTTTTTACTCATTCCACTCTCTAGCTCAGCAACTCTGTACTGTTCCCCTATCATGCCTTAAAAACCAGTGCTCCTCTGCCATCTTTCATGCTGATCTGTTTGCCTGAAATGTCCTCCCCTATCTTTCTGTATTCCAAAACTCTCCCTGCTTTAGAAGACTTATTAAAAACACCAACTTTTCCATGAAGCCCATTCTGATTTTCTTTTCTTTTTAAAGATTTTATTTATTTATTTGAGATAGAAAGAGAACATAAGTGGCAGGGAGGGGCAGAGGTAGAGGGAGAAGCAGACTCTAGTCTGAGCAGGAAGCTGATGCAGAACTCAGTCCCAGGACCCTGAGATCATGACTTAAGCCGAAGGCAGACACTTAACCGATTGAGCCACTCAGGTGCCCCCATTCTGATTTTCTAGTCTGATATGATTTTCTTCTACTAGTGGGTTTGTCTCACTCCCACTATTAGTAATTGTAAGCCTCTTGATGCATCTGTCCCTTACTTTCTGCACACTTAGCACACCCCCTAAACTACACATGAAAGGTGATCAGTATGTATTTATTGAATTGTTAGTTTGTGTTTTCACATACTGAGGTTCTTTTAAAAATATATATATCTGTTAAAACTCAATAATAAAAAGACAAATAATGCAATAAAAATGGGCAAAGGATCTAAATAGATATTTCTTGAAAGAAGAGATACAGATACAGCACTTGAAAAAATGTTCAACATAATCAGTCATTAGGGAAATGGAAATCAAAATGACCACGAGGTACCCCTTCATACTCACTAGGATGGCTATAATCAAAAGGACAGATAAAACACATCTTGGCAAGGATATAGAGAAATTGGAACCTTCATACACTTCTGGTGGGAATGTAAAATGGTGCAGTTGCTTTGGTGAACAATCTGGCAGTTTCTCAAGTTAAACATAGAGTTACCATATAATCTAGTAATTCCATTTCTGGGTATAGATAGATCCAAGAGAAATGAAACATATGTCCTCACAAAAACTTGTATTCAGATGTTTGTAGCAGCATTATTCATAATATTGCCAAAGTGAAAATAACCCAAATGCCATCAACTGATAGGTGGATAAATAAAATGTATTATATCTATACAATGGAATGTTATTCTTCAATTAAAAGAAATAAAGTACTGATACCTACTGCAATGTGGATGATCCTTAAAAACATATGAAAGGGGATGCCTGGGTGGCTCAGTTGTTAAGCGTCTGCCTTCAGTTCAGGTCATGATCCCAGGGTCCTGGGATCAAGGCCCTCATCGGGCTCCCTGCTCCGTGGGAAGTCTGCTTCTCCCTCTCCCACTCCCTCTGCTTGTGTTCCCTCTCTTGCTGTCTCTCTCTGTCAAGTAAATAAATAAAATCTTAAAAAAAAAACCCAAAACAAAAAACATATGAAAGAAGCCAGTCACAAAAGACCACGTATTATATGATTCCATTTATGTGAGCGCATGACCCTGAATATGCTAAAGCAATTGAATTGTACACTTTAAATGAGTTAATCGTATGTAAATTACATCTCAAAAAGATATATGTGTAATTACGATTCAAAAGAGAAATGTGTAACATGTGAAATATCAATATATATAAACTATTTTGATAAAAAAAGAGTCCTTTTCTGTGAGAAAACAATTGGATGGCAAAGCCAATTTTCTTGGCAAGAAGAAAATTGCTCAGGCTATCACAAATTTGCCTGCAGACTAAACAGATGAATTCTCCTAGGATGGATGCCACTTTTTTTTTTTTTTTTTTTTTGCTAAGACATCATCCTTTTTGGCACATTGTTATTAAGCTTTGGCTTGTCACCACTTCTCACAAAATTGATAAAGTACCACCTGAGCACTCTCTTTTCCTACGTTTTATATTGTATTGCTAGAATGTCCATCCAAGCCTTATCTTTGGTCTTTGCAAAAACCAAAAAGAGTCATTACTTTCTGTACTCATAATATCATCATCCTGAGTTAAGTAAGGCAGGCTTTACTCTCACATAAGGAGCGAGTGGTTGAAGCAGAATAATTAAGAAGCAGGTTTGAAGACCAGATCTGATATACTCCCTTCTGCTTTCTGGATAGGCTCTCCAGAATATGCCTGTACCCCTTCAGGTACACAGTTATATGTTAGATGTCCTTTGGTGCAGACTGCTGTAGATTCATGTCTTGAGTTTCACTGGTGTAACCAGCACTCAGAGAAATAGAAATAAATTTTCAGAGGACTCCAAACCAGCTTTCAAAATAATTTTGTTACCTGCTGAAAAAGCTTTATATGCCCAAAGAATGGTAGAATTGATCAGGCATTTAAAATAATGTAAATCTGTGGGGTTTTTTTTTTGTTTTGTTTTGGTTTGGTTTTTTAAAGATTTTATTTATTTATTTGACAGAGAGAGACACAGCGAGAGAGGGAACACAAACAGGGGGAGTGGGAGAGGGAGAAGCAGGCTTCCCTTTTAGCAGGGAGCCTGATGCGGGGCTTGATCCCAGGTCCCTGAGATCGTGACCTGAGCCGAAGGCAGACGCTTAATGACTGAGCCACCCAGGTGCCCCTAAATCTGTGTTTTTGATAATATTGTGACCTGGGTTAGTGCAAAAACTAAGCACTTAACATATTTTCTTCTTTTGTCATAAGCAGTAGAGTGAAAACATCACCTATTTTAACTCTTGTTACTAGGAATATTTTAGGTTATTAATTGGGATATTTTTCAGATAATAATAAATAATGTGCTATCTTATACACATTCATTGTTAAGATAGGCATTCTAAAGACCACATGTTAATAAACTACTGAAATAGAATTATGTTAATTCTATGATTTTTTCAGGAAAAAAATGCACCTTGCTGGAAATCCATCCTGTGTATGTGTTTTGGTGCAGGCTGTAGAATTGTACGCCTCTGATGGTTAATTAGTTTTGGATAATCTGTTTTACTGGAAGAGCCAAAAATATAATGAAAAGAGCTTTTAAAATTTTGTTTTTTAACTAGCTTTATCTTAGCATGTAAATAGTAAAAGCAAATCAAAGGGCTGCTTGGCTGGGAACCTCTTGGTAAAGTAATCAGCTTTGATGTTTGTCTTTTGATAACCCACGTAATTTTGGGGAGAGGAAAGGCCAGCTCCTCAGGATTTGCTTCCATTGACCAGGATCTGATAAACTTGCAAATTCTAACTTTATATAGCAGCACCTGGAGTACTGGGCTTTGTCTGTGAGCAATGGGAAAAACTATACTACTCAGTGGAAAATATGAAAATAAGAAGAAGAACAAAAGCCAAAACCTGTAGGAATAGGACACATTTGAATTCTGAATTGGAAAAAAGTTTAGAGATTTTGATTTTAATGTTGGTCATGGAGAAAAGTGAATCCCAAAGAGGTTAAATGAAATTTCCAAGATCAATAGAAAGTTAATGCTAGAACCCAAACTGGAACCAGCATGTTTTTATTCCTACACCAATCATTTATTCACTTGGTCATTCACTCATTTCACAAATATTTATTACATGCATATGACGTTCTAAGTTCTGTGGAAGGCACTGGGCTTACAGTAGTGAATAAAACATAAAATCATTCTCACCCTTGTGGATCTTACAGTTTGGTAATGGAGATTGATATTAATCTCTCTTGTTCACACACACAGTTGTGAACTCTGGAGGATAGAGACAGGGGGCTATAAGAACACATCATGGAAAAGCCTGGCTAGTGAGGGCAGTCAGAGATGGTTCCCCACCTATATATAAATCCATACCCCATTTTCCTAGTCCCTCAAGTCTACCCTCCTATTTTGACTTCCAGGCCTGATTGTGTCTATGTTCACCTCTCTCTGCCTGAAATGAATTCTCTTTACTTTTTTATATGGCAAACTTCCACTTGTCTTTCTGGGCCCTTAAATATTATTTCCACAGAGCAGTGTTCCTTGACCCCACGGACTAGATTATGTACTCCCACGATACATTCTCATAGCACCACACACTTTTCCATAGTAACACCTCCCACCATTGATTGTACAATTGTTTATTTAAGATCTGGCCCCCTCACTAGACTGGAAGCTCCTAAAGGGCAGAGACCATGACTGCCCTTCTCAGTCCTATGAACAGTCCTGTCACATAGTAGACGCTCAACAGATATTTACTGAACGATTTGATCTCTGAGCTGTCATTAATAATGTTGACCACGTTTCTCCATGAAGCCTCTAAAGTCCATGAAGCCAGAAGCAACTTGATTCATGTAAGGGACACCTTCTCTGCTGCCCTTTTTCCTTGCTCTTCCTTCTATCCTGAATTTTTGTAGTTCTTGACCTAAAACAATCCTCTCCCTAAACCTTGCTTTCCTCTTTTAGTCTTTGTGGAGAATTAGCTAAAATTAGCTCAGGGATCTAATTAGTTTTGGTTGCAAATGGGAAGCTCCTTATTTGAGGTTTGTCTTTCCACATGTCTCTCCTTGTATAGCTGGCATACATGCTCTGGAATAAAGAAACCTCCTCTGATGGTGTTGTGAACATTCTTTCAAAATACATACTTCCTTGACATGTCTGGGCAAGGGCATGGTCTGATAAGAAAATTCTGTCAGTGTATGCTGGTCCATGCTTTCCTGAAGTGGCCCAACTTCCTTGAAGAGATAGAGACACAAAGGAAGAGTAGTTCAGAACAAAAATAAGTTTTAAAAATGAGAAATACCAAGAATTATAGAAGTCTGGAGGGGAAGCCCATGGAAAAAGCAATGTGCTGATATGGAAAACAACAAAAGATACTAAAAAAAGCATAAGTGAATTTTTATAGATTATCCAGACTTCACTTGTTGGCTATGCTTATTTAAGGAGAATATATTCATGCATCTTGTTTGTCCTTCAACTCAGTTCCACACATTAATGAACAGGTATTGAATACCTACTCTCTGTAGATCTAGCAGGACTATGGAAATGAATAAGATTATGACTTTCTTCAGAAACACAACAGTCTAGTAGGGACTATAGAAATGTTTATCACTATAATGCCAGGTATAAATAGTGTCCACCAGACAAGAGGCATAAACAAAATGTAACAAGAACCCAGAAGAATGCATGCCAGTTGTGACCAAGAGGAATCAATGCTGTCCTTCATGGAGGGTTTAGCATTAATTAGGCTAAAAAAGTGGGCTTCAACAGTCATATGTGGCACAGCAGAAAGAATGGTAGCAGGGGAATGGGGAATATGAGGAATGCAGGAGGGAAGGATATTCTAAGCTGAAGGGATAGCTTGACTGGAACCACAGAGTTCCAGTATGTTTGAAAACTGTTGAGTTGACCCTAAATTATATGGTATGGGGCTGGAGAGATTTGGTAGGGGATAAGAAAAGAAAAATATTTGAGACCAAATTGTAGAACGTTTCCAGTTCTGTGCTAAGGAGATTGGATTGAAATAGACTGAAGGCTTTACAAAGTTCATGAAACTCAAAGTGCTTAATCATCCTCCAAACCCATAAACTCTGTGGATATCTATATGAATTTATTTCTAGTTCATAATTTTTGGATTTATTTCATGAAATAGTTTTATTAGAAGCTTGTTTTTTTTTTGTTTGTTTGTTTGTTTCTGTATTCCTGGCACTTGTATACAGCTTAGCTCATATAGGCATTCAATAAATTTGTTGAGTGCCATTCACTTTCCCTCAGGCCTTGTTTATACACAAATTAAAACTTCTGTCACAACACATCAACCCAATTCCATACAAGTGACCAGTCTGGAGCATTCAGGCTAAACGAAATTTTCCCACTAGCCTGTATTCTAACCTGTCTGCATAATCAAGCCAAGATTTCTAATTTGTCTTGTTTTCATGGACATAGCCAACTTAAGCTCCTTTTTGATTTTCCTTTGGATTGCCAACATTCTATTTGGTAAGAAGACAGCCAACCTAGATAATTGGAGACAAAAAAAAAAGAAAAAAAGTGTTTTTCCACTATGAGCAGTCAGCCCTTTAGTTCCTCTTAATTTTCCTGATAATTGCTTTAACCCAGCACTTCAAGCTGCCTCGCTTAGTTTCTACATTTCAGGGTCTGATGCACAATTCCTTGGAATCAGTTGACATGTTAACTTTGAACCTTGAAAGAAGAAAAGCTTTCACTCCTGCACAGTCACATATGCCTGAACGGCTTGCCTTTTTACATACAGAAAAGGCTTGGTTGCCTTTGCAGAAAATTAAATAACTCATCCTTTTTATACCAGTGCCAAACATCAAAAGGGCCAACTACCTACTGAGTAGTGTTCAAAGACCGGCTTAAAAAAAATCAAGACAGGAATGAAAGCCAAGGTTTTTTTGCAAAGCAAATGCTTACGAGAAACCTCTGGTAGTCATGGAGTAAAATCCCATTTTCATAGTTTCACTCTGTGCTTTTAGATACATTGGGCTGGGGTTTTTTTTCTCATTGCTTATCTTATTTCCAGTTGTAAGTTGGGTATTTCTGCCCTTTTGGGAATGGAATTAATTTAGGCCTATTTGATGAGCTGTACAATAAAAATGTATTCTAAATGCTGGTATCAGGGAAAGGAGGTGACACTCCTGTGGGAAGAACGATAGGACTCAGGGTATGGCTGAGTCCATGGAATGCTTTCTATTGTGGCAGGCTTGTACCACAGGAGCCTGTTGGATTAGTCTAGCTTATGTCACCCATTAAAACTTCTGTCTTGCATGAAGCCACCTCTGTTTCCCATTGGTTCTGGGCTGAGTTGGGAGCTGGCTTGGACCTCACTCCTCCATGGCTTTGCTTTCTGTCTCCCTCTCTTGCTAATGTGCCAAGTCTTTGTCATCAACACCTGTCTGTGCCTCATCAACACCTGCCTGTGCCTGTCAAAGACAATAGCCTCTTGCCCTGTTCTTTCTTCTCTTTCTATCCCTTTATCTATCCTTCCTTCCTTCCTTCCTTCCTTCCTCCCTCCCTCCCTCCCTTTCTTCCTTCCCTCCTTCCTTTCTTCCTCTCTCTCTCTCTCTCTCCCTCTCTTTCTTTCTCTTCTTTCCCAGTAGCAGTCACCAAAGTTTATTTGGGGACATCTTGTCTTTTATTTGTGTGAGACAGGAATGTTTCCAGTAACAACAAACAGACAAAAAGTTTTAGAACCAGACTAATTTGGTGGGAGATGCACAGAGATAAGGGATAAGAGTACAGGGCATTGGTATCTCCACCTTTCTGCTCCCAAATGCTGCTGTACTAGACCCTACGTATCACTGACTGACCAACCCACTGTCCCAGGAAGTCTTGTTGAAGGGGCCGCTCTCTGTGGCTCAGTTTTATACCATGTGACCTTGTTGCTCCAAGCATGGTTGATTGAACCACGACAGAATACTTGTACCAAAGGTAATCTGTAAACTGGCCAGTAGCTTGTGGTATGGCCTGGCAGAAAAGATGTGTTTGGTCAATTGTATTTTCTTCCTGAGGATTTCAGCAGATATATATATATATATGATTTCTAGTGGGAGCTGTAGCTAAAAGGCCATTAAATTAAGAGAGACTTGAAATGCCCTAAGCAAACTGTATTTGTGAGCAAGCAAAAGATGTGAGGCAGAGAAAAGATCCGTACAGTTAAGCACCTGAGTGAAGATCTCTAAAATTTCAAGTGTGGATTCCTGCCTTGGATTTAGAACTACTGTTCAATTCAGGCTCTGTGAGGCCTGGCCCTATTATTAGAGCATTATGAGATTCTGTTTCCCTGTTAGCCATGTGAATCCTTATAATAAACCCCTTTCTTGTGCCAGCTGAGTGCATGTAAGAAATGCTTTCGGCTGCAAGGAACAGAAAACCCAACCGGCAGCATCTTAACCATAAGGACATTTATTATTTATGTGACAAAAATTCTAGTTGCAGCTTGATGATGTCATGAAAGATCCAGGAACATTTGCCCTTCTGTATTGCCTTGTGTCTGAGGTTGCTGCAATTCAAGGCATTACAGGATGGTGCCCCTTCAGTAGACAGGAAGAGAAGTGGGTAGAAAAGTCTTTTCACCTTTATGATAATTTTTTTTTTATCTGGGAGGAAAATCTACCCATAAATCCATGGAGATGATGCAAGACTTTCCAAGAACTATACTATAGGGCTCATAGTCTTAGGCTATTTATGAATATCTTTATACTGAAATTGCATATGCAAGTTGATTATTTTGAACCCTAAATGATTTTTTTCCATAGCAGTAGTAATAAGGTTTCCTAGTAAACCCACAAGATACCATAACATACCTGAAGTATGGTATGATTTTACCTTTACCAATTGCTATTTATAAAACTGTTTCTTCACAGTAAGATACATAGTGGATTCCAGGAAGGGGCATGTCTCCCATGATAGGTGATTGGAAATTGAGCCACAGGAGAGAAGGCAGCACTTTATTTCTTCCATATGAGAATCAAAGAAGGTTGGACTGGGAGTTAGGAGCTCTGGATTGCATTTTGCCTTGGCTGCTTTCTTAGAACTATCAGGGTGTCTTTTTCTGTTCTGTCAAAGGAACTAAGGGTCTAAAGGGTCTCAAGGAACTAAAGGGTCTAAACAGATAATCTCGAGAGCTCCTGTGTCTCTAGCATTCAGTATCTCTTTAGAGCAAATTATATGAATTAGGGTACAAAAAATTTGTATGCCATAGGGCAAAAACACAGTTACAAATTCATATTTTTCTGAGGTTTATTCATATGCACAGAATTACATGGTGACATAATTAGTAAAAATGGGCCTCCATGCTAATCTAATGTGGATTTCCCCTGCAGATAACAAAGAGGCCTCTGTCTTTCTCCAAAGGAATGAGCTTGGTTAAACCAGAACAATGTTGTAGTCAGGGAACAGGGTGAAGAGGGTGAAATCCCCCTTCCCTCCAAGCCCTACTGAAGGTAGGAGCAAACTTTTCATAGAGTAGAAGGCTATTCTTCAATGCCTTTGCTACTATAGTTGCTTGTAGTCACACAAGATATCACACAAGAATTGCCTGAGGTCTGAGCAGAGGTAGAGACCCACCCATATGCACCTGTTCCCAGTCTGGTCTGGCCTGGACTTGGTCCTCTTTAGTTCCCAGGCCCATAGCCTGGTGACACCATCCCCACCCCTCCCTTGGAGTATCTAAGGACACTCATACTCCATGGAATGTGTCAATGTCCTTGATGGATAGGCTTATTGTGACCATTTATTTTGGAGAAAGTTGTATTGGGAATTTGGAGCTATTTATATTCAGACCAAAGTATAATTTTGAAACTCTCATTTCTATGTGTAAGCTACCAATTAAGCCATTTACAGTTGTCATTAGAAGTCTCCATGTAAAGTTATGTATAAGATCATAGTGGATAGGACCATAGCTACAGTTATCTAGGTCATTCAGGAAATAGTCTCAACTTTGGGATGAATTTCAAAGGTGATTCAGGTTAATGTCCCTGCCTTTGCCTGACTTTTCTGGGAAATTAGACAGAGCTGACATGCTTCAGAAAAATAAATTATATACTCTACTTAAATGTATGCCTTAAGCTCTACTGCCTAATGTCATACAAAAATTTCACTGATCACTGATCTGCACTGTGTCATTGAGTCTCCTTGAGTCTTAACACAAGTCACTGAAACTTGTTTAGCTTCAGTTCATTCATTCCTGAAATCAAGGATGATAAAAAGTTCTAAAATAGTTGAGTGTTTTTATATTTTTATGTTTTAGTCTTTTGGATGGTAGAGTCTCAATTCCTTGTGGATACCTTATATAGAAGAAATTTATATCCAATTCCCCCCAAATCTTAAGGGTGCATCAGTGTTGACAGTAGTGATTAATATTTAGGGATCATAGATCCCAACATGTTACTAATAGCCAGTTTCAAAATTTCTTTCCTGATTCATCTTTTTACCAATGCTAATATCTAGTAGAAAGGTGTTTATGTCTATATTATTTAAGAAGAATCAAATAATAGAGTATTTTTTAGTAATTTCTAACAGAAAACTTGTTTGCGTCTCTCGCCAGTGTGCACCATGCTCTCTTCCACTACTGAGCAGACTACATGGTGATCTAATATACATGTATGCAGGTCAGGCTGACCCAGCTTTTAGCTTTGGCTTTGTCACCAGCTAATGTGTGGGTCCAGTATATAGTAGGTGCCCAACAAATGTTAAATGCAAGTTTCTTAAATTCTCTGGCCTCAGTTTTCTTACCTGACAATTAAGAGTTTTTGCTTGTGGCAGTTACTATTGGTTGGCTAACCCTGCAGTCATTTCAACACCCCTTTTCTGCCTACTTCTCAGGATAGAAGAGAGCCTGAAAAATGAAATAGGACTTTGCTCAGCCTCCCTTGCAGCTAGGCCTGGCTCATGTTACCCAAGGGCAGTCTGCTGGAGGGTTTCTGAGAAGTGTTATTTTCCTAGATAAAGTGCCAGAGACATGGGAAGAAAACCTGCTCTTTGCCTTCTGCTTCCTGCCTTGAAAGCAGTTGTGGGGGGTAAGAGATGCCTAGAATTGTGACAACCATCTTTCTTCCATGTGTAAACAAGCATGAGAATAAAAAGCCAGTGGTCCGAGGGTCGTGGGGCCTAGAGACAAAAAGAGGCTAAGCCCCTGGCCACACTGTTGAGCCATTGCATCAACCTTTGAACTGTTTATCCATGGACTTCTTATTATATAATCATATATCTGTAGCTCTTAAACAAAGTCAAGTTTAGCTCTAACAAAGTCAGTTTTTTTTCTTCCTTACAGCCCACATCACATCTAGAAGCATCTTAATCACTACAAAGTGATGATCTGTAAAGTTACTTTGTTCTATGGTTCTTTTTTCTCCAGTTCTGACTGAATTAAATGTTTTCTCAGTATTGTCTAATTATAGATGAGTTTCATTTCCTTTCCTGTGTTGTAGTAGAGGTGCTAATGAGCACCAAAATAACAATAAAGTTAATTAATAGGAGGAAAAAAAAGTAGGAAATTAAGATTTCAAAATAACTCACACTTACATATTTAGAAAATACAGGAGGAAGCTGGGGTGCCTTGGAGAGATGATCTCCATTTCCGCTGCCTAGTCCCAGAAGACTTAGGATGCTTTGTGAGTAGGAATATCACAAGAATTTTCGCAAGTCACTTTCTCCATCCTATGAAAGAATTTTAACCTCAACAAATCCCCTCCCCAAATAATCCAAGGAGGAGGGTGGCTTCCCTGAATAGGATGGAATATCCAGTGAAGGAAGTCACATCAGGACAATGGAGGAAAAAAATCTGGTTTTGTATCTGCATTGTGTCTCTAATTCTAGTATCTGATAGCCCTTTACAAAGTCCAAGAAGATAGAATTGAAAAGCAACTGTGGAAGTACCTGTTCAAAGCCATTTTTTGAGCTGCCCATATGGGGTACTGGTTAGTTTCCTCTGGGAGGCAGAGTGCCCAATAGCATCAAGAGGGATGGTGTAGGTTTGCTTGAGAACAGAATTCGTGCCCCAACATCTGTGAAGGTTTTGCTCTATTTGAGTTGCTGTGAATAACGGGGCTTTCCATAAACATATGTTGTAACCATGTGGACTAGGTTGACTAAAACGAGTCTGCTCTGGGTGTTCTTCCTGTAACCCGCCTGACCTGATGCTGAGACTCAGTGTGTGCCTTCTGGTGAGAGTGGTCAAAGCCCTTTAGGCCTCACCAAAAAATATGGTTTTGACTAGATCGTTCTTAGATAATAATTTTTTAAATGGACTAAATCGTCAAAGTCATTGATAAAACAAAAATACGTTAAAAGAATATTTCTCAATCACGCTTCCCTTTTATTTTTTTTACTAATCTCACATACACAGAGTTGTAAATTTTCTCCCTTCAGGTGCATATATACCAGTTCTCACACTTACCTAAGTTTACAGTCAAAGAAGAAATGCAGTTGTTTGTGAGGTTGGTGCAAATGTAAAAACTCTGACCTAGAGGGGGCGCCTGGGTGGCTCAGTTGGTTAAGCGACTGCCTTCGGCTCAGGTCGTGGTCCTGGAGTCCCGGGATCGAGTCCCGCATCGGGCTCCCTGCTCAGCAGGGAGTCTGCTTCTCCCTCTGACCCTCTTCCCTCTCGTGCTCTCTGTCTCTCATTCTTTCTCTCTCAAATAAATAAATAAAATCTTAAAAAAAAACCAAAACTCTGACCTAGAGAGGTAGACCAGTCATGGGAGAGGTGATGAATGACTGATCCTGAGCTACTTTTGTCACCTTTCTGGGCCTGAGTTCCTAATCTGTAAAGGGGAGCAAATGTCCTAAAATTACCTTTAGGATAGTTTCCCATAGGTCTAACGTGCCATGGTTCTAGTGAGTCTTCTGAATGAGGGTAAGGCTAGTCATGACTTTTTTTCTAAAATGTTCTTCTTAAACTCTGAAAATGATTTCAAAGGAACAAATCCCTTGTAATTTCAAAAGGATTTTGAGTAATACTTTTTTACCACAGTGAAAACACTGCATTGTTTTCTGTAGGCAACTTACATCTTGAGCAAGCTTTTACTATGTTCCTTTGGTACTTAGTATCTCTTTTAAAATAGCGATGGCTGCCACTGCCTATAATATGATACCCATCTTTAGGATACTACTGAAGCCAAGCCTTTCTTTTTTGAAAATAGTTTTAAATACATGTTTTGATGCATATAATGTAATGAATCATAGGGATTTATTTAAAATATAAACAGGTTGCAAAAATTATTTTTAGAGGGGACAGGAGGAAACATTGGGAGGTAATGGATATGTTTATGGCATAGATTGTGATGATGGTTTCATAGGTGTATATTTATCCCTCACCTCATCAAGTTGTACATATTAAATATATATAGCTTTTTATATGTCAATCATACCTCAATGAAGTGGTTTAAAAATTATTTTTAGGTTTTTCTAGTACATCTCTGTTAACTGGTAGCAAGTATTAGAATTACATGATAACATGTTTACAGAGCCCATGTTAGCTTTCATAATAGAAGCTGCAAAGTCTTGTAGAAAATCTTAAAAACCTCAAGAATATAACTAATAACTATCTTTTAAAAGCAAGTTTTAACAGTATGTTAAGTTATTCTATGGAACACGAGAGAAACCTAATTCATGGTAATGACAATGATGATGAAAGTTGCTATCATTAATTGAGTGCCTACTGTTTGCCAGTTGATTATTATATCCAGCATACTTTCTAATTTTTATAATGATATGAAGAAAGTATTATTAACCCCATTGTACAAATAAAGAAACTGAGATTCAGAAATGCTGGGGAGTAGCACTGGCACTTGAACTCGGGTCTGTCACACTCCTTCCATTATGCCAGGCTGAAAGGCGTTTCTGTTAATTGCTTTAGCAAAAAAATATATACAGTGAAGAGGCCTGTTGGGCCCAAACCATGGTATGAAAAGCTGTAAGATAAGCAGTCTGAACGGAAGCCCTATTTTAGTAGAAAAGAAACTGTTAGACGAGAGTAGGGACATGAAAAATGGCAGCAAATACACACAATACTGTTTTGTACAAGACACTGTTCTAAGTACTTTATGACTATCAGTACATTTAAAACTCATAAAGCCTTATGGGATAGGTGCTATTATTATCACCCTGGTTTTCCAGATTAAGAAACAGGGGCGTAGAGAGGTTAAGTAGCTCACTCAAGATGGTAAATAGTAGAGCTGGGATTTGATCCCAGGCAATCTGGTTCTGGAGTTCATGTTCTTAAACCCCTCATTCTGCTACCTTTATCTTGTGTTTAATTCTTCTTATAAGAAACAATCTAATAACAGATCCTGTTGAGCCTCCTATAAACCAGGGTAAGAAGGCATTTGAAGATCCCTTAGATGTGTTATTAGTTTTTGATTGGAGTAGAAGGAGGGAATATTGTCCCTTCTATGGCAGGAAGATTTCTGTGTACTTGTACAATGCCCAAGCAACACCGTTTGCCTCTTAAGGGTGGATTGGGTAGAATCACCAAGGTAATAACCTCCCTGTCTCTATCCAGTCTTCTCCACACTCTCTCCTCCATGTCCTTAAAATAGGAAATAATCAGCACCCCAATGAGTTTTGTAGTGGTTGCTGTTAGGTATACATAAGTATAAAATATTATTTCTGCCCTTTGGAAGTTCATTGGGTAGTCAGAGGCGGGGGCAGGGGGACCAATTACACAAAATTAAGGGCAACATGATTGGGAACCAGTGTGGCCTGCAGTTGTCCAGGACGGCTTCACTGGAGATGTAGGATTACTCTGGGCCTTGAAGAACAGTTACAGTTTGGCCAGGCAGCAGGAAAAGGAAGGATGTCAGAAGTAGAATGAAAAGAAGAGGGTAGAAAGACACTGTGGCTGAAGGGGCACCATCTTTCCCACTCCCACTGCATCTCTTTGTGGTGTGTGTCCTGCTGTTGCTGAGTACCTCTGATTTACCCTTAGGAGTCCTAGACCTTCCTTAGACTCAAGAAGCTGGGTGGCTAACATAGTCCCATGTGCAAAATGGATGACTTGGGTCCAATAAGACGTTCATCTTCTAGTGAGTTCTCTATGAAGAAATGAAAATTATGTATTTGAAAAAAGTCAAGGGAGTAGCTACAATGGGTGGGCATTGGCACAATGACTGGATGGGATTGAAGTCTTAGGTTATGAAAGACCCAGTAATTACATAGTGCAATAATGTAAAACTGGACAAGGACTACAGTTTACTCTGCACTCAAGAGTTCATGACAACCATATTATTCCTTCACAGAAGTACCCAAAGACCAATACATTTTAATCTGTAAAATGGGGATAATGGGGATAAATGGGGTTAATAATGTCTGTATCTGACTCACTGGGTTGTTGTGAAGATTAAGTGACTTAATATACATAAAGTGCTCAGCCAGTCCCTGTTGGTTTATATTATACACATGGAGACATGTTTTTAGGAAGATGTGCTATCTAGCTACAGAAATGATACAGGCCACATGTGAAAAATGTATGCTGAAAGAGGTGAATTTCAGAATTGGGGACCAGAGGGACAGATTCTTTTCCAGGGCCTAACGGGATATTTAGGAGAAGATATGCTAAGTCTCCATTTCTTTCAGACTATAAAATGAGTAACTTTCTTTAAGAAATATCATGTGAATTCAGGTCTGATTTATTTGAGCACAGTGGAGTACATAAGAAATAGAATTTGCTTTATTTTACACACGTTTTTAACAGCCTGGTAGTTGTTTAACAAAACTTTATTATATTTAACATGAAGCGAAAATCAATGAAAGGCTACAAAAACAATCCCAATATGATAACTCAGTAGCTCTCATTCTTTTTTGAAAATTATCTGCATTTTGGGGAGGGAGGGAAGATAAGATCAGAAAGATTACAAAGGAGGCTTTAATTAGATCTGTAACATCTTATTTCTTAAAACAAAGGAGTTGAAGCAAAAAGGCATAGTGTTAACATTTGTTTAATCTGGGCACTATTAGATTATTTCTCTACCATGTTGAAGACTTTCATCTTTTATCTATAAAGAAGTAGCCCCCAGCTCATCTTCTCTTGCCCTATAATTGACTTTGTGCCATATTCCCGCCCCCACTCCCACTTTGGTTCCACAAATTTCTCTATCCCTACTAGAAACAGTAGAGTGTTTTGCATCTTTCTCTTTGGGGATTTCCACTTCAGCCTGACCAGTTTCGGTAAATACTAACCCCATTTTTCCTTTCACCTCAGCTAGCCCACTTCGTAGCAGCTTTTTGCAAGGCTTCATTCTGAGGGTAAGATGTCTGCACCCACTCCCCAGTGACGCAGCAGACATAAGAAACCTACTAAAAATGAAACTTCAAAGGCAGTCTTGATCCGTGTGAGCATCAACACCATGGACAGCTGTGGGTAGATTGTGGGGGAAGGAAGGCAGTCAAGGGGTGAGATGAGGGATATGTCACCCAAGTGCCAGAGGGCTGGGGGCCTGGTGGGGGGTGGGCGGTGGGAAGGGCTTTCGCAGCCAGTTCCAGGCCCACTTGTCTTGCCTTGGTGTTGGAAGGCAAGCAAGGAGACAACTTGCTGATTGGATAAGAGCTGGTTGGATGACTTGTTAGCCCTGCTGGCCCTCTACCTGATGCTTACTTGAGTCAACATGCAACTTGAGCTTGTTGGTTTGTGAAGAGGAAAGAGGTCCCTTGAGTTGCATGGACTCTAGAGCCACCTCTCTATACTGACAAACCTCTAACTAGCATTGAGCCCAGTGCATAGTAGATTCTCCCATGTGCTTATTGAGTGAATGACCATTGTACCCTAATTATAAATATTAAAAGCAATAGTAGCCTTTCAGAGCATATAGACTTTTTGGTGTCCCTGTTTCCTCCTTGTTATACAGAGTGACCAGGGGCTGTGCTCCCTAGTGAAAGTGTTAGGGTATGTGAAAGCATGCTCTAAAGGTTGTCCTGTCACACACACCAGGTCAGGTTTCCCTTGAATTCTCATGGTTAATCCTTTTTCAAATGTAAGGCCCTGAAAGAGACAGCCCATGTCTTCTGCAGGCTTTTGGATGCCCTGCCAGGACCTTATGGGCTCTCAATATTGATTTTATAAATTAATAAATCTGCCAACCAAGTTTTACTTGGTTGGCAGATACAAAAACGGTTGTTATTTCCAGGGAGAGAAGGAACTGCTGAAATTGTTATCTTTGACTCCGTATTGTCTTTTATCTCCTGTTCTAGATAACAGGCTTCCCCGTTTTGTATTTTATAGTCAAATAAGCTAATTAAAGATTCCCCTTTGACTATTTTGCTATCTCAGTGCACTCACTTAGAGTTGCTTCCTTCAAATAGTTTGCTTCCAATACTTTAATTGTGAATTCCAAATGACATCTTCATTTTGCTTGAGAAAGAAAGTTGAAAGGATATTTTGAAAATGTACAGATTGCTCCTCATTGATTTACTCTTTCCTTCAATAAAAATGTCAGGATCCACTCCCTAACTATGTCGTCCTGGATTAGCTGCTTACCCAGCCCATCTCTGCCTCACTTTCCTCCTATGCAAAAGAGAGCCAGTAATAGTACTTATCCCATGGGTTGCCATAGAGATTAAAACTTAACATAAAAAACTTGCCCTCAAGAATATGACCGTCTAGTTGGGGAGACATTGACTATAAATGATGTGAAATAACACCACAAAGTTGAGTTGCCAAGTGAATGTATGGATGACAAACACTCTGGAGCCATCTAAGCTCAGAAATGATTTTCTCCATCCTGTCCTATCCCTGATACACTCCCAGGCCAGGCAGAGCCTCCTGCAGAGCCCCCACCAGCTGAACTCCTAGCTCATCCAAAGAGCCCTTCTGTTCCAGTTCTGCCTCCTAGCTCGCCTGAGTGGGCAGCACTCTTGGCCAAGCCCTGAACCTCAAGGCTGGTGGTGTCCCCCTTCTCTCGACCAGCACAGGCTTCTCCTTCTCTAAGAAACCACCCTCTTTCTCCCACTCTGACATAGCCTTGCCTGGGGAGAAAATCTCTCCCTGGGTTGCCAAAGCAAAATTCTTGCTTGTTCTTTACTAAAAACTTGTAATTAGCTCTAGCCATTAATAGATGTCAGCCTGGGAACACCAATTCAAAAGGGTGGTGCTGGGAAAAGGGGGTGTTTTTTGTCCACTTGTGTCAGAGGACAGTCAACTTTTGACATTAGTCAGGAAATAAGTCCCTCTCTAGTCTAAATTTGTTTAAATTTATTTTTGTCTTTTCTATTGCTTTTTGTCTTTGAGGTTGCCAATTTCAAATATTCCTACAGTTGGCCCTTTAAGCTCAAACTATATCAAAGTTAAGCACTTTTCTTACTCATTTTATTCCCTATGATCTTCCTAAAGTTATTCTCACTAATCTCCAATGCTCACCCCAGGGCACCGGTACCAATATTTTTATTGCTTACTATAATGCAGTTTCTGCCACCTCTTTAAGGTCACAAAATGAACTAACCTTGTTTAGGATCTTTGAAATGACAGATGTTAGGTGAATTTTCTATCACTTTGAAGCAATGGAAAGGTAGAGTGAGTGACAGGTACAATCTAAAATTTAAATGGTTTGTGGGACTTGTCTGTCCCTCAGAGTTCAGAAAGAATACGTGGTGTTTCCCATGGAGACTTTGCAGTAGGCAAAGGCATAGATCTGTCACCCAACCACACGATGGCTATGCGAAAAACATCACTCTTCCAACTTATTAATTTAAATAGGCAAAATAAGCCAATGCTTGCCCCAAATGTAGCCATCAGAATGGAGATGTGTGCACATCCCAGACTCCTAGGAACTGGAAGAAGGCCATCCTGGGAGGGTGGGACTGTATCTCTTCACTGATGTCTCTGCATCCCCAAATATGGGTAAGTTCTGGTTAAGAAAAACATGGAGGGTAAAAACATCTTGAAAAGGAAATGAGCTGAGACTTATGGGTAAAGGCTCCTAGACCCAGCTGCCTGGGAGGGAGTCCTCGAGGTGCTAGCAACCAACTCGTGTAAGTACTTCTTTCTTTCTTCCCTTCAGATTCTCCATGGGAGGTCTGGACTTAGGGTACCCAGTTTCCACATATTTTGACAGGGTGTGTCAGTTCAAAGGCTTAGAGCAGAGCTTCAGTGCTGGGGGAAATTGAGCTCATTAACGTATTCCACTGCACACACCAGAAAGCTCACAAAATGATTTGCATGCCTAATGACTGTGCTTAAGTTCTATTGCCTCAGTAGATGCTTCCTCTGATGTCCAGCCCTTCCTGATCTCTCGAATTTCTGATCCCCTCTAGTATCTGATCTGAATCATGTACCCCTATCTAGTTATCTGCAGCCCTAGCTGTGGAAGTGCTCACAGTTAGTTGGGTTTAGCTATTGTACATAGGTGCTGGTGTACAAATCTGTGCTCCCCAACCAGATTATACATTCACTGAGTGCAGGCAGGATCCCTATGAGTCTTTGTATTCCTGGAAACACAAAGCACAGTGCCTAGGGGAGTAAAAGCAGAGTTAGGGCATTAATCCCTGTCTTTCAGATAAAGACAATTTGAATGAAAGAAAAAGGAAGAATAGAGAAGACTCTAAACAACAGTTCTTTTCAGGGGGAACAGTCTTCCCAGTGGTACCTTGCCTGAAAGGCATCCTTTCCAAAGCCATGGTATTGGGAAAATGGCCTCTCAATATGCCATGTGATGAAAACAGATGAATGGGTGCTTCCCAAGGGTCAGGGCATACTGAAAACAGGACAGAGAGGCTTATATGAGGATTGTTCAGACCAGAAGGGTGTATGGTCAGTCAAAGTTCACTGGTCAGTGTGACCGCAAACCTCAGGGGGACACTTAGTGCTCCCGAGTGATCCATTTCTGATTGGCACACTCTTTGTTCTCTTAGATGTCTATTTTACACCTTCTCTCTCCTAAACCATCAGCACCTCCTTCCCCTTCCTTACTCCCAGATGATGACTTTGCTTCTTATTTCTTACTGAGAAAATAGAAACATTCAGAAGAGAACTTCCACTAGCCTCCTCCAAGATAACTACTGTGTCCATCTTCCCTGTCTTCCTTCTCTGAACCCAGAATGAACTGACTGTGCTCTTATTTAAGGCCACCCTCTCTCGACTGCATGATTGGCCTTTTTCTCTTTCCTACATTATTTTTTCCCCTCTCTACTGGATCATTCCCACGAGCTTACAAATCAAAATAAAACAATGCCTTCCTTGACCCCATGGCCCCTCCTGAATTTTCTGCTTCTCATTATAGCAAAATATTCAAAAGAATTGTATTTTACCTCGACTCCTTTTGCTTTCCTCCTATTCCATCTCTTGGATCCACTTAAATCAGGTTTCACTTACACCGCCCTACCAAAACAGCTCCCTTCCTGTTCACCAATGAGCACTATTTTGCTAAATCCAATGGTCAGTGCTCAGCCCTATCTGATGTCAACACGGCTGATTACTCCCTCTTTTTTTGAAACACTTTCTTCACTTAGTCAATGGGGTCACTCTTTGAACCCCCTCCTACTTCATTCAGTTGCTTTTGCTGGATCTTCTGAACTCTAAATGATGGTAAGCCCCTGTGCTTAGCCCTTGGGCCTCTTCATCTGCACCAACACTCCCTCATGAGATGATGTTACCCAGGTTCATGACTTTAAATACCACATTTAGACTGATAATTCCTTAACATATAACTCCGGTCCTGACCTTTCCTTTAAGCTGCAGAGCTGAAAATCCATTGCCTACTTGTCATCTCCACTTGGATATAGAATAAGCATCTCAAATCAACATTTCTAAAACCAAACTTCTGACATCTCACTGCCTTTGTATTGTAGTCAAAGCTGCTATCATTTCTTGCCTAGACAATTAGAATTGCCCATTATTAATTTTCCCCGCTTTCATTTTTACCCCTCTGTAGTGTATTCTCCACATAGCAATTAGAATGATCCTTTTAAAACTAAGGTCAGATCATGTTATTTTTCTGCTCAAACTTTCCAATGGCGTCCCATTTCTTTCAGAATAAATTCTAAAGTCTTTACCATGATCTAAAAGGCTGTCTTAGGGGCGCCTGGGTGGCTCAGTCATTGAGCGTCTGCCTTCGGCTCAGGTCATGATCCCAGAGTCCTCGGATTGAGCCCCGCATCGGGCTCCCTGCTCCACGGGAGGCCTGCTTCTCCCTCTCCCACTCCCCCTGCTTGTGTTCCCTCTCTCGCCGCGTCTCTCTCTGTCAAATAAATAAATAAAATCTTTAAAAAAATAAAAAATAAAAATAAATAAAAAGCTGTCTTAGTCCATTTGGGCAGCTATAAGGAAGTACCATAAACTAGGTGGCTTACAAACAACAGAAATTTATTTCTCACCATTCCGGAGGCTAGAAGGCCAAGATCAGAGTACCCGCATGGTCAGATTCTGGTGAGGGCCCTCTCCTGCATTACAGACTGCTGGCTTCTCCCACGGTAGAAGGGATGAGGGAGATTTTGGGGACCTCTTTTATAAGAGCACCGATCCTACTCGTGAGGGCTCTACCCTTATCAGCTACTAAAGGCCCCACCTCCTAATACCATCACACTGGGAATTAGGATTTCAACATATGAATTTGGGGGGCACATAAACATTCAGTCCATAACAAATGCCCTAGCTAATTTGGCCCACTGCCACCTCTCTGATCTCATTTCTTATCCTTGCCTTCATCCTTGTACTCCAGGCACCCTGGACCTTGTGTAGCCCTTTAAACTCTCTAAGAAAACCCTTCCTCAGGCCTTTGCCTTTGCTGTTCCCTCTCCCAGGAGTGCTCTTCCCCTGATATCCATATGCCTTACTCCTTCCTTCTTTTGTGTCTCTGCTCAAACATCATCTTTTCAGGCATGGCTTCCCTGACTACCATCCACTGTATACTAATTAGCCCTCTTCCCCTTGCTTATCATTTGACATGTGTATGGAACAGCGTCCTGGTAAGAAACAGATGACACATTCACTGGGGTAATTTAATGAAAGAACTGCTTTCAAGGATGTGGCCAGAGTTAAGAGAATCAACCAAGGAAGGTTAAGCACCTAGGGTTTAGCCATGGTGGGATGCTATCTTAAGGAAAGCTTGGTGACCCTGAAGGGACAAAGGAAGGAAGCTGATACTAGAACCCAGAGAGAGCTGTAGCCATGATGGAGGGGACTTCCATCAGAAGTGGTCTTCTGGGGGCCCCTGGGTGGCTCAGTCATTAAGCATCTGCCGTCAGCTCAGGTCATGATCCCAGGGTCCTGGGATTGAGCCCCACGTTGGGCTCTCTGCTCCGCGGGAAGCCTTCTTCTCCATCTCCCACTCCCCTGCTTGTGTTCCCTCTCTTGCTGTGTCTCTCTCTCTCTGTCAAATAAATAAATAAAGTCTTTTAAAAAAAGAAATGACCTTCTGTAGAGGAACAAATGACCACCCAGTAGAGTGAGGTCCAGGAGAATAAAAACCTTTTCTTCTTGTTTTGACCTCCCATCTCTTGCTGGTACCCCACATTGGCCAAGCCCACCCAAAAGCTGGAGGTCAAGGCAGCCCATGTGATGCAATAGGTAGAGGTCAACTTCTTGATGCAAAGTGGAAAAGATGCAAAGTGTAGACCTGGAGTGGCAAAGAGAGACTGTCTAACACATATTACCTATCTGTTTATTTGTTGATGGTGTTTTTCTTTCAGTAGATTGTAAGCCCTGTAGAAACAGGAACTAAAACAGTGCCAGACACAAAGAAGGTGCTCAATAAACATTTTAAAAGTAAATGAATGGATAGCATATGGCATGTAGGGAGATGGGCAGCAAGGTGTGGTCTATGAGGTCAGGACCCTGTGACCGTGTCTGAGGGTGGGAGGTTACTTGGAGAACTAGGAAATCTGACAGCCCTCTGCAGGGGCAAATGGTCAAAACTGGACTCAACAGCCCAGAGTAGGCACCTCAAAACTGAGCCAACTCTGGGATTCTGTAGGACACACAAATGTGCTGACTCTAAGAAGCTGCCAGCTGCAGCAGCAACAGCAATAGCAGAGAAAATTTGCTGGCGAAACGAGAAAGTTCTTGCATTATAATCACTAGAAATCAAAAAACACAGAGACCCCAAAAGCCCTGTTGTAGTCATCAGGAGGATTAGTGTAAAAAGCAAGAAGCAGATAAACTGGATCCCCTTTGTGGCCCATGCTTGGGGCATGTGGGGTTGCCCTCATTTACCTGGGCTTGGCACTGTAGCCTTAGTAGGCAGACCTGGTGCCTTTATCCTTTCTACACTAAAAAATCAAAACATATTCATGTTTTGTGATTTTTAAAAAGAGTATATGGAAGATTTCAGAGAGAAAACAGAAAAAGTAATTTCTATTGCACACTACATAGCGAACAACTGCAAATATGGTCATGACAAGTTTGTTTGCTCAAATTCCTTCCTCCTTCTCCATCTCCTCCACCTTTTCCATCAGACAACTCAGTTCAGTCCCCAGTTTGTATGCCTGTTCAGTCTACAAAGCAGTGGCCCTCTTTGGAGGACAGTTTAGGCAATATCTATTGCCTCTAGAGAAGGCTCCTATGGGTCTGACTCCCAACTCCAAGGAGCAAATAAAATACTTCTCTCAAGTACCCACATCGTCTTTCTGACAAGAGGACCATAAATGGAATTTTCTCTAATTCATTACATGTACATAAAGACCTTATCTAGGACAAGAGGTTGTTCAACAACCCATGTATAGGTCCTTCATCTTCTTCCTTTTCATCTCACTCATTTTGTTAATTCTTCAATTGCAAGTTAAAAAAAGCCCCTCAAGTACTGTCAACCAGACATCCCGAGGCAGGGAGACTCACCTCACATCAGCACTGATGTATGTGCTGAGGCAGGACACTCCCATCTGAGGCCCCCGGCCCGCCTGTTGCACAGATGCCGGGTACAGCTCAGGCACCAGCTGTGTTACACTGGAACCAGCTGGGGGGTGCACAACAGAGCAAGAGGCACTGCTCTGTAAGAGTCTTCAGCCTCTCTTGGATACCAGGGTGGAAGTGAAAGATTGTGTCAAAATGCGTAGCAGAGACAAGACCGGTCATACTGGGAGATAGCACGTGAATAAGAAGCATCAGCTTAGAAAAGTCTTCTGGAGAATGTGGGTACCCAGGGGGACAAGATGCAGTTCACATGAGGAGCTGTGGTACAAGACTGAGGTGAATTTCACTTGCTGGGAAGACATCTGAAGCCCCCAAGTTACTGAAGAGCTTCTTCTGCTCACAAAGCAGAGAGAATGTTCAAGGTCTCTGAAGTTAACTCAGCAGAAGGCAGTAATGGGACAGAGGGAAGGCCAGTCTGGCTGAAGCCCTGGGCAGGGGGAGGATAGCTGAGGGCCAGACACTGCGGAGGGGACAGGTGATGAGAAGGTTAGGGAAGCACACTGGTTGGAAGGAATATTGTCATCCTGCCCTTGTGTGGCCTTGCCAATGGTGTTTCATCTGACCTGAGAGCAATGATCCAGAGGGGCAGTATTATCACAAATTTGGGGTTAAGTCACTCTTTCTCTGAAAATTCTCTTAAAAATCCAGCCATTCTCAAAATTTGTGATATTTTAGCCCTGCATTGGGTTTCCTGCTCAGTGGGGAGTCTCTTTCTCCCACTCCCTCTGTCTCTCTCTCCCTGCTCCCCACTCATGCTCACTCTTTCTCAAATGAATAAATGAAATCTTTTAAAAAATTTGTGATATTTAAAAAAAACTTTACTGTAGAGTTTATGCACTTATTTATTCCCTGTGATATGAATGTACCTTCTTTCAACAAATTTGCCATATTCACTTTTGTCTGAAGAGTCAATATAGATGTGCTCCATTTTCTGTGCTCTGGAGTGTATGACCAACCTTCAAAATCCTTACAACTGGCTTTCCCTTGGGTCCATTTGAATCAAAATCACCCTAGAATTGAATCAGTGAGGGTGAGGTGAATAGAGAAGCTGTGGCTGGGTGTGTGCTCCCAGGGGAATTTGCAGGGTTGGTTTATGCCAGTTGGTTGACATTCTCAAGAACTGATTTATCCAGACTCAGGGATGGACGATGGAGAAAGGCTCACATCTGCACTGCACTTAGATTGCTTTGAGCTCCAGGAACTAGCACGGTCTAGGGAGCTAGCCTGTGGAGGGAAGCAGAAGAATCAGCCTGCAGTTGAGTGGACCTCCCTTAAAGAGAGACATCACCCAGGTCTACATGGGCCATGCAGTGAAATGGCAGAGCTGGGCACAGCATGGCACAGACTGCGGATGGGTGAATTCCAGAAGCCAAATTCCATTAAGATGTAGCACTGCTATATACTTCCAAAAGTGCTGGACAACCTGAATTTGGGCCCAGGAGACAGACTCTCACTGACAAAGTTTCAGCAGACTGCTTTGAACTGTTGGGAGTGTCCAAGGCAGTGAGCAAGGGGCAGCTGGTGGGCACTCGGTAGACTGACTTGACCGTGGGAAGCTTCTAAACTCTGCCCTGCACACAACTGCTCAGCCCAGAGCAGCTGCTCAGAAAGGGGAAAAAAAAAATAATTAGACACCACAAGGCTCCCTTATGGCTTAAGAGTCTCTTTACCTCCTGGTCTAAAATAGCCCCCCCCCCGCCCCACCTTGCCAGTATGTGGTGCTTTGGGCTATGGTTCTTTGAGTTTCTGTCTCATTCAAGATGTCTTTGAAGCTAGACTCATTGTAAGCCAGGCTGGGATAATAGAGGGCAGGTTGTAGCTTGATCTCCATTCATATTTACAAAGTTGCTTAAAAAAGAAAGCGAATCATGGTGTCCCAATACCCAGGTGACATGAATGCTGTTACAAATGTCCTCCCCAGGGCCAGGTAGTTCTGAGTGGTCCTCTGTCTTCTGTTCTTGTCCTTGCTTCACCTTCCCCATTCTGTTAGGCTGTCTGCCTCCCACCCTCCCTTCTTTCTCTCCTTCCTTCCTGTTTTTCCTTTTTCTTATTCACATATTTTACATAGGGCCTGACCCTGTCACTACCCCAGGTTTGATTAACTTAGCCAAACCCTTCATCATACCCAGCTGCTGATTTCAGATGCAGACCGGGGAGATACAAAACTGTCAAACGGGGAAAATGAATGAGCGGTAGATAAATGGGGAGAACCGCAATTTGCTCAGGCACTGCCTGCCACTTGCCTGGCTTATAATTAGAGGTGTAAGAAATGTGTTTTTCCTCCTAGTTTCGGACGCTGTTTTCCTCTCTCACAAAAACATTTGAATCCTGTCTTTAGTGTGATCTTGTGCTATTTTGCCGGCAGTTCCACAATAGCCACCAACTTCGGGACTGCCGAGAGAAGGCAGCTATCTCTGCCAGAGAAAATGCATTCCTGAACCTGACATCTGGGTCTTGCAGCTGGAAGGAAGGAGGAGACAAAAAAGAAATAGTCCTGAGTGTCATCAAAGGCAGTTGATGGTGCCAAGTGAGTATGGAAATTACATACAGTACAGATGCCATTTTCAACATCAGACAAATAATGCGGCTATTTAGAAAAACAAAGATGTGCTTAGAAATTGATCATCCATGTACGTGCAATGAAAATGTTTGTAGCTTCCAGAGCGATAGGAATGGGCTGAGTGCTCATTTCCAAATGACTCACGTTTTTTTCTGACTGCATTCTGAAAGGGTAAGGCTGAAGTAGTCAGATTTTCCCTCCTTTTTTTAAAAGGAGGGAAAAAGTAACTTTACAAACACTCCCTACATGGATATTTAAGTTTTGAAGATTTGTGCCCACTTTCCTTGTAGGCAGCATTTTAGATGGCTTTGTATGACAGACAAGGGAATATGAAAGCAAGAAAGTACAGCCTGTTATCTATAGGCCATGATCAATCACAAAGAATTGGTTCATTGTGCCAGATGTGAGAGAGGATGAAGAGGGTGAAAGAGGAAATTGGAAGTGCTAATGAGCATGTAAGCACCTTCCTCCTCTTTCCTTTCTTTCCTCTTTTGAGTTAGATCTGTTCAAGATTAGAGGCTCCAGGATACCGAGAGCCACCAATATTCAGGTTGGAGGCACAGTACACAGTCACTTTTGGTGTATGCAGAATGAGCATTGGAGGAAGGAAGTATGGGCAAATGCCAGCTCCAGGCTGGCAGTTGAGTGGACCTCAACTGGACCTCAGAAAAGGGCTTTGTTATCTCTTCAAGATTATTTTTATTTGTAAAACACACCTCTTCGGGGAAGAGGCCTTTTCTTTGTAAAAGTGCCTTGCCAAGGAGAAGCCAGGCAGGAGGTGGGGTCCTTCTAGTCTAAGAGAGGACTTGAAACTGGGAATCTCGTGTTCGAACAGCAAATAGGTTTAAGTTAAGTGGTTCTGGTTTTCAACTGCTCCTTTAAAAATCTTATTTTTGTTGATGTTTAAGATGAAATCACAGCTTGGAAGTCAAAAGGGCACTCCAGAACTTCCGGGTATTGAGTTCTGAGCATGTTCAGTGGTGTCTCTAGACTTTCTTTATAGCAGGGCTTAGAGGTAGAGATTGGTTAGAAGAGGGGTGGCTGGGGGACTTGGCTTAAAGCTGCGTTTGTGTAGTAAGCATGCCATTGTCACTTAGAATTATTGGTAGTGGCTTAGAGAACTTTTGAAGCTAAAGCCCCCAAGCCTCCTCCTTGACATCACCACTGATCTTGTCCTGAGCTTGTGTTTCTCAAAGTAGTACAACTGAAATTTTGGAATGGACCATTTTTCTTTGTGTGGGACTGTCCCATGCTGTAAAACTTTCGGTGTCCCCAGCCCTGCTCACTAAATGCCAAGGAATGGGGATTGGGGGTGGGGGGCATTGTGAGAACCAAACCAAAAATCATTCCCATATTTCCAGCTGCCCTCATCAAAAACCATTAGGTTTATTTCAATCCTCAGGCAGATACTTTTTTTTTTTTTAGAGGAGAATGTGGGTGAAAAATGAATAAACATATGTATCAGCAAGACAGAGTCACAGAGAGACCGTGTTATCTCTATCAGTGGATCTACATTTTTCCCCCACTCCATACCATTTATTTGCACAATACATGCTCATCAGTAACAGCTCTCATTAAAAGAAACCTTATCCATCTACAAGATGAGGATAATAATTCACGTTCTACCTACTTCCTATAGGGTTATAAGCACAAACCTATAAATATAAAATTGCTTTGAGGAGTTTTAAGCATAATAGATAAAATGGTATGACAAATATGGAAGAAGGATGGAGTTCTCTCAAAAAAATTAAACATACAACCACTATACGAACCAGCAATCCCACTTCTGGGTATTTATCGAAACAAATTGAAAGCAGGGTCTTGAGGAGATATTTGCACACTCATGTTCGTAGCAACATTATTCACAATAACCAAGAGGTGGAAGTAAGCCAAATGTCCATTGATAGATGAATGGATAAACAAAATGTGGACAAAATACTTTGCAGACTATTATTCAGCCTCGGGTGCCTGGGTGGCTCAGTCAGTTAAGCAACTGTCTTTGGCTCAGGTCATGATCCTGGAGTCCCAGGATCAAGTCCCGCATCTGGCTCCCTGCTCAGTGGGGAGTCTGCTTCTCCCTCTGACCCTCCCCGCTCTGTGCTCTCTCTCTCACTCTCAAATAAATAAAAATCTTTAAAAGAAAGAATATTATTCAGCCTCTAAAAGGAAGGAAATCCTGTCACATGTTAAAATATGGATGAATCTTGAAGACGTTATGCCAAGTGAAATAAAGCTGCACTGCCTCTAGGCTTGATGCTGCTAAATTCTAAATCCACTCTCTGTCACTTGTTTCAGATCTACAGCCCCGGGTAGGAGAATCCAGTGGACTGAGTTGAGTTCATGTGCCATGGCTAACAGGGTCAAGATAGTGAGCACATGACATTTTCAGCTTTGTGGTAGGAGGCAGGCCCTACTTGCCACCAAGACACACAATGGGGAATTTCCCCAGCAGAGGAAGGGGACTCAGACACTGAACAAATGACAGAAGTCCATTATGTATGTTTCCATTCCCAATCCAACCCAATGTAAGAATAGAGAGGCAAAAATCTTTCCCAGGAGATTCTAAGTCACTTTCCCTCCACCTCTACTCCTATCATTGCATATCTTGCTGTTTTAGAAACAACGATTTTGACAATCATTATGTTCTATTTTCTTATGTCCTAATGACAACTAAACCATCATAGGGCTGTGGCTAACAGTGAGAAAAGCTGCCTAAATTCCAACTGCACCTATAGGCCTCACCCTGGGATGGACTCCAATGAGGATGCTCCCGGATCCAAGAATCTGAGACCAATTCTAGCTATCTTAATTAGTTTATTGGGAGTGTATCAGGACTTCTGGAACCAAAAAGAGGCCAGAAATGTGGACTTGGGAGTGGGCAGCAAATAAAGCAGCACTGAGGGCTGAGAAGCTGGTGTTTTAAGGAATGGTTAGGCCAACATTACCTCTGAGGCTGCTGGATTCTGGCATGGAAGTACACTACTGTTGGAAATTCTAGCCACCTCTTAGTCAAGATTTAAAGGTCATGAGCCTGCCCAAGCCACTTGCCTGTACCTTGATTCCTGAGGGTGGCAAGAGGGAAGATCTGGACTCAACCTCTCCCTTTTCCTAAGATTATTAACAAAAGAGAAATTTCCCCTAAATAGGAAGGGAAGCCAGATGCTATACAGTAAAAACCAAAACAAAACAAAATCACGTAATACACACACACTCTCTCTCTCTGTCTCTCTCTCTCTCTCTCTCTCTCTCTCTCACACACACACACACACACACACACACACACGTCCATGACTACTTTTCTAGAAGCAAAGCACTGAGTAGTCTCCCTTATATTTTGTATTGGCCATTTTGATCCTACATTTCCCTATTTCAGGATCTATCTCTAAAATTTGATCTGTCCCTGTCTCTTCTACTGATACCTGTTCTTCCTCTTATCTCCTGTGGTTGTCATCAATGCTGTTCACCAAATATTTCCATTTCTATTCCTTTTGGGTACATGATTTGATTATACTTTCTCAATCCCTTTGAGGTTGAATGTGCACATAGTTTTATTTTGGCCAGTTAGAAGGGAATGGAAGTGACTTTCATGCAGAAGCATTAAGAATCTGTGCCTGGGGGCACCTGGGTGGCTCAGTCGGTTAAACATCTGCCTTCAGCTCTGGTAATGATCACCAGGTGCTGGGATCAAGCCCCACGCTGGGCTCCCTGCTCAGCGGGGCGTCTGCTTCTCCTCTCCCTGCCCACCCCCATCCCTGCTTGTGCTCTCTCTTGCTCTCTTTGTCAAATAAATAAATAAAATATTAAAAAAAAAAAAAGAATCTGTGCCTGATTTGCCCACACTCACCTCTCCCTGACATGGTTGGTGACATTGAAGCACATGTCCAGATGGAGCCTGTCAGCCTGGGTCTCTGAGGGCTTATGGTGGATAAATCGACCAGCTAACTCAGTGGACATGAATCAGGGCAAGAAATAAATCTTACTTGCCTTTAAGATTTTAGGGTTGTTACTGGAGCATAATTAGACCATCCTAACTGGCCTACCTGATATTTCCCCTCCCTCCATCTCTAGCTGAGCTTTTCTGAAGATCTTAGATCTCCTTCTCAATCTAACAGCCTCAGCTTTTACCTCCACACACTAGAGTCAAATTGTGTTTCAGGCCTCCCACGCCCACTTCCAATTTCCACTCGGATACCTCTAAATTTTCAAAACATGCAGAGTTGAACTTCTCCCAGAGTTAATTCTTTGTAGAACTTCTCTATCTCTACTAGGTCACTGTCGTTTTTCTACCCACCGAGTTCTAAATCTGAGACACCTCTTTTGACTCAGTCGCCGTCTTCATCCTCACTTCTCATTAGTCACCAAATCCTCTTTCATCTTCATTCATGAGGTCTCTTGAGTTCATCTTTAGTGCTACTTACTATCTGCCACTTCCCAGGCTCTCTTGCTCAAGGAAAAGGTATAGGAATCAGTATTCATTTGCTAGCGCTGTCATAACTAAATACCATAAACTGGGGGTCTTAACCAACAGAAATTTATTTTCTCAAACTTTTGGAGGCTAGAAGTCCCCAGGCAAGGTATTGACAGGGTTTGTTTCTCCTGAGGACTTTCTTGTTGGTTTGCAGATGGCTGCTTTCTCAGTGTGTTCTTACATGGTCTTTTCTCTGTGTGCATGCACCCCTAGTTTCTCTCTCTCTTCTTATGAGGACACAGTCATCCTGGATTAGGGCCCCACCCTTATGACCTCATTTAACCTCAATTACCTCTTTAAAAGCCCTATCTCCAGATACAGTCATATTGGGAGTTAGACTTCAACATATGAATTTGGGGGGTAGAATACAGATCAGTCTGTAAGAGTCCAGCAATGAGTCACATTGGGACCAGGCTTTGACTCAGGGACTAGTGAGGGAAAGACACCATGCAGAAATAGTGGCAGAAGTCAAAGCCATATGAGCTCCTGGTTCAGAAATTATAATGGGGCTGGCAGTGGTAGAGATTGGTCTGAATTTGAGTTCCAGGCTCAAGCATTGCTCAGAAGTGGCACAAAAATGGCAGTGCAAACTGAAATGCCTCATATTTTGTGGTAGCAGCTGTGATTATCACATCAGACCAGTTCTGCAATGAGGTGAGCATCATTTCTAAAGTTTAGTTTCAAGGCTGTTTCTCCAGTCTTCTTAACAATTCCATTTTGCCTTATGTATATTATGTTTACAATATGTGAGTAAAATAATATGGCCCTTGTAGCTTATTTGGTATAAATATTCAATATGACTTATATGTCTATAGAAAGTGTTTTGTTCAAATACTTTTTAAAATATTCATTGAAAATTATTTGGCCACTTTCAAATAAGAAAATGTCTTTGTGATTGAGATCATCGACATATTAGAATGGCTTGGCCAAGTTGTAGGGCCTGAGTCTCCCATATCTTTTGCATAAACTCCCTTTCTACCTAATCACTTAGAATTGACTTCTACTGCTTGAAATAAAAAATCCTGAGGCTTAGATTATGGTAACAGGCTCCCAACCTTGTGCCTATACTCTAATTTATCTTAAGAATCATTGTCAAACAAATATTCCTAAAACACTGCTTTCATCATGTCTATTTCTATCTACAAATTCTTAGGGAGACTTGAATGTTATGTTAGCATTTTGTCCTCTCAGTTGCAAGTGTCAGAGTACTAATTCAAATTAACAAAAGCAAAAAAGGGTCACTTATTGGCTGTCATAGCTATCAAGTCCAAAGGGATAAAACTTCAGGCGTTCAGGCATGGCAGTATTCAGGGGCTCAAATTATATTTTTAGGGCTGTGTCTTTCTTCATTCCCAACTCCCTCCATGTGTCACCAAACATAGACTAGTTACTTGACCTTTGGAGGAGAAAAAGATATAAATTCTCTGTCTCTGTCTCTCTCAGCAAAACTGAATGATTCTGCACGAGTCATGGGTTCTTCACTAGGTCAATCACTAGGCCAGTCAGTGTCCAGAAGGGTAGGATTCCAGTGGGCCAGCCTGGGCTGTGCACTGACCACTAAGGTGGGAGAGGTGGCCACAGTTCAGGCCCTCTAGGCCAGGGAATGCCCGTTTCCCCAAAGGACCAACTGTGCCAACAGAATAAGTTCAGAAACACACCAGGTTTTGTGGGCAGTGTATTCTCCAGTCCTCCAAATCCACTGGCTGGTTTCCAGTTCTACCGGCAGCTATGGTGTTCTGGACACTAGTGATGACCCTGGCCTTTCCCAGGAAGAAGCTGCCTGTGTCTGAGGGAAATAAGCTTTCTCTGGACGTGAGTGGAGATTGTCCTCCTGGGCCAGACAGCTGTGTGCCGTGTTTCTGCTTTCCACCCTACCTCACTGCTTTTGAAGCTGATCTAATTCACTTTTCACTAGTGCTGGCAACATCACCAATCCCTCTTTCTGCTCACAGCCCTGCAGGAAGCCATATGTGGTCTTTTGACAGCCCACTCCTTGCACCCAGGGAGAATTGGACCCATTGTTTCATGGGTTTCCTTTAGGCTAATCTGAGGAGTGTGAAAGAACCCATTTAAAGGGGTCTGATGAATAAGGACAAAATAAAGATCAAACCCAGGCACAATCAAAAGCTGTTTGTTAACAGGCAAGATGTTCTTCAAAGCATTTATCAGGAGCCAGGGGAGACTTATCTTGCAGCATTATGTGGAGAAAGTAGGCGGGTCTGAGGGCACTCATTTGAAGTTCTAAACAGATGACCACTGGCCTGGCAGCTGGGCTAAGAATTATGAGTAAGTCTCTTGGGTTAAGTGGGCAGCACTGGTAGATAAGTATCTGGGAAAAATAACAAATCACATAGTAGGTAATGTTTATTGGGCAAGTCCTCCAAACCCTCTGTCCTTCACCCACTTCTAGTAAGGAGACACATCCTGTAAATTTTCCTAATCCTGATCACCGATTTAGGAAATTGAGCTATTCTTGTGTCATATCAAAAGCCTTGTATCCACTTTTGAGATGATAAACGAATGCAGAGAGGCATTAACTTACTCAAACCAGCACGAGACTGGGGTGTGATGCTACTTCCAGGGCTGGCCTGTATAATGTCTGCTATTAATGGTAATAGGTAACATTTATTGAATGCCTATCATATGCTAGGTAGGCATTGTGCCTAAATGATCTCATTTGATCCTCAACACACCCTAGACTCTTATTATCCCCATTTTACAGATGTAGGAGTTGAGACCCTGAGAAGTTCATGTAATTCATACATAGCTAATACATAGTAGAGCTGGGAGCTAAACCTCTATGGCTTGCTCTATCCAAAGCCTGTGCTCCTAATAGCTTATCATACTGCCATTTTAACTAGACCCACCAAGGACTTCATCTCTCTTTTCCTTAGAAAATGGGAACTGAGTTTTTCATTTGAAACTTCAATCATTGGGAGGGAGAGGCCGAGGCACATAGAAGTTAAAGTAACTCAGCTGAACTGTAATGGTTCGCAGAATGGATCCTAAGGGATAGATTTTTTTCTTATTATAAAAGACAAGCTATGGGTCCAACACCAACAGATTTAAGGAAATGGGGTAGTGGTGGCAGAAAGGGTACCCAAAATGCAGTTACTCTGATACCCATTTGAGTTAATGTTTATAATGGTTCCTGTCAGCATATCACTCCTTAAAGGAACAGTTACAAACTATGTTGCCCCAAAACAGTAGCCATTATAGTAGCTATTTAAATTTAAATTAGTTAAATAAAATTTAAAATTCAGTATTTCAGTTCTATCAGCCACCTGTCAAGTACCCAATAACAGATGCAGAACATTCCCATCATTTCAGAAAGTTCTGTTGGACAGCACTGCTGCAAAACCTCCCTTGACCCATGCTGCATGCTAGTTACCACCTCATTTCTTCCTGCTCTTCACTGCGAACTTCTGGAAAGCGTGGGCTCTACTTGTTATCTCCGCTTCCCCACCTCCCTTTCTCTCCTCAGTCCACTCCATGCAGGCCTTTCATATCAACCACTTGACCAAACACTCTTTTTCCAGGGTCATTAATAATCCACATTTGCCCACCCCAGTGGTCAGTATCCTCACCTGGTCCATCCTCTCAGCTTCGTGGGATGCTATGGGTCACACTCTCCCTCTTCATACACTTCCTTCTCTGAGCTTCTGGAAGACCACACTGTCTTGGTTCTCCTTCTACCTAAATGGGACACATGGTGGTCTTCTTTACTCCCTTGTCCTCCCCAACAAGACCTCTTATTATGGGGTCCTGGAGCTCAGTCCTCCAATCCCCTGTCTTAGGCATCTACACTCTCTCCATGGGTGATCTCAACAGCCAGAGGGCAGAGAGCATAGCACTCAGCTCCTGGGCTTAAAGCCCTGCAATGACTTTCCATTGCAACCAGAATAAAATCTGGGGTCCCTACTGTGGCTTTCAAGGCCCTGAATGAGATAGCCTCTGCCTTCCTCTCCCTCTGTTCTATCTGTGCTGGTTTTCTCTCTGTCCTTTGGCCAGGTTGTTTGCTCCTGGCTTGGAGCCATTGAATTAAACTGCTCTCTTCCAGACTTTTCAATGGCTGATGCTTGTCATTATTTGGGTCTTAACTCAAGTATCACCTCAGAAAAGTTGTCCTTGACCATGATTCAGCAGCGCTCTCCTTCACACATTAATGTATCTTGCCCTATTTTATTTTATTCATGGCATTTATTAGTATTTGAACTTTCCTTATTTATTTATGTTTTATGGTCTGTTTCTGACATTGGCATATAAGCTCCTTGGGGGCAGTTCTTCTGTTTCTCTTATTTACCACTTAGTACCTACTACAAAGTTTGGCACATAGTAGGTGCTCAATTAGGGCTTCTTGACTTAAAATGTTTGTTGACTAACAATTTGTTCAGGGATCACAATGGGGATATTAGGACTGTAACAGACTCCCTCAAGAGTCAATCAGAGACAGAGGAAGGGCCAATTGCTGTTAGTGCGATATACAGGCAGGAGTAGATAGCTTTGTTGAATGAGTTTTTTGCCCCTGGCCAGCTTGGCATGGCCCATGTTTTAAACCAATTTCCTTCATATTTTGTGACTCTACCTATACCTTAAGAATGTCAGTTTCCCTTAACCTTTTTGCTGATTTCCTCTCAAAGATGTCAGTCCAACATCAGTATGACTTTGGACAAACCATTCATGGGCCTTGGTTTCTCTATCCATAAAGCAGTTTGGTTTTTAGTAGAGAATTCCTACTTTCTCTCAGCATTACATTTCTAATTGCCTGATGTCACTTTAAAGAACTTTTGGTTATGCTGTTTCCGAAAAGTAACAATAATTTATAAAAGACTTTAAAAATAATTTCACTGCTAAAATGTATCCTAAGGAAATAGTCATAAATTTGAACAGAGATTTATTCACAATTATGGTCATCTTAGACTTATTAATAATAATTAAAAAGTAAGAAACATTTAAATAATCAACAGTAAGAAAGGCTAAATAAATTCAGATACTTGTATGTTTAAATATTAAAACATTGAAATATTGGACTAAAAATTCCAAGAACCATCAGAAACGCAGATTTCCCCCAAAATACGATAATGAGGGAAAAATTTTATAATTCATGTTAAATTGTTTATAATTTCAATCTATAAAATACCTGTATTCATAGGAGGAAAAGCTGGAGAAAATAAAAATGTAACTTGCAAGTATCTCTAGGGCATGAGATTAGTTTTCTTTTTAATATTTGTTATCATTTTCCTAGGCAATGAGTATGTAGTTCTTGGCAGCCAGTGAATTAATTTTTAGGCAGGAATGGATTCCAGTGTTAGGAATTTGGAGTTGCAAGTCTCAGGTTTAGTACAGTTTAGCTCAACAAATATTTATTGAATGCCTTTTATGAGTCAGTTACTGTTTCACGAGCTGGGGATAAAACATGGATAAGGCAGAGTCTGGTCTAAGAGACAGACTGAAAACTGCCAGGAAGGTTATCACAGGGTGCTGTGGGAACATGGGGAAGCAGAAGAGTGTGTTTGGGAGAGAGCTATGAAGGGGACACAGAGTTTCAGACAGTTTCCTGAAGGTTCTGGGTCCTGGTTCTGGTCCTACTTACTTGCTCATGACCTTGGGCCAGCCATTTACCCAGTAAGCCTCTCAGTTCCCCATCTATAAAATGGAAATAACACTACCAGCCCTCTCTACTAAAGCAGGTTGTGATTTTTGCAGATCATATCAAGACAGAGTATAGAAATGCTTTTGGCACCTGAGAGGAGTTATCAGGGGCTTATGGATTTAACCTACTAAAGACAGCAGGAAGTAGAAGCCTTGATTTAATGATTAACAGCTCAGCAAGGCCTGAGGCCAATTGGATGACAATTCCCTTGTGTCTTGGGTGAGGTTGCTACTTCTCCCTTCCTCTGAGCCTAGCAGCTATTTTGTGGTATGTCATCACTCAAAAAGGTACAGAAAAGCTGATATGGGGACAAAATGGGTCTCCATGGGAGATTCTCAGCTTCCACATTGTAGAATGCCCTCCTTTTCCTTCCTGGCTTTAGCTCTGGGGCATAACCTTCTGAAATCATGTTTTATGACTGAGAGGAAATTGTGCTGCAGTTGAGGACCCCAGTCCCTATTATTTTGAATTCACAAGCCTGGGTACTGTCTGGAATTAGACTAGCGGGCTTTGGGGCTGGAGCATTGATGTTCAGTTTGCAGCTGTTGAAGCTGGATTCTTTTGTGTCAGTGGCATCTCCCATTGGCCCCAGTCCCTGGGTTACCACACATTTCAGAACAAAAGGCTGAAGCTCCTCCTTGCATGGCCAGATCTCACAGATCTGCATACTCAGGAAGGCAAAGCCACCAGAGATGGGATTTGGTAGTTCACGAAAATAGTCAGGGAGTGTGCTTCTTCTGCTCTTCTTTTGGGGTAGTGCTGGCTCTTCCCTAGGAATTCTTGCATAGAGTAGTTAGTTCATTCTTTCTCAGTTTCCCTCTCTCCCTCGGCTCTTTCTCCTTTTTATTTCCTCTCTCCTCTTCCTCCCTTTCATTTTCAACAAATATTTATGGACAATCTATTGTGCATCTGGCACTGTGTTATGCACTGTAGGGAAAACAAATTGAAAATGCTCTCCAAAATTTTAGATGAATACTCAGGAACTTTTGGAGAGCTATCACTACCAGGCGAGATGATCAGGGCAGAGTTCATAGGGTTCTCTTGGTAAGGCTCCATGGGAAAGGTTTTTTTACTCCTGAATTTTATAGTAGAGCTAGAGTCTAGATATGCAGAGAGAAAGTAGAGAGAATGGCCCAAACAAGGGCCTGGAACCGGGACCAAGTGCAGTGGAGGGTAAGGTGCCAGAGTGGACAGAGCCCAGCCTGCCTTTGTCTCTCCTGTCTCTCACAGGGGATGGATAAAATCTCACTCAGCCATGAGAATTCCCTTTCTTAGCATAAAACCTTCCCTTCTTCTTCTGGTTCTAAAGGAGTAATCCTGTATGTTTGGGCTCTTCTGAAACTTTCAACCTCTTGCTGAAGAATTTTGGCATAAAAAGAGGAAAATGGAAACATTAATACCTCCAGTTCAAAGAAGGTCTTTCCTTTTAAGTTACAGAAAGCATTGGCATCATAATTAGCAGCATCCGTGTTTTTTATCCGCCTGTTCTTTCTGTGTGACACTAAATAAAACCATTTTGTAATTTCAGCCCCAGACCTTAAGAAGTTGAAACTTCAATGAATTGCATACTGCTTTGAAGACAGGCACTGTGTCCTATTCTTGTAATCCTAATACGGTGCTTTGTAAAAGTTTGTTGACCAACAGTACTAATGTGAACAGACGTATAAGAGCATGTATTCTGAAAATCTGGAAATAAGAATAAAGAGGTAGCAGCCCCATTTTCCAGGAAGACAAATTGAGACAAAGTGCACGAAGAGCTTTGCTTAGTCTTTCTGCCAGAATTTGACAAGTTTCTCCTCTGAATTGTGGCCCTGTGGTGAGCTCTGCATGGCCTTGGCAGAGTGGGGCCTGTCATGTCTACCACATGGTTGCTCCCCTGCAGTGCCAAAGGATGAGGCCATTTGGAGACAATCACCTTCTGTCTCTGGGCTTTGACATCTGGAAGGTGGACGACCAACAGGCCTTGGCTGGGCCTCTTGGCCCTTCAGCTTGCCGCATGTTTGTTGGAAGCTGTTTTTCAGGAGAAAGCTGTGGCGGTGAAGGTCACCTTATGGACAAATAATTCCGGTCCAGGGGCACCAGATGCAATAGGGAGTCTGAGGCAGTGAACAAATGAGCAAATGACTTTGTCTTAAAAGAAAATAAGATTTCAACAGAGCTGTGAGTGTCCTTTGCTCAATAGGATTGGCAGTCTGTAGACAAATGACTGAGGGTGGTTTGGTTAGAATCCAATTTTAGTAATTAGTTCTATTCACAATAAGGCATGTTAATAGGTCCCATGTTGAGCAGGCAGAATCCCCTGCCTCAGGTGCCAAGTGCCAATTAATGAAATCAACATTCAGGTCCCCCAGGTAAACAACCATTCTATATCCTTTCTCTTGGAGCTCTAGGTAGGCATTTCTCCCAGGAGCACAGTTCATAGATAGACTGTAAGCTCCAAGAAGACAGGGGTCATTCTTGTTTTGTTCACCAGTATATTCTCAGTTGCCTGGCTTACCTCGAGTGTTTGTATTAGATTGTAAAACAAACAAACAAACAAACAAAAAAACCCAAAAAACAAAAAACCAGTAATTTTCCCCCTCCCTCTATTCTTGCCTGTTGGAATATGACTTTGTAGTTCCCGGCCTTGGGACTTGATTTGGATATACAATATGACAGAAGCTCATGGTCTCAGTTCTGGGCCTAGACTTTAAGAGCCCTTGCACACTTTTCTCCTTCTTGAACCCTGCAGAGCCTCTGTGTGAACAAGGTCAGGCTTGCCTGCTCAAGAGCAAAGGATAGATAGGCCCACTCACTCTTATCACCCCAATTGACAACCAGCCAACCCCTAGAAGTACAGTGACCTTGATGATCAGTAGCTGACCACAGATGCATGAATGAGTCTAGCTGAAACCAGAAGGATTATCCAACTAGGCCCAACCCAAAAGATCACCCAAGAAATATGGACTAAGGAAATGGTGATTGTTTAAAGCCATTAAGTTTGAGGTGGTTTGTTATGCTATAAAAGCTAATTGATTAAGTACCCAATGTATATTTGCTGAGAGATGAATGGATTATTGATTGAAAGTCAACCAGTCCTGGCTTGCCCAGATACTTTCTTTTATATTATTGTTTTCCTTTTTCTTTTTTTTTAAGATTTCATTTATTTATTTGACAGAGAGAGACACAGCAAGAGAGGGAACACAAGCAGGGGGAGTGGGGGAGGGAGAAGCAGGCTTCCCACGGAGCAGGGAGCCCGATGCGGGGTTCGATCCCAGGATCCTGGGATCATGACCAGAGCCGAAGGCAGACGCTTAAGGGAGACGCTTAACGACTGAGCCACCCAGGCACCCCTGTTTTCCTTTTTTTTCTAACACTTACCACAAGCAGAATTATCTTGTTCCCCTAATGGTTTGTTTATTTATTTACTGTCTCCTTTTCAAGTATGGAAGCTCCACGAGGATAGGAGGATATCATACCTATGTTACTCATCTTTCAATTCCTATGGTCTGGAGCAGTTCTTTGCACATTGTGGGCTCTCTAAATATTTACTGAATGAAAGAGTGGGGCACATAATGGGCTATCAATAAATATTTATGAATGAAGAGTGAATGGATTTCATTAATATCCCTTATAGTGAGGCTAGATGAGCAAAGAGCTTGGGAAGTGGGTATCACATCTATTGGCTAAGGTATCCTTTACTTTGTGTGTTTTCCTGGACCCTCTTAGGGTCCTTGGCTGGGTCTGAAAATTAAACTGACAAAGATTAACAGGAGAGAAACAAATTTATTTAATATAAGTTTTATATCACATGGGAGCCTTCATAAGGAAATGAAGATCTGGAGGAATGGTTAAACCTGAATATTTTTGTGCTAGGTTTGATGAAAAGTGGACAGTCATGTAGGCCAAAAAAGCATGAGCTAAATGTAATGAACTCGGGGAAACATAGCAAAGCATGTTTGTTCAGATTCTTCTCTGCATCCCTTTGTTGTTTGAGGCAAGGATGCTCCTTTTTTCTGGCAATAGGGAAGGCACCTCCTATATGAGGGCTTTATGAGGGGAAAAGAGGGAAGGGGGAGTGACCTTCCTTCTACTTTTTTCTCAAACTCCTTCAGGTCAGAATATTCAGTATGCCAAGATCCCATATTTTGGGTGTAGTGTGTTCCAAACCCCATCATCCTTAATTTTTTTCCTTATAAGTCATTACTTATTAAAGCGTAGCAGGTAAAAATAAAGAACTTTACTTTTGTAGAGCTATTGTTATATTTCTTTTCTTCTACCTCAATTCTTAGACTCTTATTTCCCTTCCCCAGGGATTGACAGCTTCATTTTGAAAAAAATATAACACAATAAATGAGTAGATTTGCACTCAGGTTGGAGTCTTATTACAAAGTAGCCAAACAAATGGTAGATTTCCCTTTGCCTTTGTGGTCAGGGGCTCTAGCATCTAAACATCACTTGCAAGAAAGAGATAGACCTTGATTTTACCAGAAAGCTCTAGTGCTGTTAAATCTGTCATCTTCCACTTCTAGGGTTGAAAAAAAAATTTTTTTTAAAGATTTTATTTATTTATTTAATTGACAGAGAGAGAGAGAGAGAGAGAGAGACAGCGTGAGGGGGAACACAAGTAGGGGGAGTGGGAGAGGGAGAAGCAGGCTTCCGGCTGAGCAGGGAGCCTGATGCGGGGCTCAATCCCAGGACCCTGGGATCATGACCTGAGCCGAAGGCAGACGCTTCACGGCTGAGCCACCCAGGCGCCCCTAGGGTTGAAAAATTTTTATTTTATTTTATTTTTAAAGATTTTATTTATTTATTTGAGAGAGAGAGAGAATGAGAGATAGAAAGCACGAGAGGGAAGAGGGTCAGAGGGAGATGCAGACTCCCTGCTGAGCAGGAAGCCCGATGCGGGACTCGATCCCGGGACTCCAGGATCATGACCTGAGCCGAAGGCAGTCGCCCAACCAACTGAGCCACCCAGGCGCCCTGGTTGAAAATTTTTAATTATATGTATTTGGATGATTTGCTTGGATTTTCTCCATTGAAAACATCACCAGTGGAAAGTGCTATTCAACAGGTTATAGTTTCAGTTAAACAAGAAGAATAAGTTCTAGAGGTCTTCTGTACAAAATTGTGCCTATCCTTAGCAATACTGTTTTGTTAAGAGAGATCTCATGTGAAGTGTTACATGTGTTACTACAACTTTAAAAAAAAGGAATATAATATAATAAAAAAAGGAATGTAATTTATTGGGATTGACAGAGTTCAGAGCATCCCTATCTCTGAAGACAAAAGGTACACCAAGAGGAAGCTGAACCAACAGGCCCTGCTAAGTTTTCCCCAGTTTACCACACTTACCTCATACTCTTTTGTCCTCTCCTGGTTTTCCATGACTATCCGCTTTTCATCAAAACTAGTATAAAAAAATACTCGGGTTGAACTGTTTCTTCAGGTCTTCATTTCCTCATGAAGGCTCCGGTGTCATGTGAAAGTTAAAATAAATAAATGTGTTTGCTTTTGTTAATCTGTCTTTGGTCGGCCCAATTTGCAGGGGCCAGAGCCAGAGAAGCTAGGAGGGAAGTAGGAAAAAGATGATATTAAGAAGAGAGTAGTGGCAGTTTTTGTGATTCTAAAGATTAGTTCTTTGGCTATGATCAGAGTCTGAGAGTGGGAATATCACTCATGATGTAACAAATACATCCTTAGCAATTACAAAATGAAAACCATTTTAAAAAGCACCACCACCATCAGTAGCATCATCAATAACAAAAGCAACAACAACAAAACTTTGTTTCTAAAATTCCCTATCTCAGGGACGCCTGGGTAGCTCAGTTGGTTGAGTGTCTGCCTTTGGCTTGGGTTGTGATCCTGGGGTCCTGGGATAGAGCCTCATGTTGGGCTCCCTGCTCAGGGGGGAGTGTGCTCCTCCCTCTCCCTCTATTCCTCCTCCCTCTCCCCCGCCCCCCATGCTCACTCTCCCTCTCAAACAAATAAAATTTAAAAAATAATAAAAAGTAAAATAAATAAAATTTCCTATCTCTTCCTTACTCTGCGCCTACCTCAGATATTTACCTTGGCTTCTTGGCATTTAGCTTCTTAGAGGAAATAAAGGTTTCCTTTATTTACTCATATTTGTTTTCTGCCTTAGATCTAAGTAGGCAGAGAAATGACACAGAAGACAATGCAGACAAGATCTGCACTTTAAAATCTGAATTATACTCATTCACTTGTTAATCAATAATAAAATTGCAATGCACTCTTAACCTGCAACATACACCAAATGAAGTCTTTCTCATTGGCTGTTGTTAGTGAGCTAATCTCAATGTTTTGGAAGGAACAAAATGTGTAATTAGTATTTCATTATACAGCTTCGTTTTGAAAAAAATATAACACAATAAATGAGTAGAGTTGCACTCAGGTTGGAGTCTTATTACAAAGTGGCCAAACACATGGTAGATTTCCCTTTGCCTTTATGGTCAGGGGCTCCAGCGTCTAAACATCAGTTGGAACAAAGAGATGGACCTTGATTTTACCAGAAAGCTCTAGTGCTGTTTAAATCTGTCATCTTCCACCTCTAGGGTTGAAAAAAAAAAAAAAAATGCAAGAGTCAAGGAATGGATTACTTTCTAGTGTAGCATAAGGGGAGGAAAAGTTTTCCTGGATCCTCTTATGGTCCCTGGCTAAGTCTGAAAATTAAACTGACAAACACAGATAAATAGGAGAAAAGCATACAGATTTATTTATTTATTTATTTTTGGTTTCTGCGAACATTTATTTGAGAAAATTTACACAAAAATCCCCAATCCAACATTTACAAGTGAATCTGTAGAAATCCCACATGCCTCTTTCCATTAAACAAACAGAAAAATGGCTTATGACAGGAGTTTATGACAATGATATAACAGCACTTAAACTGTATCATTCCTATCTATATTATATAGACTGTGTTGAAAAGGCTCAAAATGGAGGAAAGCAGATAAAATCCCCATTTTTAAAGCTGATTTACTCTTGCACTAGCCTTCTATCAAAGACAAATAATTTTTACTTTTTCGATAAAATCAAGGTGTAATTATCAATGAACTTTAAACTGAAAGCACAAATGTCTGAGTTGTTATTTTTGGCATGAAAGTGAAAGGGAAGGACATGGAAAAAATCCCAGTTTCACAAAGTCACATTCGGGAACAAAAACATCAGTAAAATAAAATATTCTCCTATCTTCTTCTTTGCCATTTTGTCAAAACAGAAGAATATAACCAAGTGAAGAACTTTCATTGCTTCTGAAAAAGGGGAAAGGCACCAGTCAGAAATATGAAAGAGTTTCTTATTAGGCTAATGGTACAGAACAAAATTTGACCTTTATACAGATTTATTTAATATCAATTTGACATGATATGGGAACCTTCGTAAAGAAATGAGGGCCCAAAGAAACAGTTAAACCTGAGTATTTTTATGTTAGATTTGATGAAGAGTGGACAGTGATTGGAACATGATCGGTTAGAGTATCAGATAAGTGGAATACACCAGGGAAAACTTAGTAAGGCCTGCTTGCTTGGCTTCTTCTCAGTGTCCCTTTGTCTTTGGAGACAAGGATGCTCCTTTCTTCTGGGGTTAGGGAAGGCACCTCTCACATGAGGGTTTTATGACCTGCTTCAGGGGTGAAGGGTGGTGGAGGTCAGAGTGACCTTCCTGCTTCTGCTGTTTTCTGAAACTCCTTCAGCCTAAAATATTCTATATGCCAAGATACCATATTTTGGGGTATTCTGTGTTGAACCCCACCATTAGACATTTCAGACACTTTGGGCATTCTCACAAATTATAGTCATTTTTACTTTAGGAGTAGGGAAAGGGAGGTGGGGGAGAAAGTTCCTTTTGCCACTCAGATTACACCTCCCAGATAATTGCTGACATTGCTTCTCTTCAAGCCTGGCTCAGACCATGAGCCACACATGTCAAATGTGACATGAAATATGTGACTGGCAGAGTGCCCAGTTCTCAGAAAGCATTTTATGGAGGGATTCAACTGGTCGGTTAAATCTCTCGATTTTTCTAAGACAGTGTGTGCCCGTTCCCTTTCTGGTTCTAAACGTTTGCTTTGTCAGGATCTTTCTTTTCACTCCTCTTTTCCATGTGGGGCTTCCACATCATTCCTTTTCCTTAGTCTGGTTTTTGGGCCATTTATCTGGCTTTCAAATCAGCCCATCAGGGCACTGACTTCAGGGGGTCAGTGAAAAGAAAGGAATCCAGAGGAAGGCCCACCTGCACCTCTGCCTGTCACTGACATCGTCAAAAGGAATTTATTAAGCACTGACTTGTGCCTAATCTCCCCTAGAGTCTAAGTTTATTGTTGAGAAATCTCAGACCTTAATGGGTATCCAAGCGTTTCAGATTCAATTGCAGATGAGCCTTAATGGCAATTCAAATGTTTGAAGACAGTGTTCCACAAATTCTTCTCATTCTTTTATTCAATTACTGCTTGTTATTATCGGTTTATAAATTGATTGCACTAGACTTACGCTTGCTGAGCAAATTTTTATAAAGATCTCAATCCAGGAAGTCAATGTCGGTGGCATCTTTAAGCTAATTCTTCTGCTCCGGACAGCACACCCAGCCTATGCTTCCCATTTTCCCCTATCAGTGCCCGGACCCTTGCTTGCACAGCCAGGACATCAGATCATGAAAAGCCCAAGAACAGGGATCAAAATGTGGATGACAGGAAGCTCAGCAGGAGGATATTAACACTAATTAGAATACTTTTTTCTGACCACAGATAATGATGGCTTTCTTTGTTCAGCATCATGAGTAAATCCCCTCACTACAGATTTCCATACTCTGAACCAATCTGAGCATCTGGATGGAACTGCTGTTATGGCTGAATTAGCCATTCCAATTAGAGAAAGTAGGGAGTTGCCTCCGTGTTTCGATTCCCCAATCATCTGTGATAACTGGATTTAAGGGGTGTTTATGAAGCCGTTCTTGGAAGGAAGACGCATTAACTATGACATGACCTATTAAGCATGTGCAGAAGTTATGAGCTCAGAAAGGGTAGGGACACACATAAGTATTTTGAATTGACACTTAATTTTTTCCCCCTCACTGTGCTGGCTCTGTGCTGAATTAATTCCATTTTTATCTTGCTTTTAAATAAAAATTTATGGATGGCAGCTGAGGTCCTTCTTAGGATCTTTATGATTTGGGATTAAGATCCTTAAGTATCTAGGCAACTCATTAGCATGTGCACTCTAGCCACTTGTGTGGAGTCAGTGGAGGAAAGGAAATGAGGGAGAAGGATAGGGGAAGAACAAAGAAACAAATAGGTGGCCATTTTTAGATAATAATAATACTAGTTATAATAATTGTTATTATTAAAATTATTATTTCGCTGAAGCAATTAAAAGCCTTCCTTTAAGGGCTAAAGATCGCATGTGGCCTCCAACTGTAGCAGAATAAGCATCTTGGTCAACATTTAAATTCATTTTGAAATTAAGGATTTAAACACCTAATTTAAATTCTAAACCTTGAATTTTAAAAAATGTTAGGAAAACAAACATTCAAACAACATTCTACTACACAGAAATCTAAAGGCACTTTTGAGATGAGAAGCAGTGAGCTTATATCCTTTCCAGATACACAGCATTACTCTTTCAACATATGCATCTTTGACCAGCCCATTCAGAGGCTTTTTTGCCAGTGGGGGATTTGGGCAGGGCTGAGTGGATATGAAGACTAATGTGTAACCTTGACCCTGCATCCCAAATACTTCCAAGCTAGAGAGTCTCCTTTCCACCCCACTAATAATAAGGTAGTGGTGAATCTCAGAATGTCCCTTCCTTGGCAGACTCTCTGCTGTGGCTTTTACCTGCTGGAGCAACCCCATGGGGAATTAATCACATGGAGTCATATGTCATGGAGCATGAGGAGTTTTTATAATGTAGCTCCTTTTATAGGGTTTGAGCTGGCCTACCCTTGACCTTTGGGGTTCTGGGTAAAAGTGCCTCCTGTGTACTTTCTATGAACTATCCCGCCTGGTCAGCATAAACTGGCATTACCCAGTGTTAGAATAGCTTCTTAAAGTGTTCATAACCATTTTCCTGAAAGGGAGATTCCTTGATGCTTTCCTGACAGCTTTTCAGTGTTTAATAAGTTTTCTTTTATCTCTGAGCTGCACCTACACTTCAGTGGCCCTTCCACAGTGCTGAAAACAAATACAGAGAGATTAAAAAGCTGGTTAAGAACATCTCTGGTCTACAACAAACATTTATGTATAAGTCATCATAGGGATGATTAACATATCTCAGTAAGATTCATAGAGGGCTATTTGAATTAGAGAAGAACTTGATAGGGGGTGCCTGGGTGGCTCAGTCAGTTAAGCAACCGACTCTTAATTTAGGTTTAGGTCATGATCTCAGGGTAGTGGGATCCAGCCCCTTGTTGGGGCTCCGCACCCCCCTCTCCAGCACTCAGGCGGGGGTGGGGGGGGGCAGGTGTAGGGCTGTGTGTGTCTGCTTCTCTCCTCTGCCCCTCCCCCCTCGCATGCACATGGGTGCCCCCACTCAAATACATAAATAAATAATTCCTTAAAAAGAAAAGAGAAGAACTTGATATCTCCAAATATTAAATATATTTATTTACTCAATATAGTTTACACGAGATTCAGTACACTTTATCACATATGAGTGCAGGGATTGTAGTGAGGTAGGTAAAAGTAAGCTGTTGTGGGTGAACTTGTTTTTGTTAACTGAATCAGTCAAGATGGGGCTTTACTTTATGTCTATTCCTATGCTTCACTATTTCTTGAAAAACTGGAACGTAGCTGGACATCAGGAAGGGAGAAATTGATGCAGACTCCAGTTTCTCTATCTATAGAGACCCCAAGGGCAAGACTTCATCTTGTTCATAATCACAGAGACTGACACTTACCAGGTGCTTAATTGATGCTTGATGGGGAACTATAGAAGGAACTGAAGCAAAGGGATGTTAGTGAAAAGTGCAATTAGTGGAGCATGGTGTTTCAGTGGTGCTCATTGATGAGGATGTGATTAAATATTAACTTGCATTCTGTTTTAAATACAGAGAAAATATTTTCGTGTTTCTTTGACTTTAGATTTTTCATGTGTGAGGTGGAGATTTGGATCAGATAATACCAAAGGTCCTACCACATCTAGCATGCTAGGGATCTATTTCCAATTGCTGTACCCAGAGTCAATAAATATTGAGTACTCATTAGCTTGGGTACCTGGCTAATCCTATTAGTTTCTTGGGGATATGGAATAAATGTACTATGGTCTCCACCCTTAGGAGTTAGAGAGAAAAAATATCACATAAAATGTAATGAGAAAACAGTTTATTCCTCAACTGTGGGCTCTAAAGATGCCTTCATGAGTGAGGAGCCTTGGGGAATGAGGATAACTTGAGTTAGATGATGGGGAGAAATACCAATCCAGGTTGAAAGAAGAGTAGGATCAAAGATGGGAACCGGTTGAGATGTTTGCGGACTCTGAGAATATGGACATGATTTTAGATGGGAAGTACAGAGAAATACATTTGGATAGAGAGGCTGAAAACAGATTTTAAAGACTCTGAAGGCAAGTAGAAGGTAGGAAAGGTAATAGAGATACATCATCATTGTCCATATCCTCACCTTACCAAGTTTCTGATTAATATGTTATGCAGTGGGCCATCCTTCTGGAAATGTTCTCTCCCTTAGCTTCCATAGACCACATGTGTTTTGTCTTTCCTTTTACCTCAGTCTCCTTTGCAAGCTCATCCTCCTCTAACTAACCTCTAAGTGTTGAAGGCCCTTGGGGTCCAGTCCATGGCCCTCTTCTCTATCTACTGTACTTGATTTAATCTAGCCTCATAACTTTAAATGCTGTCTTCGTGGAGCTAACTAACTCCCCAATACATATCTCTGACCTCACCTACCCCTTGAGCTCCTCAGCCCCATATTTCCATCTCCACACTTGACATCTTCATTTAGATACCTCACAGGAACCCCCCATTACATAGTCATCCTTTACACTTACATATTGATCATTCCCCATTGCGGCTGAGGCTGCTGGTGCCCACCAACATCCTTGCTACTCTTTTTCCTTTAGTAAAATTGCTTTCCAATTTTAGCTTAACATATAGCTGCCCAGCCAAAAGCTATATTTCGTGGCCTCCATTTCAGTTAGGTGTGGTCATGATGTGGCTAGGCTCTCACCAATAAGACATCAACAGAAGTGGTGTGTGCCACTTCCCGACGGTGACTCCAACAAAATTGTGCTTTCCTTGTGAGCTGGGATACGATTGGGGCGGCTGAAGCCAGAACAGCTAACTTAGATCCAGACATAGAAACATTGCATTTAGGATGGCCAAGCTATCCTACCAACTGTGGACTCTACCTGTGGCTTATTATGTGAGAGAGAAATTGTTCCATATTTTTGAGCCACTATGCTCAGGAGCCATTTTGTATAGCAACTTAGACTGTACCCCTAACCAATCTACCAAATCTTCCCCATCTCAGTAAATGTTATCTTCATCCCCCTGTTTCCTCAGCCAGAAACAGGTTGATTCCTCATTTTCTTCAAATCTAATTTATTAATAAGTCCTATTGGTTGTACCTAAAAAAATATACCTCAAATCCATCCACAATCCAAATTCATTCATAGCTACTACCTAATCTCCAAACTGATCACCTTGTTTTGTGTTTGACCCCATACAACCCTTCTCCTGACTGCAGGCAGAGATAGCTTTAAAAACTTAATGCATCAGGGCGCCTGAGTGGGTCAGTCAGTTAAGCATCTGCCTTCGGCTCAGGTCATGATCTCAGGGGTCCTGGGATTGAGTCCCACATCGGGCTCTCTGCTCAGCAGGGAGTCTGCTTCTCCCTCTCACTCTCCCTTTGTACTCTGTCTCTCTCTCAAATCAATCAATCAATCAATCAAATCTTAAAAAAAGAAAAACTTAATGCATCATGTCATGTTCCTGTTTGAAACCTCTCAGTGCCTTCTCATTTTATTAAGATAAAGCCCTAAGTCCTGAACTTGACCCTCTATGACCAGGTTTCTGCTTTTTTCCCCAACCTCATCTTGTGTTACTTTCTCCTTGCTCACCAGTCTTCAGCCACAGGGGCCTTCTTTCCATTTCAGTTTCTCAAACAGTCCAAACTCTTCACAGTCTCACACCTCTGCTCACGTGTCGTCTGTCTAGGGAAGTTCTGTCCTTCAATTCTTTGCAGGTTGGCTCCTACTCATCTTGCAGGTCTTGGCCTAACTCGGCTGCTCAGCTCTCCAATTGTATTTCATAATAACTTATTGCTTTCATTTACAGTACATCACAATTTATAATTATACATTAGACGGAGGCTCTGTTTGTTAGATATCTGCTCTTCCCCATAGTCTGGAAGCTCTCTGGAGGCAAGGACCATGCTGGTGCTGTTCACCTCCATACACCTAGCATAGTCGCGGTGCTTTTCACACAGTAGTTGTTTAATAAATCGAATGCTTCCTGAAATGAAATGAGTAGGAGAGAAATAGGATAGAGCAGAGATTAAGGAAAACTTATCTATGAGAAATATGTGAAGTGGATTTTAGTTGGAGAGAGACTAGTTTAGTATTTACTTTAGTATTAGTTTCCCAGGGCTGCTGTAACAAATAACTACAAACCAGGGCCTTAAAACAACAGAAGTTCATTCTCTCATAGTCGTGGAGATCAGAAGTCTGAAAGCAAGGTATCAGCAGGGCCAAGTCTCTAGGGGAGGATCCTTCCTTACCTCTTCTAGCTGCTGGTGGTTGCCCCAAATCCTTGGAGTTCCTTGGCTTGTGGCAGCATCACTTGAATCTTGCCTCTGTTGCCCCATGGCACTCTCCCTGGGTGTGTCTACTCTCTTTATGTCCCTTCCCTTCTTATAAGGACAGCAATAATATTAGATTTACGTCCTACTTTGTTCCAATATGGCCTCACCTTAACTAATTACATCTACAAAGACCCTGTTTTCAAGTTAGGTCACATTCTGAGGCTCCAGTTAGGCATGAAGTTTTTGGGAGGTCACTATTCAACCCAGTGTCCTGGAGGTGTAAGGAAACCAATTTGCTATATTCTAGGCAGGAGGCAAAAAAGGCCTGACCTGTGTATAAGCATAAGAACAAGTGACAATTGTTCATAATTAAGAAATGATAGACCATAGAATTTTAGGACTGGAAGAGACCTGAGAGGCCTCAAGTCTCTGATTCTCAAGTTAGGCTTCTTATATTCTTCAAATAAGGTGGCTCAGGGGTGGTTAGAAAGTGGGGGCGGGGGGTGCATAAGGAAGGTTTTCCAGGCCCACCACCCCTTTATATCCAGAACAATTACAAATATATGTTTTAGATGCTTGGTATCCACAGAAGGTTTTGTTTGAAGATTGATTTTGTTATAAATCTTGTCTAAATCTCTCATTTCATTGATCACGAAATTGCAGCCAATTAAAGAACAAGACAATGATACAGAAGTAAATTGCATAGAGTGAACTGTTGGATTTAAGAATGTGGGATGAAGCCAACCAGAGCAGTACAGGAAATTAGCATGAAAGAGAAGAAGTTTTAAACCTAATGGTCGCATTTGTGAAATACAATGAGAAAACAAAGTTCAATTGTCTTTGTTCCTATAAGCTATAGTTCTTCTGGACAGGGACCTGAGGGTGGCCCTGTCCTTGGAGCAGGGACACAGGACAAAGTAGAAGGAGCCAGGAGATGTGAGTATAATTCTGTCCTGCCCAGGTCACTAAGCAATAGACTGGACACAGGGAGAAGGAAGTACCACAGGTGGCAACTGGGTTTCATAAGTAAATAATGAGGAGACAGTGTGGTATGGCAGATGGAGAAAGGTGGTTTGGACAGAGATTAAGTTCATAGAGGACCTTTTGTTTTGCTTGTTTTGGACATACTGGGTTTGAAGTGACAGTGGAAAATGAAAACTTTGGCAAGTAAACCTGTGTCTATTTTGTAGCCCCCATGACCTTTTCATTCCAATGATGGACAAGGTAGTGTCTCCTAGTTCATGGTGTCCTTCCCACGGTGCCCATTTTGGAATGCACTTTGTAGAAGTTAAAGAATCATGTGATCTGTGACTGGGGCTATCATCTCTCACCTGGACCACATATGTATTCTCTGGCTAAGTGATCTTCCCAAATCGACTCAGGCTCATTTTAATTTCTTCTCCACACTGCAGTTATCCTTGCAAAACACAAACCTGATTGTATTATCTATCCCTGCTTTAAAATACTTTTCATTGCTCAAAGATCAATGTCCCTGAAGTGCCTTACGATATGTGCTCTTTCAGATAGGTCTGACCCCTGCCTTGACTTCCTAGCCTCATCTGGCACTACTTCTCCCCCTGACCTTGGAGATGTAGCTACACTTAGTTTTGCTAACTTCTTCCTGCCCCAGGGCCTTTGCATGTGTCCTTCATGCTATCATTTCCTCTACCTTTTACCCTCTCCAAATACACAGTCATCCTTAAGATGCCAGCCAGCACAGTAAACGTGTCTTAGGGACTTTTTCCCTGACCTAGGTCTAAGTCAGTTTAAGTCACATTCTTTTGTTTCTTTCAGAGCACTAAGCTCAGTTCATAAATATGCATTTTTTTTGCCTTGGATATTTGTTTAATGTTTAGCTCTCCTATTCTAGGTCCATATGAGCAGGGGCTATGTATGTCTTGCTGTGCTCAGCACCTAGCACAGCACCTGGCATGTAGTAATGGAATGAATGAATGAATGAATAAAAGCCATAATTCAAATATTTGACTCCTTCAGATTCCACCTAATGTTGAATTCAAAGCACAACTTTTTTGGGGAGGAGCAATTGCTGCTTTTGCATATAGGTTATATCACACTTTAACAAAAATTTAAAATTTAAATCTTCCCACTATGTAAGTATTTGGCAAGTTATATTGGGTATTAAAAATGCATTTCCTTGAAGACCTTGATTTGGGCTATTAAAGCACTTGCTGAGAGACATTCTCCTCCTCCTCTTCCTCCTTCTTCTCCTTCTCCTTCTTCTTTTTTTGCTGAGAGACATTCTTATGTTTTAAGAGCAAAAAATAGCAGATGTTGGTGAGGATGTGGAGAAAGGGAAACCCTCTTACACTGTTGGTGGGAATGCAAACTGGTGCAGCCACTCTGGAAAACAATATGGAGGTTCCTCAAACAGTTAAAAACAGAACTACCCTATGACCCAGCAATTGCAGTACTAGGTATTTATCCAAAGGATACAAACATAGTGATTCGAAGGGGCACATGCATCCCAATGTTTATAGCAGCATTATTAACAACAGCCAAATTATGGAAAGAGCCCAAATGTACATTGATGAATGGATAAAGAATATGTGATATGAATACGAATATATATAATGTTCCATATAAAATGGAATATTACTCAGCCATCAAAAAGACTGAAATCTTACCATTTGCAACAACGTGGATGGAGCTAGAGTGTATTATGCTAAGTGAAATGAGTCAGTCAGAGAAGGACAAATACCATATGATTTCATTCATATATGGAATTTAAGAAACAAAACAGATGAACATAATGGGAAGGAAAGAAAAAGTAAAATAAGATAAAAACAGAGAGGGAGGCAAACCATAAGAGACTCTTAACAATAGGGTACAAACTGAGGGTTGCTGGAGGAGAGGTGGGTGGGGGATGGGGTAACTGGGTGAAGGGCATTAAGGATGGTATTTGTTGTAATGAGCACTGGGTGTTATGTGCAAGCAATGAATCACTAAATTCTACCTCTGAAATTAATATTACACTATATGTTAACTAACTAGAATTTATATCAAATCTTGAAAGAAAAGAAAGTAAAGAAATTGCTTGACTTTATTTTTTATCTTTCTTAAATGTATTAAACAATTTCCTGATTTCATAAAAAGAAGATATTTAATATAAGTAAATGGTTAAATGGTTCTTAATAATGAGCATCATCAATATAAACATCATTGGCTCTTCTCTGATATAAGTATAGTACTCAGCACTTTTTTATGGCAGAAGCAAAGCACTCATTTATATCTTTCTTTTTCTTTTCTTTTTTTAATTTAAATTCAATTGACTTTAAAAAGCCTTGCTACAAAATCAGGTTACTGTTTTACCTTTTGAGGGCTGCAATACCCATGGAGGGGCTGCTCAGAACTTCCTTCAAGAAAGAACTTGCCTTGAGCCCAGTTAGCTGACAGTTTCCAGCTCTGAGTGCCTTCAGGCCACACCCAAGCTCTCTAGCTGAGGCTACCACGCGCTGGCTCTTCCCAAATAGCCCCCAGCAAATGATAGAGCATGGTCAGAATGCCAGGACCTGGTCGTTTCTGCCCAATGTGGGGATTCCGTACTAGGTGCACTTTCCCCTGGAGCTACCAGCTGGGTTGGCCAAGACTTTGCTGGGTCTGCGCTGTGGTCTGAGGCTCTCTGTCCAATCCTGCTTCCTCCCTAAGCTTGCAGTCTGACGGCTTTTTGTGCCCAATTCCCTTCCTTTCCCTTTGATCTTTCCTGGGATATCCCCTCCAATAGACCTGTTGCCTTCCTAACCCTCTCTCAGCATCTGCTTCTTGGAACATCCAACCAACATAGAGGGCTTCCAGTAATATAATGATATAAGATTAAAATGTTAGGGTTTTATTTGTTTAGATTTTTCAATTTTCCTTTCCTAGCTCATTCTCTCTGATGATTTTTAGTTGTTCACTATATAAGGCCTATTTCTGAAATGAAGAATGATTCCAGAAGAATAATAATTTCTTGTTATGAGTCTGTAAGCTCCATGAGACCTGAGATTTTGTTACTGTCACAACCCAACACTTGACACATAGCATATGCTTGATGAATATTTGTTGAATGATTGAATGCATATCTTAAAAATCATTTTTTCTGTTTCTATTAAATAGAAGAGACAAGAACAAGACATACTATAATAGCATTTTCTATAGAGGCTATATTAGTTTGGTAGGGCTGCCATAACAAAGAGCCACAGACTGGGTGGCTAAAACAACAAATCAATTTTCTTACAGTTCTGGAGGCTAGAAATCAAGGTGTCAGCAGGATTAGTTTCTTCTGCGGTCTTTCATGTTAGCTTGTACATGACCCTCTGTGAATGTCTGTGTCTTAATTTCTTCATAAAGACACCAGTCATGCATTAAGGCCCACAGAGACCTGATTTCACCTCTTTAAAGAACCTATCTCCAAATACAGTCACATTCTGAGGTACTGGGACTTAAGGCTTCAACATATGAATTTTGGGTAGTACAACTTAGAGCCCATAATAGAGGCCCATAAAAAACATGCCAGTAAGCAATTCTTTGGTTTAAGGTGTTTTACTTTGTGTTGGATGCAAATGGAAATAGAAATAAAATACAATAAAATAATACGAAAAATAAAAATTATATGAAACAAGGCAAATGACTGATTTATAGCCAAAGAATTATATAAGTGTATCTAAAAAGCATACAGTGAGGTATAAAGGCTAAAACTCTTTGGTAATTCCTGGGTGGACTTGTAATGCTTGACCAAGTACATCACACATCATAAAAAAGAAACAAGTTACAACTCATAAATGACCATATGCTTGAAACTACCAGTGGAAATTTCTTTACCATGTGAATTTAAAATCTAAATCTAACCAGATAGTATCTTTCTCATTAAAATATATTTTTTGAAGAGAATTTTTGTTTTTAAAGCTTTTACTTATTTATTTGAAAGAAAGAAAGAGAGAGTGAGAGAGAACACGAGGTAGGGTAGGGGCAGAGGCAGAGGGAGAAGCAGACTCCCTGCTGAGCAGGGAGCCTGACTTGGGGCTTGATCCCAGGACTCCCGGATCATGACCTGAGCTGAAGGCAGATGCTTAACCAACTGAGCCACCCAGGCATCCCTGAAGAGAATTTATATACATTATATACATGTAGGACAATTTGTTTCCCAGAAAAATACAAATTATGAAAAATTATTACTTATTAAAACATTAATTTCATTTTAACCATAGGAAAAAATGTTAATTTTTTCCTTGCTAGTCCCTGCTGTCTACCTGATTCCTGAGCCTATCTCAAGTAATAAAAGTAACGGGCTTGTGGTATGCCCTCCACAAAGGTGAACATTGGTTTTTCTCTGCTGGCATTTCCCACCTCCGAAACTTGCATTTTGTTACATGCTGTAAACCACCATTGTTGTGTGCTGCTATATTTTGGGGACTTATTAGAATGAAGGAAGTTCTTCCCTAACATGACATTTCCTTTCTAATACAATACAAAAATGGAGTATTTAGGGTTGACCACTTACACATTGTTCCCATTTCAGGCCCCACGGTATTGCCGTCATGTATGAATGCCTAACGCTTTTAGAGATTTCCTTTAGGATTTTCTAGTATGTTTACTTTCCTGTGGATTTTGAAAGACTTGACCTCTCCGAGAGAAGTCTTTTGAGAGACCCCAGATGCATATCACCTCTGTGAGAGCCTTAACAGGCCAGCCTTGTAAAGATGGTGCCATAACTATGTATTGATTTGAAATTGCTTTGCTCACCGTAAGCACAGTCTGACCCTGTGGCTACCATTGTCCTCTACTTGTGAAATTCTCTAGACCCTTCCTTGACACCATGACCGTCAGTTCAGAAACATTGGATTATATCAAAGGCTCTATCAGGAATATAATGTTAAGACTTATGCTATTAGTAAATTCTACTACTAGATTCTAAATACCTTGAGGGTAATGTACATGTCTGATTTAAAAAAAAAAAACGTTAAAAGATAAACTGAGGCACATTAAAAAGTGTAAGATTTTCTTTGAGCAAAAATGGATTGGAATAGGGTAACATCATAACAGAAGTGGTTTAGAGCACTCCTTGATAGGAGCCCAGACACACTTACACAAAAAATGATCCAGAAGCAAAGAAAGGAAGTTACTTGATTGGCTATACCTTAAAGCCTATTGTCTATTTTCGATTGCTTGTCTTTAGCATTTTGATTTTGTAACCTTGAGGCATTTATTACAGGCTTAGATTTTGATTTGCGTACATATTTAGCACCTACTTGGGCCCTGAGCTAATTAAAAAAAAAAAAAAAGGAAAAGACTGGGTTCCTGTATTGGAGTGTTTATAGCCTAGGAAGGAGCTTGTACACTTCCTTCTTTCTTGCCCTGTGCCTTTTAAAACAAGCTGATTATCGTTTCATTATTCATTATAATAAATTTTGGGTACAGAGAAACCAAGATTTAAAAATCAACCAAAAAGCCTATGGCTTAATTACTGCTAATAACATTTTACTTTAATTTATCTTTTTTTCATATGCATAGACTTTTTAAAAAAAACATTAAGTATGTTTATTTTTTCACTTAAAAGAAATTTATTTAAATTCAATTAATTAATGTTTAGTGTATTACTAGTTTCAGAGGTAGAGGTCAGTGATTCATCAGTCTTATATAACACCTAGTGCTCATATGCATAGACTTTTAAAAACATTTATAATCAGATAGCACACACAATTTTGTAACCTGCTTCTTTCATCTCACACATCATAAACATTTTACAGTAGCCTGTGTAAACATTAGTTAGGAAGCTGGATTATATTCCAGGGAGTGGATTCACCGTAGCTTCCTTAATCCTCATTTTGCTGCCAAGTATTTATTTGACTTCCTGCCTTTTTTTAAATTATAAATGCAAAAGTCAACTTTGTGCACAAAACATTTTTAATATTTAGGAATGTTTCCTGAAATTAAATGTCCAGAGACGGTCTCTCTATGTCAAACGGAATGAATATCACAACTCCCAGGGCATGTACCAGTGACTTCGGAAGGGTCTGGTCCATTTGCCCCTGCCCTGCAGCACTCAGTGATGCCTGGCTCACTGGGTCCTTACCCTTGGGACACTGCTACTTTGAAAATGTTTGCTAGTTTGATAAGTGAGAAGTAGTGTGTTGTTGTTTTGATTTTTATTTATTTGGTTGCCAGTGAGGTTGAACATTTCCTCATATTTTTGTTTATCACTTTTATTTCCTCTTTTATCAGTTGGCACTTTGTGTCCTTTCTCATTTTATTTATTATTTCTCCCACATCTCTCTCTCTCTCTCTCTCTCTCTCTCTTTTTTTTTTTTTCCACTCCATACTGATCGTGTTTTGGCTCAGCCAGGAATTTTTTTCCAAGGCCACTTTAGCCAGTATAGCTTGTCTTCCTTCACTCTGGATATGGTGACCGAACAGTCATTTTTATACTATCATGCAGATATAATAGAAAACACTCTTTAAAACAGAAAGTACTTTAAAGTTGCTTCAGCTTTTTGGAGTCTTGTCATCTGAGACAGCAGTTGGGCTTCTCACCTTGGAAAGAATGTTCTAGAAAGTGAGGAAGTTCACTTGGGGACATTTTTAGTAAGAACCCTAAGAGTGGCAGCCACTTGGAGATTAATCCTGACATTCCCCTGAGGCTAAAAGGGAAGAGCAGACTATCCTGAGTCCCCCAAAAGCTGGGGTGAGATCCAAAACTACTTGCTGCACCACTGATTTTTCTTGGGCTTTTGTGGCTGGGAAACACTATTCATTGCAGTGGATTATGGCTTTTTCTTTTGTCCTATTTACTAACTGGGGAGCCATTGCCAAAAGTTGTGACTGGTGATTATCATTTTGGAGGAATAGAACTTGTGCTGCTCACCCCCGAGAAAGGTTAGTCAGCACCTCAACAACTTTTATTGGTGAGCTGTCATTGTTCTCACTACAGGGAGTTATAAAAGGAGATTCCACCTTCACCCACACTCTGGGAGATGAGAGAGGTAGAGCACAAAAGTGGATAAGAGAGGCAACTCTGTTATCCCAGACCTTTCTCTCCTAAATAATAGACCTAGTAAGGCAGCAGGATCTTGCCAACCAGTATGTCACAAACCAGCATACAGACCCATGTTGAGGTCCCACCTGTGAAAGCATTTTGTGAATGGTAAAGTGCTTTATAAGTGGTAGGTGTGATATTTTTGCAAATAGTTGAAGGTCACTGGTTCACTGGGTTTATTCTTGGTTCCTCAAGGGTGAACTTTCCTATATTTAGAGTTTCACTTATTCATTCACATTAACTGAATTTCTACTATATTTTAAGCATTCTTTAGGCCTAGGGTCAGCAAACTATAGTCTGCAGGTCAGATTTGACCTGCCACCTGTTTTTCATAGCCTGGGAGCAAAGAATGGCTTTTACATTTTTATAAAATTGTTTAAAAAAAATCAAAAGAATAATATTTTATGATACTTAAAAAGCATATGAAATTCAAATTTCAGTGTCCACAATTAAAGTTTTATTGGAACACAGCTATGCTCATTCATTTATATATTGTTGTCTCTGAATGCTTTCCTGCCACAATGGCAGAGTTGAGTAGTTAAGAGAAACTATGGCCTGTTGAGGCTAAAATATTTACTCTCTGGCCCTTTACAGAAAAAGCTTTCCACTCCTGTTCTAGAGATGGGGGATAGAGCTATAAACAAGATAGACATTGTCTTTGCATCTATGGGTATCATTACTTTAAAGATGGTCCCGGTGGGACTCACCCTTGATCCTGGCTTTAGAAACCTCAGGTTCTAACCAACTGAGCTAACCTTATATAATTTTAGCCAACACTGGCACAACCTTATGGAATCTGATTATTTCTTCATCAAATCAGATCAAATCTATGAATTAACAATGTTAGACTTCAAAGTTCTCTACACTTAAGACATTAAACGAGTTAAGGAGCAAAATTTATTTTCAAAATGGAAAAAGAATAACTGTAATGACACACAAAAGCTGCTTTTAACTTTTCAAAAGCCTTTTATTTGTGCTAGCTTACATACTGCAGACTTCATGAGCTAAGAATTTGGGATGGAAAAGCTCACTTTGGACTGATAGAGACTGAGCAGGCTTGCCAGAGGAAGTAGGATGTGGCCTAAAATGATAGTCTTGATTTCCTTCTTCATTCCCAGGGGCCTAACAAGTTGTCTCCTGTGGACAGAAGGCCAAGAACTGCCTTTAGGGCTCTTTCCCATATCCTATGGTTTGGCAGAATTTCTGCTCTTAGCCTCATGATGTGAACAGACCAGGATTGGGAGCTTCTCACCCAGCTTGTGAGGTGGGCAGGGATCTGCTCTTCCCTAAATGGGGAATCCGTGGAAATAAGACTGGGAGTGAGGAGGTATTATATAATAGGAAAATTAGGTGGGCGAGTGGAAATTTTGATATCTTAAAATGTAAGGCAGTTTGGAAAGTCTGGGAATCCTTTGGCTAATTTCCAGCTTATCTAGAACATCAAAATATTACGTCTTTCTCTATACTGTGAGCAACTTGCATACCTGCCTGGCCCAGTGTGTTGTTCAATAAATGGTTCAATTAAAGAATGCCTGAAAGAATGAAGGAAGGAGGTCGTCACATGCCAACATTAATCAGAATGCTTAGAGTGTGATGTGCTCTTAGGAATAGAAATTCATGGGTGTTCATTTATTCGCTCATTCAACAAATGTTTATTGACCACTTACTATGTACCAGGCACTTAATCCCATTTTATTTCAATGACTAATAGTGAAAACCTTTCTCTTTAAAAAAAAAAAGATTTTATTTATTTATTTGACAGAGATAGAGAGCACAAGTAGGCAGAGCGGCAGGTAGAGGGAGAGAGAGAAGCAGGCTCTCTGCTGAGCAGGGAACCTGATGCGGGGCTCCATCCCAGGACCCCGGGATCATGACCTGAGCCGAAGGTAGACGCTTGACCAACTGAGCCACCCAGGAGCCCTAATAGTGAAAATCTTTCTAAAATATCAGTGGGGTGCCTGGGTGGCAGAGTTGCTTAAGCGTCTGACTTTGGCTCAGGTCATGGTCTCAGGGTCCTGGGATTGAGCCCGGCATCGGGCTCCCTGCTCAGCATGGAGTCTGCTTCTGCTTCTCCCTCTGCCCCTTCCTCTCCCGTTCTCTCTCCTCCTGCTCATGCTCTCTCTCTCTCAAATAAATAAATAAAATCTTCAAAAAAAAATCAGTGTCTGCTTTGCTGCTTTATAAAGCATAATCACACAAGTGTCTATTATTGAGCTCTAAAGAGGACTGAAGAGCATGGAGGATCTTTTTGACCTCATGGTTTTTACCCTGGCTCACAGGGTAGAAGATGATGAAGTTGCTGTAGTGCTTAAGAAGACACACACTGGCGTCAGCCTGCCTATGTTCATATCTAGGCTTTACCACTCATATGATGTTGGATAAATTTTGCCTCAGTTTCTCCATCTGTAAAACGGATAATAATACCTCCTACATAAGGTGGTCGTGAAGATGAAATAATCTAAGTACCCTGGTACATAGGAAGTCCTCAAGGTAAATGGTAATTGTTTTTGTGATCACACAGAAGTTAACCTAGAAAAGATAGAGGCATTTGGACTGAAGATATTGAGAACTTGAGGACATGCCCCAGAACGTGGTGGTTCGGCTTCAGTGCCATTTATAGTATACATAGGGGAAAGAACACAACCCCGTTATTGTAATTTAACTTCTCTGTGTTCTTGCCTGAAAATGGGGGGAGTGATACCAAACTGGTAGGGCTCTTCTGAGGAGCATATGGATGAGTGTGCCCGGAGTTCAGTTAGTTCTCAATAAATATTACTTTCCTTCTGACGGAGTCAAATATGAGGAAGTAATTCCCTTTAATTAAGAGTGTTGATGAGTTGGGTTCTAGTTAATTGAACTGTAATATGTAAATCAACTTAATCGTGGACTGGCTCTACCAGATAAACACCCAGCACCTGGTATGGTTTGGTTGAGCACCTTTATTTGTTTGATTTTGAAAAATCTTTCCCCCTTCTGTGGATTCTTAATATTGTAGATCCCTCAACTCAGCCTGCAAATACTTTGCGTTTTCAGTTGAAAGAAGGATTTTCAGAAGGTTTTAGATTTTAATTGTTGGACTTAATAGGATTGCTTTAAATTAATCCAAGTCACTTGCAGACAATGGAACAATGGCCTGGTACCTCATCACTCCTTGTTTATTTTTTAAATAAAAGGAGCAAAGTGGGACATGTTCCAAATTGAGTCACAGGCTGGGGTGAGGATTAACTGAGTAAACATTGTGGTCTTTGGGGAGACAGATATTGGGTGGGAGCTAGAAAATCTGCAGCAGTCACCCTTTACGATTTGTTTCCCTTTGTGCAATGTCTTCCTAGCATAGCATGAGAGAAGACAAACAGAAAGACATGTTCGTTATGACAAAGTGACGTTGAAGTAAAGGTGAAAGAAAATGGTGTGTGTTGAGTAAGGGGGCATGAGAATACATTGAAGTGAGACGAGGTAGAGGTGCTAAAGGGAGACTTTGGAACTCTGTCCGTTGATAATTTCATGGAATTATACTGTTTGGATATACCCTTATTTTCATGATCATTATCATCCTGTGACCCTCATCTTGAAAAAGCATTCTCAATCTTGAGCACTATGGACACTTTGGGCTGGATAATTGTAGAATGTTGAGCAGCATCCCTGCCCCCTACCCACTAGATGCCAGTAGCACTTTACCCACCCATCCCAGTATAATAACCCAAAATGTTTCCAGAGTTTATCAAATATTTCTTGGGGGGCAACCCCTGTCCCCCAACCTGCCCTGCCCAGTTGAGAGCTACTGCTTTGAAAGGATTCATTTCAACAATGTTCTCTTAGGCTGTGCTCATGGAAAGGTCATTCCTCTGGCTAACTTTTGAATCTCCAGCACCGACTGGCTAAGCCACATTGACAGCCAAGTAGAGTCCTCCTCAAAGTGGGCTCGGTACATCCCTATGATGCCAGGCTGCAATGTCACATTTTTAAGTGTTGGGGGGATGCCTAGATTATTTTCTAAGGTAATATGAATTTTGTCTCCAGTGGTCCTTGCCCCTCCTCAGTATTACATGGACGTAATGACAACTCAATTCTGTTTGTGGAGACTTTACTATCTGACAATAAGCTTGGAGAAAGTCAAGCTTGTTAGATTGTTAAAAATAAAACCTGTAGGTTATCCTCTTAAAAGGGTACCCCAGAGTTATTATTTTAACATAGGCATAAGCACAAAAGGAGGCTGAGAAGCCCACAGTAGGGGGAGGTGAATTGCCCAGTGGCATTTTAGGAAAACAAAGGCTTTGCAAGATAAAAACATCTTTCCTCCCCAGTTACAGGCTTAATGTTATTAATAACTCAGATGTCATATTTATGCCATTAGTGGCAGCATGCATACAATTTAAATATTTTATCTTCCATTATACAACTCTGGATCTACATTACTGACTTTCAAGGGCCCCATTCATAAGGGATGAGGAGAGAGAACAATCAGCTACTTCATGCAAGGGCTGGCTAGCAGACTGGGTTTCCCAGCATTGTCGGACAAACCACGACACAGGGAATGCTTTGGAGCCACTTGGAACATGGCAGGGTAGGGACAGAGAATGATGGGGGGTGGAGCTTTCGGGGCAAGGAGAGAGCCAAACCTTTTTTTCTCTTTAAAAGAGTTATCCCACCTTTGTTCCACGGGAGAATGAAATATCCATTAAGACTGGTGACACTGGGAATTTTGTTTCAGCTCAGTTCCTTTTGTTGTGACTCCAGGGTAAAGGAGAGGAATCTGGGGTGACTAGGTTTCAAGCCAAGAGGAGAAAGAAAACGAATTCCTTCCAAGAATTTCTTCTATTGTCTCAAGAATAAATATTTATAGAGAAAGTTCAAGTGAAGTCTTTTACAATGGTCATGGTTTTAAGACTAAGCCTTCCAAAGAGTACATGTAAAACTATGCTTAAATGAAGGGTGATCCAATTAGGCTTCCCAGGGAAAAACCAAGAAACCTCAAGATAATTTCCTATATAAAATCTAATTGTGTTCTCAAGTGGAATAGGAATACCACTCTGAATTATTCCAGATCCATAGACTGCAGCAGAAATGTACAGCCAAATTGGATTCTATTTTAAGTAATTAAGTTATTTCCCTTCACAGGATCTATAATTTGCCTTCAACAAATGTGATTTGCCTCAGAAAGATAATACATTGCAATTTTTCCTCCAAAATAGATTTTCTGTGCCAGAAACAATTATGAAAAGTAGACCAAATATTGCCTTGATTATATCCTGGTTATTATCTTTTGAGTGCACGTCTGGAGTGCCCTGTTTGTGTTCCAAAATGAGATAGGGAGATAGGTATGGCTGCTTTATCATTTAGAAGTTATCTTTAAGTGGAGACCTGAGCTGAAATTTACTTAAGAGCCTGGGGCTTGCACAACGCTAGTGTAAATAGCTACGGGTATTACTACATACGACTCCAAAATCTTGTGCAAAATGTGGCCAGTGAGGAGCTTGGTTCAATGGACCTTTCTTCTGAGCTCTGAAAGCACCGATTTAACTTTTATCTGCTTGGTTAAACCCTTGAGGTGCTAGGTGTTACAATAGATTAAGTGTTGAGATTTGCATAGAAGATATTGCAAGAGGGGTATTTTTGGCCTGGTTAATTTTATGAAGAAAACATTCACTTTTGGCTTTATCTTCAGTAACAGATCAGTTGACTTATGACCAGGTGTTCTGGGGAACAACAGTGGTATGGTGAATAGCATGGGGTGAAACGATGGGTGGAATCAACTCCTGGTTTGTCCCCTTGAAAGTGCCAGTTACAGAAAGTCTATGAATCTCAGTTCCTTTGTTTTTGGAAAGGGAATGATGGTATCTAGATTGAGAGAATCAGAGGAGAAAAGCATACTAGGTTTGGCACAGCACAGACCTGGATTATACAAGGGGTCAGTCGTAGTAAAATCGAAAACATGGTGGGTTGCAGACCTTTTCTCATTTACACACACTTATCCTTCAGAAAGATTCTTTTTCATAGGAATAGGAAACTGGCTGGACGTTTCTAAAGTCTAGGAGTTGAAAGTGGTTGAGACTTAAGATTCTGAAGACAGATTCCCTGGTTTGGGATACTGGCTGTGCTGCTTACCATGCCTTTAACCAGGTCACTTGGGATTTCTGTGCCTCAGTTTCCTGCTCTACAAACTGTAGTTCTACTATTAATAATTGAGCCAGAGTTCCTGTCATAGAATTATGATAAGGGCTAAGCAAAATATTACAACAACCAGGACAGGACCTGACATGCCATAAATATATTATTATTTTTGACTCCTGTTAGCCAAAGGAATGTCAACAGAACTCAGAACATAACGCTGACTAAGTTTATCATGAACTTTTATTAACAACTTAATACAAGACTGTACATTGTAGGTGCTGAAATCAGTCCACTTCTGAAAACTGAAAAACCAGCATTTCTATACCACACCAGGCTTTGGTTATAAGTGCCACCTTCTACAGCAAAATCACATAGTGTAACCAAACAATTTAAGAACAGGAAAAATAAAATGTTCCACTGGAATGGAGAGATTATTTATGTACAAACAGCTGAGGATCATTTCTAGCTTAAGTGATTCACTACACACTCTGGAATGTTCAGTTCCCTTTTCTACAGTCCTACAACCAGACATACAGCAACTAAGAACTTGGCCACAGGTCCTGCCTACAGACATTCATCCACATGAAAAACAAAAAAAAAACCACATTTATATAAATAAGTCAGTTAAACCTCACAAAAACTAAAGAAACACAAGAAAAAAATCCAATAAAAAACTGTACAGTTTCGGTCAGTCTTTTATATCTGAAAAAATGTGTAACATAAAAAAAAAAGTTCTTTAATGTATACAAGTCTTTTTGCTCAGTGTTAGCTGGAGTGAAAACTTGAAGACTCGGACTCGGTTGAAACAGAAGAATGTCCTCCCCGCTTCCCTTTGGAAAGGATCTTGAGGCTGGACCCTCTGCTCACAGAGGTGAGTGCATGCTGAGCAGAGGTTTTAAATTTGGCTCCAAGGAAGGCATAGAGGATGGGGTTCAGGCAGCAGTGGAAAAAGGCTAGGGCCTCAGTGATGGAAATCCACTTGTGCACAGTGCTCTCAAACTCACATCCTTGCTTGATGATTTCCAGGAGGATGAAGGAATCAATGCTGATCCCAATGTAGTAGGGCAGCCAGCAGGCAAAGAAAGCCAGAATGAGGATAACTGTGGTCTTGAGGGCCTTGCGCTTCTGGTAGCCCTTAGAGTGTGACAGCTTGGAGATGATAATGCAGTAGCAGGACAGGATGACGATGCCTGGCAGGATAAGGCCAACCATGATGTGCTGGAACTGGAACACCACCAACCACGAGTCGTTGGGATAGAAGCGGTCACAGATATACCTCCCATCGGCCTCCCTGACATTGGCAAAGATGAAATCAGGAATGGTCAACAGGAGAGCAGGTATCCAGACGCCAACGTAGACCACCTTTTCAGCCAACAGCTTCCTTGGCCTCTGACTGTTGGTGGCATGGACAATAGCCAAGTACCGGTCCAGACTGATGAAGGCCAGGATGAGAACACTGCTATAGAGGTTGACTGTATAGATGACATGGACTGCCTTGCACAGGAACTTTCCGAAGTACCAATTCGCCACAGCATCAACTGCCCAGAAGGGAAGCGTGAGGACAAAAAGGAGGTCTGCCACAGACAGGTGCAGTCTGTACTTGTCTGTCATGCTTCTCAGTTTCTTCTGGTAACCCATCACCAGGATGACCAATCCATTGCCCACTATGCCAGTCAAGAAGATGATGGAGTAGACCGTGGGCAGAAAGATTCGGTTGAAATGGGCATTTTCCTCCCGGAAGCAGGGTTCCTTCATGGAGTCATAGTCGCCTGAGCCCAAGTCATCTTCTGTGTAGTTATCTGAAGGGTCTATCTGCAAAAGAGGCAAGGGAATGGACATTAACTTTCACGTTCAGCTGGCATTCTCCCAAGTTCAAAAAAATGTTTCTGCAATTTTTAAATAGTAATTTATAAAACTAACTCATCCCAGCCTTCTTCAGGACATTCTGCTCCCAATGAAATAGTGAGGGAAGAGCACAAGAGAATTATTATAGACTCCTACTACCCTCCTCCCTATCCTCCCCCAGAGTCAGTTCATTATATCCTTCTTTAGTAGAACCAATTACAAAATTCTTTGTTTAGAACAAAAGGGCGCTAAGATTCTGAGGGTTTCAAAGTCACATCTTTGCTAACTGTTCCACCCCGCCCACTGGGGAAGAAAAAAACCTTGGGAGGGAAAATACCAAAACAAAACACAAAGAGGCCACTCCTAGGCTGCGTGGATGGGGGGTGGGTGGGGGCGGTGGGGGTGCAGGTGAGGAGTGGGAATAGAAGCTTGTGTTCTGAGGAGCTGGGATTAATTTTCTATATGAAGATTCACCAGGACAGGGAAAAGGGGAGGAAGGAGCTGGGCGGGGGGGGGGGGGGGGCAAAACTTTCTCCTAAGGCGCAAAACATTGTCTTCCCCTCGCTTGTCTAAACACAAACCATTCTGGGCGCCTGGGTGGCTCAGATGGTCTGCCTTCAGCTCAGGTCATGATCCCAGAGTCCCAGGATCGGTCCCGCATCGGGCTCCCTGCTCCTTGGGAGCCTGCTTCTCCCTCTGCCTCTCTCTCTCTCTGTCTCTCATGAATAAATAAATAAAATCTTTAAAAATAAATAAATAAGCACACACCATTCTGTACTTCAAGCAACATGTAATGGGGAAGGAGAATACGCCTTAAACGAAGAGTCTTTAGCGCTTGGGCTATTGAACAGGGGTGTTAGAAGAGGATACTGCCCCACACACATGCCCGCAGCTGGTGCCCCTCAGGGGCATGGGTGTCTCTGGCGCGTTTCGGACGTTAGGGAGTGCAGCATTTTACTGGGAGGGGAAGGTCACGGGGTCTGCACTCAGTCCTCGCCCCAAGTTTCATTTCCTCACTCTCCCGGATCGCTTCCCACCCCGCCACTGACCCAGTAAATGGGGTCTGCAGCTGGAAGCCTCCAGGCGGAGGGCGCACCAAGGGCCGGGTGGTCCAACTCCCGACCTCCGCGGCTGCCCACCACGCCCACGCCCACCGCCAGCCGCAGCAGCTCCCAGGGTTCCACCCGGCAGCTCGCCAAGTTCAGTCTCACAGGGTGCTGGGGAGGGAATGGGCGGCTCCTCCGTAAACGCCTTTGAATTGCGCGCCGCTGGGGGAAACTAAAAGCCTTCCTGGTAAGGGGTTTTCAAAAGTCTCCAGGAAACCACCAACGGTTAAAAAGCGCAATTGGGATCGATGAGAGCCAAACGGTCTCCCCACTTGCACCTGCCCGTCTGCGCCGCAACTACCGCCAACCCACTTGCCCTCCCAAGTCCTCACTCCACCCCGATCCCCGCCGAGCACACCTCTCGGTCATGCTGCGCAGTGACTGCTTAATACTCCTCCCTCTGTACTATCCCAAACTACCGAACCCCGGGGTCCACTCGCGGCGCTTCCGATGCCCGCGAGGTCTCTCCCTCAATCCCAAGGCGCGCGGGCTGCTCCTGGCCACCTCCCTGCTGCGGCCAATTCTCAGACCTCTCTCAGGCAAGCAGCACCTTGGGTCCGCCCGCCTTTCCCGCCCTCTGCTCACTGTGCGGTGGGCGGGGGGGGGGGGGGGCCGCTAATGACACAGCTCCTCAGGCGGTGCAGAGTTTAGCGAACACGCGCCTAGCCTCAAGAGTGGTCCGCAGGAGCTTTTGCCTGAAATTAACCAGGGGTGCCGTCTGGCTCTGGGAACTCAGCCGCAGCGCACCGCCCTCCACCTCTAAATTCAGATCTAACTTAAAAGCAACCCTTCCCCTCCCCTGCGGGAGAGACCTTTGGTCGCTGTCCGGGGGCAGGGCGCACGCCTTCTCTGCACTTGTGCACGGAACGTTCTTATGTTTGCAAACAGCGTGCAACCCTAGCGCGCACCGCAGGACTCAAGGGGTAGACACATGCAGCCACCGAAAAGGTCCTTCCAGTCTTTTCTCCTCTACTTACTAAGTAAAAGATTCCAATCCTACCCCCCTCCTCCAGCGTAACCAAGCACACGAAAACTCCTTTCCACGCTCCTTCTCCGGGGTACCGGCACCTCCCCTGTTCTGGTCGCTTCTGCCCGCTCGGAGAGCGCTCTAAGTTTACGTGTTTGTACGTTTAAGAAAAAGCAGGTTGAAACTGGACTTACACGGAACCCGTCCATGGTAACTGCTCGCTCTCCAGCCGCAGTGGCTACCGGAGCAACCAAGTCGTCGGGGTCACTTTGCTACCTGCTGCCGCAGACAACAGACTGAAGTTTCTGGGTGAAGCTGGACTTTTATAAAAACACGCTTGGCAGGCGGCGCATGCGCCGCGCGGGTGCACGGGCGGGGCAGGGAAAAGGGAGGTGGGGTGCGGGAAAGGGGCCAGACGTGGGGGAGGAGGGCTTCTGGGAGGGGCGGGGGCGAGCACTCCTGCAGTCCCAGTGAGGTTAATTGGGGTAAACCTGGGAATCCCCTGAGCGGCTGCTGTTAGCTGGAGGTCACCTTGTGAGTCTTGAGCTGTGGAGGGCCTCCCGGAGGCGTTCCCAACTTGGGAAAGCTGCTTGCGCCTGAAGGGAGGTGGGAAGCGCGGGCGACCAACGCGTCCCTATGTGGCGCATCCATCCTTGCTCACGTGGATGGAATTCCAGACCCGGGAATGCTACAAATGGAGACACTGAGGCCCGGAGAAGGGTAGTGACGTGCCAGAATAACCCAGCCAGTAGGCGGCAATGCTGGAAGGGGGTCCAGCGTCTGACTCCATTCCCTGCGCTTTCAGCAGATGCAGTCCATTCAGAAAATAAAATGATTCTTTGGAGCACAACTGTATGTAACTATACACGCACCCACAGTAGTAGTACCGGCATCAGGTATACATAATAAGGAAACACTTTCAGAAGAGGGTAGGATTATTTGGCATAATTAGGGAGGGAGCCGGTGATAGAGAAGTAGATGTGTATTTCCGAGCAGCCAATTAGTGAATGGTACTCAAAAAAATACGTTGTGTGCTTTTATTATAAGACAAATTTAGCGAATAGTATTTTTTGTAACATCACGAGTTAAACTTGCACAGAATCACTGATTCATTTTCACAACAGCCTGTGGGTGTTACCATTACAGCGATGCATTTAGTCATTTAGATATTTACTGAGGGCCAATGTGTGCGACTCACTGTTCCAGACGCTGGGCATATAGCCCTGAAGCAGAGGATAAGGCCCCCATGCGGAGCAAACAGAAAGCTGCGGAGATATTTCAAAATAGCAGGTTTGGCCCAGGATTCCAAACGGACTTGAATAATTGTCCATGCCACCAACAGTCAGAGGCCAAGGAAGCTGTTGGCTGAAAAGGTGGTCTACGTTGGCGTCTGGATACCTGCTCTCCTGTTGACCATTCCTGATTTCATCTTTGCCAATGTCAGGGAGGCCGATGGGAGGGATAAGAAATTAGGTTGAAGGTTGGGCGGGGTGGGGCGGGGGTGGGGCTAGACGTTTAAAAGTGTCCCCGACGTACTGGGGTTTGCAGTGAACGCCCAGACAGTGCTATCCATCCTCGCGCCGCTTCCCGCCGGCGCGGAGCCTGGGTGGGGCAGGGGAACGATTGAGGGGCGGGGCCGAGAACTGGTGCGACCGCTGGCGCGGTGACCGCAGCAGTGACTGCAGGGGACCGGAGATATGAGCGTTAGCCAGCGAAAGCGATGAATGCGCCGTGACGCGCACCCCGGGACAGTCCCAAGAAAAGAACTTGCCCAGACTGGACCCGGAACACCAACCCCTTTACTTCAGATAAAACCTTTCAGTCTGGAGGTGCTTCAGAGATAGTCTGGGAGCCGGGAACCATTTCTCTAAAAAGCGTAGTTTTCCTCTTTTGTCGGCACCCCTTCCCTAATGTTTGTTGGTGAAGGTCCTCATCTACTGAAAGCTGATGTTGGGGTCAAGAGGTGGGACTCTTAGAAACGGCTAATTTAAGACACAATAATGATATTGTAATATTACATTAGGTAGAATTAAAAGAAAACTTTTAAAAGCACTTTTATTATGTCACTGAGTAAAACTTGGGATCCTCACATTTTCACATCCTAGGATAGGAGGCGATATGAAGGACCAGAATTTCAGACAGGTTCCATGACTTGCTTTTCAAAAAGCTCAGTAGTGGCAGAATCATTATGTTTTGACCCAGAATGTCAGCTGCATTGTACTCAAAACTTTTCTCTTCATTATGGTGGAAACCTGAAAGGTGAAATCTTCCAAACCTGCCCCCAAAGGGGAGAGAGAATAAATCCAGAGTAAAATGATTTGCACAATAAATATTTGTTGCTTGCAGACAAAGGAAAGGTTTTCCTTTATCTGTGGGCTACTTTAGATCCTTTAAGGTATATCTGCTAAAAGGAAGCAGATAATTAAGAGAACAATGAAACGCTGTTCAGTGACTGTCAAGCAAGAATTTTTCTTTTCAAAAGATAATATCTGGATATTAAGATAAGACCAGGTGTCTCTCCCTTGTGGCTGGTGGGGAATGTGGATTGGACATCCTTTCTCTTTTTTTAGATTTTATTTATTTGACACAGAGAGAGACACACAGTGAGAGAGGGAACACAAGCAGGGGGAGTGGGAGAGGGAGAAGCAGGCTTCCCGCTGAGCAAGGAGCCCTATGCGGGGCTCGATCCCAGGACCCTGGGACCGTGACCTGTGCCTAAGGCAGACCAGACGCTTAACGACTGAGCCATCCAGGCGCCCCTGGACATCCTTTCTGGAGAGCACTTTGTAGTCAGTAGAACCTTAGAACAGTAATTCCACCTATAGAAACATCCCAAGGAAATAGAATTTTGCCACAGAGGTATTCATGGAGACATTATTTATAACCCTAAATGTCCTTTAGTGGAACAGTAGAGAAGATTTTGGTATATCCATATGTGGAATTCCATATATGGCCATTGCCAATGATGTTTGTGAAGAAGAATTTTTAATGACACGGGAAAATACTTATGAGACATTAGGTGCAAAAAGTAGGACCAAAACTATGTATATAGTGTGAACTCAGTTATGTTATAATATGTACTAGCGAAAGATGGGAAGAAAAACCAAAAAAAATTTTTTTGAAGATTTTATTTATTTATGGGGCGCCTGAGTGGATCAGTTGGTTGTGTGTCTGCCTTCGGCTCAGGTCATGATCCCAGGGTCCTGGGATTGAGCCCTGTGGGCTCCCTGCTCAATGGGGAGCCTGCTTCTCCCTTTTCCACTCCCCCTGCTTGTGTGCATGCTTGCTCGTGTGCTCTCTCTCGCTCTCTCTCTCTGTCAAATAAATAAAATCTTAAGATTATTTGAGAGAGAGACAGAGAGCACAAGCAGGGGGAGGGGCAGAGGGACAAGCAGATTCCCCACTGAGTGGGGAGCCCAACATGGGACTGGGTCCCAGGACCCAGAGATATGACCTGAGCTGAAGTCAGACACTTAACTGAGCCACCCAGGCATCCCGAAAACCAAAACATTTGTAGGAATTTTCACTGGGTGCAGAATTATATTTGATTTTTTACTTTCTTTCTTGCATTTTTCTATGCTTTCCAAATTTTCTGTAATAGGCATGAAACATTTTCATATTCAGAAAAAAGTCAATGTTTAAAAAGGAAACAGAATGCCTCCCTTCTCATACTTTTCCACTTCCTAAAGTATTCACTAGATAAGATGACTTTTTCCTCCTTTCTTCTAAGGAATGGTCTCTCCTTATTTTCCCCTGGGCGGAACCTACCTAAACTACTTTTTCAACTACTCTATGATGTTCTTCAAAAGAAAACAAAGCAAAAAACTCAAACATTTGTTGAGTGTTTGTATTGTGCAGCTGACCTCCTATAATCCCTTTAATCACTCCGCAAGGCATATGCCATCTCTGTGCCGCTGGTAGGGAAACTGACATCCAGAGAGTGCAAGGAACTTGGCGGAGATCACACAGTGAGCATCTGCACCCAGTCTGTCTGGCTCCAAAGCCCAGCTCTCTCCACTACATCACAATGTCTTCTTTCTCTAATGGCTGCTATTCACCCTATGAAAGCTCCCGCCTTGGAAAGGTCACCTGGCATCTACTTACATACTGCTTTGAGTGACATCTCTTGGGATGTTATTCAATGTTTAAATGAGTATATGTCTTTTCTCCTCTTCCTCAAATATTCTGGGTTCCTTAAAGTGAATGCTCAGATCTCCTCTACGCAGCTAGCCCACTGATGAACAAATAATGGGCTCTCTAATCGTTTACTGAAGCTCTATTTAATGAATTAATGACTTTCCTGTGTGGCTCTGGCAACAGAGCGAGATTTAGGGTCTGTCAGGGCTTTGGCAGCGTCCCCAAGTTCTCAGGCTGGCTTTAGCCCAGGGAATAACTAGCCTTGGCGACGGTGTGGAAGGGATGCTTGCAAATCCAGTGACATAGTGGCAAGCATTCTGCCACCTCCTGTTGCTCCGTGTGTAGCTGGTTGATTTGTGTGTGAGTGTGTTTGTATGTGTGTATCTGTGTGTGTATGTCCCCAAGGAGGCTCAAAGCCAGTCAGTCAGAAACCTTAGGGACGGACAGACCTCTTCCTGATGGTGGATGGTAGGAGGCAGCAACATCACAGGACTTCTGAATGCACCAAGTCCCCTGTCCCCTCACTGGCTCCTCCCGTCTTTTTTTAAAAGAGAAATTGCCACTTTTGCTTCTGAAAGAGAAAAAAAATACAAACTTCATTGATGGTAGTAGGGAATACTTCAAGGGACAAAGTTAATGTTTTCCCAACTCATTAAAAAAAAAACCCAAAACAAAACACAGGAGACTATTTCCCAAGGGGCATGTAATTCTACCAGAGGGTTACAAATCTCAAAGAGACAGTGCTATCAAATGTCAACTATTTCCAAGCCGGTGTTAGGTGGAAACAATGGTTCCTCACCCCACTGCAGAAGGTGGAAACAATGGTTCCTCACCCCACTGCAGAAGGTGGAAACAATGGTTCCTCACCCCACTGCACCCAACCCACTCCTCGTTTCTCAACTCTGTATGTCTCTAATGCCTACAAGTGAAGAATGACTTTGGGAAATAAACAAAATTTAGGAAAAGTATTACTGGTTTTCTGGGTACCATTTTTATCTTACATCTAAGTCATATTTTGAATTTCTAAAAGGTCTGACTTCACTGAAGTCAGATTATTAGTGATTTCCACTGAAGCTTTGTAGCAGTCAAGAACAGTCAACAAAATCTATACAGAGAGAAAAGCTAGATTGGTAAACAAATACAATTTAGAGTCACCCTGGTAAGTCACTTTAACAAAGCCACTTAATTAACAATGCAATGATTATTATTTGACTAGTTAGTTCCACTGCTAGGGAATCCACTGCTCTCAAAGTTGGCTGTGCTCATGTGGCAGGTTCAGTGTGGCTTTGTGGATCTGAAGAACAACAGACTCAGTGCTGTTTCCTCAAAAATTATGGTGTCAAGCTGGGAAAGAGGGCACGACTTTAGGAAATAATTGAGTGAGCAAACTCCGTTCTCCATGGAAAAGGCTTGTCCTTGTTTTCCTTAAACCAGTAATTTACTGGCGGTGACCTCAGGCAGCTATATAACAAGAGGAAGTGTCTACAGTTCTGTGGATGATCTACTCTCTAAAGAGAACTATGCATCCCATAGCAGAGCCAGGGGACAGCCAGAAATGTGGTGATCTGATCACCCATACAGATGAGCTTTGAGATCTCGCTGAGATCATTCTACCAAGAGTTTTATATTAGCAGAATGATAGGGTGGGAATTATTTGTGTGTGTGTGTGTGTGTGTGTGTGTGTGTGTGTGTGTGTGTGTTTGTAGGGGGATCCATGCAATGTTCGTGCAAGAGCAATTTTCTAAATCCTGAGCCATGATTGTGCCTTTGGAGCTACTTACAGGTATAAGGCACAAGTGACAAACCCTGCAGATATTGTAAATAAACAAGGCCATAGGGAGTGGTCGGGACTGTGGAGAACTGGGGAATCTAAAGGGGATAGCCACCACCCTTGATTTTCCTGTGTGGGAGTTTGGGCCATATCTTCCCAATTGTTAAAGAGAAGCTGAAAGGTCTGATTTTTTAAGGTGAAATCTCTTGACTTTAAAATGTTGATTCAAAACACACAAGCAAACAAACAAAAACTGTATGAGCTTCCATTTACACTGGCCTAAATTATGATACAAGGAATCAAAAGAAAGACTGGGGCTTGGGGGACCAAGAAGGATGGAACAGATTCATAAAAGACAGCAATGGAAATAGCCAGAGCTGTCCACAGAATTCTTTTAGGATAACCCTGTGCCATAATTTGTCCATCACTTTGAGACTGAAATTAATCACTTTGGATTTCCTGAGTTGGTCCTTCTTTGTGGCTCCCAACTGCACTCAGATTAATATCTGGGACCCTGAAGATGACTAACTCAGCTCCACTAGGACTCTATTATATTCCCTCAACCTCTTCCCCATCCTCGGGCTCTTAGTCTTCTCAGTTACCTCAATGCATGAGGCAAATGGATTGCTCCCCCATTACCCATAGAAGGGAGGTGAAGGGAAATGGAATCTTAAGTAAAGTGTGAAATGTTCTTACTTCTAATTATGGGGCAGAAGAAAGACTTATGTGGTGGGGGAAGGAAAGAGAAGTAATGAAGATTCTCAAATGTGCCTTGAAAGCCCTCTTGTAGTTGCAAAGACTCAGATTCAGGGTTGGAAGGGCTCTTTGGACCCCTTTGGTCTCCATTCCAAGGAGCTCCTTCTACAACCATATGGGACACTCCCACCTCTAAGGACTCGCAGGGATGGGCAGCCCATTCCTCAGAAAGTGAGCTCATCCATGGCTGGGTGAACTGAGCACTAGAGAGTCCTGTTCTCCAAGCACCTGCCTTCCCTATTTTCTTTCCTCTGTGTCTAATTTAACTAGAGTTTGGCTGGATGAGATGCCGTGGGAGGAAGCCACAGTGAGCTGCAGCCAAAACCATCCCCAGGCTAAAGCAAAACCTGCCTTTCCAGAGATACTTATTCCTGCAGCCACAAGGATGAGTCTAATGAGAGCCCTCTTTATTCCATTAGCAAATTTGAGAGCGGAATTGGACCAGGTTAGGGTTTCTTTTCATAAAGGAAATTATCCCCAAACATGGAAGATTTGGGGGATTAAATGACTCAAAAGATTTAGTGCTAGACTTTAAGGCCTCCCGAGACTTTCAGATGTACTTGCCTGGAGAGAAAATGTGGGGAGGCAGCAGCTTCGGAAGCAGGCTAATAAAGAGAGAGATTAACCCCATCTCTGCTTGGCATTACATTAGGGGAAACCAGGTTAAAATGAAGGCTTACAAAAATCATCTGAAGATTAACTCCTAAATGGGAATTCTTTTCCGTAGGTGCTGAGGGGTACTTGGAGAAGACATTGCTTTATCATCCAGTTGCCTCTCATACTCTTTCCAACCAAAAACATAGGACTTTTCCTGGAATGCCTGTAAATTGGGGATGGCTTTGTGTTGGAGCAGTTTCTTTTCAAACAGAGGAAATGAAACAGTTTTCAGAGTCATTTAAATATACCAAGGTGGCGTGTTTCAGGTTTTCTTACTTGTTTTTCTACTCCTTTATTCCTGTAATCAGCAAGTTGTGGGATCATCCTCTGAGGTACGTTTACTCGGGTCCAATTTGCTGAGTGCTGCCCTCCAGGGCCCTGCTTGCCTGTGAGAGCACAGGTGGGGCAGCCCCTCAGAGGGAGCAGGGATGGAATATCCCATCTCTGCCCCCGTTGTCCCTTTATGGTTTGGAAATTGGCTCATGTGCTGCTACTTGATGGCTTGTTTGGGGCAGAAAACAGTGACATCCACAGCAACAGTTTGAACAACTTGGAACAACTTGGATGAATCCTTTTCACAAACAGGTCCCCATTTGCAAGTCCAGATTGCTAAAAGCTTTATCTTTGATGAAAGTGGGAGGGTATCCATCTCCATCTTCAAGCTTCTCCCCAAACTGATTTAAATTAAGCTCCCCAAGATTGAGGGGGATTTGTTCTCTGCCAAGTAAATTTTCACTTCAGGGTTAGGGTCCTGGCGACCAGTTATTTTTTTTAGGGGGATTTTTCCTCTCTTTTATGCCACCCCATATGGGGCGTGCTCAGGTTTTTGTCATAAATTGGTTATTTGTCATAAAAGAACCACTCTCTGTGCCCTTCAACCAGAGCCCCTCCCCCAACTTCTTTCTTTTTTACACACACACACACACACACACACACACACACACACACACACACGAGCGCGCATGTCTGCCATCATAATCAACCATCCCACAAAACCAAGTCCTCTGGTGTTTCTGGATTTTTTTTTAAAGATTTTATTTATTTATTTCACAGAGAGAGACACAGTGAGAGAGGGAACACAAGCAGGGGGAGTGGGAGAGGGAGAAGCAGGCTTCTCGCTGAGCAAGGAGCCCCGTGCAGGGCTTCATCCCAGGACCCTGGGATCATGACCTGAGCCGAAGGCACGTGCTTAACGACTGAGTCACCCAGGTGCCCCTCTGGATTTTTTGATGTCCCAGCAGCTCCTGCTTTCTCTCTTCTCTGTCCTGTGTCTGCTCTGAGCCTTAGCCTTGGTTCAGGTAAGGGGAAGGCCTACTCTGGCATTGCCATGAATTTCTATCTAGGCTTCTGTTTAAAGAGTTTGGGTGTGCGAGGTCACCAGACTGGCCCAGAAACTGAGAAGTCCCCAGTTCCTGGTAGGGAAAGACTTCCTCTGCCCTCTTATGCTAAATATAAACATTTAATCGACCTCGTTTCTGATAGGTTCCAGGAGAAATCTCCAGCCTCTTCCTTGAAAGTATGAATATACAGAAGGTATTTCTTCTGTGCATTTCCCCCCAATCAAGAAAGTTTTGTTGAACTTTACCTATTTTCTGTGGTTTGTATTGTGAAAACAAACTTTTTTCCCCCAAGTCTGAAAAAAATACATAATTAGGTATATTTTTTCAAAGTGTATGCTCTTTTTTTTTCCCCTTGAAAATCTTTGCTTTACCCCCACCTTAAGTCACAGAGAACCACTTAAATTGGTCTGATCTTCTGACCTGCTGTCTGTGGTCTCTGGCCGCATGCCTTGTGTCTCCTGTGGATAGAACAAGCTCTTTTGAATAAATTCTGCAGAAGAAGGAGCTGAAAATGCAGGCGTGTGAGGCCTCCACAAGAATCTGACAAAAATAAGCCAATACAAAATCAGAGTTTCTCCCCTACCCACCTGCTGTCCCACTTTGTTGTAAGTATAAACAGTTCTTTTCTTTTCTCCTGAGAGCAAGGGATGTGGGTTTTATTATGCAGCTCTCCCTTCCCTGTGTTGCCAGGGACAGATGTGTATAGATGAATGTCTGTGATTTATCACTGGCCAGGGTTGTGGGTCCCCTAATCTCCCTGGTCCTGAGTCCTCTTCCAGAACTTCCATAGAAGCTGAGGCAGCCACAGAATGCCAGGTGTGCCTGTTCAGTGATGGATATCCCCTATCCCCCAGAGAGGAATCTGCAGAGTCCTTTCTATGCTGCTACTCTGGTTTCCCCCCTCCCCCACCAAGAAACCTGGCTTATAGAGGTGAAGATTGTTAAGAGCTAAAAGAATTCTACCCAGAGAACCATATGTGCAAGGACATGGAAGTGTAAAGCAGAAGGCTGCGTCCTGGAAAATGTAGTAGAAGGGTTTCCCTGAGTATGACTTGGCATTAAGGGAGTAATAGAAACGTGAGGAAGTACCGACAAGATGACTGTGTAAGATGAGGAGCTTTGCAGACTCTAAAGTGGCAGACATCTATCAGAGAATTGTAATTTATAGGCCAACTTTGTAAACTGGACCAACATTAATTCAGAGTTAACTGTTAGAAAGATAAGATGTTTTAAATAAATCTAGTTGAAGTGTAAGACGAAGGTAAATTTCTATTCATAAATCATAGGGACCAGGTTTCAACCTGAAGACCCTAGCCCTATTCTGAGAGGTGGGGAGATAAGGAAATAATAGGATCTGCCACTGGGATCAAATCAAGGTCAGTGTTAAGTCCTCTCATGGTACAAGCAAGTGTTCTTGGTTCTTCTTCCCTACAAATCTGGAACACACCCTCTCCCACTACCGGGGATCTGTCCAACAGCATTTTATTTAATTTTTTTCCATTTCTCTTTTGGAACTGCCTTCTCCTTCCATAGTGAATTCTCTTCCAGCTCTTCTTGGCCCCTTCTGAGCTCCTTTTTTACTTCTAAGAACATTTCATTCCCTTCCTTTCTCCTTGCCCACCACCCCCACCCTTCCTTCTTTCTGTAAACTGTTTGAATGCCTGCAGTGTGCAGAGCTCTGCCAGGCACTGGGACACAGTCCTTAGTCTCAAGACATGTAAGGGCAACCTGGGAGGTGATAAGGAACATAGAGAACTATAATACAAGCTAGAGCAGGATGGACAAGACACACAGAGTAGAAACAAGGTGCAGAAGGGAAGGACAAGGACTTTCACACAGCAGGATGTATATGAAAAATAAGTAGGATTTTGATGTGGAGAGAACTGAGCAGGAAGGAGGACATTTGGGGTGAAGTAAGAAAGCACAAATAAAATGTTGGCGCCAGCAACAGGGATCAGCCAGTTTGATTGGACTATAGTTGGAATTATCTCTGGGGAGGTACATTGAAACTAGAGCAGAGATGTTTTATAGGCAAGGTGAATAGGTCTGGACTATATTCTGGCAAGTAACACAAAAGCCATGAAGATTTTGAGTTGGAATATAATATGGTTAGAGTCATGCTTTAGAATAACTAGTCTTAAATAGAGTGTAGAATGGGTTGGAAGAAGGAAGCTGAGGTGGAGGGAGTAGACAAACCTATCTGGATAGCTTGGGCAGGGGATTGTAAAGGTCTGGGCTAGCTGGGGAGTGGTGGGAGGCTGATAAATAGAGATCTTGAGAACTAGCATCTGGTGCTCACTGATGTGGGTGGGTGGAGGACGAAGGAGATGACTGGAATTTCAGCTTGGATATGATGAAGAGAGGTCAGGGAGAGAAGCTATTTGGGAGGGGAGGTGATGCTGTTTGGAGAAAGTCTGAAGGCTGACCTTTTATTTTTCAAAGTCTGGGTGTTGGTTTCTTACCAATACCTGCGTCTGACTTGTGGGCCAGTGATATCCTGTTACTGATGTCATTGGGGTGACTTCATCTATTCGCACCTCTTGAAAAGATAACCATCAGAAGTGGCAAAACTTGAGAGACCAAAACAAAAAAATAATAAGGGTAGGTTTCAAGATCCTTCCATTATATGTCTAAGTTTTCTGTCTAGGAATGAGTTGGAGTTGATTCTCTGGGGTAGGACACTATGTCAGATCAAAGCATATTGATATGTGGTTTATTGAACACCATTTAAAGGTGGTGCTATAGGAGAAGAAGCAGAAGGAAAGGATGCAACTGTCTGAAGAGACTTAAGGTTCACATCAACATCTGCACTGTAGTAACAGTTCACATACAGATGTTCATAACTTTTATGGTCACAAATGAATTCTACAGAAAACAAGCAGCTGATGACACCTGCCCTCCTCAGACCTGCAGAATCAGACTTACCAGGGGTGGGGCACAGTAGTTCAGAGGAAGGAGCCATTTTAAACCAGGGTGCCTGGGAAAAGCTTTGCAAAGGAGTTGGAATCTTACAGGGAGTCCACAATGCCACTATGCATTCACCTCCTGGTTGGGCACGTAGATGGGATGTCCTACCCAAGACACTTGCAGTTAAAATCATTTCAGGGATCCTTAGCTACAAAAATAAACTTTATCAGAACATTGAAAATAAGTTGCTGTACATTTGTGCCTTTACTTGTGAATTGTGCCACAGTCATTTTTAAGGAAGATAGGAACTTTTCTTTCCAGTCTTTACTCCACTGTAATATAGTTGCTTTGTTGGGTGTTCTGGTCTACCTGTGGGTGTCCAACTTTGGTTCTCAGAATGTGGCTAATGGTTATAGGCAGAGTTTATCTTCAGGTTCATTTTTTCCTTTCTTCTTGATCTTATATCACTTTCCTGGCCCTTTGGCTACTCACTGGTGGCTCATTTCAAACACTGCTGTTCTAGAATTGAATTCTTTGGGTGATATTTACTATTCAGCAGCAAGTGAGTACAGGTGGATGGGCTACTGGACTTTGACCCTGACAGGGTGGCACATGATATTTCCCAATCTTCAGGTGCTGGATCCCCAGGAAAATTTTTGTAAAGGGTACACATAGTCAAGTCCCAGATCTTACTTCAGACTGAATAAATAATGCACTACAACTTTTCAGATGCATGTGGATGCTTTGTGATTAATAAAATATCAAATTTTTTTGAAAGTGTCTTGAATTTTTAGTTTTGTTAGTTTATTTTTGGGTGTGGGTGTGTGCGCATGTGTGTTTAGAATGTTCTCCATTAACAGACACTGACAGCATAACCAGCTTTCATCTGGTGATTCACGAAACTTTGTGGTTGTTAAAAGTGATCTTCTTGTTTGACAGAAAAAAGGCAGCCCTGGAGGAAGTGCGTTTTTTGTCTGGTGCCTAGAGCTTACCCCTATTGGGGCTACCAGAAAGAGAGCTGGGGAGATAACCAATATGGAATGGGACAGAAGGAATATTTTTCTGTATACCAATTACTACTCAGCTTGCAGGAGGGAGCTACCAACCAAGAACCAACCAAATAAGAGGGTTGTTATTTAGAAGACAGCTTCTCGGTCCTCTAAACCTACCATCTACCTTGGGCAGGAATCCTTTATGGAAACTTGTGGAAAGGCGAACATCTAGCTCAGCCCAGGCCCCCCCACAACAGGCAGCTTACTATTAGGCAAAATCCAGATCCCTGGACCTCAACCTTGGTGTTTCTGATTGGGTTGGGCTGAAGTGGGGCCTTTGACATTATGTTCCAGGTGATTCTGATGTCAGCCAGTGTTGAGACACAGGACTACCATGAAAGGACAAAAATACTCCATTACAATGCTTTTTGTTTGTTAAGTGCTCACTAATGCATGAACAGCATCATGGTGAGGCCCCTGTGGGCTTTATGTTTACACCCCTTTTCTTACTTCTCACACCCACCCTGGTAGATAGATCCCTATTTTAAAAAACCCCGAATGAATTAGGGCCCAGGGAAGTGAAACCAATGTACTAGCTGGGGAGTGACAGTTGGAACCCCAATGCACAAATGAAACCCGGGAACACTGGGTGTGACAAGCTCTTGAGGAGGGACAAACAGTTATGATCTCCAACCCACAGTTGAGACTGGTGAACATGAAATAGGCATTAGCCCATTAGTAAGAGACTGATGCTGCTGAAATCAGGGGAGGGGAAGTGCTCTGTAAGAAGCTTCTGACACACCCAATTCCTTTGTGCATCCAGTCTACCTTTGGCACAGGAGCAGAATCAGTTTAAAGCTTGGGTTCTGGAGCTAAGAGACCTGGGTTCACTAACCAAGGGGCTTTGGCAAGTTATTTGATGTTTTTAGGGCCTCAATTGCCTCATCAAAATGGAGATAATGCCAAGTGCTACCTACCTCTCACCGTGAGTTTAGCCATCAACATCAACATTTATGGCACACCTGCTCTTTGCCAGTCCTATGCTGGGGATACCACTCTTTAGAAGCTGATAGAAGCCCATGTCAAAGATTCAGGGGAAGGAGGAGGACAAGGGTATCAGAAGCTCACATCATTCTTTATGTGAAGGAGTGTAAGACCAAGGAAGCCAGATGTTTGCATGTTCTCTCTTGCACTGCGTAGTGGATGGATGCCTCACTGGGTTCCCCCAGAGGCTGGTGGTGAGCAGGAAGATGGTAGCCACCATTTCTCATGGCTGCTGCAGTGTATGACAAAGGGTTGCTCCCAGTGCAGCAGCCCACCCCCTACATTGCCTGCCTTGTCCCTGACGAGTGGACTTCTCATTAGGAGAGACTCTTCTTTTGGTCACAGGGATCCCAAAGATCACTGGGACTTGGGTTGTTTCAGATGCCATGTGGAAGTTCAAGTCCACTCCCAGAAGGGCCCAGAGAAAGGGATGGCTCCTATGGTGAAGACAATCACATGATATATCCTCATCTATATGGGGCTTTGCTGCCTTGTGTGCAGTGACATCTTGGCCCATGGGACTATTGAGATCTCTAAACTTATAACCTCCAGGTGACCTTCCCCTGGGGAGGAGCAGAACTATCATGAGCCAGTCTAGGACTCTTATTTAGAGAGAAGTCACACTTTTCTACTAAGTCTGCTCTAGGTTGGAGTTGAATGCAGGCAGGTATCCCTAAGAGTATGCTTCCTTTCTCTTCCAGCCTCTCATTTTCCTGGCTATTCCTCCAAGATAATGTCTTGTGAGAATGGTGTGAGTCAACGTTAGATACCTGCTGTGTTACCCCAAGGTAACACCTTCTGCCTTGAATGTGGGGGAGGGGCATATTTTATATCCCCACTTCTATTGTTCTCTGTGCCTCATTGTTCCTCCTTCACACCCCCTTCTCAGACAAATCATTTTGCTCCTTGATTTTGATAATTCTGTGGATGAGCTCTAAGATAGCAGAAACTGAGCCCTTGCTGCTGTTGACAATTATAGTTCTTTTTCTCGGAACTCCTTTCTTTTTTGTAAATGCCTACCAGGTGCCCCCAAGTGAAAGATGATACTTGTTTGTTTGGTAAAGGCCTCCAGATAAGAAGAGTTAGAACCAACAGCTCTCCAAAGAGAAGTGGTTTCCTTCTCTGAGTCACCACATTAAATGTTCATCCTGGCTCACTGGCTAAAATGAATCAGTGGTCCTTTTAGAATTCCCTTTAGCACAGTGTTTCATAGAAATCTGTAATTGAGATTGCAATTCATTTTTTCTTCACCACAGCTGACTATTTTGCATTTTCCCAAGGTGAAACTCAGCCTCTTTTCCGGTGTTGAGAAGAGTTGAAACTTAAAGTGGAGGAGTGAAAAAAAGCCCTGCTACCAAAGGGAAGCCCCAAAGATTTCATTGCCAAGTACAGGAAAATACTTCTCAAAATCGGATTCTAAAACTGAGTGAGTGGTTTGCTGTGTGCAGCTTTCTTGTGCCTTGGATTTTTAAAATTCTCTCTTTTTTAAAGGGTGACACATCTTCCTTCTGGTTGCCATCATCCTCTTTGCATCCCTGACCTCCCTTGTTGGTCTACCCAATAGCACCTTCCTGATCCTCTTCATCAAAGGTGACTGTTCTGTTGATGGGAACTGACTTTTCACCGGCCCAGATTGTGATGATTTTTCTATAGAGGTGGGATGTTATCCACCAATTTCTGGACGACCTTCTGCGTTGACACAAATCCTTCCAATCTTAGAGCTCACCCTCAGTCCCACTTGCTGACTAAAATGTTCCCAATGGACATTCAGGTCCTTCCTTCCCCAGACATTTACCGAGCACCAAGTATGTTCCAGGTACTAGACATGGGAATAAAACAGTGCACAAGGCCGGCCAGGAGCCTGTCCTCATAGAGCTCACAGGGACCTAGACAAGTGCATAGGCACTTACAGTGCAACTTAAACTAAATCCAGGAAGGCTTCCTGGAAGAGACAAACTCAAAACTAAGATAAACCAAGTAACTTAACCAGGTGAAGGGAGTAAAGAGGGAAGAGCCTTTCATTTTTCCTGTGCTCACGCTATTAAGCATCTTCTTATACCCTGCTTTGAATTAGTTTGTATCGTTTGGATGCCGAATGTGTACATGTCGTTACTTTCAAGATATAGTAACTGCTTGAGGACAAGAGCCTGCGGTACTTTCCCACTCATCCTTATCAGGGTTTGGTACAGTGCTAAATACTTTGCAAGGAAGGACAGCAGCATATATTATGCCTACTCTGTGCCCATCAGGTTGTGTGCAAGTGATTGAATTACCATGTTGTGGGGCGCCTGGGTGGCTCAGTCGGTTAAGCGTCTGCCTTCGGCTCAGGTCATGATCCCAGGGTCCTGGGATTGAGCCCCAGCGTCAAGCTACCTGCTCGGTGGGGAGTCTGCTTCTCCTTCTCCATCTACCTGCCTCCCTCTGCTGGTGCTCTCTCTCTCTCAAATAAATAAAAACTTTAATAAATAAATAAATAAATTACCATGTTACTGAAAGAAATTGGAGGTAGTATGACTACGGCAATAATACCCACAGCCTGGAAATCAGGATGCTGAATAGTTGTGTGACTTTGGGTGAATCTTGAAATTGCATCCCGGCCTTGATTTCTCCATCTGTGGAATGAAGGGATTCCACTACAGTGCCTCCTAGCTCTGTAATCTACTTTCTCCTGTGGCCTCACAGGGCCATCTGGTTGTCGTTGGACCGGTAGGAAGATAACTGCAAAAGGTGGTTCAGGGGTTAAGTCAGGAAACCAACATGGAAATGAAACCACAGCCCCAAATGCTGAAGTGCTAGGCCAGTTGGAGATCAAGGAAAAGATGTCCTTAAGAAATGACCCCAGTGTGAGCCCCAGCACCTCTATCCTGTTCTCTGTGCCCAGTGCCCAGCATGCACAGCGCAAGTTGCCAACTAGGGAGGAACAGTGCTCACTGGGGCTTTGTTCTGAGGGGCCAGTGGAGCTTTCACTCCACAGCATCAACACCTGCAGTCTTGGAACCTAGGCTACAGAAATAGCAAGTGGGTGCGCAGAATGCAAGTTGATGAGATAGTGCTGGGTACAGACGCTCACAGCAGAACTCACTGCTAAAAACATCGAGTTGAGGACATCATGTACCAATTCAAGGGTGCCCCCCCTTTTTTCTCTCAAATTTTTCAAAACAGGAAGAAAGTTTTGTTGAACTGCAGGCACCAATAACCTACGTCCTTCTAGAGAGATCTTTCTGGAAGCCATCCAAGAAAGCTACCTTCACTAAGGGATGCTAATCACTTTTTTTTCTCTTTCTTTCTTCTTCCTCTTCTTTTTTTTTTTTTCTCTGAGCTTCTGGTACGTTTTGGAAGGTTGGCACAAGGCCACCTGAAACCACAGTGGGGTGTTAGGTAATCATGTTCTCATTAAAATGCTGTTCTGTGGTTTAATTTTCAACGGTTTCTTTGCAGCTTGGAAACACACATACTATATTTTTGAGGCAAAGAGACTGTTACAAGGCAAAAAGGCGGGAAGATGGGCTGCTCATAAGCCACTTCCTTATGTGTTTCCAGAAAAGAAACAGCTGTTTTCGTTCTAGAGAAGGCAAACTGAGTGGAGGGTAGCACTCATGGGGCTTCCTAGAGATTGATGATATTTAATTGACCCTGGGAACAATGCCTCCAAAACATCCCAAGACTGTCCAGATTGAAAGTATCAAGTAGCCTCTATCCATGACCATTTGTCCACTTAGTCGTTGAGTTGAGCACTTTAATTGAATGTCTACCAAATGTCAGGCACCAGCCTAAGTCCTAAGGACAGAGAGATAGAAGCCAGCACCCACAAGGAAATCACCACCAGTTGGAGTGTCCAAAGAGTAAGTGGGCAATGCGTTATGGGTAAGTGGGCCCTAATTCTCCTCATTTTCACCTCTGAGGAATTTCCACTTGGGGCCTTTGAATTTTATCAGTGAAGACGACAAACTAAAGCCCAAGGTTATCATTTCCTTTTTATTTTTATTTTTTTAAAGACTTTATTTATTTGTTTAACAGAGAGAGCGAGAGAGCATATGCAGGGGGAATAGTAGTGGGAGAGGGAGAAGCAGGCTCCCCGCCAAGCAGGGAGCCCGATGTGGAGCTCGATCCTCGGACCCCGGGATCATGACCTGAGCTTAAAGCAGACGCTTAACCATCTTGAGCCACCCAGGTGCCCCTCATTTCCTTTTTAAAAGAGAGCATGTGAAGCCTCCAAATGTTCCCATTAGATAGTCTTCTAGAACTGCCCCTGATTTCTCCCTTCTTCATCCCAGCCACTGTTCCCACCTGACCAGCTCTGGCTCTGTGACCGTGACAGGTCCTTGACTTGGCCACTCCTCCTCTGCTATTTGTGCATTCCCAGCAATAGGATCTTGGCTTCCTTCCTAGTTCTTCAATTTGGCTCTCAGCTTTCCTGGAGCCTCACAGGAACCACACTGGCCCCTGTCCTATCCTTTCAGAGGGACGTACAGAAAAGTAGACAGAAATGCTATCTAGTATGATGAAAATGGTCCCAGGTAAATGGAACTGAATAAATTCAGCCCCAGACCTGGGACTCTGGGCCTGCTTTGAGCATTTCAAATCAGATGAGCATTACCAATCAGACCTATTCTGGTAATAGGTGTAATTCTACCTGTTCCAGAAATGGGTGAAAAAGAAATCCATCTTTGGATCTTCTTTCCTTCTAATGTCCTTCCTCTTTCCTCCCCCTCTGCCCTCACTGGTTGTGCTGTTTCTCTTTTTCTCTCTTTTGTTTGACAGTGTTACTGTATGCATATTAAGGGAGAAATTTGCATAGTTACTTTTGGCCTTTGCTTTGGGGGATTCAGGCTTTCACAAAGCACCTACAATGGGTTGAAATTTAGAAGTGCCTTTTTTTTCCTCTCTCAACCCTTAAATACTTAACTGAAATGAGACATTCTCGCAGGGATCTTTAAAAAAACATTTTAAAATCAACATGAAGGCTTTGGATTTAATTAAAAACCCTCTCATTGGTGAGCATTTTTGAGGCAAGTCAAATTTGCTGACGCTTCACTGGAGGTTTTTATAGAGACCAAAAGGTGAACGTGAAGTGAAGTGGACTGATTTAATGCTAGTTTCTCAAAACATTGACTTTAAAGCAGGTAAAAATCAGTGTGGTTTTCTTCATGGGGGGTTTCGCTTTGACTTTCAACATTGAAATCTGAGGGTTTGATGAACCCAGAAATGCAAAGTGAAACTTGGGAGTGTGACTGCACATCAAGCCAAACAGACTTCTATGAATGGAAGCTGAGTTCCAGGTAGTTTCTTATCACCATTTATTAGATGTCACCCTCTACTCAAAATATAGTCACAAAAAAAATATAGTCCCTTGTCTTTAAGGAACTTATATTTTAAAATAAGATATATTTTCAGTCAGCCATATAGCAAGGCATTTTCTCATTCTCCTCAAAGTTCCCACTCATAGGATCACTTTATTTAAACCAGAGTTGCCATCCTTGGAGAGTGGATTGCAGGGCCTTGATGCCTCTGTCTTCTGAAAGATTGGAGGAAAGGGAGTAGTGAAAGGCAAAAGCTCTATCTAACTTTGTTATCCCCTCTGGGAGAGGTCCCTCCCTCCCTCCCCTGCAGCTCCTCCCCTCACCCTCCTCCTCCTTTGGCTGTGGCAGCTCTGGAAAGCGATGGAAGGGCCAGAGAATGTGGAAGGGAGGCCTAGGGCCACAGAAAATGCATTTTTCTGTCTTGCCACTTTTGACTTGTTGGGCTGAAGTAAATCAATAAAAGAGCATAATGGAATCCTACCTAGCATATTGCTCTTGAGTATACATTCAACATCTTGAATGCTGAATTCACTCAGACTCCTGAAAGTAAAATGTGGAAAATGTACAGAAGAATATTTTGTTTTCATAACACTTTAAATGGATTTAGTGGTGTGGATCAAAGTGGATCAAAATGGATGTCTGGGTGTTTGCCTGTGCAGTGAATGTAGCCTGTAGGTCCTAAAATCCCGTTGAGTCAGGGTACCTGAATTGGAAAGGGCTCTCTCCCCACACCTCCCCCTGCCAATTGCTTGCTTACAGTTGTCCAAGTTTAGCTGAGGATGGATCAAAATCAGTGATTGAATAGCAAGGTGCTATCGTATGGCTCTGTGAGAGTTTATACATGCTCAGAATTTCAGACGTGATTGACAGAGGAGTGTGTGAATCAAACCCCTTGTTTGGTTTCGTGGTCACAAAGAGCCCTTTCCCTTTGAAACTCAAGAAGGTCCTTTTCTCTGGACCTGTGGAGGAAATTAGGCAGCAAATAACCATGAATTTAAAAAAAAAAAAACAACAACCCATTAAAACTTTAATCAATGTAGCATTTATGGGGCATTTAGGAATTTTAAGATGGCTTTCTTATCCTACCTTCTGAATGAAGCCACCTATAGAGAGCACTAATACTAGTAGGTGTATCATCTTCTCTAAATTGTCTGATCTGACCGTGGTTATTATTTAAACTTTAAATAAATTGATTTTGATCTAATTAGATGATACTAAGAGAAAACTGACCCAGTGATCAAAGGCTCTCTTTCTCTCTCTTTTCCTGATAATAATTCAGATCAGAATCCTGCATAGAGATTAGTGACTCTTTGGAACAAAGATTTTGTGTTTGGCTTTCAGAAATGGCTGTGCAAATATTCTGTCTGAAAGCCCTTTTAATGGCTGAAGATGGAGGAGTTGACAATCTGGGAAAGGCCAGGTGGACCTGAACTGGGATGAGTGGTTTCTTGGCAGGGAGCCCATTCTCATGATGAAAGCTGGGAAAATTTGCTTGGGGAAAGTAATCCAATGATATGAAAGGATTAGGCAGGCTTACATTTAGCAAACTCTAAACCATGAATCTGAATGGTGCACCTCTTCTCCACACAGGCAGCTGCTTTCCTTGTAAAATAGAGCGACCACAATTAAATGAGAGGAGAAACTAAAGAGAGAAAGGTGTTTTGAAATGATATTGCATGCATAGAAACCAAGTTTGCCATCAGTAATTCCTGATCAGTGCTAACAGAAGAGTCATCTCAGCAAAGAGAACAGCTCCCCGACACCACCCCAAAGACAGGTGGAAACTTATACCACCTCAAACTTGCACAGACTTCAAGTTCATCCTCCATCTCTTGCTCCTATTGGTCCAGCCACTTAATTATTTCACCTCGGAATACTTAGCTATTAGTGACACTAATTAAAACCCGCCTTGCCCTTAGATGTATTATGAAGCTGTTTGTAAAATGCTGTGAAGGCGAATTGTTCCAAGAGCTATCAATTCTGGTAGAGGCCGTGTCAGCTTCAGTTATGTGCTCATAAATGCAAATCCAACCTGGTCAATAATCTCCAGGGATAGTCTGAATTGCACAGCTGGCTTTTTAGAAAATGTGTGTGGAGGAACATGAAAAGATTGCTGAAAATGCCTAAGTAAGGTTAGATAATAAGTGGAACTATATGGGCAGGGGGAAGGCAGAACAAAGAAGATATTATTGGGCATCAGATATGTACTGTATTGTACAAAGGGGTGATTTAGGCTGGGTCAGCAAGGTATTGGGGAGGAAATTATTAAAATAAGAAGTCAGTACAAAGCATAATAAGATTGATAACACAAGTTCCCAATTGTGCCTGCTCCAGATGCTTTTTTTCTTTTGCTGGTTGCCCTCTTGTCATTGCCCATGGAAGCACTGGGGAAATAAAGGTGGAAGACGACTCCTCTAGTCACCAGTGTGTTGGGTCTATGGACTTTCATCTTAGGACTCCTTCTCCAGAATATTATTTCACATAATATAAATATAAAACTTATTCAGTCCTTGAAGTAGATAACAAAACTCACTCACTAGTATGCCTGGCTTTCTCATATGATGGATGCATAAATACATGATGGATACAGAGGTGAATGGATGGTTGAATGGATAAGTCAAAGCGTCATTCATTGAGTTATTCAGCAAGTATTTAGTAAGTGTATGCTTTGTGCCTGGCATTGTTCTAGGTGATGGGGATACAGGGGTGAAAAGACAAGGTGTCTGTACTCAGTGAGCTTATATTTCAATCAGGAAGACATACAACAAACAAGTAGACAAATGTACGTGATAATGACAATGAGGATAATAAAACGGGGTAAAATTTGTGACATTATGGATGGACCTAGAGGGTATCATGCTAAATGAAATAAGACAGAGAAAGATATTGGCAATCTTTCATTAAGACTTTCATAATCTGTTTGTATCAACTTGAGTCATCGATCTGGGCTATACCAGGTACTCTTTTTTTTTTTTTCTTCTTTTATCTTTTCTTATTTCTTTTTTTATATTTTCTTTTTTTCCTATTTTATTAAATTAGGAAATCATATCTCAATTAGAAAGTTTGGGGAAAAGCACATATATTTGCTTCTGGATATCTCAGTCTTACACAGATCCAGAAATTTTGGTGAGAGTGCTCTCTGAACACTGCATCTGATGTTTATCAGATGCTCAGTGGATGAGCTTATCACACTTAAATGTGGGACAGTTGGATGCTGCAAATCTGGAGATAATGGCAAATAGATACCTAGTCTATTCTTGGGTTCCACTGGGCTCTGGAAAGTATTTATTTATGTCTTATTGTCACATTCAGGTGTGTGTTTAAATATATAAAATAATACATGGTAGGTTTTGCTTTCTCATAAGTGAGGAAAGCCTTTAAATGCTAGCAATGAGTAAAAAAAATATTATTATTTGTATTTTTGAGCTGTTAACAGCACATGATTCAGTCTTTAAAAAAAAAATCCGGATATCTTATCCTTCACATGTCCATACAGGTTGAGGCTACTGATAATGCTGAATATGTCAATGACATATATGTACCTTATGCAAGCCGATGGAAATCATAGAATTAATCATGAAGAAATTATTATTTTTTATTTTATTTTATTTTTTAATTTTCACTTTATTTAAACTACTTCATCCAATCCCTGCCTCTGGCAACCACCAATCTGTTCTCAGTATCTATGAGCTTGGTTTGTTTATTTAGAAAATTCCGCATATAAGAGAAATCATACAGTATTTGTCTTTTTCTCACTTATTTCACCTAGCATAATGCCCTTGAGGTCTGTCCATGAAGAAATTATTTTTATCTCATCTTTTGTTTCAAAACCTCCTTCCTCGTGAGTAGCCAACATATGTCATTATCTACCGGTGACTGCAATTTCATAATGTTCCCACTTTTCACCATTTCCTTTGTGGTGGGTGCTGTGGTGTCCACTGCACAGATCTCCCTCCAGAAATGAAGGACTTGTTCTCTGTCCCCCACATTTCCCAGTTGCTGGGAGTGCAACCAGAAGGCAGTTCTCAGCCGTCAGCTCTCATCAGTTCTCGTTGAAATGATGATGATGAAGAAAAATGCCTCATCCAAGGTCATTTCTCCTTCTAGGGGCTGACTGATCAGTGTGGGGATAGAGAGGCTCCATCTGATGTTCCAACTGGGGACAACTTTGAAGGGTCATCCCAGCTTCAGAACTCCCTGTGGGGCTGACTTAGGACTGAATCACAACTCAAATTCATTCCCTTTGCCCAATCCTGCTTCCTTTCTCTCTTTTTTGTAAGTGTTGGTTGTGAGAGTAAGCCCTAATAAATGCCCTGCATGTTAACATCTCTCAAATCTATTTCTGGAGGAAATCTAATATGTGATAGCTGGCACCAGAAGAGATGGGAGAAAGCAGTCACTGGGGTGGGAATTTGGGCCCAGGTCACATGCTGCGTGGTGGTAACAAGAACCCCCATCACTGGTGTACGTGGGGCACAGATAGCCACTAATTTAATGTGATAGCACCCCTGAAAGTCTTACCAGTGGTGAACTGGGATGATACGCAGATGGAAGACAATGTGATGGCTCATGCAATGTCTTAGGCTTTTGAGAAGTAAGGGGGAAACGGTAGCTTTAAGGATGGTGGAATTTGGTAGCTAAAACTAAACTTCACTCTGGAAACAGGACCAAAATCAGAGAGTCATTAACTGGTAGTTAAAATCTAATTGTGAAATTCAGAGGGCCTCCTTGGTAGCATACAAAGAGGTTTTCATCTCCTTCAATAGGAGAGAATGCTGAGGATCTGGCCCAAGATCTAATTTTAAGAGTAATTGAGCTCTAAAAATGTATTAAAATCCCCAGTCAAGGCTGGTGTGCTATTATAAGGTTAAGGTCTTGGTTGGGAAAAAATGGGACACTGAAACATGGGTTTGAGACACCTGGGTTGATACATCCAAATATCTTGAATCCTGAGAATCACCTGAGCCCTCTGAACCTGCACAGGTGGCCCACATCTCCCATTTGCCTGAAGATGACACAGAGACCTTTCCCTATAAGACAACATGCATTTCTCCCTTTCCTTCCTTTTCTGTTCATTAAATCAATGACTAGGGCTAAATCACAACATAATCCAGGTGAGGACATGCTGGCCATGTCCAGGGAGGGAAGTGCAGGACCTAGCCAACTTGTACCAACAGGATCCAGGAGAGCACTGGATGCTGAGAGTGCAAGGCTGAGAAGGGCGGAACATACATCTGATAAAAGAGAAGTTTATCGACATGGGAGCACTCTGCTAAGATACCGGATTTAACACCTTGGTAAGGACCCCCAGGAAATGATACAAACACGTGGCTAAGATGGCTCTTAGAAGCTTGAGAAAAGTGATGGTCTATACTAGTTGAAGCAGAAATGACAGAATTTCTGTGGCAGATGGTGGAAGAAGGAATTAAAAATGCTCAGAGAAGTGGGTACATGAGAGTGGATATATATATATAAGGGTATAAAATCCACACAATGATTATGTTCTTTGGAGGGGCCAGGAGGACCCACCATTGACCAAAGCAATAAGGAATGCTAGTGCATCACTAAGAAGTTCAGTGGTACTTGTGTTCTGTATTCCAGGCCTTACAGAACTGGGTTCATAGATATCGGGGATCAAAAGAATCCAGAACAGTAGAGGCTGTTGGCAGTGCTTTACTGTCAGAAACCAGGTGGGGACAATTATTGTAATGGGCAGCAAGGTCAAATGGCATCCAAGGAGGCCACCTGACCCACAGGTCATTGTAGAGGTAGTTAATAGAGCTCAGTGTCCTTAGGGGCAATAGAATTGGGCAGCCCATAAGTGTGCTACTCTAAAGGAATCCTGGATGGATGATCAGGAGCCATCATTTCAATAAAAATTCATGATCTTTTGCCCAATTTCTGGACATGAGTCAATTTTTGAACCAGGAACCTATCTACTGAAGGAGACCTCCAGGAGGAAGGATCCTGAAACACCTCAGTGTGTTCAGAAATGAATCCCTCAGTCCTTCCCCAAAGGGACTGTGGCCACTTACTCTGATAACTTTGCATTGGGAAAAGGGGAATGCTCAAATATTTTCAAAGACTGTTGCACACAGAGCCAGAGTTGACACTCTGGAGACCTAGAGCATCATCTTGGGCCCCCTTTGATAGTGGGGGTATATGAAAGCTACTAATAAATGGAGTTCTGGATCAGGTATGGCTCACAGTGAATTCACTGGATCTGTGGACCCACCTGATGATTATTTCTCTAGTCCCTGAATGTATAATTAGAGTAGATGTACTTAGTAGTTGGCACAACCCCCACATTGGATTCTTGGACTGTGGGGTAAGAGATATAGTAAAGGTCAAATGGAAGCTCCTGAAATGGCCTCTCTCTACCCTGCCCACTGACAAGAGAGGAAAGCAGAAATAATATTGCATTCTGGGGGTAATAGCAGATATTAGTACCCGTCTTAAATATACCAGATGGTGGTCCCAGTCATATCACACCTTATAGACCACCTGGCACCTGAACACAGCAGATCAATTCTGAAAGATAACAGTGAACCACTGTAAACTTAACCAACTACTAACCGCAACTTCAATTTCTTTGTTGAACAAATTCCCATGGCCTGAGGTATATGATATGTGGTCATTCCTCTGGCTATCACTTTCTTTTTCAGCCCTATTAGAAAAGAGGATCAGAACCAGCTTGTATTGACTTGGAAAGGACAAGAATATCCACTTATGGTTTTGCCCCAAGGCCATGTTAATTCTTCTTCCCTCTGTCATTAAATAGTCTGAATTATCTGGACATGCTATAGAATATTACTTTGGTCTACTGTGTCAATGATATCATGCTAATCAGGTTGCCTAAGTCTTACTTTGGTAAAAGGTATACACTTCAGAGGGTGGGAGATAAGCCCTATAAAGATTCAGGGACCCACTATATCAGTAACATATTTAGGGGCTCCTACTCTGAGACATGCCAGGATATCCGTTCAAAAGTGAAGAACAAATTATTGCATCATATACCTCCCACCACGAAGAAGAAAGCATAACATACAACTCTTGGTAGGCTTCTTCTGGTTCTGGAGGCAATGTATTCCATATCTGGGAGTACTGCTCTAGTTCATACAGTAGATTACATGGAAGGCTGCCAGCTCTGATTGGTGCCCAGAGCAGGTACAGGTTTAGGCCCTATGACCAAGTAGGCCCTGTAGTATTGGAGATATCAGTGGTGGGAAAAGATGCTTGTGGAGTTTATGGCAAACCCAGTAGGAGAATTACAATATAGACCCTTAGGTTTCTGGAACAAAGCAATGCTATCTGCAGTGAAAATTATATATAGCTTGTGGAGTCTAATAGAGACTTTATTCTTGACCATGACAGTACATCAAGTGACCATATGGATTGAATTCAGTCAGACTCCTAAGGCTGAGAAGACCTAATAACAGTCCATAGTAAAATGAAATTGGTACATCCAGGGTTAAGCATGAATAGGACTAGAGGGCACAAGCAAACTGCAGAGAAAGGGAATCCAGAGCCCCAGGTCATTTACCATGGTTGCACCAGTGCCTTTCCCTTAGCTCACTTAAAAAAAAAAAAAAGATTTTATTTATTTATTTGAGAGAAAGGGAGCACACAGTGGGGGGGAGGGGAGGGAAAGGGGCAGAGGGAGAGAGGGAGGAGCAGAGGGAGAGGGTGAAGCAGACTCCCAACTGAGCAGACTTCCTGCTGAGTAGGGAGCCTGACTTGGACTCCATTTCAAGACCCTGAGATCTGGGCCGAATGCAGATGCTTAAACTCCTGAGCTACCCAGGCACCTCTCCCTTAGCTCATTTCTATAACTATATAGACTATAACTTCTGTGACTATGACCAGCTGATAGAAGAGGAAAAGCTCTGAGCTTGGTTTGTGCATAGCTTGACTTGGTATGTTTAAACTGAAATTCATGGTGATTGCACTATGTCCTCCTCAGGGTGGCCTTGAGAGAAATGGTGATGGAAAATTCTCCCGATGAATAGGGCTTCTAGTGTACACCTTTGTGTAGAAGAAGTGACCTCAAGGTTAGAATATATTCAGACTCTAGATCAGTGGTGAATGGGTTATTAAGGGGCTGGAAGGAGAAAGATGGGAAGGTCAGAAACAAGGATGTCTGGGGTAGATTCATGTGGATAGACATATGGGATTAAGAAACAAGGGAGGAGAGCTTTGTTTTTCATGATAAAGCTCACAGAGAGCATCCAGTGTGGAAGAGGCACTAAACAACCGAGTAGACAAAGCAACTTGGCCAGATGACATCAGCCAGCCTCTGTCATCAACGCCCCCAGTGCTAGTCCAAGGGGGCATGAATAAAGTAGCCATGGTGGCCAGAATGGCGGCTGTGCATGGGCCCAACAGCATAGGCATTCATGCTTCTCATCCCCAGAATTCTGGCTTTATGTTTGAGAGATCCTGCTCCTAAAGGGGACCATGAACACTTCTGTCAGGTCCCATTGAACTAGAAGCTATGGCTGCTACCTGCACACTTCAAGCTCCTTGTGCCAAGTGATCAGCAGGTAAGAAGAGGAGTCACCATCTTGGGAGGGGCACTGGTCCTAATCATGAGGAAGAGGTAGGGGTGCTGTTACATAATGAGAGCAGGGAGGAATATAGCATTCAGGTGATCTACTGGGTACCTCTCTGAACTTCCTTATCCAATTTTGAGGGTAACTGGACAAGTTCAGTCACCCTGGCCTGAGACAGGCATGATGACCATTCACTTGTGAGGGTCTGTGTCATGCCACCAGGAAAACCAGTGAGACTAACCAATGTGCTAGCTAAGGGGGAGGGGAATCCAGAACCAGTTGTAGAGGTGGGAAATTTAGTTACAGTCCTGAGACCAGCTGCAGTGATAGGGGCAATAGTTTATCTCACTAAATCCCTCTCCTAAGTTTCCAGAGAATGTCAGAGTTGCTCCCCGAGTCATGTGAAGAAATGGATCTGAGTTGAGCAAGGGGTGGAGTGTGCTGGATACGAGGACGTACTTCCCAGATCTTCCCTTAGGGCTGAAGGACAAATTCCTCTTCCTGCTGGGAATGCTGCTAGAAGATGGCTCTCAGCTTTTAGCCCCTTTGGGTGATTGACTTAGCTAAAGAAACTTCCTTGCCCAAGGGACAGCTTATATTCAGTGACTGATCCATAAGGGGGTATGAAGTTTCAGTCCCATCCCCTCAATTCAGTTAAGCCCCAAGGAGCTATCTCCTAGATCCATGGCTCCATGGGGGATGGCTGAGGACTTTGTTGGTATACTGCAGCTCAGCTGCTGTCTCTGCTCAATCTTGCATCTTTTCTTTCCCTTCAACAGGTGTTAATCCCAAGCATATGCCTTAATTATAGCACACACATCCTATATGCTAATCTCCACCTCAGAGCCTGCTTCCTGGGGAAACACCTTCAAAACCATCAAGGCATCAAGACATGTTGCTGATGGCCAACTGATCTCTTTGAGGGAAGCAGTGAATAGATTGGTGTTCAGATGTGCTATCTTCAACTCACTGGGAATTCCTTCCTTGAAGCACAGAGATGGAACTTCGCCAAAATTGATGCGAATTTACTTTCCCACTTTACATCACAACTCACAAAATAAGTGTTGAAAATTGTCTTTACATAGAACATGGATTCTTCAGTGATAAACCATCATCAGATGGACTATATCTCAGTGAAAAGAGTCTTATAGATAATGGTGATGGCTGCACAACATTGTAAATGTATTTAATGCCACTGAATTGTTTGCCTAAAAATGGTTAAAGTGGCAATATTTATGTATATATTTTTACCACAATTAAAAAAGATCAATAACTCAACATACCCAAAACCACTGACTTGTGTAAGTGGGTGAATTGTATGGTATATAAATTATATCTCAATAAAGCTGTTAAAAAAAAGAGGCTTGGGGGAGTACTTCTCTTTCATATATGTGCCGTCTTGCTGCACTGAATTTTGTCCATATAGGAAGTGAAATATCTACGCAGACATGATACAGCTTTTTCCTATAGATATACTACTGTTATTATGCAACATCTACCAATGTTCTTTCACAGAGAAATCTTGCTGATAGTTCTGCTTCCCAACATAATCATTACCTTAGTAGCTGGTTTTACAAACTTCCTGGCAGTAGTGCGGCATATTCCTATTTTCTGTGAAGAGTACATCCTTTATGATGCCTCTGTAGTTTTGGTTTCTCCATCACTTTTAGCAATAAAATTCATCAGTTTTGTGTTGAGAAGCACTTACAACGTTTGAGGCTATTCTGAAAAACTTTATTGTTCTATCAAAGAAGTCATTGTACTTTGTGGGAAAAGACCACTGAAGTTTTCATGGTTTCCTGCTGTTATTGGAAATCATTTTTATAATGGATGTCACCCTGGAGGGCTAGGGGCAAATGCATCACCAGTCCACTACAATCCAGTTTTCACATTTTTCTGGTCATACTTCCTATTCTTACAGGCTTACATTTTTGTTAGCTTATTATCACAGTCATAGTCTCACTTCTCCCAGCACATATTGCTTTACCTCACTTCATTCGTCCTTGAATCTGTTCTTTATATCTAAGATGTTATCTTGAGTTATGGTATTTACATAACTATTTTCATAAGTACCACTTTTGAGTCATTGATCTGTTTTTGTCAATTAGAGATAATCATAATATTAAAGACTGAACGTACAAATTCAATAAGCAAGAACAATGACATATGTTAGCTGAGACAAAATATACTTACACTGTAACGGAACGTTGGCTAAATTGAGCTGATGTGATGCTGGGATAACCCAGGGGGTTCAAGAATCTCATTTTGAGCAAACACACCTGTTCTTTTCTCTTTCCTTCTCTCCTTTTTTTTTTTCCTTGTTCTAGCTGGTTTCCTCATCTACCTTCTTCACCTTCTTACTCTTCTTTCCTTTCCCCATTCCTCTGTGGTTTTTTTTTTTTTGAGTTATGATATTAAAATGGAAAGAGATCCTGTGATCATTAAGTCCAATGACTTCCTTTAGCAAGTGAGAAAAATTGAAGTCCAGAGAGGTTCAATGAACTAATCCAAGTCAGAAGGATCAGACCTGGTCTCCTGGCTCCCTTCACTCATGGCCAGTGTGTTTCCATTTTGCTGGGAAGCCTCCTCCTTCAGCTCTTCTTCCTGGTCTTTTCTTAGCACTGACAGTGGTTGGACCCATAGTGATTAAGGATGTTCATTATCAGAGCTAAGAAAGTAGCGTGTTAAGTGAGTCAAACCTTCCCTCTGTCTCCTCTCATCCCTGCCGCTATAGAATATTCACTCACAGTCTCTGCATTCTCCCTCTGAACATGTTTCGAATTTTTACCCTATGCTGGTACCATTGCCCTAATTCATGCTGTCATCATCTTTCTCTTATACTACTTCTACAACCTCTCTTCTAGTTGCTCTGCTTTTAAGAACTACTTCCACCCCTCAAGCCCTAAAATCCAAGTATCCATCCATCCAAGTATCCATCCATCCTTCCATCCATCCATCCATCCATTTCGCTGTGGCCAGAATGGCCTCGCAATGTCATTCTCATCTCTTTGATGATTCTTAAATCCCTACAAGATAAAGTCCAGCCTTTGAACAAGGCATCTGACCACCAAGTCTCTTTGTGGTCTGGTCTCTGCTCTCCTGTCTGGTGTTATCCTTATCACTCTATATTAGGCTAAGTTATGATATACTAAAAAAAAAAAAAAAAAAAAAAGCTCCAAATCTTAGTGACTTAATACAACAAAGGTTTATTTCTTATTTATACAAAGTGTGTTGCAAGTCTGGATGACTCTCCAAAGGGCCTGTTTTCTATGCACTGATTCAGAGATCCGGCTGCCATGACAATGAGGCATTTCCATTTCACTAGGTTTCCTCCACAGTTGCCATGAGGGAGAAAGAGAGAGCTGGAAGGTGAGCATGAGTTCTGTGCTTCAGACTGAAAGTGACACCCACAGCCCATTGACCAGTTTATCACTTAATTGCAAGGGGGCTGAGAAACGGGGGAATACTGTTTCTACTGTGTTCCCTCCTTGCAACTAGAGATCTGGAAATACCTGACTACTTATTTCCTGAGTACAAACTCTTTTAAAGCCTCCTTGTCTTTCCACCAAGGCATTCCACCCTGCCTAGAATATCCTTCTTGCTGACCTCACAAACACAAACTCAAGTCTCTGTTTCTTCTAAGCCATAGCTGACTTTCTCAGGCTAACTTGGTGCTTATTCTCCAGTGTTCCCACAGCATCTTGTAATTACCTCCACCTTCGCTCTTTTTATATTGTTATAGACATTTGCCTGGCTGTTCCCCTCTAAATGAAAATTTCTTTGTGGATAGAGAAAGTGTATTTTCATCTTTCAGTCTTCAGTTTTAATACAGTGGAACATAGAGACTTTTCTTATCTGTGGTTGAACAAATAAATGAAAGCGATGACTAAAAAAGTGTAGTTTATTTTGTTATATCACACCCCTGCCACTACCACCTTAACCCAAGAAGCAACCTTCTCTTGCTTGGAAACCACAAGACCCTTTCTGATATTCCTCTTTCATTCTTGCCCATATCTAGCTCACTCTCCACTCAGCAACCACATCATTATGAAACATGAATCTGAGTGGGGCTTCCTATTTCCTTAGAATAAAATCCAAACATTTGAATTCCTTCCCATGACCCCCTGCCTGCCAATCTGGCTTGAGCTCACCCTCTATCCTGTGGCTCCCACAGTGGCCTCCTCATAGTTTCCTGAACCCACTAAGATTTTTCTTTCCCTAGGGCTTTCTCAGGGCTGGTTCCTATGCCTGGAATGCTCCTACTTCCTCTTCTTTCTTGGTTAGTTCTTTCCCAGTCTTCAGCTTAAATGTCACTTCTCTAGTAGTTATGATTGTTTTGTTTTCATTGCAAATGAGAAAATCCCACTCGAACTACTCTAAATAAAAAAGGGAATCTATTTGTTCCTGTATCTAACAAGTCCAGGAATAGTGCTTGCCTTCAAGAAAGGCTTGATGTATGTCACTGAGGACCCTATTTCTCTCACTTAACTGTATAGCTGTAGCTCTTTCCTCATGGTCACAAAATGACTATAATTGTTCTAGACTCACATCCTCACAGCATCATCTCCAGGAGAAGAGAGAGGATCTCTTCTGGTAACTCCTATTCAAGTACAGGGGTTCTCTCTCTTATTGGCCTAAGTTGTATCACATTCCTGTGTCTAAACCAGTCACCTTGGGAGGGACATGAAGACAGTGGGGAGGAATTGGACTTGCTTATACCAGAAGGACCCTTCTTTGGCATTGTGGATGGGACCCCACATAACCTAACAACATGTCTGCATATGATGGAGAGTTTACATTTCTAAAGGACAAAGAGTACTTTGGGTGGGAAAAGTGGAAAATAAATGAATGGAATTCAACAACAAAAAATTCATTATTCTTTCTCAGAGGAGTCTTCATTGTCCACCCCCATCTAAGGAAGTCCCTTCTGTTATCTTTTTTTTTTTTAAGAGAGGGAGGGAGAGGAAGGGCAGGGCAGGGGAAGGGAGAGAGAGAATGTTAAGCAGGCTTTATGCCCAGGGCAGAGCCCGACGCAGGGCTCACTCTCACAATCCCGAGATCATGACCTGAGCTGAAATCAAGAGTCAGATGCTTTAACCGACCGTGCCACCCAAGTGCACCCATCTGTTATCTTCTGTTACTGAATCCTTCACTTCCCTCAAAGCACCCGCTACCGTTTGTACTGTTGATTTGTTTACCCGTTTGTAGTCTGAATCTCCCACCAGGCTCTAATTTCATGAGACCAGATACCACACATGATTTATGCCCTAGTGCTGAAACATACTAGAAATTTCAATAATTACTTTCTTAAAGAAAAATGAGCAATTTTCTTCCTTTTCAATTGAGCCCTGGTTTTTACCAAGGGACGAAGGAGAGGAGGAGGCGTTGGAAGGATAAGCGTGAACGTGAGTACTCTTGAGGGTTCATTTGGCTTTTCTTTGTCTAGGAGCTTCGTCCTCTTTCCCTCCCAATAATCCCTCAAAGTCCCCATCCCCAAATCTTTTCTCATTAACCCATCTGCTCCTGGCTCTCTGGTAATTTGATGTTCCTTTGCGTTTTTCTTTTTAAACCTAGCTTGAATTAGAGTCTCAAAAGGAATCTTAGTTTTTAAAGGAGACTTAGTTAAATTATGTTTATTCAGAGAAGACAGGAACCAAGTCTCTCTCTTTGTGTTTCCTTAGCTCCTACAAATGTAGCCGGTGTGCTCTACTGAGTGAAAATTCAGTCTCCCTCATGGAAATTGACACTGAAGTCGATGCCAGGTAGTAGCAAGAGAGAGGAGAGGTAGCAGTGAGCCAGAAAAAAGAAAAAACTGCCAGGAAAGAATAAAGGTTGGTAAACAGTGAAGTGCGAAGTCTTTAGGTTAAAGGGACATGGCTCAAGAGAAGGAAAGTTAGAATAAATTTGGGAAAGGAGGCAAAACGTACAAAATAAAAGTAGAGCTGGAAGGATCTTCTTTCCTTCTTACATGTACCCATTTATTCATCAAGTATTGAGCATCTAGTATGTGTCAGACACTCTTCTAGGAGCCAAGGATACAGGGGTGACCATAACATACCAGTTCTTGCCATCATGGAGCTCATACTGTAGTGAGGGAAGATAAGGAGACGGAGATGATGGGCTGTTGGATACAGATGTCAGATTGAAAATGCATCTGCTTTTACTCCCTCCTGAGACCCCACAGAATGAAACAAAGGCACTTTTTAAGGCATAGATACTCATGGATAAGACAAAGGGACAAGGAGGTGACAGGACTGGGGCGGGGGGAAGCTGGAAGGCAAACTTGAGTTTACATCCTCAGTGGGCAGAGGAGAAAGCTGAGAACCAACCCAGTTTACATGCATCACCTCCCAATGTGCAGGAAGTGGTATGCCAGGTGAATCTGGAATAGTGTGTGTGTGTGTGTGTGTGTGTGTGTGTGTGTGTGTGTGTGTGTGTGTGTGTGTGTGTCTGTGTGTCTGTGTGTGTGTAGGAAACAGAAAATAAAATAAAGATCACCAGTTTGGAGTCAGCTCTCCAGACCCTCTTGTCTTTTCCACAGAGAACCAGACCCCTCTGGCAGGATGATGGAACCATATTCTCTGGAGATGACTTCCTGCCCTGTTGAGGATGGCGGACACAAATCAGAGGATTAAGTGAGTATATGTATACTGGATGCTGAGGCCCTCTTTCTCCAAGAATGATGGCAGCCAGGCCTATACCCTCCAGCAGGAGTTTGGAGAAATGCTCTCTGGAGAGCCTGACCATTTCAAGAGAGTAAGACCTAAAGACACTGATATTGGAGTTTTCCAACCAAATAGTGCAACCTGATCACACCATAGAGTGAAACTCTGTAGTCAGCAAACCCCACCTGTCTATTCAGAGCTATCAATCAGCATTTTGTTCCCTTTTCCTCAGAGAAGCAGATAGCCAAGGATTACCAGACATCTGAGGACAGGTTCTCTTAAGAAAGACCAAACGAAAACCAAATGCATGGGAAAAAGCAACCTGGAGGAAACAGACTATGTAGGAAGAAGAAAACTTATAAGAGAGAGGGAGAGAAAGGGAGAAAACTCATTAAGTGCTTAAAGAGATAAAAGATATTGCAACTTGGGAATAAGAACAGGATGCTACTTAAAAAAAAAAAGTAATATTCAGGGGACAAAAAGCAGTTGGAAATTAAACATATGTTGGCAAAAATGAAAAACGTAGTAGAATAATTGGAAAGTTGAAGAAACCTCTCAAAAAAGTAGAATAAAAAAAAAGGGGGTGGATAAGTAGGGGAGAAAAGGGGAGAAAATTAGAAGAGTAGCCCAGGAGGTCCAAATAACGGGGATTTGAGAAAGAGAAGAGAGACGACAAAAGAGGGGGAGGACTGGCAAAGAAGGAATTCAATACAAACTCCTAGACTTGAAAAAATGTGAGTTTCCGGATTGAAAAGGCCACCAAGTGCCCATCACAATTGCACAAGGGGTGGAGATAGTCCCACACTCACAGCATCATGAAGTTTCAGAACACTAAGCTGAAGGGCTTAAAACCCAGACAGCAAAAACATGTCACTTACAAAGGATCATTAATTAGAATGGTTTCTATTGAGAAACTTTGGGAGCTGGAATACAATGGAGCAATGTCTTCCAAATTCTGAAGGAAAATGATTTCAGACCTAGAATTCTACTTCCGGCCAAATTATCAATGAGCTGTGAGGGCAGAAGCAAAAGCATTTTCAGAAGTGCAAGGTCTCAAAAAAATTTTTTTAATAAATTAAAAAAGGAATGTGTCTTCCATGCAGCCTTGCCTGGGAAGCTTTCGGAGCATATGCTCCACCAAAATGACAGAATAAACCAAGAAAAAACAAAGATGTCAGAGTTGGGAAACAGAGGGTGCCTAGGATGGTGGTGAAGAGAAATTCTAGAAGTCAGCAATGTCCCACAGATACAGGGAAACCGTTTTATTATTATTTTTTGAGGAGTTTATTTATTTATTGAGAGAGAGAGAGAGAGAGAGAGAGAGAGAGAGAGAGAGAATGAGCGAGGGGGAGGGGCAAAGGGAGAGGGAGAGGCAGACTCCCCGCCGAGCAGGGACCCAGACCCCAGGGCCCTGGAATTATGACCTGAGCTAAAGGCAGACGCTTAACTGACTGAGCCACCCAGGCACCCCAGGGAAACCATTTTAGTCTGGACCATGTCAGAAGGTAAAGGGAGGATAGTGCTCCAAGAAATTAAAATGATGGGATACGTAATGTATTTGAATGCCTGTTGAGAACATTTAGGTCACTGGTGAAGTTTGGCTTTTTTTAGTGATAAGGACACAGAACTAAGGAAACAGTAAAATAGGAAACTATAAAATGAGTAATTCCAGGCAAACAGAAATAATTGTAAAGAAAAAGTAATAATATAATATTATATGATTCATTACATTTTCATAGTCATGGTTAAGTAACGCTGACTGTTGACCAATCTGTAAATTCTATATATTAAGAATGCAGAGGGGTGGAAATTGTGTGCTCCTGTGTGAGAGCAGAGGGAAGAGGGTCAAAATCCTCACCTTCCATAGTAGAAAATCAAGAGATAATGCCTAGAAGTGTTTTGGTTCTGTTTTGTTTTGTTATGGATTTGGAAGCAATAACCAAAAAAAAAAAAAAAAAATCAGTTACAGTTGTTGAAAGTGGTTGGCTTGAGTAGGGGGTATGGAAGAGGTAGGAAATGGCTGCTTTTCATAATAGATCTAGTTGGTTATTTAACTTTGTACACGATTAACTCTGAAGAAGAATAAAACCAAAAGAGGGGAAAAGGAAAATACTAGAAAGAAATATAGCAAAATACTAGTTTTTATCTCTGGGCTTATGGTAATGAATTATTTTTGTTTTCTTATTTATATTTTTTCATATTTTCTCCAGCTTCCAAAACAAACACGGCCTAGTTTTTAAATCATAAAACGCATATTTTAGGTTAAGGAGAGGGAGAAAGGGCTATAGTGAAAAGAAGCAGCTTTGACAGGAGGATTTGGGAAAGCTTCACTGATCATGACATTTGGCTATATCTTTGAGGGAGGAAGAGCATTCCAGAAAGCTATGCAAAGGTCCTGGGGTGGGAATGTGCTTGAACCATGCCTGGTGCCTGTGAGGAAAAGCACAGAGGTTGGGTGTGTGCTAAATGTGGTGGTGAGAAGGTGAGGTCAGAGGGAGAGCTCGGGGCCAGCCCCTGTGGAATCTTATGGGGCATGTTGATGACTTTAGATTTTATCCTGGCTGAGTTTTGAGGAGAAAAGTGACATGATTTGATTTGCATTTTAACAGGAGGATCACTGTGGCTGCTGTTGTGTGTGGGGAGAGGGGTTGTGGGGGAGTGAAGAAGGGAGGCGGCGAGAGTGGAAATGGGAAGACCATTTAGGAGGCTCTTGCTGTATGTAGTTCAGATGAGGGATTCTTTAGGGCTAAACACTAATGTTCAAAGAGTTTTTACTTTCTTTTAGCAGCAGAAACCTTTTTTCAAAGGAAATCTTACAGTGACCCCTCATCTATAAAACATTAAAGTGAAACATAAAAGTGAAGGGGCTTTGATTGAAGTGGGGAGGTGAGGGGTCCAGAGGCACCCCCATCCTCCCCTCCCCGCCTCCTCCTCCTGGTGATCCCTGAGGTGTGCCTTTGAACCCAGGGCTCTGCAAACTCTGAGTCCACCTAGCTCCTTCCTTTCATTGAGGTGGTCTAGTTCAGGGAGGAGTTAGATGAGCAGTGGGTTTGGTTAGGAGCACTTACCAGGGGGGGTTCATGCTGTGGCAAAAGCTGGGTTGGTAGGAAAAAAGAATCACACTCCATGCCGCTGTGAGGCAGAGCAACAACCAAGCATCTGCACTCCAGCTCAGGGCACTTCCCACTGCACATACTGCTTCTGGCGGCTTTTGGGCCAGCTGCAGTATGTCAGGCTTTTATCAGGTTTAGTGCCCCAAGGGGACATGCTTTGACCCAACTAGAATCCATAAGGAAAGCTGGGGCAGGGCCGGGGTGGGGCGAGAATCAGTGAGGACAATGGGTGAAGTCTCTGCTGTAGGGAAGATCCAGGCTCTTCCCAACTTTCCCCGCCCCATGGTGTGCTAGTAAATTTGACAGCTGCTCTCTGGAAGAAGAAAGGAAGGGAGGAAGAGGGGAAGGAAGGAAGGAAGGAAGGAAGGAAGGAAGGAAGGAAGGAAGAGAAGGAAGGGGGAAGGAAGGAAGGAGGGAAGAGAAGGGAGGGGGAAGGAAGGAAGGAAGGAAGAGAAGGGAGGGGGAAGGAAGGAAGGAAAAGGGGAAGGAAGGAGGGAGGAAGGAAGGAAGGAAGAGAAGGAAGGGGGGAAGGAAGGAAGGAAGAGAAGGAAGGGGGGAAGGAAGGAAGGAAGGAAGGAAGAGAAGGAAGAGGGGAAGGAAGGAAGGAAGGAAGGAAGGAAGGAAGGAAGAGAAGGAAGGGGGAAGGAAGGAAGGAAGGAAGAGAAGGGAGGGGGAAGGAAGGAAGGAAAAGGGGAAGGAAGGAGGGAGGAAGGAAGGAAGGAAGAGAAGGAAGGGGGGAAGGAAGGAAGGAAGGAAGGAAGGAAGGAAGGAAGGAAGGAAGGAAGGAAGAGAAGGAAGGGGGAAGGAAGGAAGGAAGGAAGAGAAGGGAGGGGGAAGGAAGGAAGGAAGAGAAGGAAGAGGGGAAGGAAGGAAGGAAGGAAGGAAGGAAGGAAGGAAGGAAGAGAAGGAAGGGGGAAGGAAGGAAGGAAGGAAGAGAAGGGAGGGGGAAGGAAGGAAGGAAAAGGGGAAGGAAGGAGGGAGGAAGGAAGGAAGGAAGAGAAGGAAGGGGGGAAGGAAGGAAGGAAAAGGGGAAGGAAGGAGGGAAGGAAGGAAGGAGGGAAGGAAGGGCGGAGGGACTGAAGTGGGAAGGGGGGAAGTAGGGAGGATGGAGTCAGGCACCTGATTTGTAGCACCTGCAGATTTCCATAGTGTAAATAGTTTCATCTGACAGATTTAATGGCAACAACATGAAGAGACCGAATGGGAGTTTGGGAAGTTGCCCATCACTATATAGTATTCCCACCATAGAGATACAATAGATGAAATAACCTCATGATCTTAGATAATAGTAAAATCTAGTAACATAATTAAAAAGTGATGAATTTTGAGTATTTAGTTCCTTTACTTTTAATTTAACTTCTCATGGCTATGTTTAGCAACTGGCTGGCACAATTTCTGAAAAGTTAACGGTTGGCTCTTACCAGCCAATTGGAAGCAGCACCCCACTGCCCCACCCCTCAAACAATCCCTCTGAACTTCAAATCAAGAATTTCAGTCTTCAGATAAACTGTGGTACATCCATACAGAGGAACACCACACAGTAATAAACAGGAATGAACTACAGATACACCAAAACCTCAAATGACACAGGTATTATGCCACATCAAAGGAGCCTGTATTAAAAGGTTACATAATGTGTGACTTCACTTTTCCGATAGGCTTGAAAGACAAAACTATGGTGATGGAGAACAGATGGGTGGTTGTTGGGGGTTAGGAATGACAAGAGGGAGTGACGAGAAAGAGGCAGCATGAAACAGGTTTTTGGGGTAATCACTATTTTATGCCCTGATTCTGGTGAGGATTATATGAATTTATACATGTGTTCAAATTCATACAACTGTAGACAAAAGCAGTTTTACTGTATAATAATTTTTAAAGTAGAACAAAATCAGCATATTGTTAAAAATAACAACAAACAGAATTTTAGTCTGAATTGGGCAAGCCATTTCACCATTTTGGGCCTCCTTGGAATCTGCCATGAAAAGAGAGGTGCAGATAGTCAGGAGCTGCAGAATTAAATGCCTATGAGGGTTGCAGTGGGTAATGCAGATGGAATACAATAGGGAGTGGTGAGGATTTCGGAGAACTAGTGAGTTTCCACCTTTCTACATGGAGTAGCTACAGCTTCTGCCTCTGCTGATGGCTACCATGCTGGATCGTGGGCCTAGTTGGTCTCATCTTCTGAATTTTTTTTTTTAAAGATTTTATTTATTTATTAGAGAGAGAGAATGAGAGATAGAGAGCACAAGAGGGAAGAGGGTCAGAGGGAGAAGCAGACTCCCCGCCGAGCAGGGAGCCCGATGTGGAACTCGATCCCGGGACTCCAGGATCATGACCTGAGCTGAAGGCAGTCGCTTAACCAACTGAGCCACCCAGGCGCCCTCATCTGAATTTTATGATAAATGAGGACTCTAGATTTCTTTTTTAAGTAGGCTCCATGCCCAGTGTGGAGTCCAACACAGGGCTTGAATTCAAGACCTTGAGATCAAGACCTGAGCTGAGATCAAGAGTCAGATGCTCAACCCACTGAGCTACCCAGGCGCCCCAGGACTCTGGATATCTTCAAGGTGAAATTTTCTAATTTGTAAGTACTACCGGAACCCAACAAAACATGCATATGAATCATAATCAGCCTAGGGGCTATCAGTTTGCAGCTGCTGGACAGGATGCTTTGTACCATTTTTAAAAACTCTTTGGGGGGCATCTGGGTGGCTCAGTCATTAAGGGTCTGCCTTCGGCTCAGGTCATGATCCCAGGGTCCTGTGATCGAGCCCCACATTGGGCTCCCTGCTCAGGGGGAAGCCTGCTTCTCTCTCTCCCACTCCCCCTGCTTGTGTTCCCTCTCTCTCTGTGTATCTCTCTGTCAAATAAATAAATACATAAATAAAATCTTTAAAAACAAAACAAAACAAAAAAACTCCCTGGGCCAGGATTGTAAGCCCCGATAAGCAGTTTCCTCATCAGAGAGTGCATCAGAGATTTGGAAGTAACTCTGAAGGTTCTTGCATCACTGAAAGTAAAATTAAGCCTGCTTTACCCCACGATTTAAAAGTTGTGCAATTGAAGTACTAAGTGTTGTTGTGGTTGTCAGAGTCCACTAATGTGGAAGAGGACCCAGTGCTGAAGTGGGCTCCGTGGCTCTGCTCCTTTTCCTGGCTGCCCTGCAGGAACACTTGGAAATGTATCATTTGGTCTGTTACAGATCATAGCCTCTCATAAATGGGCCTGACTTTTCTGCACACATTACTGATTTTGTGATGATGAGTGAGAATTGAGGCCATCTTTCATTCCCATTGCCAGACCATGATTGATGCTCTTGCACACTTAGATTTGCACTTGGCACGTAACAGGGGAAGGCCCATTATAAAGGGCTGAAAAATGGCATCAGAGAAGGAAACAACATGCATCTGGAGCACAAAGCTGGGGAATTGAGCATAAATGTGAGTAAGACAGATGAGCCATGGGTTGGAGGGCCTGGTCTCCGGCTATAAGGATGGCTCCTCTCCCCTGTCCAGTATAATTACATTACACACCAACATGGTACACCACGGGAAGAACCCTATTTCGGAGTCTGTAGGGGTGGGCCTGGGGCTGAGAGGGAACTAGAAAGGGGCTTGCCTGAAGGTGCTTTAGTCCTCAGGGTTGCATCCCCAAGAAGCCCAGATCCAGGCTGAAAGAAAGTAATAGGAAGAAATCTGTGGATTCAGTAGTTTCACTCCTCGGGCCTCAGAACCCTTGAAGGGAAGTGGGACCTTTGCTTGCCAATGTGGCAGCCAGAGCTTTTGCTCAACATGGTTTCCCTTTCCCATTTCTTCTAATAACCAAAACTTGTTTTTTGGAGGGAACCTATTCCACGTAGCTTGGCAAGAAAAGTGACCTTTCGTTCCCTTCCAGAGGAGAGAGGCCTCTCTAAGCAGAGCACCCACAATTCCCTTAGCTTCAGTGATGAGTTCAGGGACAGACTTGTGACACTGGCTGGTATAATCTGAGTTCTTCCTGGAACTTGTGCTAGAACTAAAGAGAAAGAGGTACTTTGCCAGCATTAGCTTTGAGGATGATACAACCTAGAGCATCTGGCCACCGTGTAGAAGAGTCTATGAAAGGAAAATTGAACTGATAAGTGCTATTGATTGAGCTCCTGGAGACAGTCCTACCTGAAGTCCATCTCTGAACTTTGTTGTTACAGGTGCCAATTTCTTCCTTCTTCCCTTCCTTCACCCTTCTTTTTCTTTTATCTTGGTTTGTTACGATTTCTGTCATTTGCAACCAGAAAGTTCTGATTAATATTTCACCTTATATATGTACCTAATGCTAAACAGGCTGATGTCACATATTGCATATATTCATAATAAATTTAAAATTATGTGAATATAAGATTTATTCATTCAACTCATGTGCCAAAACTATGCTAGATACTAGCATCACATTATGAACAAGACAGACAATATGGTTGACCTCACCCCTAATGGCCTGATTAATATTAAATTAGGTATTTTGTGACTGTAGCATTCAAATAATTCACTCAGCTATTGCCTCTTATATGCCACGATAATGTCATGATAAAGGGTGAACGAAACAGATACGGTTCCTTTCCTCATGAAATGTTACTCCCTGTCCCAGTTCCCTCCTCGTCTATAGAATGAGTATAAGAGTCCCTAATTCCCAAGGTTGTTGTGACTATATGAGATATCTACAATACTTGGAATAATGTCTACCACATGGTCAGTCCCCAGTAAATGGTAGATTGTAGTTTTTAATACTGAACTTTTTGGATATTTAAGGTTTTTGTTTGTTTGTTTTTAAAGTTTGACCATTTTCTTTTGTACTGTAATAAGAAGTCAATTTGGGGGTCAGATAATACTAGTTCATATCCTGCTTCTTCCGTTACTAATTAAAAGACTTCAGGTAAATCATTTAATTTCCCTGAGTTTCTGTTTGCTCATCTATAAAACGTAAAATGGAATAATCATACCTTCTTTGAGAAGGCACAGAGCAGGAACTTAATTATTATTATTAATCCATCCACAGAATATAATGATAACATTGCTTGAGAAAAATCATCTCAGAGAAAGCAGTAATAACTATTATTATTTTTGTGAATAGCTCTCAGAGTCTCCACCTAGTCCAGTTCTCATACTTTTCACCACAATACTTTTGGGAACAGAAGGGGAGAAATTATCCTGAGGGTGGAAGTCTAGGGGACAGTAATGACCCACAGTGGCCTCCTGCAAACGAGAAATCAATTTGTCTAAACCTATCAAGTTTTTGCTTTCCAGTCTATGGTAAATTCAGGCCTCTTTTCATGTGAGGATGTTTTGAATGACCTCCCAGGTAAATTACTTTCAGCCCTCTTCTCTCTATCTGATAGGCCAGTAGGAAATGTCTAGTTTAACCGGGGCCTTCATGTGGGCCCCACCCATCCTACTCACCCCTCACTGCCGCCCAGCGGGGATCTGTGCCCCCATTTTGAGAAGGACAGCCTCAGTGCATTCTGAGTGGCAGTGGGCTTGGAAAGGATGTCCTAGTCAATGCTGTGTCATAAAGGGGTGGGCCCCCAAGACACCCACAGCCCCGGGGTGAGAACAGGGGTGAGTGGACTTAGGTCAGCCTCTCCCTGCCTAATTTGGTAAATTTGTACTAGAGGCAACATATACTACATAATTCTGTCACCAAGATGATGAAAAGGCAGGATAAAGATGTGGAGAAGTACATCAGTCAGGGCCATAAATCCTAAAGGACTATTCCCACCCCCCCAACCAGGCTGTCCTGGAAAGATGCCAGCAGAGGGAGAACCAGATACCACCAACCAAGCATGAGAGTCAGTAGGCTGAGAAGGGGGTCAGCAGAGCAAGAAAGGCAGGCAGCTTGGTCATTGAGAGTGAATTGCATGCATTTGGGGAGTAGGGGTGATGAAAAACTTTAGGATTGGGCACCCCACTGTCTTTTAATATGATCAGGGTGAGACAAACGAGCATCGAATTTGCTGGAGTTGACCTGGAGCCGGCTGCATGGGCCATATGGTTTCCCTGACCCATAAAAGTCACTAAGTGAGGAAGTAATTTATTGCTGGAGATCACTGTCTGCCCCAGAATATCCTGGTGTGTTCACTTCATTGTTTCCTTAATATGGGAATGGGAGAGGAGCCGGGTAGTGAGCGGGGTGGGGGTTGGGGGGCAGCAAACGGCTTTGGGTTATTTGCTGGAACAGTTGGACCTCCTTTGCGGGGGAGGAGGAAGACTGGGAAGTCTGATGCCTGGGCCGCTCGGCCGCTCTGTTCCTGCCCAGCAGCGGAGGAACAGTTGGACCTCCTTTGCGGGGGAGGAGGAAGACTGGGAAGTCTGATGCCTGGGCCGCTCGGCCGCTCTGTTCCTGCCCAGCAGCGGAGTCACCGGTGGGAGAGGGAGAGAGCTGGGAACCTAAAGAGGGAAAGGGGGTCATGAACTTCAAATGAATAACTTGGGATTTGCACAGTTTGAAGAGAGGACATTTCATAAATGGCAAATCATTCCAGAGCCTGGGGGAAAAGAGGCCAATATGTCTAATGAATTGGTGCCATAAAGGAGAGGGCTGTTTCCTCCCCTAAACACTGCCAATGAAGAAACATCAAAACAATAGCTGGTGACAACCTTCCAGGGAAGCAGATTCCTTTGCGAGGGGAGCTACCCTGTTTTAACAATGAGCCTCCGACAAAGGCTCCGGAGCTGAGCTGGAGGACCCTGGCAGGAGCCTTGAAAGTTTGCTGGTACAATTGAGGATCTTTTCTTCCTTCTGCTTCTCTTGTTAATAGCCCCAGGCTTCGCAGCAGCATTATTTCAGAGCAGATATCCTGGGTTTCTTACCTAGGTCTTATCAGGGGTGTCATCTGTATGAACTTGAAATAGGAGCATTGCTCCAACACCTGTGTGATCTGCTTCTGCTTTTAGTGTAAAAACACATGTTCTGATGGTAAGAACATTTCTGACTTTCTGTTTTTCAGGCTGTATGAAAACAGATTCTGCTGAGTTGCTACATGGTCGTTAAAAAAAAAAAAAAAGCTTCCTTAGAGGATTCCTGACTTAGCTCTGGTAATTTTAACCATCCCATGGGCTAAATGAACCCTGGGATCATTTGTTAGCCCTTGGGCAGGTAGGATTTTAAGAAGTTAGGCCCACATGAAAATGCTCAAATAGTACCCAGAACAAACATTTCACATGGGCCTATATAGCCCACACAACCCATAAGGCCTCTGTCTTCTCTCAGACTGAATCATGCTAGCCACATTCTTTTGGATCCCTTCCCATGGATCTTTCCAGCTTTGGTAACCAAAGAACTAGGTACCACCTAGAAGGGTTTGTATCCAGGAAGGAAGAGAGAGAAATCTGGAGGAGAATACAAGCTCCAGTCATACCCTTAAATGACTGCCATTTGTCCTCCGAGACCGGTCTGGGAAGGAGGGGTGCTAGGAGTCACATGTAGAACTCAGAAGAGAGGGGTGAGGTGCTGTGTGTCCTGTGTGTCTGCTTTAGCATTGCAGTCCTACAACCTTGACCTTCCCAGTGAAATCATTTCGTTTTATGAAAAGATCAGGGACTGTGAAATCAGGTGACCCAGGTTTAAATCCCAGCTATATGGCTACCAAGCTGTGTGACTTTGGGCCACTCTCTTAACCTCTCCGGGCCTTTAGTCTCCTAAGCTGTAAAGAAGGGCTCATCAGGGGCACCTGGGTGGCTCAGTTGGTTAAACCGTTGCCTTTGGCTCAGGTCATGATTCCGGAGTCCTGGGATCGAGCCCCACATCGGGCTCCCTGCTCATGCAGGAAGCCTGCTTCTCCCCTCAGCCTGCCGCTCCCCCTGCTTGTGCTCTCTCTCTCTCTCTCTCTCTCTGTGTGTGTGTCAAATAAATAAATAAAATCTTAAAAAAAAAAAAGAAGGGCTCATCACACTTATTTCAAATAGGTTGTTGTGAGGATCAAAATCTGGGGCATGTTGGGAAGAAAGTGGGATGAGTCCTTTGTTTGTGGTCCAGCAGGGGCTCCCTCTCTCTCTCCATAATACAAGAGACGCCATGGCCCCACTCATTTAGGCCATTACTTCCTAACTCAAAAGTCATGTCCTTAAACTTTCCTTCTCTCCAAGTTCTTCTTTCTGTGGGTAAATTTTCAAAGGCTTCTATTAAAGTCTTTGGAAGGGAGGATAGCATCCATTAACACTTTAGCTTGAATTAGTTTAGGAACGAGCTAGATTGATGAAGACAAAGAAGGAGAAACATAGCAGAGAGAGGTATGGAAATAAGTGAAAGCTTTTCCGGGACAGGGAGCTCCATTCCTGGCTGTGACAGAGGGGAAGTATACAGCAGGGCGGGACTCAGGGCAGTGTTGAGGAGCAAGGAAGAAATTGAAAAATCCAAGAACCATTAGAAGATGGGAAGGGAGTACAGAAGAGGCAATGATGGGCATAGAGTGGCTGTTAGCCCCAGGTAGGAGGGACCACTCTTCCTCTGAGATACAGAGAAGGGAGCAATCATGGAGGCTGAGGAGAGAGGGAGACTGGCAGAAGTGGTTCAGTGGGCAAAGGGTGAGGCTTTGGAGACAAGTAGCATAGATATGTTCCTTTCTGGAACATGCACCATCTGATCTTGGGCAATCTGTGTATTTCCAGTGATACATCAGTTACTACATCTATAAATGGGGATGGTATCTAATTTGAAGAGCTGACTCAAACAGATACTGTAAAATACCCAGAACATGCAGGCTCTCAACAGACAGCCCATGCATATCATTGTCATTTTCATTGTCTGCTGGGTAGCCTGGGGACTCGATGAGAGGGACCAATGTTTGGAGGAGTCACTGTGGGATAGCAGCAGTAAGAGGAAGCAAGGGCTCAGTGGAAGTAAGAGTGGATTAATAGTGGACCAAGTTCATGGTGCCTGGTGATGTCCAGCAACAGCCCCAGCCCTAAATCAGAACTACATAACACAGAACTGGGTGAGGCAATGGATCTAGGCCTGGGACCTGATGTTCGGACCCAGCAGGTGGTTACAGAAGGATGGGAAATAGGTTGTTCCCGTTGCCTGCGCCGCTGACAGCCACACAAGGGGAAGGCAGAGGGGTTGAGTCCAGAGAGGTCTTGGTGGTAGTGAAGAGCTGATGCCATGGTGGAAGGATGCTGTCAGAAGGGAGAGGCCTCAGCTGGGCACTGAACAGGGAAACAGCCCAGAAATGCCAATGTAAAATGGGGCTGCAATGCAGGGACTATGGAGTCAAGAGGTCCGATGTGTTGTCAATAGGGATGTTGAAGTACTGAGAATTCCTTCGTGGCTAGAGATACTATGGACTGCAGTTATCCAGGAATGAATAACTGGGTCATGGGGAGGGTCAGTAATCAAGAAAAGCCATAATGTGAAGAGGCCTTGCTAGACCTAGCAAGTCCACTAGGGAGAAGGATAGGCTCTGATGGAAGAATGGAGAGCAAACTCTTGAGTGGACATGCCCATATTGTGTTTGGCTTGCATATTATTTAAAAAAAACCTGAGCTGACATTTATATATTTTTCGGAAAAAAGAATCTTGATTTCTGACTTCTGTAGAAAAGTAGGATTATCTGGAAATCCTGTGTCTATATTCATTTTATGTCAACACTTTACTATCCCCATTAGAAGGGGATGTGATTTGTCAGTTTGTCACACTCCCCACCGTTCCCTGTTGATCCCCAACACTGAGGTTAAATATCATTTGTTATTTATTCTTGAACTTTCCTTTGGTTTCTCTATGGTAAGAAAATATAGGTGTACAGAAATATGCATGTGGAGGCATTTGAGTTTGTGAACTTGATTTGGAACAAAGGCTGCACCAATGAAGCTAGGCCTCGATCCAGTGACAGAAGAGGGGACCCTAGTTGTTCTAAGAGCGCCTTGTGACCATACTGCCAGGTAAAAAAAAGGGCACAGGGAGACAGAAGTAGTGTGTCAGAAAGGACTGAAAGAAGGTAAAGAAATGTTATAAAAATAAGAAAACCATAGTTCCTAGGGCTATTTGCTTGGGTCCCTTGAGAAACTTGTTCATTCAAAGTGGTTGAACCTAGCTCCCTGTCATGAGGACTGGGCCATTGGGAATGAGGGCTTTGTGGCAGGTCCTTCTGGTTGCCTGTCCAGAGGGGGATGTATGAGGTCCCTACTCCATCTACTTCCTTGCTGGCAGAACTTACCTTCTGCTATAGAAGTGTTTGAAAATGTCAGATTTTCCATTTTCCAGTGTTCCTTACAACTAAGGCTTAGGCACTACTGTCTTAGTCTGTTCTGGCTGCTATAACAGAATGCCACAGAGTGGGGGGCTTATAAACAACAGCCATTTACTTCTCACAGTTCTGGGGGCTGGAAAGTCTAAGATCATGGCACTGGCAGCTTTGCTATCTGGTAAGAGCCTGCTTCCTCATTGACAGTGCCCTCTCACTGTGTGCTCCCATGGTGGATGGGGGTGGTGGTGGGGAGGCAGCTTTCTCAGGCCACTTTTAGACCAATCATCCCATTCATGGAGGCTGTGCCTTGACCCAGTCACCTCCCAACGGCCCCACCCCCCAGCACCATCACCTTGGGGGTTAGAATTTCAACATAGAAGTTTTGCGGGGGACACAAGCATTCAAAACACAAACAAGTCTTGGGGGGACACAGGCATATGGCTCAATTATGGCCAATGGAACTTGAGAAAAAGTTTCTTGGGGAACTTTGGGGAAACATTTTCTTCCCTAATTAAGCATGGCTCATGAGAGGGAGCATTCATTTTCGTCAGCCAGATGTTGTGTTCATTTAGAATGCCTTAACCATGACACCCATCTTGTGTGCATGAGAGGACAAACCAAATGTGCTACCCAGCATACATTCTGAGACCGGCAGTATGGAAAGCTGCCAAGAACCTGGGCCCTTGATGACATTTTTGAGGCACAGAAACAACGTTGGACCATCCACCTCTGGAGTATTTTATGTGCAGTAATACATTTTTGTCACTGTTTAGGCTACTTTAAATTGGATGTGCTGTTACTCGCTGCTAAAAACATTGTAAAGGATAGAGACTTTATCCAGAGCTGGGCTTATTAATGGGGATACAGGCCAGTGAGCTGGGGCTACTCCCAACAATTGGATAAACACAGTGTTATTTTCCCAGTGGATCCATTTAACTTGATGACAGTTCAAATAGTACTTCATATGGAAACAAACATGGATGATATTGGTATAGAGTATAAAATTCTTAAGATAAAATAGGAGTCTTGAGGCTACTTCCAGACAAGGACCCCAGAAGCTTGGGATATCATAAGATATAAATACATAGTGTTTCTCTTTCTGTTGAGCACAAGACATAAAACAATTAAAATTAAACTGCAGTTAGAAAGATTAAGTTAGACACAGGGAAGGATTCTGTCTATTATGATTATTAAAGGGACCCTAAATTGGAAATGGGACAGATCAATGGAATGTCAGAGCTTTGGAAGTTTTAAAGAGAGGAGTATTGTGGTTTCAAATGGAGTTTTGCCTGGACTAGTTTTCTCTGTTTTCTAGATCCTTGTCAATGTCTTGCCATTGTTTTGTATTTGTGAAGAATAATTTTTTTTTCCTTAGATGATGATTGCATTCCAGACCCTCCAATGTTTCTTTGGTGATTTATCCTTTGTTTTAATGTAATGTGCTGCTCAAATACTGCCCTGGAGTTTTCCTTTAAGTAGTTAATGTGAATTAAAGGAGAAAATAGCCAGGAGTCAGCCAAATGTTGACACAGATTGTAAATACCTGTAGGGAAAGTATTTAAGCATTTCCGATAGGAAGGATACTGTAAATTTTACATGCAAGGGCTCTGCATCAAAGCCCAAATCCCAGCTTTTCTTCCCACTTTGTGACTTCTTAGACAGGGTCAGCACAAAGAACCCACTGTTTCCACAGGCATTTACATCACCACTCTATCTTGTTATTCTTGACTTCTTGCCAATCATATTGAGAATTTCTTAAGGGGAGTTAAAAAAAAAAAAAAAAAGAATAACCAAACCAGATTTGCCTCCCTGACAGTGAAGTATAGAAAGACAAGGCTCTCTCCCAGGAACGGGCTTTTCTTTTCTTTTTCTCCTTTATTTTAGCTGTATGTTTGAACTTGACACTCTGCCTTTGACAACCCCTGGAGTCCGAGCTGATGAAAAGCTGAGTCAGTTTTTTCATCCACAGCTCAAACTCACATTATTTTTTTTTTTAAACAGGAATTTTGGAGAAGCCTTGGTTTGGGGAATAGGCCCATCACACTTCTTCACTGGATTACAAACCCATACCCCAGGCCCCCAGACTGAGAATGTGGTTGCTCCTTTTGCTTCTGTTAGCAATGGCAGACACAATGGGCAACAGCAGGAGGGTGGAAGGAGAGATGGGAAAGTCTCCTACAATCTGCATTCCAGGGACGTCAACACCGCCTTTTGAGAAAGGTGTAACCTGTGATAGGCTGTTTGTCCAGGCTAGACTTGCTCTGTTCTGCTCTAGCAGTTCTCTGCTCCAGCCTTTAGCCTCTCAGTAAGCTAGAGTGGATCCTTCTTCCTTTATCCATGCATTTAATCTTGCAGCAAATTGATTAAACACCTAATCATTGTTGCAATAGCTGGCATTCTATGAAGACTTTGTTTGCTATTTCTCAGAGGAGTGGAGGGGAGCAGTTAAGATCATGGAATCTGAAGCCCAGTTGTTTGGGGTTGAATCTTGGCTAACCGAATGACCTTGGCCAAGTTCCTAAACCTCTGTAGGTCCTTGATAAGAGCATCCCACTAGCTTCTTGTGAGGACTGAATGAAGTATGTTATCCTTAAAGCTCAGCCCAGTACCTGGGAAGACAGGAGCTGGTAAATGGTTATTGTTAGAATCATTGTCAGTGGTGTTCAGGAACTCACAAACATGGTGGCCCTTCCCATGGAGCTCTTCTCCTTTCCTGAGTATTTTCTTACCTTTTTTTCTTTCCTGAGCTATTCTCTGCGCACCTCAGTGATTTACCAAGTGAATATTCAATACCTGCCAGGAGTTCTGCACTGTGTTTAGTGTTGTGGGGTGACAAAAAGACTGGGTGTCATTGGGTCTTCAAGGGGCTGCTGCCTAAATGGAACCATATGTTGACACACACAATGCCAGGCAGGACTTAATGTATGCTGATTTGTGTGCTAACCAGTGGGAGGGAGCCAGGGGGAGTCAGCATGTTAGGAAGGGAGTGGAGAAGGACTGCATTCCACCTTGGTCTATACCAAACCCTGGATAAGTCACTGTCCCTCCTGGGGCCTCACTTTCCCCATCTGTAATACCAGAAGATTGGTCAACAGTTTTCAAACTTTTTAGGCCAGGAACCACAGCAAGAAGTGTCCCCAGTTTTACATTGTGACCCTCAGAACTATAGACATAACTGAAACAATAGTTTTATGAAACAAGAATTACCATTACTATGTGAAATTCCCTGTTTTCTATTTTTAAAAAATGCTGATCATAACCCTTTATATTGACTTCCTGATCCCCTAATTGTTCAGTTTGAAAACACTGGACTGGATGATGCCTAAGGAGCATTTTAGCCTAAACTTTCCATAATTTTAGATCTACATGGGCTGTTTGATTTAAGAGAAGAGGGAATAATTAATCTCCCAGGGTAGTGACTGGCTAGAGCCCAGCTAGATTAATCTAAAAAAAATTATATGTATATGGTTGGCTCCCATACCAGCTTTCTGGAATTCAAGGACATAGTCTAATGGAAAAGAAGAGGCTAATTGTTGGGATTCATTTGCCGGAGCATGATGAGGCTGTGAACAGTTACATTGTGCATTGCTCATCTGAATTGGGTTTTCATTTGTGGAGAGAGAAGAAAGAATCCTGTCATCAAAGTTTGCTCCTGCTCTCTAAAGTATGGGAATTCTGGAAAGAATCCACTCTCCTCAGGAAAAAAAAAAAAAAAAGCCAGCTTGTTTTAATCCCTAAATGGTTACAGTCCTGTGAATTAGGACTTGGGAGAAAGAACTTCCCCACCTATGTAAATGTTTGTTTTTGCTCTAATGTGTTTGTCCATTTGCTCGACTGCTCAGGAGATAGCCATCTAGAAACACAAGCTTCAGGAGAAACTTAAAAAACAGAACAAACAAAACCTGCCACCACAACCCCCCAAGACAGAAAAACTAACCTGCGACCACCAAATGCAACATCCTTAGGCTGTCCTCTAGTTCACGTTTAAAAGAGAAAACTTACACCCCAGTGGGCCTTTCAGGACTAGGCTCTGTACAAGGGCTTACAAACACCCAGGCATTTCAGTGAAGCACCTTCATATTATCCTGAATCAAATCAATTAGAAGACTTCTCTACTAATTAATTAATTAAAACAGATGGCTCTCTCTTGCCCTTTGCACCCTAAGGAAACTTCTGGAATTTTCAGTGACTCTCTGAGATCGATGGCTTTTTCTTTTTTTTAACAGCTTGAGACTTTCAAAGTGCTTCCGTGAGCAAAGCCTGATCAGGACTTGCAGAGGCAGGCCCTTTGGGAAAATGTCAGCTCAAAGTTTCATGGATGCAGACTTTGGCTTAAAGAAGTCAAGGCTGCTTTTCTGTTCTTTCTAACTGTTGTCTGGCTTAGATTTTGGTCAAGAACACAGGATTCTGAGTTGGTGGGTTAAGCAAGTTCGTGAACCTTCCCTTCCTGTAAAACACAGTTAATAATAGTATCAAGGGGCACCTGGGTGGCTCAGTCGGTTAAGTGTCCAATTCTTGGTCTCAGCTCAGTTCTTGATCTCAGGTTTGTGAGTTCAAGCCTCCATGCTGGGTGTAGAGCCTACTTAATAAAAAATAGTATTGAATTTATAGGATTAAATTATGTAACACATATACCGTGTGTGGAACCACTGGTAGGTTAGTCAGTAGAGAGCAGCCTCTAGTTTTACTGTTGATCTACACACCATCCTAGAAAGAAGGTGGAAAAGTCAAAGACAGAGATGGCAAGAATGATGCTGAAGGAGGTACTACTTGCCTAAAGCCATGTTGCAAGTCCAGAAGGATGGAACCAAGATAGTATTTTGGCTCCTCTGACCCAGCCCATCCGTCCAGCTGGGGCATGGGAGGGAGGTAGCTATGCAGTCTTGGTGAAAAAGGGTCAAGGGTGAGGTCTTTGGGAAATGGGGATAGAGACACCAACCCTGAAAGATTGCTAAAAAGATAAACTAGAGGATGGAGCCTTTGACTGGAACTTGGCACATAACAGGGCTAGATAAATGGTGAATCTAGTAATAGGCTTCTCTTACCACAGCTTCACCCCTTCATCAGAGCTTCAGGCTTTCTGAATTCAGAGCCATCCTCCAGGTAAGGAAATGGCAGTTTGCTGGAATACAATGGTCTTTTTAAGGCCCCTCAGATATTTATCTTATTCCAAAATTTAACTTATTGAATAGGATTTAGGTGGCTTATTTTTCTATTCCCCTGGGGAGTAAGGTTTCACTGTGTTAAGTGGAATAACTTTTAAATGAAAAATGTATAAAACCTGAGAGAAAACCCTCTTTAGACCCAGGGGAGAAAAATGCTCTGGCAAAATCTGGCTGGGATTCTTCTCCACCCACAACCTTAGGGGCAGGGAACCCAAGGGAAAGCTGGAAGGAGTTAGGATGGTCTGAAATAACCACAGAGGTTTAGCAGGAACCCTGTCCAGGCTTGTGGCCAGGGTCATCTGGTATGTTCTAGCATTTGATTGCATATCAGTGGATGGTAACTTGTCCTGAGTGCAGAGCAGCTGTTGATTCCCAAGATACTGGGAGGCAGGGAGGACACTCAGCCTCTTCCACCCGACCTGAGCAATTTCATTTGTTCTCTTTAGTTGATGTGTGTCATGAGCACACTATGAAGGCTCACACACGAGTTTTGTCTTTCCACAATGGCGGCTTTATTCAATCATAAAGCAAAGTTAAATCACAATGATAAAGCAGGTTCAGGATTCCAAACTCAATGACAAGTCACCATGGGATTTAAACTTGGCTTCTTACGCAGCATACAGAGCAGGACAGAGACAAGCCACACAACAAACAAGATAACAGAAGGGCGCAGGAAGTGAACGAACCCAACACGATGTCAGTCTGGGGGCGTGCAGTTGAGATAGGGCCTCGCCACTTACTGCTTCTGATGTTCATGCAGAGAAGGCTCTCGGTTCTGTTTGGAGATCCATCGGGCAGAGCCTTCGGCAGCAGTTGCCTTTTTTAAGTGGTCAGACATAGAGGGGTCATGTCTGAAGAGTCTGACAATTTGCTACCCAAATCCTTCCCTTTTTAAAGGGATTTCATCAGTTTTGGGTATCTGCAGATCTCTGTTCTGCTTGTTATCCCAGTTCTGGGTGTCAGCTGACTTTGGCCCCGGCGATATCTCCTAGCGGCAGTACCTTAACTGCTTGCGTCATTGCTTGACCGGGCCCCTGCTTGACCCAGGCCCCTGCTTGACACAGGTTCCTGCTTGACACGAGAGACTCCATTTTGCTCTCTACAATGGGGGAGCCATGGACAAGTGGTGCAGGGAGAAAAGAGTTGTGTCAGACAGTGGGCATTCTCCTAGTCTGTACCTTTCCTGCAAGTGAGGCTGTGTGAAAAGAGAAAGTAGGTCATAGCTGCCCATGAGCTCATGAGAAAAAAAATTTCAACACAACACTTTAGTATTAGCAAAGCCCTTCTCCCCCAGACTTCTACCTTCAAACACGAGAATTTCCTCAGTGATATTTGAAAGTCTCCCATCAGCACAGATTTGCTTATTTGTTTTGTCCAACCCATAGATGTCTATTGAGAACTATGTGCCAGGCACTGTTACAGACACTGGAGATATAAGAATGAAAAGATGGACGGATTTGATGGCATTAGAAATAATAACAAAACTCTGATGTAGAGAAAGATTGTCCAAACAACATTAAAATTAATAGAGTAAGAGAAAATAGCACTATATATTCCAATTACCAGGTTAATATCCATGATATGTAAAAAAGCGCTTATGAATCAATAAGAAAAGATACACTCAATAGAAAAAAGGGCAGAGAATAGAAAGAAGTTATTTCCGGAGCACCTGGGTGTCTTAGTTAAACATCCAACTCTTGGTTTTGGCTCAGGTCATGATGTCAGAGCCCCACATTGGGTTCCACGCTCAGTGTGGAGTCGGCTTGAGATTCTCTCTCTCCCTCTCCCTCTGCCCCCCCCTCCTCCCACTCATACACACACTCTCTCTCTAAAATAAAGATAAATAAATAAAATCTTTAAAAAAAGGAAAAAGAAACAAGTTATTTCAAGGAGGGGGAACCCCTTGCCTTGGACTCAGAATTTAGCCAGGGAGAAAAAGTCATTCATAAGTGGTAAGTGCTACAAATGGAAATAAGTACAGAGGAGTTACATCACCTGTGCATTAGTTTCTGAAGTTCAATGGTAGCAAAAATCAACCGAGTAAAAATTACCCTTAATAGATCCCTTAAATCCCCAATGTACTGTTTACCTGATATTGTGTATATAAACCTTTACCTCTTGGCATTTAAGAAGCACTTGGAGAGACTAAATGAAGGAACAGAAGGAGTACAGGGTCTGGAGATTCAATCCATTCTGCTCTTAAAGACAATGGAAGGATATAGGCCAATTTGGGGCCTGTTGGGTTTGAGGTGCCCTGGGGACCTCTGGCTGGAGCTGTCCAGCACAGTTGTACACATGGCTTTAGGCTTAGCTCAGACCTGGGAAGAGAGTGTTGGGACATTGCATTAAATCATCTGCTCCTGTGAGGAGAAGGGCCCAGACTGGGAGTAAGGAGACATGGCTTCTTTTACTCAGTGAGGTCTTCTTCCCTGGAGAACTCATCTCTAAGATGTGAGTGATCTTATCAACACCTTCCTGTCTCTCAGGGGAGAGCTGCTGGAGACTCCTGCTTGACTGCTTTTCACGTAAGTGGCCCCATTGCTACACAGGATTTAGAGATTTTGGATGGCTAGAGGTAGGAGTTGGGGTAAGGAGGAAAAAGACATACCATAGCTCCTTCTGGCTGCCTGTGTAGTGTGGCCTCCTTCAGGGCCCTCAGGAACCAAAGTGGAGGCTCTCAGACTTGATTGTCCATAAAAATTATCTGGGAGTTTATGAAACTGCCTAATCATGGGCCCTATCCTCAAAGACTTTGAATTTGCATTAGTTTAGCATAAGGTCCTAGAATCTGCATTTTTAAAAAATTTTATTTATTTATTTGAGAGAGACAGAATGAGACAGAAAGCCGCATGAGTGGGAAGAGGGAGAGGGAGAAGCCGACTCCCCTCTGAGCAGGAAGCCTGATGTGGGGCTCCATCCCAGGACCCTGGGATCATGACCTGAGCTAAAGGCAGATGCCTAACTGACTGCCACCCAGGCACCCCTAGAATCTACATTTTAATAAACACTCCAAGCGCTACTAATGCTGGATTCTAAGTGGTCTAAAGGTATACACAGTAGAAATATATATTTAAAAATACAGGGAAGAGAAAGATAAAAAGATCCTTTGAGAAACATTGGCCTTAAGGACAGTCCAAAGGACTGAAGCTTCAGCACATAGATATTTAGAAAGGGCATGTCTTGGTTGAAAGGTGCTTTGGCATTTGCCTTTAGCCCACACTGAGAGATGTTAACAGACAGTGCATGAGACTCCAGCTGTTTATGCTGAAGGGCTGCTGGGCAGGACCCAGGCTGCCAGACCACAGAGCTTCTTCCCCTCTGCTGACCCAGGGAGCAGTGTTCTCGTGTCTCAGTGCTGGGAGACCTGGGCTTCTCCTCACTGACTGGTTGGCTCTTACCCTGTGGGATATGGGACTCACCTAACTGATTGACTGGTTTCTCCTTCTGATCTCTCTTCTGGGAATCATAGCTAAATTGGTGACCCATCCCTAGCAGCTATGGTTTGCATGTATAACAGTAACTACTCCAACTCCCAGGTTCCATAGTAATCTCTTTCCTTTGTTTTCTCCCATGCTTCATTACTATTAAAAAAATTTTTTTTGAGGTAAAATTCACATAACACAAAATTTGCCATTTTTTAAAAAAAATTTATTTATTTATTTATTTTTAGAGAGTGGGAAAGGGCAGAGGGAGAGGCAGAGAGAGAATCTTGAGCAGACTCCCCGTGGAGCACAGAGCCCGATGCAGGGCAGGATCCCATGATCCTGAGATCATGACCTGAACCAAAATCAAGAGTTGGCTGCTTAACTAACTGAGCCACCCAGGTGCCCCCAAATTTGCCATTTTAACCGCTTTAAAATGTTCAACTCAATGGCTTTTAGTACATTCACAATGTTATGCAACCATCACCACTATCTAATTCCAGAACATTTTCACCATTCTGAAGAAGAAACCCCTTATACATTAAGTGGTCACTTCCCCTGTCCCCTTCCCTACAACCCCTGGCAACCACTAATCTGCTTTCTGTCTGTATGGATTTTCCTATTCTGGAAATTTCCTATAAATGGAATCATACAATATGCAGCTTTTTATGCCTTACTGTCACTTAGCACAATGCTTTCAAGGCTCATTCATATGGTAGTGAGTATCTGAGCTCCATTCCTTTTTATGGCTAAATAATATTCCATTGTAATAGATAATGCCAATTTTTAAAAAATCTGTTTATGAGATAAAGGACATTTGGGTTGTTTCATTACTCTTTTTTAAAATATTCTTTTGTACTGTATATAGCTTATAGCCACCTCAAATTCTTTTGTAATAAGGCAGAACATGGGTAGGCAATTAAAATTTATCCATATGTCTATATATATATATGTAGCTGCGTGTAAGACTGTACAGCAACCAATACAAATAAAATACTGTCATCATTTCTGAGCTCAGATAATAAAATGTGGCTTTTAATTATTCAGCGAAGTAGTGATCTATCATTTGTGGCCAGTTCTGAGTCTCTCCTGGGTCCCCACATGTTGCTTAGCAGTCAAGACCACCTGGAGATGTGATCTGCTTGTCCTGGTGATGACCGCTCACCTGACCCACTACCACTCACCAGCACAGACACTCTTCTTGGAGGCAGGAACAAGAAAGGGAGTGGAATTGAACCACTTTTCCCAAGTCCATTTTACAACCATGGATGGGTTTCAATTAAAATGAGGTCATGGGCTATTAAGATGACTGTGCAGGCACTGGGGTGGGTGAATCACCTGTGCATGTGAAATGCCCATGGCTGTTTGGTAGAACTCGGGCTCCAGTCTCTGTTTGCTTCTGTGGGTGGGTTTAGGAGTGGGCAGCAGAAGCGTCATTGGAAATGAATGTGCTCCGTGGGCATCCAAGATCACCTCTCTGCCTCCACCCTCCCCCTTGTCTGGACTCATAGAACAAAACCATGTGAAAACAACCGGAAAAAGGGGCGACGCTTCAGTTGGTTATGTTCTTGGAGATCTTAGTTATATGTAGCACCGTGAACCAGACGTTGATGGTGGGAAATGAGGATGGGGTTAAGGCAAGGATGTACAGTGGGTGTCTTTAGGGCCACCCTACCTGATCAGTAGTTCTGGAGGGCAGCTGAGGAGGCCAGGAGAGATTCTGCCTGGCTGCCCTTGGCTGTTGTTGATGGCTGTCCTACTGTCCTAGGAACATGCCGAGAGAGACTGGGGGTGCTGGGCTGCTCTCTGAGAACAATGACAACAACAACACTGTGTCTGAAATCAGTTCAAGACATGCAAGGATGGACCAATTCCCCATGGCTTTTTTTTGGGTGGGGGGGATGAGCCTATCTGGGGGCACAAATTCCTAACCTTTGAATTCTTACCAGAAAGTGTGACTCTAGTCCTGTGATGAGGTCACTCAGAGCCACTCGGTAGATGCAGAATTCCAGACCAACTGAACTGAGCAACTGGCTCCAGTGGGCACGGTTTTATTCTCTGATGATCTCTGGGACTGTCCTGCCTGGTAAAATGTACTTCCTACCATCCCATCCTCCGCCCCCCCCCCCAACCCTAGCAACTTGATGAGCAAGGTAGGGCAGCAGCAGAAGAGGGTCTGCTGATGTTGGGCCCGCTGGGTTGGTTAGGTTGGGTCTCTGACCAGGTGAGAGACGTCAGAGTTGGATTCTTTAGAGGTTTAAGCTAGACCGTGGTTGTTTCAGATCTGGGTTGCAGGTCTCATGAGAAGTAAAAGAAATTATTCCAGTTCCAGTGGGCCCAAGGTGGGGACAGCGGGCCAGAGGTAGGCTCACGTATGCTGCAGGTACATGCACACATATAATGTTCATGTGTGAGCACACGTGTATGCTGACTGTGGTGTGTATGTGTGCATATGGGCTTTGTGTTTATAGAGTGTGCCGGGTGTGTTTATGTATTTGAGACCAGTGTGCAGATATGAATGTGAGCAGTGGGGCCCTAAGCTCCTGTATGGACTTTGGTGTGTGAACTTGCAGGTGAACAGTGGTGTTTGGGTTGTGGGTTGGGCTGCTTGTGAACTTGTCCCTCACATGTGGTCGAGGCCAACTGTGCTCAGTACCCTCTTTTGACGGTTGCTGTTCTTAAGGGCTGTTAGGAGTTAAGAATCTGGGGCTGCATTTAGACCTTTCTAGGGTTGCACTTACTGAAATTAATGGAGCAGTGAAACCTACTGAGAGAGGTAAGTGCATTTGCTGGGACTTTAATAATAAATGTGGGCTGACCATTCTCAAGGAAAAATTTCTTCCTCAAATCCGGGACTTCCTAGTTTCTAGTTCTAGCTTCTGAGTTCGGATGCCTTTCATAGGCTGTGACCTCAAAGGCAACTCATAGGTTTAAATTGCATCTTGAGCTGTCAGCAAGTCTGATGGAGTGTACTTAGGGGAGAGGGAGGAGAATCAGAGTCACGAGAGAGTTGGCGAGCCCTGCGGAGCTGTGGATGAACTCTGAGGTGGGAGTTTGGTGTGCCGAGTTCTGGATTGGGCTCTCCTGGGTGAGGCTTCTGGTCCTAGTGTCTCACGGGCAAAACCAGGGTGTTGTTGGGAGTGGGCTTTCCAGGCCCCCTTTAATTGCGGCAATGTCAGGACCGAAGGCCACAGGGAGGATTTCGGGTAGTGTTTGTGCTCCTTTTCCACCACTTTGGAAAGTGGAGCAATGCAGGTTTCTGGAAAAATGACCAATTGTTCCTAATGGGCAAAGTCCTTTACTTTCCGACCAATCGATACATGTTCACAAAATCAGTACTTTTCCATAAAGGTGTGTGTTTTCTGGTGTTTCAGGCAGGGTTAAAAAACAATAAAGTGCCCTGGCTCCTTCCGTGCACTGAATAGCTGCTGAGCTGCCTGACCTTAGCAGGTTGGACGCTGGACTGGTAATTACTCAAGCTTCTCAGCATCCCGTGAGGCACCCCTTTTACGAATAAGAAACAGAAACACTGAGAGGCTAAGGAGTGGAGGCTTGTGTGCTTTACCACTCTGCTAGTCTCTCTTCTCTGAGTCCCAAGCTCTTGGCTACATGGGATCCCTTTCTTGATCTAAGAATACACTGCTGGGAAAATGCACTGTGTTTGAAGGGAAAAGCAAAACCCCAACAGAATCCACGTGGTGAGAAAGTCCAATCCCTCTGCCCAGCTGGGACAACCCTAGGCACGAAGCAGCAGCTCTGAACAGCTGAATCCAGGAGCCCGCTTCCTGCTGCCCACCCATAGCCTCCTCATGGCGGCGGGGGCGGGGGGGGGGGGGACCTTGTATGGGGGAAGGCAGGGGGTGGGCGTGTGGGGCCAGCCCAGCGGACCTTTGGTTTTAGGCCCTTCTAGGAATATTAGCACAGTGCTCTCAATGTCCAGTGATGGGTGGTGGGATTTCATCCTTCCCACAAAGACTCGTTCACACATTTATTAATGAATTATGAAGCATGATGTTTAGAGCCATTTTCCTGCTAAGGAATAATCCTCAAGCCCATGGAAATGAAATCAGTGCCCCTCCTAACTCCCTTTCAAAATCTTCCTTCCCACCAGCATAGCTGCGGGTTTGTGCCCTGGGACTGACTGAGGTGTCTTGCTTGGGCCCCCACTCTTTGTTTTTCCCTCCACACAAGTTAATTTTCCCAGGGTTAGGCGGCGGAGGTTCACTATGGACACAGCGTTTTCCTGCAAGATATTTTCTGAAGCCACCAACAGCCTTTTGGTTTTCAGGATTCTTATTTAAAGAAATTTGCATTAATAGCTCTTTGGGCCCCCTCATTTACATACATGTTTGAAAGGGCAGGGACTTGGGGAATGCGATGAAAAAAACCATGAATGTGCTGGCGATGTGTGCTCTGCAGGGATGCCCACGACTTTGAAAAAAGTAGAAATTTAACTTCCAGTTATCTTAATATGTTTCCATGCAGTTACGGAATCTGGGAAAAGAATAAATGCTGTCAATTTTTTCTTACTTTTGCTTCATATGATAGAGAACAATGTTACTAGTTTTTGGTTTTCCGGAAGAGAAGAAAGTTTTTTGTGTGTCATGGTTTTTCTGGGGGTGGGGGGACACAGGGTATTAATTAAGACCCATTAGGGAATGAAGTGGAATGTGTTCTAAGGAGCCAAAAATGTTTTGCAGTTAGTACCGGATCTGATTGGGTGCAGTCCCCTACAGGCAAGATTTCTTTTAGTTTATGATTCTGAAAAAGAGAGGCCTATGGGACAAAATACAATTATTATTTTTTTATATAAATGTATACAGGTTATTTCTTTTTTTTTAGATTTTGTTTATTTATTTGAGAGAGAGAGAATGAGGGATAGAGAGCACGAGAGGGAAGAGGGTCAGAGGGAGAAGCAGACTCCCCCCGAGCAGGAAGCCCGATGTGGGACTCAATCCCAGGACTCCAGGATCATGACCCGAGCCGAAGGCAGTCGCCCAACCAACTGAGCCACCCAGGTGCCCCAAAATACAATTATTTTTAACCAGTGATGTTTTGTATTGTTCAGAAATTAGGTTGTATCAATGACTTGCTAAATCCTGTTGAGGCATGAATATAAGTGTTTTGTGTTTCATATAGCAGATCCTAGGGTAATTACTGAACCACAAGTGTAAATTGTTCCAAGTTTTAAAATGAAAAAAAAAAAAAGACAAGGAACCATGCTGCCATATTTTTTAAAAGAATATGAAAAATAAGGGCACCTGGGTAGCTCAGTTGGTTAAGCGACTGCCTTCGGCTCAGGTCATGATCCCGGAGTCCTGGGATCAAGTCCCACATCGGGCTCCCTGCTCTGCAGGAAGCCTGCTTCTCCCTCGGCTTGTGTTCCCTCTCTTGCTGTCTCTCTCTCTCTCTCTGTCAAATAAATAAATAGAATCTAAAAAAGAAATATGAAAAATAAGATGTACATTTGAATGGCATGAAGATTTATTTAGACTTGTTGAATCTGACTTAACGCTGGGGTCCTCCCCCACAAAGGAGTTCATACTTAGAATTCTGAATTTCTCTAATTGAAAATTGGTATGTCCTTTAATTATGAATGTAGGTGACAAACCACATAACATTGGCAGGCCTATGATTGTCACCAGTAGAAATCATAGCTATTTCCATAGCACACTAAAATTGTTTCATATATGTCAAAATATGATTTGCTTCACTACTTCAAAATTATGGTGGCTACTAGACTGGCCCCTAAATTTTGTTTTAAGTGCTTTAATATATAGTAATATCTGTCATTGCTACATATTACTATATAAAAAATAAAAAATTTATAACCATATTTCAGCATAGTTGCTGAACCATATTTCACCATAGTTGGTTTCCTTTTTATCTTGGGTATTTCATGTCCAGCATTGAAAAACATGATTCTGAGAAGAGGTTCAGAGACTTCTCCAGACTGCCACAGGGGACCAGGGCACAGAAAGCGAAGATCGTTCATCTTCATCCCTTCATCCCTTCTCTGCTATCAGACTGGAGGGACAGTGGGTGTGTGTGTTGGGGAGGGGAGCATGGGAGGTCCTGGCCCTGTGCACACGCTGCCTCACAGGCCATGCGGTTTGGGGCAACTGACCTCTGAGGATGTGTGTTCTGGTTTCTAAAATGGTGATGGCAATAATAATAACGTTGCTGTTTCTAGGAGGTCCAACTACATCCTGCTCATGTAAGTCACTCAAAATGACTTCCAACTTTCCTTTTCTGCTAAGCTAGGCTGAAGGCAGATGGAAATTTCCAGTAGCTCCTAAATATATGTTCAATTTGATAAAAATAAAATTACCTTCGAGGTTTAGGAATTACTAAGATGTGAACTGAAAACCATTGTAATTGTGTGTTTAGAAGAAACAGAACCTGTCTTCTTTTCCTCTAATCTACATGTGGACTCCATCCACCGACTCATCTCCTAAAATTGTCCTCCTTTTTTGCTGGTAACTTGTACCATCCAGGCCAGTGGCGCTCAAAATGTGGTCTTTGGGCCAGTAGTATAGGCATCATCTGGGAGCTTGTTATAAATGCACATTCTCTGGCCCACCCCAGACTTCCTGCAAGTCAGAAGCAATGGCAGTGGGGCCCGGTGATCTGTGTTTACCAAGACTCTCAGGTGATTTTAATGTTCCTTAAAGTGTGAGACCCTGTGCTTAAATCATCCTTTATCCTACTACCGACTCTGGGATTGAATAAAATTGGAGGCAGCTGGTCTCCACCACATGCTTGACTCTTTGCTCCTTGCTCTTAGTTTTACCTGGGATGATCTCAACTTTGACCTATTTGAGCTTGCCTTGGCTTTTGGACCTTCTGGCTTTTTGGGATTTATCTTTGAGAATGAACAAATTTTACTCTCAGACTACTTTTCTTTATCAACGCTGCAAGTAAAAGCGACCCTCGTTAGCTGGATTCCAACAGTGGGAGTGGAAGCTGGGAGGTAGAGGTGTGGGTTGGATAAGATTTAAAATGAGTAGAGCGCCCGGGTGGCTCAGTTGGTTAAGCGACTGCCTTGGGCTCAGGTCATGATCCTGGAGTCCTGGGACCGAGTCCCACATCGGGCTCCCTGGTCAGCAGGGAGTCTGCTTCTCCCTCTGACCCTCTTCCCTCTCGTGCTCTCTGGCTCTCATTCTCTCTCTCAAATAAATAAATAAATAAATAAATAAATCTTTAAAAAAAAATAAAAAAAGCTATTAAAAAGATTAAAATGAGTAACTCATTCTCAGTTCCTCTTAGCTTCACCTGTGCCCTTGGTCTTCACTCACCTCTTCTCTGCCCTGGTCCGTTGGTGTGAGGCAGACTCTTTGTGGGTTGAAATTGGCCACAGTGGGAGCATTCAGACCATGGGAATCACAAATGCTACAAATCAAGGTTTTTTTTGTTTGTTTCTTTGTTACCTAAAGAGTCGATTTATGAGCACACCACTGAATGCATGATTTATATCATAATTGGCACTAGTTAGTGTGAACTTGGGAATGTCACTGAACCTGTCAGCTATCACTATACAAAACCGAGAACACATAATAGGTCTAGATAAGAGAATGAAAATTACACATAATTCAAAGATAATGATATTTGATGTTTTGATTCATTTCTTCCATGCTATGCATTTTGTTTAAATATTTGAGATTATATAATTTGGTATCCTTTTAATCAACCACCATCATATCATAAACATTCTCCTGTGTTTTTATTAAAAGTATTTGAAAACATGTTTTTTAATGGCTGTATAATATCCCACTCTTGGGATGAAACACTTTACCTGACCTGCATTATAAATAATGTTGCAAGGTCTCTTTTTTCTGCATTTTAAGTGTTTTCTTAGATTATATTCCCAGGAGAAAAATACCTGGATCAGCTTTTGAGGCTTAAATACATATTTCCAAATTGTTTTCCAAAATGTTTGTACTAGTTTATATCCCCCCCAGTGGAGAGGAAGTAACTCCTTTTAGTTACTATGTTGACCAAATTGAGAGCTCTGTTTTAACTTAGAAACCAGCATTTTGGCACATTGCATTTGGATGTCTGTTGTCTGATAGCTTTGGAAGGAGACAACCAAATTTGGAGTGTTACTAAAAAAATGTTGGTATCAAGACAATTCCTTAAGCTCTACTGATGGAGGGAGGTTGGCCAACTTGAATAGAAATGATAGTCATACTCTTTTAATGTGCCAATCTTTTGTAATTTGAATGCATTGCAATGAAAGTTGGAATGTGGGTAGAGGTTTTGCATATGACCATACTGAATGAGGGTGATGTGACACATGGTTTATCCCAGAGCAGCAGTGACTGGGGAAGTTAACCACCATACTTTATTCCTCTGTTGTCGGAAGCAATGTAGCCCTCCTCTTCCATCCAGGTGGTGGTAGGTGGGTGGGGCATGAGAAACAGGAGTGAGAGAGGGAGATGTAGCCAAGCTTGTACTCTCCTTTTATTTATTACAAATTTAAAAGAGCAGCACCTTTTAGTGTTTTATTCTTTTTACAAAAGGAATGTATGCTCAACATAAGAAATTTCAAAAATACAATCTAAAATAAACATGATTCAAAAAAATAAAATAAGCATTACTCATCAGTTGTATTCTTCCAGTCCTTTTTCCTGTGCACCTGTATGTACATATATATAGTTTTTGTCTTTTGCGTATGCAATTTTAGACCAAAAAAGCATGCTGTACAAGCTGTTTTATACTCTCCTTTTTTCTTCCTTTTACTCCCTTTAAACTGAAGAGACTGTAAATACCTCTCCATGTCATTTAATAGCCTCCTAAGCATCCTCTTAAATGTTTGTCCAATATTCTATATATGGACATACTATTTTTATTTAAGGCATCCCTTATGCTTGGACACTTCTGCATCATGTGTTTTACATTATTGTCAATAATACTTTTTATCCACCAAACTCTGGGTTTTATAGCTAGCAGCCTTGTTTGGGAACAGTTCAGAGAGAAGCTGACTCAATTCCAGAAGGTCCCAGTTGACCGACTCCAAGATGGATTGTTGTGCCTGCCCTTTTCATTTCTTCTTTTCTCTCTGATCATTCTCCTCTCCTCCTCTACAGATCTAGGACAGAGGGAGGTACAGGGTTCTCCATCTTACCTGCTCTCTCTGACTCGCTCTTCATCCCAGGAGCCTATAGAGCCTAAGGCTGAGTTAATTCTAACTATACCACACAGCCTCTGTTCCCCGTTTGTTTAAAGTAATTAGGGGCACTATTACACAGTAAGATAGTAGTATGAGGATTAGGTGAGAAATGACAATCTCCTGCCTGACCGCTGCCAGCCTCCAATTATATGTCACTCCTCAGAGATAACCAGTTACAATTGCTTAACTTGTTTCCTTGGATGTTTGTTTCCTTATTTCTATATAACTTGCTTATATTGCTTTTTTCCCCATTTTCCATTTTATCTATTGTTTTCTTACTATAGATATAAAGAGTATTCTGCTATCTTAGAATCTCCAATTCCACCTCCAGTTACATTCTATTGGTAGAGGTATACAACAGTTTTAATAGATCAATATTTGGTATTCACATCACTGTAACTAGATAGACATTGTTTTTTTTTTAAGATTTTATTTATTTGACAGAGAGAGACACAGTGAGAGAGGGAACACAAGCAGGGGGAGTGGGAGAGGGAGAAACAGGCTCCCCACCGAGCAGGGAGCCTGATGCAAGGCTTGATCCCAGGACTCCGGGACCACGACCTGAGCCAAAGGCAGACGCTCAAAGACCGAGCCACCCAGGCGCCCCTAGATAGACATTGTTCACAGCTGAGCCAAGTAGTGTACTAGAGTTGTAATTCCTTTTTGTGAAACATTTCGTTTTCCCTGCAGTCCATAATTACTTTTCTGGGAGGGTATTTTCATTTGCACCTGTTACTAATATATCCCTAAAGTCTTTACCAGAGTTAAAAAAAATTCCTCTTAATATGGTCAAAACTATCTGATAATTTTTTTCTTCCTAGTTCCATCTTTGGGAGCCATTTTTCCTAGAACTCTTTATCTACTTTCTCCTCAGCAATCCTGGGATTTTTCTTCATCATTATTTTTGGAATTCACTTAGCATTTCTCCTAAGTGGAATTCTCATTTCCAGGATCCCTTGTCTTTCTCTTTCTTAGTTTATTTCATTGGTATGCTGGTAAATATTTAACAACCATCTGGGGATGGGCTAAGAGACAGGAAGTCCTAGTTTGTACTGTTGCTGATTTCTGTGGTGTTCCCCACCTTGACCAATTTTAAGCCACCAATGGGATGTTACTAAATTTGGTGTATTAGGGTTCTCCAGAGAAAAACAAACAGAAGATATATATATATCTCCTGAAAAAATATATACATATTTTTCTCAAAATAAATCTTTTCAGACTAATAAATAAATAGAAACCTCTGTCTGCCTACCTGTCTCTCTAAAGAGATTTATAATGAGGAATTGACTCAGGTGATTATGGTGGCTGAGAATTTCCATCTGCCTTCTGCAAACTGGAGAACCAGAAAAGCTGGTAGGGTAATTCTAGTCTGAGTCCAAAGGCCCGAGAACCAGGGGAGCCAAGGGTAGAAATCCCCATTTGAGGGCAGGAGAAGACCAATGCCCCAGTTCAGGAGGCAGCTAGGAAGCAAAAGAGGCAAATTCCTCCTTCCTCTGCCTTTTTGTTCTCAGTCCTTTCCTGGATTGGATAGTGCCCACCGCTGTGGGGAGGGCAAGATACTTCACTGAGTCTGCCAATTCACATGCTCATCTTATCCAGAAACACCCTCAAAGTCACACCAGGGATAATGTTTAATCTTGGCACCCCTTGGCCCATTCAAGTTGACTTAAAAGTAATCATCACACTCAGAACTGGGAAGAGATGCTCTTGTGGGCTGGTAAAAGCCAGCTGTAGCACATCACTGGATTACCACCTTAATTTTGATGGAACCCATCTTCTAATAGCTTTCTGAGAAAGGGTACATGGAAGTAAATGTTTTGAACACTTTCATATTTTTTTAAATGACTTTTTTACTCATACTTGATTGAAGTCTTGATAAAAATCTGGGTGGGGTATGGTTTTCATTCAGAACTTTGGGGGTGTTGCTACATTTTTTCCCCTTGTTTCCACTGTTGCTGGTGAGAACTCTAGTGCCATCCTGGGTCTATCCTTTTTATGTACCTTACATGTCTTCTTTGGAAGCCTCTAGAATCTTTTCTTTATCCCTGATGATAGGATGCACCATCATGAAATTTCCTATCTCCCAATTGTTCTGTATTCTTAGCAGATCCTTTTCAATCAGTAAGCTCATCCCTTTCAGTTTTGGGAAACTGTCTTGTATTTCTTGATTTCCTCTCTTCCATTCTCTTTTCCTAGAACTGTAGTTTGTTGGATATTAGATATCTTGTTTTGATCCTCTAATCTTCCTTCCTTCCTCCTCCCTCTTTCCTTCCCTTCCCTTCCTTTCCCTTCCCTTCCCTTCCCTTCCCTTCCCTTCCCTTCCCTTCCCTTCCCTTCCCTTCCCTTCCCTTCCCTTCCCTTTCCTTTCCTTTCCTTTCCTTTCCTTTCCTTTCCTTTCCTTTCCTTTCCTTTCCTTTCCTTTCCTTTCCTTTCCTTTCCTTTCCTTTCCTTTCCTTTCCTTTCTCTTCCTTCCTACTTCCTTTTGATTGCCAAGAGTTTTTTCTCAACATTATTCTAGACCTTTGGTGTAATGTTAGCTGTTCCTATCAGGTTGATGACACCTTGGGTTTGGGGTCATGCCCTATATTTATGTCTCCTCCAGAGTGTCTGCCTGGCACAATGCTTGACAGGATAAAGACATAGAACCAGCAAAGACTTTTGATCCAGGTAGATTTTGAATCACACACTAGGGACAAATTGTTTAACTCTCTGTTCTTTAGTTTTCTTGTTTACACCTGAGAGTGTGTCTCCTGATGGGGAGGGAGGCTAGAAAGCCTGAGGGGTAGTCTACCAGATCTGGTGCAAGGAGTGCGCAGCCCTCCCACCCTCCCATCAGCCTGCATTCTAAATAATGCATCTTAATCTTAAAAATATAGAATCTCATGAGAGATTACTTTATATTTTATGGTACCCAGTGCCACAGTTAAATAATTCTATCTTAAGAACAAGGAGCATTTTGGTACTTAAATAGGACTATTACTGTTCAATGATGAATTTAAATTGTCTTCTTCTAGCTGCCTTCCATCTGACCTCCCTTGACCAAAGTAATGACAATAATAATGGCTAAGGTTTATTAAGCATTTACCATATTCCAGGCCCTGTTCTAAGTACTTAACATGTATTTATTTAATTCTTACTAAAACCCAATGAGGTAGATGGTATTGTTATTCCCATTTACAGTTGAGAAAAAAAAGGCTCAGGCCTAGGGTTACACAGCTAGAATATGTAATGTTGAGACTTAAACCGTGCAATTAACTATGGATCCTTGGCTACTGTGAAATCTTCTTCATGGAGTAGCTTCTGTATGTGGATCCTTCACTTGAGGGAAGCCAGGAGCCCCAGGAACTTCTCCCCATTGGGGAGGCTGAGTATATCAGGACTCAGTTCTGAAGCTGGGTGAGAATGCACAACAGGCTTAGCAGATGTCCCAACCCACGAGGGAGGAGGTTCCTTGGGGCTGAACACCCTTTACAGCTGTTCCCAAGAGCAGCCTTGACAGGCCTGGCCAACAGTGGGACCTCTCCTGTGCAAGCAGCCTTAACCACTAACGCTGTTTTGCCTCAGCGGCCGGGCTCATCTCCCGACAGGCCTTGTTTAAACAGGCGGCTTGTAACAGCTGGGGCTGGCTCAGCAGAGCGTGCGGGCAGCCAAGGATGTTCTGAGTGCAGGTGCCTGTCTCTGAATGTGCAATCATGCAAATCCGAGCACCCAGACTGACGTGAATTGAAAGCCTGGTGTTCAGTTCCAATAAACTCAACTGTCTATTGCCAGAGCAGCCTGGACTGGCAGTCCTCTACTCATCAATTCAAATGAGCATTTGTGGTGATAGAGGAAAGAAGTGTGGGGTGAATCCCAATCAAAGCTCACTCCCTTTGGGTAGGTAGCATCTGCAAAAGGCTTCAGACACCTTTTGGAGGATTAATTCTCATAGGAACTGGCCATGAGACAGAAGGTGTTGCTGGAGAAGGAGGGGAGGGAAATTACACCCTCCGCTCATAGGATCTTGGAGATCACTGGATCTTCCCTCCTTTTTTTTTTTTTTTTTTTTTTTACACTGAGGTGTAAAGGTGAAAGCCAGAGAAGGCAAGCAGTTGCCCAAGGGCACACAGCTCACTACCAATGGGCTAGACCTCTGGATTCCAAGTTTTGGTTTCCTTTTAGCCATTCCACCCAGTAGATTGTCCCTTCTAGCTTACTGCTCTGAGCACCAGGTCACCAGTGACCTTACCACCTACCACCACCTCTTCTCCCAAAGCCACTCTGGGATACTAGCGATAGCAAACTTGGTAGAATGCAAAGAACTGAAAGGATTGCTTGAAACAGAAAAGGGGAAGCTGAGGGCAGGTTGTGGCACAAATCGTCTCGGAAAAAAAGCAGCTCTCAGGGCCACAAGACCTGTCATCCCCTCTGCGGACACTCTGTTCTCGTGGACTCTCAAAGAACCTTCGGGTTGGATCTTAGCTATTAAAGGTCTGCTGTGTATGTGAGAGTCCCTGCAATTAACTTACTACTGCCAGTAGCAGTAAGCAACTCCAGCTAATGAAAAGCAAACCTGGGGCATCCTTTCTCTACTGGTAGAACAACATTCTCTTCTTTGGTCCATCTGGCCAACCGTGACTGTCCTACTGCCCATGGGCCATGTCACATAGACCTTTGACAACTCCCCACTGCCATTCACTGCACAGCCCTGCCCTCCCCTGGCCTCCAAAGTCCATGTAAATGCTTTAGAGATGCATCTCATTAGCCTTCTAATTTGCAGTAAGTGCCAGGATCACATTATTCAAACACTGCAGAGGCAAGTGCAAGGGGAATGAATTAAATGGTATAAGCTTCCTACCTCTGAATCACCAATTCAGGAAATTACCTTCATTGCCATCTTTAGGCTTGCCTGCCAAGCCGGTCTATACGCGTAAGCCCTCACACCATCCCTCCCAGCCAGGCAAACCAGCAGAGAGGCTATTTTGGCTCCAAATGATTGTTAGACAATTCCTATTTTTTTTTCACCCCACCCCCACCTGGTATATCGCATCCCAGGAGAAATGGTAAAAATTAGGGTGGACACACCTAGGCAGTTGTAGTCTTTTTAAAGTTCAAAGGTTAGAAGGCATGGATGGAGGATGGACATGCATTTTCTAGCTTAACCCAGGCAGCGTGCAAACACTGTTATAATCCCAGTCTTAGGTGGAAGCTGACTTATAGTCTCACAACCTCGAGTCTGAGTTCCTGGAAGAGGGAATCTGATTGGCTCTCCATGGGTCAGGTGTCCGTGGTTGGCTTAGTCACCAAAGCGGTGGGGTCACCAACCCTGGGAGGCCCCTGTGAAATGCTTGGGGGAACTTTCTCAAGAGGAAAAGGGTTTCTGGTGACCTGAGCAGTCCCTGCAGAGATACTTACTCCCATTGCCTAGTTAAATATTCAGGTTAAATTGCCTCTCACCAATTAGTCCGTTTAAGTTTGGGGACTGCTAGCCAGTTTTCCCAAGGCCAGACAGCCCTGTATTAAATTAGCTTCTCAGGTGTGTGGAATCCAGGCTCTAGGCCTGGAATGGCAAAAAGTAGGGTGCCCTTGAAACTATCTTCTTACAACTCAGACTTGTAGCATTGGCTTAATCCCTTCCTTTTTACAGATGAGGAAACAGGTTTGGGGAAGATACATGCCCTGCTCAAGGTCAGCCCATCGCCAATAGGTACTTTGTAAAGTGGGGAGGCTGGAAGAACCACCTTGCTAAATCCTTCACCAGCCATCGGCACACTGTGGAAATGCTGACTGGATAAATACTGTATCACTGTGGCAAGATTTGTGGCTCTCGGAGGCCTTCCTGTAACAATGCCTAAGGAGGTTTTAATGATCTGCCTACTGGGCATTTCTGAAGCATTCATTTCAGAGAAGGCCAAGGTGCTCAGACTATAATTCTGAAGCTAATTTCTCCCTGGACTCTCATGGCCTGGCAGCAAGAGAGAGCGAACAAGGAGAATGACTAGGATTGCGCCAGCCCTTGATTATTGCCCTTTTGACCTTGTGCTGCGGAAAGAAAATGGGCTTGGTGTGACTTTTTACACCTGCTGCAAAATGTTGTTACAGAGGGCATCGAAGGAGGGGATGAGAGAGGCTGCCATAGCCCAGTGCTTCTGCCTACAAAATACCTTCCTATAGTTCTTAAACTCTTAACCCCAAGATCAGACCATCACCAGGAACCAGTGGAGCATAGGATTGAACTGGGGGAGGAGGAGGGAGGGGGGCTGATGTGAAGAGAGGGCATTGTTGCAGCTTCTTGGAGCACAAGGTATCCCAGATTGTGAGGAAGTGGAAGGATTAGGGAGGAGAAGATGAAAGGTAAGCCAGAGAAAATAGGTGAAGGAAGTAGGTATTAAATAAGAAGTGAAATTCATGGGAAGCATATCCACTGTTTTGTCCATGCTCAACTGGATTAGGAACACAAAATGAAAGCAAACAGATGTAATGGGGTGGGGATGATTAATGGTGTCTTGCAATATGTCAGGAAATGACTTGGTTCAGGAGTGCCACAAGAGGAAATTGAACTTAATGCTTAAGTTTTAGTTGCTTAACTTCTTAGTACACACCTGTAAAACCAGAAAGAAAGAGAAGCTTGAGGTTTAATATGTTGTTTGTAAAGTAACGTGAGATATGAATGTCTTGAGCATGTGCTTCAGCTTTATCAAGGATGAGGTTTTTCCTAGGCAATTATTGTGGTAAGTGGATGTCTCCAGTGGTACTGGAGACTGATTAGAAGTCACCTTTCAATGAAATGAAAGTACAGCTTCTCTCCATCTATTCACTCCAGTGATTTGTTGGCTTTCCAGAGTCCCAGTGAAGTTTCCTCTGCACCATAAACCCCACGGCACATCTTTCCTCCTTGGAGTTCCTATAACCTCCATTTGCTTCACTCCTCTTTGGATTGCATCATGTATGCTTTTGTACTATTAGTGCACTGTAGTGGGATCTGTAATATGGGGACTTATGGCAAAGAATGGTAACTGTGCCCTCCTTACCTTTTTTTTTAAGAGTTCATTTATTTATTTTAGAGAGAGGGCAAACAAGCAGGGGGAGGACCAGAGGGAGAGGGACAAGCAGTCGATGTGCTGAGCACGGAGCCCGATGCAGGGCTCGATCCCACCACCCTGGGATCATGACCTGAGCCAAAATCAAGAGTCGGATGCTTAACTGACTGAGCCACCCAGGCTCATTACTTTTAATAAGACAGCCCCACCCCCTTGTAGAAGGCAATGACAACCTAGGTAGAATCTCCATTTCTCAGCCTCCCTTGCAGCTAGGTGTGGCTGATGATGGAATGTGAACAGAAATCCACAGTTGTTCCTTGCAAGGAGATTGCCTGGCCTCCCTTATCTCCCTCCTTTCTTCCTAATTGGCTAGAATATCCATCAGCATATACCCATGGAATAATGGAAGAAGAGAAGAAATGTGAGTTGTGGGTTGGCTTTGTAAATTAGAGTTGTCTACCTACTTTGGACTGCCCATCTACCCCTTGATATGAAGTAAGAAAGACATTGATATCTTGTTTTAGCCTCTGCAGTACTGATATCATTGTAGCAGCTTATCCTGTATCTAAACTGATGAAGTTCAGTGCTTTGTGTTTCTTTCTTTCCTGGTTGGTATAGAGATGTTTTCCCCAACCTCTTGGAAGGATATGAGGGTTCTATCCTTCCTGCTCCTCAGGAAAAGGGAACTGATTTTTCTCTTATTTGAGTCCTGGGTCTGATGGGCATCATACTGTGAAGAAACAAAAGAGGGTTTGAGGAGGAGGTAGAGAGGAGGTGCCTCTGTGGAAGGAAGGCTTTCATTTGTACTAAAAAGGAAATGGTGGTAGGTGGGCAGAAAAGAAGAAGGAGGGAACCTCAGGGTGGTTGCAGGAGCTAGGACTGAGCCTAGAAGTTACTAAGGAGGGAGAGCGTCTGTGTATGGATAGAGATGTGAGTGCAGAGCTAGCAAAAGACTAGCAAGAGAAGTATTGTTCAAGCACTGTGTGGAAACTGAGTCATGACAATTGGGATGAGCCCAGGTACTACGCTGGCAGACCTTTCTGTAGGTGTCTGGTGAGGCCTTCTCTTCATCAACATTTGGTAGCTTGACCTGTCACTGCCTGACCAGAGTGACATCCCTCCATGCTCCAAGACTGTGCTCAGCCCCACTGATTACCCTGTGTAGCTCTTTCCTGCATCCTCTACCTTAGGATACTGCTGGACTCAGGAAAGGACCAGGAGGAGTAGAAGTTCCCTTAGCATCTGAACTCAGAGGTGGAGTTGTCATATTTAGGGGGAAAAAAACCAGGATGCTAGTTAAATTTAAATTTTGGATAATGATGAATAATTTTTTAGTATAGGTACACCCCATGCAATAATACATGTATTTTATTTGGCTACCCTACCTTGGAGGAGGAGGATTGCTAGAAGTCTCTTGAGCTGGGCCAGTGGTAATAACATCTCTGTTACCTTACTCATTCGTGAGTGTAGATGGTACAAATCTAAAGCAGGAAGATTAATTCCAGTGCTATCCATGGCATGAGGATGAAGTCAGGGTCCCCAACCTGACTGTAAACTACTTGGAGGGCAGGCACTTATCAGATAAATCTAATTATTCCATTCAGCGTGAGCACAGGGCCGGGCACATGCATTCAGTGAAGGCTTGCTGCCAACTTGAGTTGAAAGGCCCTGTGCTGAACTGGAGGGAGCACTGGGTTGGGAGTCAGGAGCCTGGGTGCTGTTCCTGGTGTTGTCTTCAGTTTGGCATATGCTTTTCAGCAGTTTTCTCTACCTTTTTAGTTCCTTTAGGTATAAAATAAGGGGTTTGGATTAGAATTTATGACTTTCACTTGCCTCCTTTAGGAAAGTGGGAGTGGTAAGAAGAGAGAGGATCCAAATAGGTAGGGCCAGATCTCTGTTGCCTCCTGGAAGCAAATTACCAGCAGCAGCTTGGTATGACACACAGCATCTATTAGTTATTTAACAAGACTGATCTTGTTTCCCCCTTTTCTTCCATTGAATGGATTTTGGGAAGTCCATCCTCCTGTGATTCTTCTCCCAGAATGCTCTCAGGGAGCTTCAGGGTTGCTCCCTGTCCCAGAACATCAGCTTGGTTACTGTGGTCAGAAAGTCTGGCCAGTCTGCCCAAGGTCTCGCCACCCATTGCCATCAGGGCTGTCATGTGGACAGCCAGGCCATCAAACTCAGCCACAGGCTTCTCTGCTCACTGCTGCCCTGCTACCCTGGCCCCTGACTTCCAGGAAGAACCAGCCCCTCCCAATTTGCTCCAAACCCAGTCACAGGCCCCTCCCCCTTCTCCTGAAGTCTAACTAGGGGTGGACTTCATGACTCAGACTGGTAATCCACAGCACATTTCCCACTTCTCAGGCATTTTTTTAAAAGATTTTATTTATTTATTTGAGAGAGCTAGAGAGCACAAGCAGGGTGAGGGGCAGAGGGAGAAGCAGACTCCCTGCTGAGCAGGGAGCCCACCGTGGGGTTCGATCCTGGGACTCTAGGATCATGACCTGAGCTGAAGGCAGTTGCTCAATGGACTGAGTCACCCTCAGGTGCCCCTCAGGCATTTATTCTTTTTTTAAAAATTTTTTAATTGTTATGTTAATCACCATACATTACATCATTAGTTTTGGATGTAGTGTTCCATGATTCATTGTTTGTGCATAACGCCCAGTGCTCCACGCAGAACGTGCCCTCTATTTTTTTTTTTTAGAACGTACCCTCTTTAATACCCATCACTAGGCTAACCCCACCCCCCTCCCCTCTAGAACCCTCAGTTTGTTTTTCAGAGTCCATCGTCTCTCATGGTTGGTCTCCCCCTCTGATTTTCCCCCCTTCATTCTTCCCCTCCTGCTATCTTCTTCTTCTTCTTTTTTTTTCTTAACATATGTTGCACTATTTGTTTCAGAAGTACAGATCTGTGATTCAACAGTCTTGCACAATTCACAGCGCTCGCCATAGCACATACCCTCCCCAATGTCTATCACCCAGCCACCCCATCCCTCCCACCCCCCCACCACTCCAGCAACCCTCAGTTTGTTTCCTGAGATTAAGAATTCCTCATATCAGTGAGGTCATATGATACATGTCTTTCTCTGATTGACTTATTTTGCTCAGCATAACACCCTCCAGTTCCATCCATGTCGTTGCAAATGGCAAGATCTCATTTCTTTTGATGGCTGCGTAATATTCCATTGTGTATATATACCACTTCTTCTTTATCCATTCATCTGTTGATGGGCATCTTGGCTCTTTCCACAGTTTGGCTATTGTGGACATTGCTGCTATAAACATTGGGGTGCACGTACCCCTTTGGATCCCTACATTTGTATCTTTGGGGTAAATACCCAGTAGTGCAATTCCTGGATCGTATGGTAGCTCTATTTTCAACTGTTTGAGGAACCTCCATACTGTTTTCCAGAGTGGCTGCACCAGCTTGCATTCTCACCAACAGTGTAGGAGGGTTCCCCTTTCTCCACATCCCCACCAACATCTGTCGTTTCCTGACTTGTTAATTTTAGCCATTCTGACTGGTGTGAGGTGGTATCTCATGGAGGTTTTGATTTGGATTTCCCTGATGCCGAGCGATGTGGAGCACTTTTTCATGTGTCTGTTGGCCATTTGGATGTCTTCTTTGGAAAAATGTCTGTTCATGTCTTCTGCCCATTTCTTGATTGGATTATTTGCTCAGGCATTTATTCTTAACCTCTCACTGGCTAGAAGGTGGAGAGAGCTGATAGTTCACTATGAATTTCTCTCTAGGGAAAGCCATTTTTCTTGTTTTTAGGTGCACGGTGTGGCTTGAGAGATTACTTTCCATCCCTTTCTGTGACACAGACATGCAAGTATAAGGAGCCTCACAGTTTCCTCCTAGGACAATGGGTGGGGACCTGTCTTTCACTGATGGACCTGAAAGGCCTAGGCACCTCCCCAAAGAAAAGGAGTGGGCTCCAAAGGAAATGACGACCTCTGCTTCCAGAAATCAAAAATAAAAGCCAACCCCCCACTACTAATTCCCTCACTGAAATTAAAAAAAAAAAAAAATCTAAAATCTTCACCAGGTTCTCTACTAGATAGCCAATGTCCTTCTGTGTTAGGTTTCACCAGAGGCTAGAGTCCTGTGGAGGAGGTGAAAGTAACACGAGACAGAATGGGAGAACCTAGGACGGGACACCACTGAATGGCATCAGAAGCCAGCCCCGGGAGACATGAGGAGTGGGAGATGACGCAGGGCTTGGGGCATCTGGGAGCCTCCTTGGAAAGAGATGGAACATGAGCCAAGCCTCAAAGGATGACTCTGCTTTGAAAAACCGAAGGAAGAATATCCAAGTTCAAAGTCCTGACGTGATGATGAGATGCAAATGAGCATGTTGTGTTTGTGGGAAGGTGAAGGAACTCCAGCGGCACCATCTGTCCTCACCCCCTTTCACCAACTGGGATAGGAAGAGGGTTCATCTAGGTGACAACCCTGATCAACTGGGGATGGCTTCTGGGAGTGCTCTGCTGGGAACAGTATTAAGGCCACCGTGCTCAGCAAAGAGGAGTGTTGTCATTGATTCGTAATGTCTGCCATAGGTATAGGAGGAGGGAGGAGTGACATATGTTTCAAGAGTATGTCACTCTGGGGCGCCTGGGTGGCTCAGTTGGTTAAGCGACTGCCTTCGGCTGAGGTCATGATCCTGGAGTCCCGGCATCGAGTCCCGCATCGGGCTCCCTGCTCAGCGGGGAGCCTGCTTCTCCCTCTGACCCTCTTCCCTCTCGTGCTCTCTCATTCTCTCTCTCTCAAAATAAATAAATAAAATCTTAAAAAAGAAAAAAAAAGAATGTCACTCTGTCCTAGAAACTGTTGGATCAAGTTCAAAAGAACCTCCAGTGTGGGGACTTTCTTCCTTTCTCCTGTCCTGAATTTAAGCCAGTGGACAGTGAGAATAAAGTCTGTGACTTTGAACAATATCTTACTACATTTCTGCCAAGCCCTCAAGCCTAACGGTACCAATTCCCCACTCTTGCTTTTCAAGCTGCTCAGAGGAGCCAGGGTCCTTGTCTCTGCTCCTTTGTTATAAGAGAGAACAGTCTTTTCAACTGGGACAAATAATTTTGGTTCAAGGGAAGACAATGAAGGCACTAGGCACTAAAAGGTGGAAGAGAACAGGGGAAATTCTGCCTGTGGACACTTGCCAATTCCCATGTGAGCATGTTATTACCTAATGTGCGGTCCTGGGCTTGTATTTCTTCATGTACCCAAGCCTTATCTCCCTATCAGGGCTGTAAGTTCCTTGAGGTCAGGGATTGCTGTCTTTATCTTAGGAGTTTAAGAGACAGGAACTGTGTCTGTACTCTTTGTGTGTCTACCACGCTTTGCATATGGTGGACGTCGTGTCCTTCAGAGTGTTAGATGCTTATAGAATGACTGTTGGATTGCTTGAGTCCTGCCGATGACTTGTCTGCTTTAAAGAAAAATCAAATAAAATTGAGCTGGGATCCTCGAGTCTAAGCGATTGACACCACAAAACATTGTGCCATTCATTCCATCCCCTTTCTGGATTTTTTTTTTCTTAGAGCCTGAGCCTTCTCTCAATTCACAGTATCCTCCCTGGAGGGTGGACAAGGACTGTGTGGGGACAAAGAGAGGACTGACTGGATGGGGGCCCTTTTTAAATATTTTCCCTGGGGCCTGCAGAATGGCATTTTTCCGTTTGCGCTGAAGTTGTCTAACAGGTATTTTCACAGGATGGATTTCTGCAAAATTGGACCCTGGAGGGTGACTTTTCAGGAAATAGTCTCTGATCTTTGATTCATTTAAAAAACTGTATACTGGTTGGGAGAGTGTGTCACTGCAGCAACAAGGAAGCCTGGCCTGCATGCTAAGAAGTGGCTGGGGTGATTCCTCATCGTGGTGTTCGTGATAAAGTAAGGCTGTGGCACTGTGGAAGGAGCAGGGGGTGGCTGGGGGGGCCACATCGAGTCACAGAGAGCCAGATAGACTTATAGAGCATACAATGGAAGGCCAGCTTAGCTCAGTTGCAAAAGCTCTGCAAAACTAGAAGACAGTTTTAAGAGTGCATACACCTTAAAATTGGATAGGAGGTGACATCTATAGAATATCTGTAGATATCATTATGCGGAGTTTGAGTTTGTCTGCAGCTTCTTAAATTATCAAGATTTAAATCTTTGGTGCGAGAGTATTGTGGCAAATAAGACTAAGTGACATCTCCTTACTTTCAGATTTTGCATCATAGCTGTTTTGTCCAGGATGCTAGGCAGTCGACTAGAGGGTTTGCGCTGATCATCCCACTGTAGGAATTTAGAGTTTACAGGGAGCACTAGTGTGTGAGCTATCTGACCCCCTTTGGGTTATAGATGAGAATAATGAGACCTCTGTGGGTGCGTGGCCTGCTCACGTGCTTTATTAGTGGCCAGACTAGGCTCAGGCTCAGCATTCCTGCTTCCAAGTCTGGGCACTGTCCACCCCACCTCCCTGGCTTTCTGGCGGACAGGAGCTCAGCTGGGTCTGACTCTGGCTACCCTCTGCCCCGAAATGTAGCCCCACTGAAGTCCAGCCACCTCGGCCGCTACACGACAAGGGCAGCAAGAAGCACCTTGCCTGCCGCGAAGGAGTTAACCTAACTTACTGCTTAACCTAACTTACTGTAACTGTAACTGCTAACTTACACTCCAAAGTGTAAGTCTCCTTCACGGCAGGCAAGGTGCTTCTTGCTGCCCTTGTCGTGTAGCGGCCGAGGTGGCTGGACTTCAGTGGGGCTACATTTCGGGGCAGAGGGTAGCCAGAGTCAGACCCAGCTGAGCTCCTGTCCGCCAGAAAGCCAGGGAGGTGGGGTGGACAGTGCCCAGACTTGGAAGCAGGAATGCTGAGCCTGAGCCTAGTCTGGCCACTAATAAAGCACGTGAGCAGGCCACGCACCCACAGAGGTCTCATTATTCTCATCTATAACCCAAAGGGGGTCAGATAGCTCACACACTAGTGCTCCCTGTAAACTCTAAATTCCTACAGTGGGATGATCAGCGCAAACCCTCTAGTCGACTGCCTAGCATCCTGGACAAAACAGCTATGATGCAAAATCTGAAAGTAAGGAGATGTCACTTAGTCTTATTTGGCCTCTGGGTAGGTCACTCAACCTCTTTGTGCCTCAGTGTCCTCATTTGTAAAATGGTGCCAGTAACAGCATCTACCTTACTGGGTTCTTGAACACACACGCGCACACACACACTTTATGGTCCTTGTAACGGTGTCTAGTACACACAGTAAGCACACAGAAGGACAGTTGCTAATACTTATGTAAGCGTGTTATTATCTAATGGTGGCCCTGGTCTTGCATTACTTCATGTACCCAAGCCTTATCTCCTTATCAAGGTGTAAGTCCCTTGAGGTCAGAGACTGCGCTCTCTTTATCTTAGAAAGTTCGAGAGACAGGAACTAGGTTCGCTATTACCACACTAGTTGTTCTATGTCTTTCTAAAAGGTTTTAGTCGTAGCTGTTTACAACAGCAATTGAACAGCTACTCTATTGTGTACAGTAGCTCACTTAACGGTTCCATTGTCTATATGAATGAGGCATTAACCCCTCCCCCCACTGCCGGGGTGCTGATGGCATTCATGCCTCTTGCCCTGAGCTTGGGTCATCAGCTTCTCTTGTGACAGCTTCCTGCTTTGAGTGCTTGCTGACTCTCCCAGCTTTTCTTCTTCAGGGGTTTCTCCTCTGCTGTCAGAGGTCTGTTAAACCTGGGAAGGCAGGAGACAATACCCCCTTGACCAGTGAAGGACAAGAGGCTCCCATCTTTCTGAGGCTCTGCCCTGAGGTATCTGCTACAGTAAGACTTCTCACACTTGAATGGGTGCCAGAATCACCTGGGGATCTAATTAAAATGCAAATTCTGGTCTGGAGGTCTGAGGTGGGACAAGATTCTGCTTTTCTAATCTGCCCCAGGGTGATGCTGGTGCTGATGGTCCATGGACTACACTTGCAGTAGGAGGCTCTACAGGGTTTCTTTTGCAAGTTCCTCAGGGGCTAAACCAGAGTTGGCCTGTAGCAGTACCCAGCACCACAGCATGCTCTGATTGGTCTTCTCTCCTTCCCTGTCTCACCTCTCTCTGGCTTCCTAGGATCACCTCCCAAGTAAACCACCTGCTCCGCACCCAGTCAGCCTCAGGAGCGCCTGCAGTGAGACAGCCCTCACTGATGTGGATCACACACAGTTATACAGAGATGGGGCTCCAGCCTGAGCCCGAGCTCCAGGCTCTTTGTGCTACACCTTCGCACCTGGTGCTATGCTGCCACTCTAGTGGTCTGGGACCGCTTTGTTTTGAGCTCAGCTGCAGATAAGTGAAAACCCAAGTAACAATGGCTTAAGCACAATAGGAACTCATCTTCCTTGTGTAAAGGCAATTCCTTAGGTATTGAGTTGATGATGTTGATGTGGTAGTTCAGGGAGTTTTAGCTGAGTGCTCTATGAGTCTCTTGGCGTTTTCGTCATGGTTGGAGAAACACCGCTACGCCTCCTGTCACCGTATCTGCATTTCAGGAGGGAGGAAGAAGACCAAAGGGCGAAAGGGTACATGCCAGTTGAGAAAGCTCTTTCCTCCTTCTACGAACTTTCTTTGAAACCCTGCAGAAAAACTCCCCCCTATATTTCAAAGGCCAGAAATTTCATGTGCCCATTGCAATTTATAAACCCTTCGGGAAAATGTACTTTTTCTGAAAAATTGGTGTGCTGCTGCCCTAGCACAATAGACTCTAGCCAATCATCCCTGTAAGAGATTAGCAAAGGTTTCAGGGGAGTTATTTTTGAAGGGCTTTATGTGATTTTTCCAAAGCTCTGTTGTGTCAAGTTGGGGGCGCAGAGAGGGAGGTGGTGGTGGCAGAGGGGGGAGGGCATTGTATCTCTGTTTTAGGCACCTTCCTAGGCACCTCCCTGGTACCATTCAAGGGTAAGATCTGGCCTGCAGGATTTGAGTTGTCAGGTGGGGACATGGCAGGGCTTTAACTCCAGGCTGGGCTGGCTTTTTCCTCAAGTATAAGAATTCAAAAATAGTTTACAACTTCCGGGACTGATTTTTCCCAAGGACCTCCATCCAGCCAATAGAAGAAATCCATATTCTTCCTATTAACATAAGCTTAACTCCATTTTCTAGTGGACCACCGATCCTTATTGTAACCCTGATCTCATTATACCAGGAGGACATCTGCCTCTTCCCAGTCTGGGTTATGCTTCAGAGCTTGAGAACATTGTCTCCCCAAGATAGATGACTAACTCAAATAATTTCTCCCTGATCTATAGTTTCGGGTCTCTTCACTCCTCCCAGCACATCGTCTCCCCAAGATAGATGACTAACTCATATAATTTCTCCCTGATCCATAGTTTCGGGTCTCTTCACTCCTCCCAGCACATCCTTCTATTGTGCTCCACATCTCAGCCAGACAGGCATTGACTTATTTAAGCAGGTATCTCATCCACTGGCTTGTGAGCATCTGCAGTTCCGTGTCTTCGTTCTTATTCTTCCAAGTGCCTGGAGGAGTCAGTTAATTAATTGATAGGTTATAGCAATGATATAACCCAGATCCCTTTTCTCCTGGAATTTGAAGTCTTTTTCTCAAAGTAGGTAGGGACTTTATGTGTTTGTTGATTGAATTAGCTATTCAAAGAATGGTAAAAATTTAAATATAGAAATGTTCTTGAACACGTTTTTCCTCTGTGTTTTGAGATCAGGCAGCTCAGTTCTACTACCTAAACTCCCTGTGTAAATTTAGGCAAATCAACCCATCTGTCCTGTTTTGCCATTTACAAAATGGAGCTAATAAAAACAATGTATGTTGAGTGCTTATTATGTGCCAGGTGCTGTTCTAAGAACTAAAGCTGTGTAAACTCAGGTAAGTTCTTTTTTTAAAGATTTATTTATTTATTTGAGAGAGCGAAAATGAGAGAGAGTACATGAGAGGGGGGAGGGTGAGAGGGAGAAGCAGGCTCCTCGCTGAGCAGGGAGCCCGATGCGGAACTCGATCCCGGGACCCTGGGATCATGACCTGAACCGAAGGCAGTTGCTTAACCAACTGAGCCACCCAGGCACCCAACTCAGGTAAGTTCTTAGCCTTGAGTTCTTATAAGGTGTAAATACATGGAAAATACTTAGCAGGATACCTGGCACATGGCAAGCTTCTGTATATGTCAGTTATAATCAGTTATAATCAGTTCTCAATCCTTGCCCACTATTAATGTTGGGTTTGAGATCTGTTTTCTGTTTGCCCCATCTATTACTTTCAACTCAGGGGAGCATCCTCCAGTCCTCCAGAACTTTCTGCCTTGTCTCTATGTTTCAACCACTCACATTGATTCCTCTGGGCTACTTGCTTCGAATTGCCCTGTTATTCTTTATCCTGCTCCTTCTCTGAAAACATTTCCTTCTCTTGACGGTGGAGGCAAAAAAGGAGTAGATATTTCAGGATTTCCAATGCTTTCTAAATTTCAAAGTCTATCTACGTAGCCTGACTGCCATTTTCTTTTCTTTCCATGTGACAATTAAAAAAAAAAATCGCAAGTGGTAAGAGTTGGGTAGAAGGCCGCCATTGTTATAATGCATTCTGTCTATGAGGTGTTTTACAGTTTATAAAGCCCTTTCACCTACATCTTACTGAAGTCTAGCAGCAACTCCAGGAGGTCCTCATTGAAATCATGGTGATACAATTGCTCATTAAGTTTCAAAGCAGGTTTTAAGGGAGGAGACAGCTGCCTTATGCAATCATCTGGTGGATTCTTAGTTTAGAATTAGTTAAGCTCTTAATTAAGCTCTGTGTGATGAGCTGAAAAGTGGGCATTGTGGGTAAGGAAGCAAGACTGTATTTTTTTTTTAAAGATTTATTTATTTATTTGAGAGAGCGAGAATGAGAGAGAGAGAGAGAGAGAGAACATGAGAGGGGGGAGGGTCAGAGGGAGAAGCAGGCTCCAGGGAGCCTGATGTGGGACTCGATCCCAGGACTCCGGGATCATGACCTGAGCCGAAGGCAGTCGCTTAACCAACTGAGCCACCCAGGCGCCCGAGACTGTATTTTTAATGATGAGCTTCTTGAGGGAAGGGGTGAGGTCTGTCACAGAGCATCACCTGGGCTCAGGGGAATAAATGCTTGTTCAATGAGTAAGGGAATGAATGGTGAGGAAGAGCTTGAACATTTCATTATTTGAATGACCACAGCCAAAATTATTCAAATTTTAAAAGAACTAAACCTATTTAGTTCTCAGTGAGTTGTCCATTGTAGTGATAATTAATTGCAGATGTGGGGACTCTTGAGTCCTCTTCAGGGGCTTGAGTTGTTCATGGGAGAGCAGGAAGAGATGATTTTGGTGAGGGAAGTCCTTGGAAGGGGTCTTTGAAAATCTGGATGCACTTTCGAAACGTACTTACAAAGGACTTACCAAGAAGGAGTTCCTGACTAGGAGACTTTGGAACGGGGAGAAATGGAGGAGATATATGAAGCAACAGAGCCAAGAATCTCTGCACACTTGTGCTTGAAGGCAGGGGATGGACCTCCTGGTTGTTTGACTTTAGAATTCTTTCACTGCGTCTTGTTTCACATTTGACCTAGTTTCCTGGGCAGCCCCCTAATGGGTCTTACTTTTTTGGGGGGGCGGGGGGAGGGGTAGGGGCGAGGGTAAAGAAGGTTCTGGAACCCTTATGAGATTCTGATGACAGTTATGCAATCCCTCTAGAAAAAAATGCACACATGCAGACAAATAGACAGCTCTGGTCCCCAAATCAGAGGACCTGGTTTAACACCTCCTGTCTCTCACCACACTTCCCAGGAGGAGGGATTAATTGTCCTTTCTTACAAATGTTCTTAATGTGCCCCATTGTTCCCCGCTTTGTCCTCTTTTTGAGAGCAATTATCACCCCACTGTCCAAATCACACTTTGTGCTATCTTGGGCTGTCTTCAGTTCAGCACTTTTGTCGTGAGCTCAGACAGCTGCTGGGGAAAGGAGGGATTATCCCTATCTCCAGTGGTCCATTATCTAGGAGCCACCTGCTTTCCACAGAACCGAGCATCGTCCTTAGCTTTGGCTGTATCTCTGGAAGCATAAAGAAAGAAGGTGAGGTTGATGCTGGAAGAATTTGCTGAGGAATTTAAAAAGCCAGCTGTAATTTATTTATTTTGGTGGTGGTGGGGGAATGGGGTCAGAAGGGAGGGAAAAGAGAGATGAATTATATAATGATTGATGGCTGATGACATCACCATGCTCTTCCTTGAATTGTACTTGTAGGAGATGATTAATCAAAGGTACTTGAGTTCCACCAAACTGTTCCCTCTCCTGACCCTCATTTTTTTTAAATTTTATTTTATTATGTTATGTTAATCACCATACATTACATCATTAGTTTTTGATGTAGTGTTCCATGATTCATTGTTTGTGAATAACACCCAGTGCTCCATTCAATATGTGCCCTATTTAATACCCATCACCAAGCTAACCCATCCCCCAACCCCCCCTCCTGACCCTCATTTTAATTTTGCCATAGTGCTCTACCAGGTTATTTTGCTTATACTGATTCCCAAAGTCGAGTGTTTTTGGCCAGTAGAGACAAGGCACGAAGCAAACTTTTATTACTTCCCTTCTGCTGGGTCTCTTGTATAAGTTCCCCCAGATGGGCTTTTTCCTTCCTGAGCTATTGATTGGCTGCCTTTGTCACAGGCTCAGTGATTTCGGATTTCCTGTTGCTGAAAAAAAAAAAAAGAGAAAGAAATAAAGAAGAGTTGTTGGTTGAGGCCTTCCTCAGAGACACTTGGGGCCGTCCCCTGAGTTCACCGTTCCTACTCTTTTGTTTACCTTTATAAAGATAACTTGAAGACATATAGAACACATCAATAGAGCCACCCACATTTGCAGTGAAAGCTTATTTTTAATGAGAATAATTATGCTAGAATATTCATTCAAGCAATGCTTACTAGGATCCGCCATGCACAAGGTGCTGTACTTACTTCAAGGAAACAAACTGTTGAAAATGTTCGCTGTTAGCTTTTGTGTTATTGGTATGTGAAGAACGCTGGGCGAGCCCAGCAGATGTTCCCATGCTTCTTTCTTCCTATCCCTCTTCCAGATGATGTAGGATCTAGACTCCCTTTGCTTTATGTATCACCTCTAAACTTGAATTGCCACCTTGTGTTGGTCCATCTATTTGGAATCTACACCTCTTTGTACCTCAGGAGCATTTTACTTTTTCTGGTATGTTTTTCAGTTTGCTTGCTTGGCTTGAAGGTAGCCATTAGTTAGCTACTTTAAATTTTACTTTGCTAACATGCAGTAATAGAAATATCACATTTCTAGCTTTTCTTGGTGTCACCTCAATACTCAGCATGGTCTCTCAAGTTTATTGAACCACCCAGGGTCAGAAATATGAGCTCGACTTTTTGTTGGGCTTGACCTATTGACCCAGGAGAGCAGCTGGTGTGGTTCCTACAGCTGCCCAGGCTTGTGGAGCTTTTTACCCAAAGGAGCTCCCTTTTATGGACTTCTCTGGGAGGAGGGCTATTCCTGAATGGATTTCTCTCTGAAGGCTCTACAAGGCCTGGCAGAGAAAACAATGATAAGGAGAAGACAAACAGAGAGCTGAAGGATTACCTCACAAGAACAACACATCAACAATGAGGAAAACTGCTTTGAAGTGAAGTGAACCCCTGAACTTTATTAGTTGTTCTACCGCAACTGGAGGGAAAACATAGAGCACAGACTCTTTCAGGTTGTGAGGGAGAGGCTGTTTCCCTGAGGGTGATACTGTGGCAGGGGAGATGTTAGTGCATTTGGGCATGGCTGACTGAGGGCCTTTGTTAGGAATTATCCAGAGATGCCAGTTGTCCAGCAATCTAGACTCCCCCCCGCCCCCCCACACTCTCTCTCTCACTCCTTGCACTCCTCTGAGATCTATTCAAATGCCCACGAAAGCCCTTATCTGCTGATCACATTATGCTGAGTTAATCTGCTTCCCCTGACTACAGAGCTCTTCCAAGATAAGGACCTTTTCCTATTTTCTCTGAATCCCCAGGGCCTGGCCTAATGTAGAGCCCAATAAACACCAATTAAATGCTGCCATTGCATCCTACACCCACTGCCATCCAGCGCTCTTACACAATGTGGTTAATTCTCTCCACTTCCCTGCCTCCCCTGCTCCGTTGAGCACTTAGGAGACCGGGGACCATTTCTAAGCACTTTGTCTTCGCAAGACCTGCAGGAGTGCCCAGGGCCTAGGAGGCTAACTACTATGTGGTGTTTGTAGTGTGCATGTGAAGCAGAGACTAACCAGGGTGGTCGCCCTGGCCCTGCCCCCACCATGGCTGACATGTGAAGAGAGTCACCTTACCTTGCCGGGCCTATAAAACCGTCTTTATGGATCTGAAATATTCTATAAAAAGCTGAAATCTGGGCAGCTATTCTGGAGATCCCTGGTGGGATAAACTGCAGAAATCATTAAGAGTTAGAAGGCCTGGATTCTAGTTCTCAACTAATTGACTGATGGCCTTGGGTAAGCCCCAAAACACGGTGGCAATAATACTCATAATGTTTACCTCATAGAGTGTTTATTTTTTATATTTATATTGACTATTTTATTTATTTATTTATTTTAAAGATTTTATTTATTTATTTGAGAGAGAGAGAGAGAATGAGAGATAGAGAGCATGAGAGGGAAGAGGGTCAGAGGGAGAAGCAGACTCCCCGCTGAGCAGGGAGCCCGATGTGGGACTCGATGCCGGGACTCCAGGATCATGACCTGAGCCGAAGGCAGTCGCCCAACCAACTGAGCCACCCAGGCGCCCCATTTATATTGACTATTTTAAAGAAATATAAAAGTAATATGTGCTTGTGATAAGTACTATATGATAGAAGAAAATAGGATGAAAAATCAAAGTTCCATCCTTCTCCCCCCATCAACCTCTCTCACACGGGGTCTACCTGCCGCTCACCCGGGTCTTTTGGCGATGTGGTGAAATCAAATGACTTAGCCTAGAAATGAAGTGGTGTGTAAACATAGGGTACTCCACATAGATGCCAAGTATTGTCATTACTACTACTGTTAGTAGTAGTGGTGGTGGTTGGAGATAAAGAATTTGTATTTGAGAATTCCAAAGTGAGCTAGCTGGGAGATAGGGGGATGTATTTTAATAGCAATGCCACCTGTGGGAATAATGTTCTCTTGCAAATCCCCTGATGGCTTCAAAATGTCCACTGCTGAACCCTTCCAGGTTAGGAGGCAGGAGGAATGCGTGGCGATTTGGAGTGTGGGGGTCAGAATGCTTGCGGCAGACCCTGCTGCACCACTTCACACTATGGCATCTCTGGAAAGTGCCATGACCTTTGAGCCCAACTCTATTCCTCTGGAAAATGGAGATAATGAAAATATGCTCCTGGGTGGCTCAGTCATTAAGCATCTGCCTTCGGCTCAGGTCATGATCCCAGGGTCCTGGGATCGAGCCCTGCATCGGACTCCCTGCTTGGCGGGAAGCCTGCTTCTCTCTCTCCCACTCCCGCTGCTTGTGTTCTTGCTCTAGCTGTCTCTCTCTCTCTCTCTCTCTGTCAAATAAATAAATAAAATCTTAAAAAGAAAAAGAAAGTATGCTCCTCACAGGATTGAGTTGAGTATACATGAAGCACTTAGCACAGGTCCTGATATATAGTGAGTGCTCAATAAATGTTAGTGTATGATTAGTGAATCCCTGGACAGATGGCCATAGGAGAGCTGCCCGAAAAGATATTTGCCAGTTATATCTACTTTGAAACAAACTGTTCTGGGATTCAGTGCCTCCTGATGGTTCAGCAAACATTCAGAAGAAGAGATTCCAGGTTTCTTGCATTTAAAAACACCCTTCCCTGAATCAATAAGGACCCTCTTGGCATTTCCCATTTTCTTTACTTGAGCATCTCACTCTCCTGCACAGGATACCACCATGTATAGTCATCAGGTGTAAATCCCGATTTATGAGTCTGAAACCCAATGAGAATTCATTCCTTGAGCAAATGTACCCAGAACTTGCTTTGGAGAGAATCAAAGGCCACCTTGCAAGATGGCCTCTTTTTTATTATTACTATTTTTTTAAAATTTTTATAAATGTTTAAAAAGGTCTTATTTATTTGTCAAAGAGAGAGAGAGAGAGAGCACAAGCAGGGGGAGTGGGAGAGGGAGAAGCAGGCTCCCCTCTGAGCAGGGAGCCCAATGCGGGGCTCCATCCCAGGACCCCGGGATCATGACCCGAGCCAAAGGTAGACACTTAACTGACTGAACCACCCAGGCATCCCTATTTTTATTTTTTCATAAAAACATAAATTGACAAATGGGTAATACCATATATCAGTGTGACAGCATTCCTAATTAATTTATTGGCTTTGGTGCATACAACATGGGTTTTCTTACTAAAAATGTTCAGCTGGAAGCATGTCTTCTGCTCCTTGGATTTCCCATTAGGTTTACAAATAAAACTGTTGCCCTGACTGATGCCTTCTGGGAAGCTTCTCTGCCTTTTAAATATTCTCTATCAATCTCCCTGCTATTTAAACTGGTTCTTAAAGATTTTATTTATTTATTTGAGAAAGAGAGTGAGAGAGAGCACAAGCAGGGGGAGAGGCAGAGGGAGAGGGAAGAGAAGATTCCCCGCTGAACAGGGATTCCGATGTGGGGCTCCATCCCTGGACCCTGGGATCATGATCTAAGCCAAAGACAGATGCTTAACCTACTGAGCCACCCAGGTGTCCCTCCCCCTGAAGTTTAAAATAGTTTCTTTCCCTTACAATTTAGCTGTCAGGGGGCATGGCCTTTGCTTAGAGTTTGGGGGGTGGTGGGTGGGGTGTTCAGAAAGATGGCAGGGGAGGGGCAGTTTCTGCAGCCCCCAGCATTCCCTGGTGGAAGTCCTATGATGTGACATCCCAAGGACACTAGGTGTTTATTTATTCTTGGTTTCTAGGCTTCAGTGGGGGTTATTTTCACATTGTTTCCTGTGGGCTCCCCTTGGCCTCACATCAATTCTGCCTGATGCCCACAACTTCCAGGTCTGTTTTGACACACAGTATGGGTCTGGGAACCCCACAATGTCCTAAAAACATTTACTTGACCTGACAGGGCCATCTTTCTCTTTTCTGGTGAAATGAGGCCTGCCAGAACATAAGGGCTTGAGGACTTTGGACCTTCTTAACACTGTCAAAGTTTAGATTCCAAATGTAAATCTTGCTGTGGTTTCCTTCCCTAATTTCTTTGTCTTGAGAATCTATGCTCTTTGGCTAACAGCAAAGGGCTGGTTGGTTGCCTGCCTTTACAGTTTGGTCCTAAGGTCCATGGAAATCTGAGATCAGCTGTGAAGTATGCTCCTTGGAGGGAACAGAGCCCTGAAACCCAGCTTTGCAACCATTGTGGCTTGTGGTGAAGTGTCTTGGGCATGCTGGACAGGGATTTAGACCAGAACGTGGAGAGGGGATGTTCACCTGCATTTCCTGGAAGGCCGAGCAGAGAAGCCGCAGAAGACAGCCTGGGCTTGGCTCTGAATGCCAAATAGGCGCTGACTCCAAGCCTTCCCCACGGCTGTCCTGAGATAGCACCCAAAGGAATCAGCCATTAAAATGAGTGGCTTAGGCAGTGCTCCCCATCTTTTGCCCCCTTTTGGGAAATGTGTGAACACTGTGGACAGGCCCCCCCGGAGCATGCATCACCTTGCTCGACACTGTGCACTGGAGACTTATTTCTATCTCAGGGAGACCTGCCGGACTGAAACGTCCAGGGCTATCCTATCTTGAACGCCAAATGCATCATGCAGGTCATTTCCTTGCCTTTGACGCGGTATCTGCTCTCCTGTGAGCCATGTTTATGCACTTTGAGCAGTCTTGGTTAAATCGCAAAGCCAAATGGTCATCAGATGCAGGAAGCACCCGGTCACTTGGCACTGAGGAAAACTTAATACAGCCATAAACATTTTATGCGGGTCTTTACCACTGTTGTTTAATTAAGTCTCACATTACAGTGCTCTGGGATTGCAGCACTGTGCAGCTGGGTGACAGATGGGTGGGCTAGGAACAAAAAGCAACCATGAGGAGTTCAGTGAGTCTGAAAGAGAACCAGCTTGGGAATTGGGCAGACCAGGGCTTGAATCTTGGCTCTGTCCTGTAAGTGAGTGCCTGGACCTCTCAGAACCTTGCTTCCCTCGTCTGCAAAATGGGGTCAGTACAACAGAAACTCTTGAAAGGTGAAGATTTATTAAACAGTGTGTAGAAGGTAATTTCCGGGAGCTCACCACTTGGGTATGGAGGAGAATGCCTGACTCGAGGTACATGTGTTATCCCAGTGTTGGTCTCAGTCCTGGCATAGGACTGGCGCTTGTGTTTCATGTAGTTTGTTTGCAGGTTTGTTCCTCCTGATTTGAGTTTCCTAGTTTCAGATTCAGGGCTTGGCAATGCTGACAAAACGCTGGTCTCACTTCTTTGTACAGAAGTTTTTGCGGATCTACAGGGGGCACAGATGTGGGTCCCTGGATCCATCCTCTATTTTATTGCTGGAGGTTGCTGTGATCAGACCCCTCCTGTCTGAGAGAGGCAGCTGGCTGTGCTGGAAGGTTCTGTAGGATAAGAACAGGTGAAACCAACAGGCCTGTGTAAGGTTTGAACCCTGGCCTTGTTGTTTTCATGTGTGTAACAACTAAGTTGGGGGCATAAAGGCATAATTCAGGAAATCCCCATTTCCAAGTACTTCTTTTTGTTGTGTGGATTCAGATATAAAGGGTCAAGGAAATTAAGAAGGGAAAATTAAATTCATGAAACAGATAAATAAAAGGTCTTGATTATCTATCTATCTATCTTTCTATCATCTATTATAGATAATAATAGAGACTCACAGTGTCTAGAAGGATGTTTGTTTATATACATCCCTTATCATGGAGAAAAAAACACTCATTGTTGGGTCATCTCCTTAAGTGAGATTCAAAGCTCCTTTGTCTCTATCTACTTGTTGTTCATCTGTTCATCATCTGTCCATTGTCCATCTGTCTGTCCATCCACCCATCCATCCATCCATCCATCTGCACCTACTATATTCAAGGGACAGTGAAGGCTGAGAGGTTGTAAGTACCATACTTACCTTTTGTATGGAGCCAGGTTAGGGTAATGCTTTAGTTCTTTGGTTTAGGAGTTCGACAGACAGCCTTGGGTTTATAGTCCTACTCTTCATTGACTCCCTCAGGAAACTTCAGTAGGTTGTTTACCTATTGAAGCACCAGTTTCCTCATCAGAAAAATGAGGACAAGAATATCCTTTCGTGAGGAACAAAGGAAATAATATATGGAAGTGTTTTGCCTTGGGTTGGAAATGTATTAAATCCTCATAAAAGTAAGTGACACATTGTGTGATGATAGTTAATGCTCACTAAATAAAATACAATTGCATAATTGGTCCATCAGTGAAGACAAAGCACCTCTGAAATGCTTACGTATTGTTTAGCTTGCAAAAATTCAGCATGGGTACAAGTTTCAGGCCCACAACCTATGTATATGCATGTGCATATCCATGCTTTGTGTGTGTGTGTGTGTGTGTGTGTGTGTGCGTGTGTGTGTGTGTACATGAGTAATCAAGGAATGCATACTCTGTGGAACAAAGTTTCCCTACAGGCTTCTGGTGACAAATTCGATATTCATTTAGATTCTCAGGTGAGAACTTTAGACAGTATTACCTTCCTCCCCAACACCAGTTTTATAAACTATAAAGCCTTTGGGAATCTGTATTTCAGTTGTATGCCTTATATGGTCTTTGCTATTGGTAGTTCCTGATGTTGTCTTGGTTGAGACCATTTCGTTTTTTTGTGATGAAACTTGTCTTCTGTTCTTGGAATGCCAGTGATTATAGCTATTAGCAATTTGTTGCCTTTAGTTATTGGGTATCCTTTCTTAATACCCTTATTTCTCACTATCCTTATTCCTATCATGGTTTTATTCAGACTCTTCACGTGCATCTTATAAAGTAAATTTAAAAACCCTTAGTATTCAGGCAAATGAAAAAGGGGAGATTTAACTTTCTGGAAGTAGGGGGCGATTTTCATGTCTTGATATAGGAGACTCTGGAAGAGGCTCTGTCTTCAGCTGGAAACCGATTTGTCCTGGTTTAATCATTGCTGGAGGGAAGGCCCTGGCTCTCATACCAAATATTTCCCACTTATGCTTACCAGGTTGGTTGTGACAGATATTTTATCTCAAGTGTCTTCATAGAAAATCTTAATGGCGTCTCTAGAAAACTATTTAATAGCATCTGGAAGCACAGATCAAAGATATGATACAGGAAATAAAGCAAACCAGGAGAATGAAACAAGCCTGGGACATGGCATTTTAGACCCTGATGAGGAGTGGATAATGATGCTTCTAGCCTAACTGTGGGGCTTGGGATTAGGGAAAATAAGCTAGGGAAATAGACCACCCAGGCTGAGATGGGTAAGTGTTCATTCCTGTTTTACAATTTGAAGTGTAATGAAAATTAATTTCTCAGGAGAGCATCAGTTCCTTTGTGTAAGAGAATAACAGCGGGTCAGATGTGTCACATAAAACCCACTCTCAATGACTTGGTTCTGTGCCGAGGTTCACAGCACGGGAATGCCACCTCCCTGGCCCTCCAGAATGTTGACAAGAGGCAGAACTGAAGACCAGGGAGCCTGGAGGTGGCATCTCCTGGAGTCTGTGTTTTAGGCCTCACTGATCAAAGTAGCCTGGCCGTATCCTTTTAAGTCACAGACAAGATGGAAAAGGGCCAGAGTTCAGGCTGAGGCAAACGTAGCTGAGTCAGAAGGAATTCCATTGACAAGTTAAGGAATAGCAATTCCTCTGATACTCAATGTGCAGCCGAGGATAAAGAAGATACTGGAAATGTGTGCAAGGAGCCATATGCAAGAATGTTCATAGTGGCACAAAAACTTTGGAATTAACTTAAATGTCTATCAAGAGGAGACTGGACAAATGAATTGGGCTGCATTTATGCAGTGGAATAATGGACAGTGATGACTAGGGAATAGATGAGCTCAAGTATTAGCACGGATGACTTGCAACTCTACAATGCCGAGCAAAAGAGCATAGTGAAGAAAATATGTGGTATGAAATCATTTAGATAAATTTCAAGAAAGTATAGAACAATACTATGTATTGTGTTTGGATGGTTATGTGTGTGTGTGTGTGTGTGTGTGTGTGCGTGTGTGTAGAAAAGTATTTAAAAATGCATGGGAATAAGAAAAACCCAATTTAGTTTAGTTTAGTGGTTATCTTTGGGGAGTTGGGGAGAGGGGTATCACCAGGAAGTTCGGGGACACATGAGGTATCAATTGTGTGGATGTCTTATCCTTTAAGGCAGGCAGTAGGTACCCATGTGTTTTATAATATTACTCTTTCTAGATTTTTTGTAAGTCTGCAATATTTCATGACAGCTTAGGCACATCCTCCTTTTGCATGCAGAATGTGTTGAGAGTCAAGAGGGAAGCTTTGCTCAGGGAGGAATCTTGGAGGGTTACCAAGAAAGCTAAAGTGATGCCATGCTTTGCAAGAATAGGTGCTTCATGTGTATTTGCTGACTTAATGAAGGCTGGGAAGGAAAGAATACAGAGTCAGAAAGTTCTAGAGAAGGTTGAATGAGATGAAAGGCGTCTGGGGAGAAGAAAGTTTGGAGCCGGCAATGTGTGGAAAGTAGCAGCACATGCAATAAAACAAAGCAGGAAGATCAGCGAGCTGGACAGGTGCTGTGAACACCAGCCAAATGCCCCACTTCCTTGGCTCCAGAGGTTGGGAAGGATTTTTACTGCGCTGTGAATTCCTGGTGCCAGAAGGTCGTCTTCTAGGTGCTACCTGTCATTATGCCTTAAGTGGTTTCTTAAGAAATTATTCTTGCAAGGGAAAGGGGGAAAGAAAATGAGTTTGAGTTTGTCCCTACAAGAAAGTAATCAGAAGATGGTGACCAGTGTTATGATTAATGAACTGCTGTATATTAACCATTGGTACACGATGGGTTTTGGGGAGGCATACCATATGTCTTCATTATTATTATTTCTTTGCTTGAGTGATTTATTCTCCTGGACTCTGAGAACACAAGTGAGGCTTTTAGAGTTAGCAGGCAGGAAAATGTCCATTTTTTACCCTACTTAAAACCGGTTACTCAACAAAGCCCACTGGTACCCTGAGCCCCTTTGATGTTGATCAGTAGACGTTGCAAATGTATCAGACAAATTCATTTTTTTTAAAGATTTATTTATTTGACAGACAGAGACACAGTGAGAGAGGGAACACAAGCAGGGGGAGTGGGAGGGGGAGAAGCAAGCTGCTGGCTGAGCAAGGAGCCCGACGCGGGGCTCAATCCGGGGACACTGAGATCATGACCCGAGCCGAAGGCAGACGCTTAACGACTGAGCCACCCAGGCACCCCAGACAAATTCATTTTTAACTGCTCACTGAGGGCTTTGTGATTATCATCTAGTTGTTGTTCTAGCCATTTGGACAGACCTTTACTGAACAATGTTGAATTACAGAACGGAGGCCAGCTCTGTCCATTCCTTATGTCAGGTTGGAGTAAACCCTGGACTCAAAGCTCGTGGAATTCTGGGGCTGAGGGTGTCTCTGCCTGTGCTCCCTCTTGTTATGTTGTCTAATTTAAACATTATTTTTAGTTCGCCTTCTTCCCCCTCCCTTGCCTTGAGCCTCCATGGCTCAAACTAGTAAAGGTAGTTTTGAGGAAGGAAATGCAAAATAGCAAGAGATAGCACTGCTTGCTTTCTAGGTTAAAAAGACTATTTGGGGCAAATGAAGTTCTGTCTCTCTAATGACATTATTTAGTTTTGCATCCTATTTTAAGTCGGAGGGTGAAGTGAGCCAGATCTCTTTCCAGCCATTCTTGACTCTTTAATTCAGGTAGGGGCTCCCTCAACAGGGCTTTTATGTCCCAGTGGAATGCAAGGCTATTTTAGGAAATCCTTGCTGGATTGAGAAAAAGTGTGTAGTATAATTATGGTGACCAAACCATGTGCCCCAGATTTTCCAGGATGGTCTGTAATTCATGTTGTTTGAGGCTTTTTCAACAAAGGCAGTTTATTTTGTGTGTATCAACACAGAGTCTGATAAATGTATGTGCATATAATATATATGTACCTCCCCTCCCCCCCGCCCCCACACATACGCTTATGATTTGTGGGTTTATTTGCATGAAGTCTTCTTTAGGATCTTGTGGCTTCAGAACATGTGATCCAGCCAGTACTGTAGAAATAGCTAAGGACCTGAGCAGTCTTGAACAAGTCAGTTCCTGTCATTGGGTTTTCTTGGTTCCCCGCCACCCAGCACACAGCAGGATCTCAGTAACTGTGCTGGACAGGACCAAGTGTCAGGCCCTTCTGAAATTCTCTCTGGGTCTTTGTCCTTTCTTCCTGTCCCCTGTACTTGCCTCAGTTTTCACCTTATGTAATAGCTCACTGTTGTCTTACACATCTCTCTCATGCTCTGCAAGAGATCAGGGGCTGGAATGGTCTTTACATTCGTTATCACCATTGGTTAGCACAGTGCCAGGCAGATATACAATAAAAAAATGACTGGAAGGAAAGGTACCAAAAAGATAACAATGATGAGACAATGGGGGATATGCTATTCTTTATATACTTTTTCAAGTTTTCCTCCTTTCTTTTAACCAGCAATAGGTATTACTTAAAGAATCAGAAAAATAAAAACAATAAATGGTATTTTTTTTTCCTCTGAGCACTCAGGATCAGAGAGGGATCTGAGGAGCATGGTGAGCAGATTTCCATGCTGAAGACTGTTGCAGCATCCTCTGCCTCAGCTCCTGACATGTGGGAGCAGCTGACTCCTCCTTCAGCTCTCCCGCAAACCAGGCCATGCCACTGGGACAGACGGCCATGTGGGTGTCAGGGCTGAGGGCTCAGTCTCCTGTGGGCTGTCCCCTTCCAGGGGATGATTTGAGCTGTGTCATGGTAATCAAGCACAAGTCAACTGAATGCTTCATGTACTAAATGTCCCAGCAGCTAGCAGTCACTCAGGATTCTCGACCTCCGCCTGTGCCTTCACTGGGGGCTGAGCTTGAGTGATGGGCCATGCCCTAAGTGGAAAGGCTGTGTAAGAATGTGGTTTTTTGAGATAGGATGTGGATTGTCTCCAATGGTGGGGAAAAGAAGGCCTTCCAGGGAAGGAAGCAACTTGTAGAAGGGCATGGTAGTGGGAGTAAGGTTGGCCTGTGTGTTTAGTGTTAGGGGGTAGCAGGGAAGTGGGTGACAGGTGGGAACAGGGAAGAAAATGTGCAATCTAGAATGGAAGGTGCTAAATTAGGAAGACTGGGAAATTAGAATGGAGAACTGGGGATGGGTCAGGTGTGGAAGGGCCGCGAGAACAGGACAAAGGCATAGCCTTGAGCTGGTTGGTGGTGAGGACCCATTGTGAGGCTCTCAGGGGAGGAGGTAATGTAATCTAACTCCTCAGGGCTACAGATTCTTCCCATAGATCAGAATGAGCCATGAAAATGGTTAAGAACGTGGGCTCTGGGTGATGCTACCTGGGTTGATTCCTGGTTCCAAGTTGATATTACCCATCTGCAAAATGGGAATAATGATAGCCCCTTCTCACAGAATTGCTCAGGGGCCAAAATAGCTAATTCATGTAAAATATTTAGTACAAAGCCTGGTACATCTCAGGAGCCTAATAATCATAATTTTTTTATTAATTTTTTATTGTTATGTTAATCACCATACATTACATCATTAGCTTTTGATGTAGTGTTCCATGATTCATTGTTTGTGTATAACACCCAGTACTCCACGCAGAATGTGCCCTCTTTAATACCCATCCCCAGGCTAACCCATCCCCCCACCCCCCTCCCCTGTAGAACCCTCAGTTTGTTTTTCAGAGTCCATTGTCTCTCATGGTTTGTCTCCCCCTCCGACTTACTCCCCTTCATTTTTCCCCTCCTGCTATCTTCTTCTTCTTTTTCTTTTTTCTTAACATATGTTGCATTATTTGTTTCAGAAGTATAGATCTGTGATTCAACAGTCTTGCACAATTCACAGCGCTCACCATAGCACATACCCTACCCAATGTCCATCCCTCCCACCCCCCACCATTCCAGCAACACTCAGTTTGTTTCTCAGGAGCCTAATAAATAGCTGTCATATGCAAATTAATATTAATACTCATTCGATCAGTATGGGAAGATGGTAATAAGTTTGAGAAACCAACTATTAAAAACAACTAGAAATTATTCCATTAAAGGAGTGAGCTTGAAAATCTTTTAGTATCTTTGTTGGAAATTCCCATCCCACAGTCTGGCTTTATTTACTGTCACTTAGCTTTTGTGAAATATTTACATTGGCAGGTTACTCAACTATAATTTCTGTTCGTTATCCCCCTAAGGTTGGTGAGGAAGATTAGTTTGTTTATCTTATATTGCAGAATACAGACATAGATATAAATACGATGATATTTAATTACAACATCTCTTCCGTTAGCATTTACCACAGTTATCAGAGCTTCTGTGGGGTAACACAGCGAGGTAAGGGGATGATGGTGGTCAGGCTCTTCTGTGCTACGAAGAAGAAGATAGTGAACAATTCAAAGAGACAGGGTGGTTTCTTCTTGGCCAGATATAAGGCCCAGTCCTTGAAGAAAGTTAGGAATGACTGGAATTGCTAAAACAGGACTGGCAAAGCAAATCAAATACTTCGCACTCTTCAGAACCTTAGTTATTCCTTTGGATGCTGTAGCTTAAGTTATCCCTAATGAAAATGTAACTACCTTTGGGAGGGATACTATTTTTGTGCCATTATCAGTGGACTTCTTAGGTGGAGAATTATAATCCAAGCCAGAGGACAACATTCCCAAGCTCAGCTGCCACTGTGACATTCCTATGTGCTGGATATACGTGACTCCTTTTAATTGATAACAATGGTGAGCTGAGAAGGTCCCCTGGGGGATATGACTCATGGTGAGTCAGGTGCACATGGAGGTTGGATCCAACCCTGTTGTCTTTTGCCAAAAGGTCTTTACCATGCTCCAGCTGGAATACCAGTGGAATTGTGTAATGTGGATCTGATGGAAGGAAAAGCATTCTTTTTTTTTAAAAGATTTTATTTATTTATTCATGAGAGACAGAGAGAGGGAGAGAGGGAGAGAGAGAGGCAGAGGGAGAAGCAGGCTCCCAAGGAGCAGGGAGCCCAATGAGGGACTCGATCCCAGGACTCTGGGATCATGACCTGAGCCAAAGGCAGACGCTTAACCATCTGAGCCACCCAGGCACCCAGAAGGAAAGCCATTCTACGCCAATGGTCTCTTGGGCTACCTGGCAGCACCAGTTAGCACTGAAGTGGTTGGCCCCAGGGCCAGTGTGCTGGTTCACCACACATATGAGGACAGTAGCTCAGGTGGGCTGTGATCCATGGTTGCTATTTGGTCTGTGGATCCCAGAGAGGAGGGTGTGGAAGAGGGGCTTAAAAGAGAAGGAGAAGGGCACCAAACCTAGCCCTGTGCCTGTCACTGTTTTGCTCAGGGCACAGCCTTAACATTGGTGCTTCCCAGATCCCACCTTTTTCCCATACATGATGGCTGGTCCTTTCCGGAAATGAGCTAAGTGCCTGTGCGGGGCTTCAAACCACAGCCCATGGGACTGCATCTTGTGTCCTCCTCTCTGACCCACGCTAGGCTCCTTTCAGGGAGAGAGGCCCTTGGTAGGGGGAAAAGAATGACTTCCTCTCCTTTTGCTTCTAGAAATATGTTGTACCCCAGGGTCGAGCCCTTTGCATTTGGCCCCTTAGGTGGGTCATGTCTGTTGGTCCTTTTCCTGATATGTGTCCATTTCCCTTCCTCTAGAAATAGCATTCCAGTTTTTCTTTGGATCGGCATCCCTTCCTCAGTCTTAGCCCACGTGGGCCAGATGGGGCTGTATCCACCTCCTAAACCCCCATGCACATGCATGCGTATGTGCGTGTGTGTGACCTAGGCCTGGTTGACTGGCATCACTGTGCTTGGTTCAGAGATGGACATATCAGACTGGACGACTGGGCATTAGTTCTGGGGTTTTTAACATCACCATCTCCAAAGAGATGCTTTTTTTCTCCTGGGGTTGCTAACTTGGTAAATGGATGTAGACTTGGAATTCCTGGTAGAAATCTAAGGGAGCAGGTAAGAAGAGCTTGCCCAGAAAATACAGTAAAACTAAGAGATAGAGAGAGACATGTTCCCGAAGACATCATTCAAGTGCCTGGATCCAACTGTGCCTGAAGACACGATATAGATGTTTTTTCTTTTAGTTACAGAGCAGAATAAATTATCTTTTTTGTTTGAGCTGTTTTGAACTGGTGTGTGTATTACTTACAGCCTAGAAAATCTTGGATAATAAAGGCCACATTCTGGATTATCAAAAGTTGTACAATTAAATTTATAAACTATATTTTCCTGAGTACCTTTACATGTTGTCTCTGATATACCAGCAGCCAGCCACACCTCCAGGACTACAACAGTCCTAGGTGGCAGGAGGGGTGGTACTTTCCCATCTCTAGCACCTGTGGCTATTGGTTGGGATGTAGAAGAGAGAGTCCGAGGGAACATTCAGCTGAAGAGCTATCGTGAACCAAGATTTTCCAGATAACTTCCATTTTCTCTGTTTGTATTCTGTAACAGTGAAAAATCCCCAGGCAAATATTGGGACTCTGGGTTATGTTGAAAGGGCATAAAAACCATCTGCTGAAATGAAAGTCAAGTGTATCCTGAGTGGTGCTTTCAGGGATCTGAAACATTTCAGAAGAATATTACAAAGTTCTGAACTCACCCTTTTAGCACTTCTCTGGACCCTAGAGTGCTCCTCATCCAACTCCCTCATTTCAGAGGAGGCAAGATTCAGCAAGACAAGGGAGTTTCGGTAAGGCCTCACAGCTAAAGTAGTTGTAGACTATTATCCCTGAGAGAGAGACCCTCTGATTTCCTCATGGAGACCAGAGACTAGATGCTTTGCTTCCTGTATTAGGACTCTCCAGTTGCAAGTGACAGATAACAACTGAAACTAGCAAGAGAGGACTTTATTGCTGTCACAGCTGCATAGTCCAGGATCACAGTCTAACTCCAGGTAAGGATGGATCCAGGAATTCATAATTACAGCATAAAGACAGAGTCTTTTTTCCTCTGTATTAATGGCACTTCTTTCCCCTGTGGTGGCTTTAATTCTCCAGCAGATTCTTTCCCCCTAGTGGCTTCTGGCAGCAGGAAGATTTTATTCTATCCTATTAGTCATTCTAGGTGATAAAGAGCTTCTACTTTCCAATAGTTCCAGCAGATTCCCAGGGCTCATGTTCACTGGCTCAGAGAGGGTCACCCTGCAGTCAGCACGCCCAGGGATTGACGGTGCTGTGAGCATCATGGGGCCGCTCCAGGCTTCAGCAGCTCAGGGATGGGTGGGCTCCACTCAAACCAGCTGGATGGGCCAGGATGGGGGAGGGGTGGCCAAACGGAATATGCTGTTGCTCGCCAGGGGAGGAAACAATAGTTGCCCACTACCCTCACCTTGAGCCAGGAGAGGGTCTGGGGGATGCCAGAGCTTTTATGTGGGGGCTAAGTCCCCTGGCTCAGTAACAGCATCTGGCCCTAGGCTGGCAAGTTGCCCTTTCAACTCAGCAGTGTGACCTCTGAGGTTTTACTTAACTGTGGAGATGAGGTTTCCCAGCAGGAGTATCAGTTTGGCCATTTCTAGTGGCCTTGCCTCTGATAAATATCCCCATCTTGGCTGTGCGCCTCCATTTTCTGGCCATGGTAGGGCACTCCGCCAAGCATATCTCAGACAAATATCTGTATTGTTTGTGGCGTGATTGTGACTTCCTGTCTTCCAATTTAGTTTTCTCACTTGCTTCTCACTGTCTGGGTCATTTGATATTACATCTGGTGCTTCCTGTTTTTTAAGTCTCCGACTCTAGTCATCCAACTGAAGAAACCAGGGGTCAACTTCTTCATAAGTGATGCCCGCTTTAGTCACTTGTTTTGGTATACCAATTGACATTTGCGTAAGGAAAGCTGTCAGGTGTCTGCTGGTTTTCTCAGCCTCATATACTTCCCTATTTATGAGTTTTTGTTTTTCAGACATTGGGACTTTCTCTCCCTTGTGTGGACGTGGTGGTGGGGGGAGGGGCGACCATTCGATGATGGCTTTCTCTCCCTGAACGAGCTCCCTGCCCCATCAGGGTCCTGAGTCCCATGGGTCCACCTCTCAGAACAAGGCTGCTTTGGGCGTGACACACTGAGCCAAACTCCTGGTGCCTCCCCTCTCTCCTTTCCCAATCCTGGAGTTCACTGGCCTCCCTTTTCCTCTCAGCCTCAAAGGGGTCAGCTCTGATGAAAAGCCTTTATTTAGTCAGGCCAGCAAAAAAACTACTAAAAGCAGATTTGCTTATTCTTGCCCAACAGAGAAAAACGTTTTAGTCACTAAAATTTGCCCTTCATTTAACCTTTGTTTCCCCAGGATGGCCTGACTTGGGAGGAAGGGAATAGAGCCCTAAGACATTTATATCAAGGAATAGACTATTTATGATATCACTTGCACAGCTTCCTGGCCCTCTGGGGAGAAGAGATTTGCTAGCCTGAGCTGTCCCAGACTTACATCATTTCTTTCTTGGTCAAGGTAAGAGGGATACATTCAGGGAATTTTCCGAGATAACGGGGAGAGCAGAGATTTATTCTACCTTAAGGGTAATGGCAGCTTTTGCGGGGTCTTGAGGAATCTGTAAAAACATGGAAACCTGCACTTGAAACTTGACATTCTGCTCCATCTCTGTAGGAAGCCTTCACTGAACAAGGGAACAGGTGGACACAGCAGCTGTGAAGAATTAGGGCATCACTGTGAGCAGGTCTACTGGTGTCTCCTGAGGCTATAGTTGAACTCACAAAGGCTCAGTGCCCAGAGGAAAGACTCTGACCCCTCTGGTTCTTAGAGACATGAGGGGCAGAGGCCAAATGTTCCCTCATCCTACCTCACCTCAGGCCTAGGGACCACTGGGGCTTGGAAAATGCCAGGGCCTTTGGTGTTTCTGGCAAGCTTGGCACAAGGGTGAGGAAAATCCTTTCCTGTCTCTGAATCCTCCTGTCACTGTCTTTTCTCTGGGTGACCATAGAGGGGTGTGTGACCATCTGGCCGATCCTGTACTTCTGCATTTGTGAGATGTGCATAATCCACCACGCGGATTCAGCCCTTTATATTCCTCAGTCAGACCTCACTGAAGAAGGCAGGACTGCTAAGTGTTATGACTTAAAACGGGGTGGGGGAAAAAAACCCAGTAAAATCCCAAACCAAAAAAACCCTGTTTCTGTGTAATGCTTTAAATGACCTTATTTCTTCTCTGAAGCTACTTCATGAGATCAGGAGGACAGGTGTCATTGGTGGCTGGGAGAATTCAGATGGAGAGGGAAGGAACCTGTCCTGTGTCAGTGGGCTTCTAAGGCCTAGTCCAAGAATGCTTGCATTTCAGTTTTGGTCGACAAATGAAACAAAGCCAAACAATTAAAAAAACAGGCTTTTACCCAGACAGTTGCTGGAGAAGCAACTGGAGAAGCCATCCAAAGCATATGGGACCGTCACAAAGTTATCATTGCCACTAGAAAGGGGCAGGCGGACATCTGGAGGGTAACAGGAGATTTCTAGAGTCCTCCTACTTCCCACTTCTAGGTGGGAAGAGGTTCTGCCACACCCCTTCCCTGTAGATCTGAGGCCTGTCAGCCAGGGGCTTGGGGTTTTCCTCGGTGCCTCAGGAAGGTAGCAGTTCAGCCTGGGCTGGACTCCACCTCTGCTCTCCCTCTACTTCTCCTTTCTCGCCCCCACCTCAAACCATTTGTGATTGCAGCCCCAGTGAGGACGTCCCCTGAGAAATATCCGATGTATCTAAGAAGTCTTATCTTCTGGACATTCTGCTCAGTGCTCTCTGTGGGAATCCACAAGAATCCAAAGGTGTAAGGATTCAGAGTCATGGATTCAAATCTTGACTCAGCCATTCTTACCTAATGAGTGACCTCAGGCTAGGCACTTAATCCTCTTAAGGCCCACCTGCTTAATCTGTAAAACAGAAGTTTTATATGGATTTCTAAGAGTGCTTTGTACAGTGCCTGGCACCTTGTAAGGACCCAATACAAGGAAGCTATTATTAGCATCCCATGGACAAATACAGTCCAGTTTTCCTAATCCCATGTGAAATTCCAGTGAACTGCCACTTTTGATTATTGTGATAATCACAGATACTTTGATTTTTAGCCATCTTCTCTCTCAAAAATATATTTATGTATAACTTAGTATTACAGTAAAGTCTCTGGAATGAGTCAGACAGGGTTCATGTTCCGGTTTCACCATTTATCTGCTATGGGACACTTCTCTTAGTTTCCTCATCTGAACGCTAAGGTTAAGAGCAGCTTCTTCCAGATTGTATAGTATTGTATTTTTTAAAAAAGATTTTGTTTATTTATTTGACAGAGAGAGAGCACAAATAGGGGGAGTGGCAGGTAGAGGGAGAAGCAGGCTTCCTGCTGAGCAGGGAGCCCAATGTGGGGTTCAATCCTAGGACTCTGATATCATGACCTGAGCTTAAGGCAGACACTTAACCGACTGAACCACCCAGGTGTCCCAGATTGGATTGTATTTACGAGAACTGTAGGAAAAGAGTTCAATTAGTGCTCGTCTTTGTTATGTTTTATTGAGTAGCTACTGTGTGCTCAGTGTTCTCACATTCAGTTTGTTATTTTGCCAACCCAATAATTGTGTGAAGTAGGTATTATTATTCCCATTTTTTTGGACAAGGAATCGGAGGCTCAGTGAGCCTAGGTAACTTGTCTGAGGTCCTACTCCGAGTAAGTGGTAGAAACGGAATCCTTCCACACTGCTCTTCCCCTAAGCCCTGCACAGCACACATTTTACCCCAATCCCAGGGCTCTAATTTCTCTTTAGCTTTTGGTGTTTCCAGGCTTTGTTCGTCTCTGAGTGTGTGGCTCTGTCCTCAGCCAGGATGTCTGGAGGCTTCCTGTCCTCACCTCTATCACCTCCATCTCTTTCCGTGCTCGTCTCCTCCACCGGCCACAGGCATCCTTGAAGCCAGGGGTTGGACCAGTCCCTGCTTTATCGGTGCTGGTGGCTTACCTGGCCCATGGCAGACCCTCACCCAGTATGGGTCAAATTAGTAACTGGTGAATGTAAGGCAGTGACAGTGGGGGCTTCAGGGTACAGGGCTACCCCCCACCTTCTGCCTGTCTCCATTTCCATGTTACCTAGCATAGACGGGCTGCCTGAGATGTCCTGACCATGCTTGTGGCCTGTGGACTCTACTTCCCCCTGAGTCATCAGCACTCTCCCCATGCTGAGCTCATCTGTCTCTCTCTGTCAGGAAGGTCCTGGCCCAGTGGCTGGCATGGGGTCCCACATCCTGCCCCCATCCTGTACCACCCACCCTTCATGTGCTACTGATTCACCCAGAGATTCTGGGCCACACCAACTCCCCAGACCTCTGCGCCTGGGCCCATACTGCTGACCACAGCCTCATGCAAGCTTCCAGGCATGTGGGCTTTTCATTCGTTCGTTCGTTCATTCATTCATTCATTCATTCATTCATTCTCTCACTGATCTAGATCCTACAGATACCCGGGCAATAAGGAACTCACAATTAAGTCAGGGTCTCTCAAACCTAGTTTTGCCTTAGAACCCCTAGAACAGTTTTTACAAATACAGATTGCTAGACCCTGCCTGAGACCTACAGAAGCCAAATCACTAGGAGCAGGACTGGGGCAATCCGTGCATCTAAGGTACTCTCAGTGTGACTCTGAGGCACAACGGTTTGGAGAACCTCTAGTTTGGAAATTCACTCTGCAGCAAATGCCCTAAAAAGGCACAGAAACCAAGACAGAGGGCTGTAGAGGCAGATGTTGACCTGCCTTACCCCTAATCCTTTGTATTTGGGCTTGATGCCCTCTAACAGTCCTGCGGTGCTTATTTCTTCCTGACGGCCCCTGAGTGCAATCCTGCTGCCTAGCAGCCCACCAGTGGGGACAGGGACCATTGCTGTTTTCCTCGCTGCTGTGTCCCAGGGGTTACAGCAGGGCCTGGTATCTATTAAGGACCCAGGAAATAGCTATGAATGAGTGAATGAATGAATGAATGAACGAACGAACTCCCAACTGCCTTTAGGTACAGGATGGGCCCCTCCGCTTGTTGGCTCCGTGATATGTGTATGCCCCTGGAAGGCCCAGGCTAAGATGAGAGACGCCCCCGCCTGCTTTGCAGTCTCAGGGCCTGGAGACAGGCCCTGAGAGGAGAATGGGGCCTCAGGCTGAGTCTGTGATCCTGCCAGGACAAAAGGGACTGTAGAGTGGGCCTTGCCCTCTGGAAGTATGGAGTTTGCCAAAGACAGAGATGGGCCTGGGCTGGGCTTTTGAGCAAGTGAGTGAGAGGTGGCTTGCATGGGGTAGTCATTAAAATGGCAGTTGACCTCCTGGCAGCTCGAGCGAGGCCCCGTAGACCTCGGCCCTCCCCAGCCGGCCTGCTGGGACCCTCAGAGAGAGGCCCATCCATCACGGGGGTCCTCTGGGAGGCCCACTGGCGTTTCTTCATGAGTCGGTTATGGGGCTCTGTTTTCAACACAGATCTTGTCAAATTCAAGCTGTCAACCGCACAGACCCTGAAAGCCTGCCCCAGCTCCCTGGGGACGCTCGTGTGGCGGGCAACCTTGAGGGGGCTCTGCTGAGTGTGGGACTGTGGTGATAAGAGGGACAAATGAGAAGAAGCCACCTGGGCCAATAGCCCATTGTGCTAGTCCACACCACCCCCTCTGTGTTTGTCCTTGAGGGACGTCCCAGCAGCTGCATGGAGTATGTCCCCCCCTTACCCCCCTCAGTTGCCTCTCTCCCCCTGTGCCGGCTCTTATAGGGAACAAGGAAGGAGCTAGTGCACAGACTGTGCTGGCTCTGTCACCTAGAAGCTGTGTGACCTTGGGCAAGTTACTCAGTCTCTCTGAACCTGTTTCCTCAGGTCATGGTGCAGATGACATGAGATGATACATGGCCAAGCATAGGGCCTGGCATGTTGTAACTGCTCAATGATTACTAGCTATTATTAGCATGTTTATAGTGGTGAAGCACAAAACAGCTTGGATTTCTTGCTGGTTTTCTCTCATTTAAACTCCTCTTGGCCACATAACATCCTAGTACCCATTGAAAGATGAGTAAGTGGAGGCTAAGCTGGGATTGGAAGTCAGGTCTCCCACCTGTGCTGATTGCCATTTGGCCTTCCAATCATCTGATGAGGGACCGGACAGGCCCACCAGTCCCGAGTGTGGGCACAGCCATCCAGGTATTCTTCAGAGGGGCACCTGCTGGGCTCTGGGTGGAGCTTTTTCCTGTCCTGTGGTGAAGGGCAGGAGCTGTTCTGATAAGCAGGCTCTCCCCAGGCCCGCTCTGGGGCAGGGGATATCTCCTCTGGGGCCAGGGGGAGCTCTATATCTGGGCCACTGAGTTGAAGGTTGAAATCATTTTAGCTGGAAAAGGCCATCTGAACAGGTTGGGAAATAGGAAGAAGGCCAAGAGCAGATATGGACTTTGAGGAATCAGGATGTTTTGGAGGTGAGAGGAGAGACAGCAAGACTGAGGAAAAGGAGAGCTGCCCAAGACAATGGCTGGCGCATACACTGACGTCTGTGAGGAGGTTGTTTTGGACTCCCTGCAGTGGCCTATTTAAAGGGCCCAGAGTGTTCTAGAAGGCTCCTCTGAGGGGAAGCCAGAGTCCCCTCACCTTGCATCTGTGGTGAGTACTGGCTGCTAGGACTGACCCCAAACCTTCTCCTCCTCGGGAGGAAACGTTTCTGGTTAGAGATCCCAGATAGAAATGGCAAGACCTTCACACCCACAGGCTGGCTTTCACCAGCATTTGTCAAGCATGGGCTGGGTTAGGGTGAGACATAGGAGGTTAAAGGGCAAGGACTGTTAGCCGGCCTCTCCACGTCACTGGAGGGTCCCTACCTCTTGCCATCCTAACGGGCTTCTCAGTGCTCCTCTGGAGGGGGGCTTGTCCCTTGCTCCTCCCCTGCAATCAGACAGGGTAGCTGGAGGAGGGCAGTCAGAACCAGGTTGTGACCCAGAGGGACCTTGAATTGTGGGCGATGGAAACTTCCATGTGAGAGCAGGGCTGGTGGGTGGAGGGGTGATGGGAGAGGCTAGCGGTAGCCAGGGGGTGAGAGGGGACGGCATGGGTTATCGAAGGGCACTGCCTGCTTCCACAATTACTCACTGGCACAAGCTGCATTTCCTACTGGCCCTTTAAGAAAGGCACCTGCCTTGTGAAATGCCAGGGCAGAGTGGAAACCCAGAGTGTGTGACCAGACACCACTCCCTCTTTGCTGGCAGTCATGGTCACAGTCACGCAATCACTGGTCCAGGCCCGTGAGGGATGTGGGAACTTACTTGTGTGGATGTCCCAGGTTAACCCACTTGCCCCCCCCAACACACACACACACACACACACACACACACAGCTAGTAAACAGCACTGGGCTGCCTCGGTCTCTGGTCACATTAAGGGTTGTGGACGAGTCATTTTTGATCTTTCTGGATATCAAAGAGTTTGGACCAGATTTGTGTTTCCCCAAATGTGGTTTTGTATACCCCTGGCAAAATACAAGCTGAATTTAGGTAGTGTGTGAACGAGCTATTCTATATATTTATTTTAATGATTATGAGAAAAAACTGGCATATCAAATTTGTGATTTCATGGTCATTATCACCTGGGATAAAGTTAAGTGCATTTAAGTAAAAAAGGTGAATCAAATGCAAAGGAAAAAAAATCAAGTAAAAGTATAGGTTAGTGCTGTCTACTAGAACTACAATGGGAGCCAAAAATACAAACAACATAGGTACTTAAAAATTTTGTATGAGTCACATTTTTTTAAAAAGGGACAGGCGAAAATAACTTTAATAATAGATATTTTCTTGGGATAGACCTAAAATATAATTTTGACATGTAATTAGAAAAATTATCAGGGGATATTTTACATATTTTTTTTTATAATAGTTCTTCAAATCTGCTGTGTGTCTTACACTTATGTCACATCTCAATTTGGCCTAGCCACATTTCAAGGGCTCAAGACCACACGAGGCTTGAGGCTCCCATGCTGGAAAGTGTAGGTCTAGGCGATATACAGGCATGGCAACATTACGAAGTTGTAATGTGATTTTCTGCATTCTGGAGCCTTCCAGCTCAGCTTTAACATCTGTGCTTCTCGCACGCACTCATTCTCTGCCCTACCCCACATCACTCTCCCTCATCTCCAAAGTGAAGCCCCTTTCCTGCCCATACTCTCCTCTCCTTTGCTCTCTGACCAAGCAGGTGTACTTCATCAGTTGCCCACTGGAAATTTTACATTGGGAAGTTTGTATGGAATGTATCTGGTGACTGTTTTGCAAGAAATGAATTAGAAAGAAGCCTCTTCTGATAGGCAGAGAGGAACGCCTTTCGGGTCCTCCCTGCTGCTGTCTCTTAATCATCAGCCAGTGGCAACTTGCATGCATGTATCCAGTGATGGATCTACCTTCTCTAATTCACTTGGCAGGTGGCCTGAGGGGATGTGACAAGCTCTTCTGCAAGTCCCTTAACATCATTTGTTATCAATGTTTTATATTCATCAGAATCATCTGGGGAACTTCTTAAGTATGCAAGGGTGATTTTGACACCATTGGATGGGGCATATGATTATGATTCTGGGCATGTGATTTTGATACACACGGAAGTTTGAGAACCACTGCCTGAAATCTGTTCCTACAGTATATAGTCCGGTAATGGCTTGTTGGAAAACTCTAAACTGAATTTTGTAGAGCTTGTCATTTCAGATGGACGCTCTAGAAGAGGAAGCACAGACTCTTTCCGCCCAGGTCATGACGAAACTAATTGGAAATGCTCCTGAATTTTCCACAAAGAACTGACCATCAACCCAAAATTGCCTTAGAAGAAATACCTACTAAACTCTAACCCAGCCAGGCATTAGGTCCTTGGGCCCTTAATGACAATTATTTTCAAAAAGGGTGCTCACTCTCATCCCACATTTGTTATCCCTGCCATTTTAGCCCCTGTAATGCTCTCTAGGGACCAATTAATATTATCTGAATGGAAGCATGAGTCAGAAGTGGAAATGAGCTTGTCCTGGATCAGATTTCCGTGTGCACACGCACACGCATATGCAGACACACACACACACACACACACACACACACACACACACACACACACACACACAGCATTACATCAGAGGGAAAACTGCCTGTGCCCAGAATCTCAGGTCTTATCAAGCAAGCCATCCTCCCATCCGACTCCAGAAATAAAGCTCTTGTGACTCATAGATTCAGATGTGCAGGTAAAGGGAACTCAACTTGGGACGGTGGCAAACAAGAGAAGGATTCTCAAGCCTAAATGCATGGAGTTAAGGTAAGGATCCAGGAGAAAAACAGTAGGATCCTTAAAATAAGGGGTGAGGGGCAGATTTAGATTCGTTAAAGGTATGCTCTGTACCAAGTATTTAACATCTCTTACCTTTTGATGACCCTGTAGAGGAGATATTTCAAGACCCATGTGTAACAGAGTCAGCTGTTGAAGCCCAGAGAGGCGACTTGCCCCACGTCCTGTGGTGGGTAGGTGGTGGAGCTGGGTCTGAATGATTGGAAGCCTGACTCCAAAGCTAGTGTTTTCCTCTGAATGCCAAGTGATTTCTCAGGTTAGCAATTGCTCAGCCTCTACCTGGGTTTCCTATAAACTGCCTGACTTACTCCTTGTGAAGAAAAAGAAAGCAAGAAGACAAAGTTAAACTGTATCTTTGTTGAAGAGAGATCCCGATGTCCCTAGAGAGGCTGGCCTCTCCCTGCCAGCATCTATTCCCGTGGTGCACTTGGGAAGGTGACACACTCAGTCTGGGAGCTACAGCAACATTACCTGAGTCCGTGTGCATCGTACCAGCCAGGGACCCACTGGGGGGCAGATGGAACCCTCAAAGGGGTAATGGAGGAGAGTTTAATGAAAAAACAATTTGGAGGCATGGGTAGGGTTCGGGAACCAAGGAGGGAGGAGGAAACACCCAGGGGAAGCTCTGGGCCTGGAGGGGCAAGCAGAGGGAGAGTCTTCGCAAACTCAGGGACTGGAAGAGGGACCCCCTAGACAGAAGTTGTGGCATAGGTAGAGGCATGCAGCTCCTGCCAAAACAGAGGGGGATCAGGGGAATCAGTCCCCCAACCTCTCTCCTCTCACCCTTGGATCCTGCGCCTTGGTTAACAGGACTAACCAGCACACACCCAAAGCCTGCTGGCACATAGTTAGGGCTAAGTACGTGCTGGCCATTATTTCCGTCAGGGGTAACTGGGCCCTCTAGCCTGGGGCCTGCCTGAGGCTGTTTCTCCAGAGAATGAATAGAGCACTCCTATCTCTCTGCTGAAAACCAGTAGCAAGTTGGTTGCTTGGAGAAGTGCACTTGGCTGCTTGAGCCTCGTGTGATCGTCTCTCACATAATTGGCTGTGACCACATTCAAGTTACAAGGGAAACTCCTGTTTGGTTAACTCCAGAGTTAAATGACTCCAAATTAGACTGTCTTCCTGTGGAGAAATGTAGAGACTGACCCTGGATCAGGAGGATTTATGAGTTGTTTGATCACGAAATCAAGAAAGGATTTGTGCTGAGTTTCCACGTGTACCCTCTGACAGAGCGACACAACCGATTCAAACAGGAAGCACCGTGGAATGGAGGAGAGCCACAGTGTAGATTATTTTCCATTGGCACCCCCCTCCCTCCAGCCGCTGAGCCCATCTCCTCTCAACTACACGCTGCTCTGAGCTCAGTGGGGGCCGACTCCTGAGGACGGCGTCACTCGGGTGCCCTTACCAGCTGGCTGCTAGTTGGGTTTAGCAGAGAGGGGAACACCGCAGGAGACCCAAGTGTGGGAAAACAGAGAGGTGGGTTATTTCTCTGTCCTGAGTCTCTGGCAGTGGCCTCCTCCTTCCTTTATACAACTCCCACTGGGCAGCCGTCCTTCAAGTCTACAGCAGTCACTGGTCTCTAGTAACACTGCTTCCTCCTTGAGTCCCCTCAGCCCTAGGTGTGCTTATGGCTTCCCCCTGGTGGCTGGTCCCTGGGCCCCTTGCCATCGTTGGTCTGTTCCCTCACCCTGGTCCACACTTCTGTCAAGAACCCTTTCATTTGAACTCCTGTGATGGTTTGTGAGCTGTATATCTGCTGACCCAGACTTAACTCAACCTCTTCTAATCGACTCCTACCTAGCAGGTGCTCAACTAAGAATCTCGAATGGAATGGCCCCGTGATATTTGGGTACCTTTGAGGGCATGCCTAATATTCTCATGCAAATACAATGCTAGTGTGTATGTGTGTGTGCATGAGTGTGTGTGTGTGTGAGTGTGACAAATGCATGAGTAAATGGACTCTAAAACTTACTTCAAAGATGAGGCTATTCTATGGTAGATTTCAAAGCCAAGAGATATTAGAAATGATTGACAGTATCATGCCTGGCCTTGTCATTCACAAGTCATCAGAAATGTAGTATATCCTGGTCATGTTTAATCTTAAGTCAGAAGAGTTAAGGATTGACTCTCACTACATCTTGGGTTTACAGAATAATTCCAGACACTTGTTAATGTTTCTAGGGTTTTATTAAGTCCTGTCCATTTTGGACTGAGGACTTCATCCCATTTTATACCCCTTTGGTGCAAATAAGGGAAAGGAGATAATAAGGTTCTGTTTTCTTAGCCCCTCCAGATGACATTGTGGGGCCATGACACACTATTCCACGCCTATCTCTCTGGAGGCTTCCTTGGCTGTTGTCCTTAGCATTTGGCCATACTTGAAGCAAAGTGAGCTGAAGGGAAAGTTGGCTTTGAAACTGTGGACCCAATGAGGTTAGAGTGGTTTCCTGTCCCCATTAAGAAGAACCGTATCTGTCACACATGTTGGTAGATGACTCTGATTCTCAGAGTTTTGCCTGGTAAAAGGACATGGAGATAGATGGGATTCCCACATCCTCCAGTGGCCACCCCCCGCAAGGAAATGAGTTGTTCCCAGAAAGTTCCAGCATCTTTAAGATGGGAGACATATTTTGGCGCACATGCCTTGAGTTAGTCCATCAATCTGGCTTTGTTTAACTTCCCTGAGAAGCAGTGCTATGGGAAGGCCTGTTAAATGTTTCCAAAACATGCTTTGAAAAGAAGCCACCAGAAGGAGAAACAATTTGCCAAAAAGAAGTCCCTCACCCACTGTGGCACTTTTGTTGTTCGCTCTAATGAAATGAAATGAAAACCCCAAACCCGCAAACTGAAGTGTGGCCCACATTTTATGGCCTGAGCTGAGGAGTTTCATTTAGAAGGACATACACAGGGTTACTTAGGGCTCTCAAGGGTCACAGTGGAGACTAAGACGGCCATGAGTATGACAATGGCAGGTGGAGTTGCCAGAGCCTTGGTGCTCATTATTTTCCCTTTCTGCTCAACTGCCCCAACCCCAGTCTTGCCCTCTTACTCCACTGCCAGCTGCAGACAACTACCCCTTTTCTCAGGAAATAGCTTGGACCCTTTCCCTTTGATTTCAGTGGGTTTTGCTGTTGCCCACCTCCCTGATTTCGGAGTTCTGGATCTATCCCTTCTCTGGTCCCTTCTCTTTGGCAATTTCTTGGTCTGTCTTTTTGGAATTCATCCTTCTGTTCTGACGCTCATTTGTGCTTGACCTGTAAGTGCAAAATCCCTGCTCCAGTCCTGGGTCTCTGGAAGCCACCATCTGGGCCCATCCCCAGCGCCCATGCTTCCTCCTGTCTCCACCTAGTATGTGTGTAGGGTGGGGAGGGGTTAGATTCTATTCTTGGCTTCAAAAATTATAACTGGTTCTCCACGATAAGGGAAATGCAAATTGAAACAATGAAATACCATTCACATCTACCAGATTAACAAAAATTAATTAAGTCTGGTGACAACAGGGATGGTGAGATGTGGGCACAAGGGAACTCTGGTGGGAGTGTAAATTGGTATAGTTGCTTTGGAGAACAATTTGGCAATGTCTGTTGAAGTGAAATATGTGTTCCTGCTATGAAATATGAATTCTGCTCCTGGGTATATAGCCCAGATAAATTATATAGGTGTCCAGATTTGTGTGTTTGTGCGTATACATGTCCATATGCATTATAGACACACATCCATATATGTACATATGTATATGCACATGCACAAAAGAATTCTGATTACATAGGCCACAAGCTGTGGTTTATGGAATGTGTTAATGAAATTGACATGTATTTAATATAAATGTACTGAACCAACCTTTTGTCAACATGTATAAATTCTAAAACAATGATGAGGGAAACAACAAGTTGTAAAAGGATATATGTGTATGTTACATACACCTACATAATATATAGAAACACAATTTATATTAAAATGTAAACAATATGATTTCTATTGACATATTCATATTCATTAAAAGGCAAAAACAGGGGCACCCGGGTGGCTCAGTTGGATAAATGTCCAACTCTTGATTTCAGCTCAGGTCATGACCTCAGGGTTGTGAAACTGAGTTCCGTGTTGGGCTCCGCGCTAAACATGGAGTCTACTTAAGATTCTTTCTCTCCTTCTCCCTCTCCCACTCCCTGCTCATGTGCATGTGTGTGCGCATGTGTGCTCTTTCTTTTCTCTCTCTCTCTCTCAAAAAAAAAAAAAAAAAAGGCAAAAACACACATAGGAATGATATAGGCCAAATTCAGGTTAATGGTTACCTTTGGGAAGGGCAAGGGAAGGATGAAGAAATGGGAAGAAATAGAACTGTATCCGGACATTTTTATTTCTTTGGAAGGAGAGAAAGGGACAGTGAGAGAGGTCTGAAGCAAGTAATATAAATATGTTTCATGCTGGCGATGGGCTTATAAAGCTGTAGTTTATTCTTTTTCCTACTCGGTAGGATTGAAATGTTCATATTTACAAATTAAAACCAGTAAGAAAGTTATTTCTCAGAATTAACTTTTGTCCTGGATAGCTGACATTAACTGGAGGATTAATAGAAAGAGATTTTTGGGTGGGGACGGGGCCTTTGAGAACATGTGGCCAGCAGTGTCTGTCTGGTTCCAGAACGTCTTCCGTGGCTTGCCTGTGGCCCTGGCTGCCCTGACACGGGTCTCCCCTCAGATGGAACTCTCCAAAAGGCACTACCTTGTGCTGAAATCGGGCCTCCTGTGGGCTTCTGGCCATTAGTTCCAGTTCTGATGTCCACGCTCAAAATTCTCACCACAGTGGCCCTTGGAGCTGCTAGGAAATCAGGGACTTTGGGGCCAGCCTCGCAGGGGAACTAGGGAAGAAAGAGGAAGCCAAGGGGTTGGAGCCAACCCTCAGGCCTTCCCCTTTGGAAAGGCTGGCTAGCGAAGGGACTTGCCAGGACCAGACCTCGGAGGAGGAAGCCCGGCTCGCGGGGCATGATTCCATTGCTTTGCAGTGCACCCTGCCCCTGGGCCGCTGTTTTCCCAGGCCCCACTTCCCCAAACATGGGCACGTGAACACACTTGCAGTGCCTGCTGGTAGCACCCTGGGCTCTTCAGGGCCAGGCCAGCGGAAGGGTGGGATCTGAGCCAGTGATTCATGGGGAACCTCCATGGGACCCTCCTCTTCCCTGTCTTTTGTGAAGTCAGTTGGAAAAGGAGGTCACACGCCTAATTCCCCTTTGCCCTGGTCAGCCTTAAAAAAAAAGTCTGGCACCAAAAATAACCTCCTCTGATTCTCTTATATCTTGTTAAAACATAGCCGAACTTGAGGCCTGGCTACCAGGTAGAAAAAAAAATGTATAGGCATAGGGGAGAACCTACTTCCCACATCACAAACAAAACAGTGACTACCTTAATTCTTCAGAACCACCATCTCTGTACTTTCTATGTGTATTTTTTAGTATCTATTTTTTTAGGTGCTTGTTTTTTGTTTCTTGTTTTTTAGGAAAAAATGGTAAATGATTTGGTCAAAAAAAAAAAAAAAATCAGCTCCCAGGGTAAAGTCTGGAATTTGTTCAAGTTTAGCCTAATCCTTTTCATTCAAACTTTTTTTTTTTTAAGATTTTATTTATTTATTTGAAAGAGAGAGAGCAAAAGCAGTGGGAGAAGGAGGAGCAGACTCCCCACTGAGCAGGGGAGCCCAATGGGAGGCTCGATCCCAGGACCCCGGGATCATGACCTGAGCCGAAGGCAGGCACTTAACCGACGGAGCTACCCAGGCGCCCCTCATTCAGACTGTTTTGAACAAGAAGCTTGAACTCGCTAAGGACACAGTGCTGCAGCTCTGGCTTCCTTCTCAGTGGTAACCTCCATGAAGTGGGGAGATGAGCTGATGTTGCAGTGGCTGTGAGCTCTGCTGCTCGATGGTCCTCGCCTTCCCTGTTCTCTGGTTGTCGGCTCAGTTCTGTACAGGAGTGTTTGTCCAGCTAGGCTGCCTTAGGAACTGCCCCCCCCGCACCCCCCTCCCGCCACTTGAGAGCTTTAGGCAACAGGAACCATGCCCCACGTGCACCCTTGACCAGTTGAACCAGAATCTTTGGGAGGGGGACCCAGGCAAGTATACTTTTTAAAACTCTCCAGGTGATTCTAAACAAGCTACATGTGCTATGCCTTGGAACAGCAGGGAGGTGTTCTTGGGGGCTTGTGGAAAAGAACAGACACCAACGATTTCATTATGTTAAGAATAACGTTAAGAACACTTGAGGGCGGGGCACCTGGGTGACTCATTCCTTGAGCATCCGCCTTCAGCTCAGGTCACGGTCCCAGGGTCCTGGGATCGAGCCCCGCATCGGGCTCCCTGCTCGGCGGGAAGCCTGCTTCTCCCTCTCCCACTCCCCCTGCTTGTGGTTCCCTCTCTCTCGCTGTGTCTCTCTCTGTCAAATAAATAAATAAAAAATCTTTAAAAAAAGAACACTTGAGGGCTTGCCATTGGCGGGGCCCTATCCCAAATGTGTTCTGTAGGTTATCTAATTAAAACTTTAGAGCAGCCTGCTGAGGTAAGTTATTTATATCAGAAAAGAGGAAACTGACCTTCAAATAGGTTAAGGAACTTGTCCAAGGTGATGCAGCAGAAATGTAGTTTCAGGGGCCTGGGCTTCAGAGGGCTGAGCCAGGCCCTGATGATGTTTACTAAAGTGGAAAATCCCTCTCCCTGAACTACCCCCTCCCTCCTCTCTCTCTCTCTCTCTCACACACACACACACACAATTTAAAAGCATTTTCAATAATATGGGTTTTTCTTAAAAAAGGTTTTGCCAATCCATTTCTTTTCAGTTGCTATCCAGAAACCTGAATTCTCATGGCACCACAGTTCTTGAACATTCTTATTATTAGTGTCTCATTGAGTATTGCATTAAGGCAAGTGAGGCATCACATCTGTTATCTGGGTACAAAGGGTCAGGAGTTACAGTCATGATTTCCCTCGGAGGAGAGGCAGAAAAGACAGTGTTTGCCTCTAGGAGACCTGGAAAATTGATGAAATTTCTCATTTTTCCACCACAGTATGATGATGGAACAAAAAGGACCCATGAGATCAGGATTTGTCTTGGTTTTTCCATCCAGGCGCTGGGTAACGCTGACCAAGTCACTTCCCCTCCCTGGGCTTCCTCCTCTGGCAAAGAAGGAATTGAACCAAGTGTTTGTTAAAAGGCCTTCCAGCCCCATGATCCAGAGGGTAGCTATTATCACAACAGCCTTCCTGATACTGGGGTGTCAGCAGGCTGGCCTGCTGCCGCCTGTCCATTTACTAATGCCTGAGCATCATATTTGCGGGACCCATTTCCCCCAGCTTATGGGCAGTGATGTAATAAGGAGCAGTCACCTTCAGACAATGCACCAGCCACTTGAGTAGCAACATGTGATACAGGAATGACCGGAACAGTTACTCTTTATGATGTATTGAAGAATTTGTTTACAGATTTTAATTGCATCTGGATGAAAGTAGGAATAGAAAAAATATGTGCAAAGAAAGACAACCTTGTGCCAGATTTCTTGGATCTGAACTGGGTGTGTGGCACTGGCCAGTGCCTCAGCTTGGAGGGCGGTGCTGTTGGGCGAGGCTCAGGGGCTAGGCTAGCTGTCTGTCAGAACCTGGCACTCAATCTCGCGTGTCCCAAGACCCAGCTCAGGAGACCTGCCTTGAGATAGGGGCAATCATAAGCTGCTAACAATCTTGTTAACTTGCAGCGAAGGTTCTTTCTTCCCTCGGAAAGAAATTTGCGTCTGCCATCAGGGAAGAACCCATTGCTCTGGTCCAGGGAAAGTGGCTTGGAATCGGAAAGGTGGCTAGGTGAGCTTGGGTCCAGGTCAAAGGCAGAGAGACAACCACAGAGGGTATTGCCTCAGATGTGTTGTGGATATTGACTGCCCAGTGACCATTCCCAATTCCCAACAACACCCCAGTTCCCTTCTTGGGATTTTTCTCTCCTCCGTTGCGTTTAGACCTTGGAACTAACTGGTAAGTCCAGTACATACCCTCCTAGGCTAAAAGTGAACGGTTCCTCCTAATGGAATCTTCTGCCGAGAAGCAGGCACGTGACCTCAGCTTGCTCCATTGTACTCTCTCCCAGGACTTTGCTTCTTGAGTGGGAGCAATGGTTGGAGTTTATTTATACTGGGGATACCACCCAGGTGAGGCTCTCCAGTAGCTTCTGTGACAAAGACCTTCAGGAGTGACCTGGGTCTCATCTGTTCTAAGCCTGGTTTGCCAGCCCCTGTGTTAGTCCTGTGTTTTTCTAGATATTTTCCCTTTCAATAGTGCATACCGCCCCAGTCTCCCTTTTGTCTGGAAATAGTCCAGTGTCAGTTGCTCTATTTGTCGTCATAAACCTTCGCTGACGCAAGTCCTGGTTGGACCCTCCTTGCCTGACACCTCTTATGATGAAGTTTAGTCTAGCTAGCTGTCTCTCTCTCTCCTGGAAGTCACATGTAAACACTGCCAACCTCTGACCCTGCAGTTTTCCTTTCTCCGTGAACTCACCCTCTTTCTGTTTATACTTCTTCAGGCAGCATACAAAACAGCTGATTATTTCTCCGTTTGCTAAATTCAGTTGTAGTTCAATCCTGTCACCTTTAAGGGAGTCTTAGGTATTCCCAAACTCTCAGAGCACACACTGGCAGAAACTCTTTTATGTTGTTTCCCCCCATTTCTTTTAGTATAACAGCTAACCTCATCCACTGTGCATGGATTTCACCGAGCTAACTTTCCAAGGGCAACGGCATTTCGAAGTTCTCAGAAGTCACTTCACTTCTATTCTTCATGTACCATCTAGATGTTTAAATTCATCTTGAAATGATTAATAGCCCTCTGAAAATTCTTCCTTTCCTCTTGACTGTGGATATCCTCTTTGTTCAAGCTCATGTATTAACTCTTTTTTTTAATAAGATTTTATTTATTTATTTACAGGGAGAGATACAGCGAGAGAGGAAACACAAGCAGGGGGAGTGGGAGAGGGAGAAGCAGGCTTCCCTTTTAGCAGGGAGCCTGATGCGGGGCTCGATCCTGGGACCCTGGGACCATGACCTGAGCCGAAGGCAGACGCTGAACCGACTGAGCCACCCAGGCGCCCGCATGTATCAACTCTTGATTATACTCTATGTCCTGGATGAATAGGATACAAAGTGGGAGGCTGGTTTCTTGCCTATTAGGGTTTATAAACCAATTGCAGGTGAGATCTGTGTACGTGAAATAATTCTAGAACAACCTATACCTCCGAGGACCCCCCCAGTGACCTCTGATAATGGTTTTTCAAACTGGGTTTCTGAAGCTTTAGTTTTGTGGCACCCCTTGGGGGGTAACTGGGGGTGTGCCGGGGTGAGGAGGGGGCCTATCTGTTGCTCTGTAGGATGCCACTGGAACAGTTACCAAGGCAGACTTATCTGCCTTCAGATCAACACAAGCTGCTGGCAGACAACCATGCCAACTACAGTGAGGGATCTTTCTTCTGGAAAGTAAAGACCGTATCTGCCGCAGGGGAAGAACCGTTCCCCAGCCCCGCGAAGACCCACTGCTGCTGGAAAGGCAGCCCGCTGAGCATGGAGTTGGGTCAAAGGCAGAAGGATGGCCTCTGAGGCTCTTTCCTCAGATGAGGGTTTGAGGACCGCGGGAGCTGATCTTCCACTAATGTACAAGGTGCTTCTCGATCTTCCTGTGGACTACAGATCCAGATCCAGGTCCTGCTTCCAGAACCTCTGGGGTTTTTCTATGCCTGGGCCTCCATGCGGCCCTGCCCTTCCATGTGTGGGTCTCTTTGCTTTGCGTGCAACACTGGCACCCCCAAAACCATAGCCCGCCTTGTTGATAAACTCATCGAAGGCAGAGACCACATTTCATCTGTATGGATCCCCGGCAACTGAGCAAGGGCCTGGCACGGTTGTTCCATTAAAGACTAGGTTTCTCAGTCACCTTACAGACTAGGTGTCTGTAAGAATTACAGTAGCTGGAGATGAGGAGAACAATTTCTGGTTAGGGTGGTCTGAGAAGACTTACCCCCCAAAAGTCAGGCTTGTATGAGGCCTTTGAAAACCGTGGCATATTTAGTTCATGGGAAAAAAGGAGGGCATTTCAGGCATGGAGACATTGCTGAGTCAAGGTTCAGAACACAGTTTATGAGATCCCATAGAGCAGTAAAGTGCTGTAGGAAAGAATCAATCGGGGGGCATTTAAAATATACCCAATTCCTGGATCCCCTTGCGGACCAAATGAAGCAGCCTCTGGAATGGGCCCAGGCTTTGGGTGCCTGTACAGCTTCCTCAGTGAGTCTAATGTGCCACAGGGCTGCAGATGGTCCTGAGACTGTCAGGTCACATAGGAGGGGTGTAAAGAAGGGCTGGGTTTGAAGAACGAAGACTCCTGATGGAATCTCTTTCCTTTTCGCCCAGGAGTTTGGGCCCTGAGCCAACGCATATTAGGGTGCTTTTCGTGTTTTGCAAACTAGGTTTTATGGCAGGTTAATCTGGTTCAGATTCAAATTGAGGGAAGAGGGTGAGAGGCTTGCGACACTGGAGAGCAGGATGGCACAAAGTTCCAGGAGAGGCCTGTTCTCAGGTAGAGGATCCGAAAAGGGAAGATGAATCCAAGAGACATGGAACAGGAAGAATTAATATAACGTGGTGGGATGAAAATGTGAGGACATGTTTTCTCATCAGGTGTGGTAGCAATGGGAGAAATCTCTCTTTATATAAAGATTTTATTTATTTGAGAGAGAGAGAGTGAGAGAGAGAATGAGTAGGGGGGAAGGGCAGAGGCAGAGGAAGAAGCAAACTCTCCGCGGAGCGGGGAGCCTGATGTGGGGCTCCATCCCGGGACCCTGAGATCATGACCTGAGCCAAAAGCAGATGCTTAACTGACTGAGCCACCCAGGCATCCCAAAGTCTCTCTTTATATAAACAGTCCCAAAGTTATGTAGGCGAGGAAGTAGGGAATGGTATTCATTCTCTACACCTGCCCCAGCGCACTCCCCACCACCCCCATAGTAGCTGGATATTAGGAGCTCATTCCTTCTTTTGAGTTACCCTCTCCTAAACTATCAGTGCATTCTATTTCCCCTTTTCTTCCTTGAGAAACTTTCTGAAAGGAGAATCTACCCTGACGTCCTCACTTCCCCACCACCCACACTCTTCGCTAACCACCTGCAAACTGTCATCTATCCTGAGTCCCTCTTGACGGCCTCCAGTGGCCTCCCACTCTTTAAAATCGAGACTTCTGTCTGAGGCTCATTCCCCTCCACCTCTTGGCTGCACTGAACTCTCTTTCTTAAAGCATGTTGCTCTTGGCTTCTGGGCTGGTGGATGCCCCTGGGTCTCCTTCCACTGCTTAGCTGCTCTTTCTCTAACTTGCGTTTTTCCTTCCACCTGGGCCGGATTCACCAAGGATCCATCCCCAGGCTCTTTCTTCATTTTCGTTTCCAACTGTCAGGAGGACACTGTCCACCTCATTGTCCCATCTGTGCCCCATACTCACTGTCATTATGGTCACCGGTATTTGCAAAGTCCTTTGTTGTGTGGAAGGTGCTTTACCCACAGTGTTTCACTTGAGCTTCATTGCCCTCCAACCCTGCTTCTTTCATTCTGCTCTTCCCTCCATCTGAATCTTGGCTCTGTTGCCTGCTAACTGAAACCCCAGTTTCTCAGTCTAAAATGGGGATAATTATACTTGCATCACGAAGGCCTTATGAGCCTTAAACGGGAAAAAGTACAACAGGGTAAGCTCACTGTCTTTCCCACTGACTTCTTTCTTGAAGGCAGGATCTAAGTTTGGTTTGGTTTGGTTTGGTTTCTCACTAACCCCCAAAGGAAATGCTCCTAATATAATGGAAGGAATGAATTCCAAACACTAGAAAGAGAAGTTGCCTTAAGTTGATGATTTGAGTAAATTTTGAGGAAGTGGCAAATTTCAACGAAACTAGGTCTGAGCTTATTTTTCCTTCTGAATACCTTCTCAAGGGCTGAGGGGGTTGCAGGTACTTGGGGCCTGAGTTTTGACGAGGTTGGCTCGTGGGAGGTACAAAGATGGCAGTGGGAGTGCCTTTGCTACTCGTGGCCTTGCGTGTCAAGGCAAGGTTCTGTCTTATCAAGGGGTATCAAGTGTTTGTCAGTTGTCTGCACTGGATGATTTGATGGCAAGATTTTTACTGTCTGAGCTTGTCTGCTAATTTCTTGTCAATTTTGATTTATGAGTTGTTTCAGATCTATGAACTGCTGAGTAACCTGATCTGTGACTTGCTACTTGGATTACTGCCTGCAAATATTTGGGGGGCTGTAAAGTGATAACGTCCTAAGGAATATGGTCAATAATCAGACAGTCCCCATGACAGGGCTGCAGGTGACTTACTTGTAATATGATGTTTTAGCATAACTGTGAAAAATTACTTGGTCTTGGGGCCTGAAATGCATTTAGGGTTGTTCGAGAACTATGAACACCAGCTGGCCTTTCTTTAATGCATCATTCTTAATTCACCTTTTTCAACTGCCAACAGTGATTTGGAACATTGTAATCAAAGCTTTTTGGACTTGGTCCTAGAATTGCAAGGGAAGTGTCTTGACTGTTATGTTTGAAATACTTTGGTAGACATTGTGAAGGTATTGGATCAAATGTGGTAAAAAAAATGAGGAAGTGGAGTATATTCACATTATTTGGCCTCATGTGTGTGGGAAAGAAAAAGATAGTTTTCTGAAAACATCCTCACTAAGCTTACTTGCATTCTGTGATTATAGTTAAAACATCATGTAGGTGGATTTCCAATGAACACATGAATACGTGGTGTTGGTGACCAATGCCTTATGGAGATAAATGGGCTGATAATGTCAGGAAAAGCTGCAGACAATTTAAGTTCAGTTTCAGTGACCTTTGTTACTCCTTGAGTCAAGAGGTGAAATCAATTATCTCATCCCCTGAAGCTGTGTGGTCCCCTGACTTGCTTTTCCCTCAGAATGCAGTGCAAGTTACACAACCTTGGAGCCTAATTCTTGAGAGGCCTTATATCTTCTTTTCTTGTCTTCTTGAAATGCTGCCCCGGGTCTGCCATGTGAAGAAGCCACATGGAGTGGAGATGAGCCTTGCCTGCTGAGTCCCCCTGGATTCACCAGCTGAGAGTTGGCATCAACCTGTAGCCATGGGAATAATGTGGTCTTGGTTCATCTGAGTCTGTCCAGCCTCAGGAGAGCTCCAGATGACTGCAGCCATCTGAGCGACCCCAAGACATAGAAGAAGAATCAGCCAGCTGAGCACAGCTCGGACTGCTGACCCAGAGAATCATGAGCAAATAAAAGACATTTTAAAGGTTGTTTTAAGCCACAGAATTTTGGGATCACTTGTTATGTAGGAATAGATAAGTGATCTAGAGGACAAATCTAAGAACACAGGCAAATACTATTGCTATTCAATGTTAACTTTATTGAGAAATAAAACAAATAAATTGCACAGTGACTTGTTAGATCCTAGAAGTTTAAAGCAGGAAGGGACTTCAAGGTCATCCCACTGATTCTGATTCTTGACGCTACTTTCATGGAGGCATGTTTGCCGTCACTAGGAGACTAGCTGGTCTCTGAGGGCTGGGGTCAGATTTTATGCTTCTTGGTATCCCTCAAGAGAGCTCAGAGCCCAGCTCTCACACAAGTCCTCAGTAAATCTTTGTTGCTTGCTGCATTAAATAAGAAGCAGCATGAAGGTCCTGGGGTCATGAGTTCCCAAGGGGGTGTGACCCTTGGCCCAGCAGCTGCTTAGTTCATGGTTTAATTCCGTTAGGCAGCTTACCTACTCTTGCAGTGGTGCATTCTGGAGACAGTGGGTTTGAATTGCCAAGGATGGCATGAGTGTGCATGTCTGTGGTGCCCAAGAGATCAGAGAAAGCAATCGTTAGCACTTCAGAACCACATTTTAGGGCACCTGGGTGGCTCAGTCGTTGGGCATCTGCCTTCGGCTCAGGTCATGATCCCAGGGTCGTGGGATGGAGCCCCACATCGGACTCCCTGCTCTGAGGGAAGCCTACTTCTCTGTTTCCCACTCCCCCTTCTTGTGTTCCCTCTCTCGCTGTGTCTCTCTCTGTCAAATAGATAAATAACATCTTAAAAAAAAAAAAAGAACAACATTTTATGTACCACTTACTTTTGCTGATAGCACTCTTATTGATGCCTTAGTCCAAACAAATGGACCAAGGCATCCCTGTCATCTGTATCCATAATGGACACTGAATTGGGACACAGAAGTCTGGTCGATTCATAACCCAAAATCCTAGGCTGTGGGAACTTTCTAGTAGAGGGACTCAAACTTCCGTTACCATATACAGTTAAGGGAGAGTGACCGTCATTGGCCTGGGGGTGGGTTAAGAGTAACTGTTCTTTGAAGACTCTTATAAAATGCTTTTTAACTTTTCTAAGAACTTTTACTGCATTTGATCTTCACTGCAGAGCTGGAGAAAAGAAGGTTACCATCTATATTTTCAAGACAGGACAACAAGGACGCAAGTGTCAGTTTGCAATAAATCCCCAGGTTTTCTAGTCATCAGTTCAAATTTCTTTCCTCCAGACCAGGCCATCTCAATGACTGGGAGAAGGAGGGCCTTGGACCCCGTGATTTGATGACATGCCCAGCCACTTGTGTGTTCTACTGAGTCTGGGATTCTGTACCTCTGTGAGACATCAGGTGCACTGTCCAGATGTCCAGACCGTCCTTCAAGGAAGGACTTGTGGTCCAGCTGTGAGGGGTGGTCAGCAAAGAGCCTCTAGCACTGAGGTCCTTCCAGGTCAGCCTCAGGTGCCGAGAGCAGTATTAGATTTTTCCATTATAAAAGACATGCTCGGAAAAACAAACAAACAAACAAAAAAAAATGCTCATTCTTGATTATTTGGGAAACATGCCCCTCAAAGGCTATTAAAATTTTGCCAAGAATAAATATATTTCTCAATGTGCCCTTAAATTAATAGTGGGCCCCTCAAGCCAAAGGAACAGAATAGCCAGTTTCTCCTCAGAAAGGGCCGCCCCACCTTTCCTCTCATTATCAGTGCTGCCTGTGGCCAGTTGTTCAAGGCTACAGAAAGTCCCTTTGCCAGCCAAGTCTCACCCCACAGCCCCCCAAAATAAAAACTGTGGCTGCTTCTTCAGGGGGGGTGGTAATTATAAGAGACTCAATTACATAACAAATTACATGTATTATAAATATAAAAGACTCAATTATATAACAAATTGCTTTGAAATGATGATTTAAATTGTGTATTGGCAGGAAGTGGATATTTCAATATAATGAGTTGCATCGATTATAAAAGTATCTTCTCTAAAGCTGGTACAATAGCCGCCTCTGTTGATTGGCTGCTCAAAACACCAGCCAGCTGGAAGACTCCGAAAATGTAAGTTGTTTGAATTGCATTTGGAATATGTAAGGGGATTGGCTCCCTTTGCTGTTTCTGTTCCTGGGTGATAAGGCTCCCGAGAATAGATCCGTGGCCCCAGTGTGGGGCAGTCGCTTTAGTAGGGCTTCCTGCCAGGGCAGGCGGGGCTGGTCCCCAAAGAACCAGGACAGTGCAAGGCTGGGAAGCCTATAGCCTGCAAGCCAGAAAGCAGGTGCTTTAAGCCTCTAGGCATCCAGTCCCCTTCCTCCTCCCCACCTGCTCAGCCCACCTGGGGAAGGAAGCACACGTCTGTTTGGTGGGCTGTGTCCTGTGCCAAACCCTCCATGGCTTTTCTGAAGGCTTGACACGTAGGGGTGGTGGATGCCAGGAGTGCGTTAGAACATTTGTCCTGCGTGAACCGTTACTGTAGGGAGTTGTGGCAGGCCAGAAAAGACTGCCTGGGTTAATGCAGAGGAGAATTAGGAAGGCCCTCAGCCCGTGAACTGGCTACTCTCACACCCAGAGCTCCCGGTCCAGTCAGGAGAGTTTAGCAGCCAAGCGTGTTCCGGTTTTCCCAGAAGGGCCTAAAGGAAACCTTGACAAATAAGGGCCATGCTTTTGGCCACCGTGGACACTATAGTCCAAGCACTGACACACTTTTTCTATAAAAGACCATACGGTAAATGTTTTAGGCTTTGTAGCCATAGACTTCTCTGTTGCTTCTTCTTCATTGTTGTTGTTGTTTAAACAACATGTTCAAAACGTGACAGCCATTCTGTGCTTGTGGGTAGTGAAAAAACAGGCTTCAGGCTGGGTTTGGCCCCAGGGCCATCATTGCCATCCCTTCCTGGTGTATTATATTTGGTGGCGAGGCACTGGAATGTTTGCTTTCTATACTGAAGCACTGAGATGTGATGGTGGGCCCCCAGCAGTGAATCCCAGATCGAGCTAGTCCTTCAGGAAGAATTGGACAAGGACTGAAGTGTCACATGACCTCCCTGGAGACCTCTGACTGACCCTCCGGTTCATGGTCACCTTGTTCTTCTGGCCGGGCCTGTGGATCCTGCAGGACCCTCTTGGCAGTTAGCCTTTACTGCCTGGCCTTTGTAAGGGTGGTCTCATGGGTTGGTGTGCGCCTGGACTGTCCTCCTGGTCTCTTTCCCATACCCCATAGCCACTCTGAGAGCCCCTTGCGAGTGGCGGCTTTCAACCATTTCATCTCCTGTCAGTGCTCAGAGCAGTGCCTGCTACAAAAGCACTAAGTGATGCGGTGACTGAGTGATGCTTCATGTTGCACACTGAGTTCCCCTCTTTTTTCCCTTCCTCACTGGCGAGGCCCAGCAGGTGGAGAAATTGAAGCTATTTTGTGATTTGTGGAGTCCTTGGCAATGTGTGACCCCTTGAGGGTATTCTAAGGCTCCTCTCGTGGTTCTGAGTGTTACTGTGCCAACCCCCGTAGTAACCTTTGTGATCCGCCCCCAAAGTGTGGAATGTGGCTGCCCCTTGGGTGGGTGGGGGTGTACCTGGGTGGCTCAGTCGGTTAAGTGTCTGACTCTTGATTTCGGCTCAGGTCATGAGATTCTCTCTTCCTCTCCCTCTGCCCACCCCCTGCCCCTGCTCACACATACACTTTCTCTAAAAATAACAACAACAACAGCTTATGGGAATACCTTGAGTTATTTTGTCTTGCCCTATCCTGCTTTTAGGCAAGAACTATGGGTCAGTCTAATCTTACCCTTGACCCTTAACATCACGCATGGCTTTGAAGACAGCTAAACTGTCGACTATTGAGCACCTACTATGTGCCGGGCATAGTGGGAGCGACTTTACATGTATGGTTTCTAATCATATGGTTACACTGGGAGGGCTACATTATTATCCCCATTTTACAAATTAGGAACCTGCAACCCAGACAAGTTGTCGCTTGCCTTTGACCACACAGCCTGTATATGGCTAGGCCAGGAATCAGCAAGGACTTTTTTTTTTTTTTAAAGATTTTATTTATGTATTTGACAGAGAGATAGTGAGAGAGGGAACACAAGCAGGGGGAGTGGGAGAGGGAGAAACAGGCTTCCTGCGGAGCAGGGAGCCCGATGCAGGGCTCAATCCCAGGACCCCGGGATCATGACCTGAGCCAAAGGCAGACGCTTAACAACTCAGCCACCGAGGTGCCCCTAGCAAGGACTTTTTGAGCATCCACTTTGATCCAGGCGCTGCGCTAGGTGCTGAGGATACAGAAAAGAATCAAGCCTGGTCCCTGTCCTCAGGGAGCACACGGCCTGCCCCTTTCTGGAAGGTTGCCCTAGATAACATATGTCTCTTGTCTTGCCTGGAAAACAACTTTGGTTGGGCAAAGAAATGAGGCACTGTCATGTGCCTTTTACCTAAAGCCCTCCTATCTTCTGCCATGAAGCCCAGGAGATCTACAGCTATGGCTGAATGGTCTGGGAAATAGAGGCTTTGGTGTCATACCGTCTGGGTTCAAATCCCAGCTCCACTGTTTTCTGGGTGGTGACCACTGGCAAAATACTCAACCTCTAAGTGGCTGCTGTGGGTTTAGATGACAGGTCCTGTAGAAGCGCAGAAGATCTCTGTGCAAATCAGCAGCTATTATTACCAACTTGCATTGTTTTTAAATGCATTTTTCTTATCAAAGAAAGATGATCAGAGGCTCAGCCTCCCTCCCCCCTCCTTTAGTCTCACAGCATCTCACATCCTCCCCCAGGCTTGGGCGGTGGGTGTCATAGGGTGCAGCGTGCAGACTGCTCTGGACGGCACCTGGCACTTTGAAGTGCGTGAGACACACCAAGGAGTGTGAATGGTGGTGTGAATGGCAAGCTCAGTCAGCCAACTCTCCCTGAAGCTTTGATCTGCTTCTGTGTGCTGGGTGGAACAGAACACAAGCTCTTATCTGCCTCTTTGGGGGCATTGGCCCACGCTTGGCTTTCCCACGCTGTATATATATACATATCTATCTGTGCCCAGATAGAGACGTGCCAGAAAGTGGGCAGGGGAACCCTCACGCTGGGCTCTTGTCTCCCAGCAGGGTTAGGCTGGGCCATCAGGAAGTCCCCTAGCCTTGGTTTCCTCTCCTCTGAACTGGGAGGGCCTTATCAAGCCTGCAGTCTCATTGAAAAATCCCCTGGGGAGCAGAACCGGAGATGGGTGCCTGTGAGAAGTAGGGCAGCCCAGACCGGCCTGGGAGGCGGCTGGTGTCAGGGAGTGTGCTCTGCAGCCTCGGACACAGCTCATCCATGTGGATGAGCTGCTGGGGGGTGGGGTACCCGCTGTGCGTGAGGCCACGCAGCCCAGTCGGTCTTTGGGAGATAACGCAGGCCCATACAGCCTCGCTGGGCTCTATCCGTGAAAGGTGCCATTAAGAGCAAGATAAAAGCTTAGAGCCTTGACTCAATCTTGAAAACAAGGCCCTTGCAGGCATTTTTCTTTGTCACGGTGTCCTCAGGAGAAAGGAGAGTCCCAGGAAAGGAGGAGGAAGATGAAGGAGCAGAGGGGGAAAGTGGTTTTTGAGAGAGTAAGACAAGAGACCATGAAAAAGAAAAAGCAAAACTTTGAGAGCGCCCTGAGCTTTTCGTTTTCTTTTCATAGCAAAGAGGAACACTGTGAGGGCCAAGTGGCAGGTTTGCGGGGGACACACACAGCACCCTCTCCTTTTTGTCTGCATTGCCTCAGGCGGAAGGATGGTCCTGAGCATCATTCCCACAGCGGGAGTTTGTTCCTTCAGAGGGGAACTCTATGATCATGTTCTCCTGGGTGACTGGGTGATGGCCTTGCAGTAACCCCCGGCCCAGGGTCTGTCTTTCCTTCCTCTTCTGGCTGGTTTTGCCCTCCTGTTTATAGGGGCTGGGTCAGCTCAGGAAAGCCTTGCATGGATTAGTTTCCCTGTGATCCTCAGAACTTTATTGGACATTTGCTCTTGGGGCTGAAATCCAGCTGAAGAGATCTGATTTCTCAGAAGTCATTTCAAAGGGAGTCCTTTTTGTGCCAGAGCCCCAGTTTGGTGGCCCCAGACCTGCCCCTTTGGGCTGTGAGTCTGGATGAGGCCCTTGGTCTCTTCCTTCCATCCTGCACGTGGAGCCTGGGATCCCAGCACGGGGGCTGCCCGGGACAGCTTGTGAAGTAGTGGGACTTGGCCCCTGTGTTCCTGGTCTCTGGCAGCTCCAGATGCCCTGCGTTTTCCTCTGACTCTGCTCCATGTATCTTCCCGTTCCCAAAGTTCTCCCTCTCCCCTGTCCTCATTCATTTTATTAAAACCTGCTCTAAAAACTGGAATTGACCCTAACTTTGGGGCTCTTCTCCTTCAAAGAGCCTTCTCTGCTAGGTCCTGCCCTCCCTTGCCCCCACCCAAGGCGAGGTACCCTTCCTCAGGGCTCCCACTATATTCTGTAATGCTCTTTAACTTCCCTTATTCACTTCCTATCACATTTTGCATAGTTATCCCTTTCTTGTCTGTGACCCTCAACAGATGATGAGGTCCTTGAAGGAAGAGGCTGTTAGTCTTTTGCCTTGGTCCTAGCATCGAGCACAATGCTAACACAGTAGGCTCTCAACCCTTGTCCAGTGAGTTAATGAATTCCTTCCTGCAGTTCTTTCAAACTGTCCTAGGGTTTGGCTGAGGTGGCTCAGGGACAGTCCAGCTTGGTGGGAGGGAGGGAGGGTGGGCAGGGGAAGTGGGGTAGGGCATTCTCCTCTCCCACCACCTCCTACCCATGAGATAATTTCCAGCCCCAGCCCTTGCTTTGTCCACAGCAAGTTTACTTTGATCTGTCTTATATTTATATACACATATATTAAATTATATATTATGCATATTACATGTAATATATACAATATATGATATAGTATAGGTGTAACATTCATATTACATATATGCACATGTAACATATCATCTGTATAATATAATATGACATACATATGATGCACACATACATACATATAAAGATATTTTGTCAGAAGAGTTCTGTTTAAAAAAGTTTTGAAAACCCAGACCTTGAACTTTTAATCCAAGGTCTCTCTCCCAGGGCATTTGCTTTTGAAGCCATTACTAATTACCACTTGGACAATGGAAAGCTTTGTGCCAGTTGGAAGCATTCTAACTCTGTAATGCCTCTGATGGAGGCATTACTTTTGGGATAGTGACTTTCTTCTGGTGTATGGGCCACCTACCCCACCGCCCACATCAGCAATCCTGGCCGGTGTTAGGGAATGAAGAAGGAATTGGATTATTGGAAGCCACAAAGCCATTAATGTCATTTATCTCAGAGGGTTTTGGTTATCATCATTGTTTTGGTCAGCTTTAGGCCAGCTGGGAGGCCAGTGTTGACCAGGTTGTTGTGTGAGGGATGAGAATCTTCACAGACTCAGACAAAGTACCTGTTTCTCTTGCTGGCCTGTGAGGCGGCAGCCGGTTGTCAGCTCTTGACCCCCTTTTTCTGAACTGCCCCCTCTTCCCCTTGGTGGGCAGCTCCTCTAACCTTCTGCTTCCTAGATGCTGAGTCCTCCCACCATGAGGGTCTCTGTGGGCCTGCCCTTCCTAGTACGGGAGCCCGAGCTCTGGCCCTTCACTCCTTATCAAAATCCGACCAGCTTCTATTGCATGGTGTGATCGTGGCCAGAGCACTGACTTGGGAGTCCTAGAACCTGGTCTTGAGTCTTGAATTACTCACCAGTCATGGGACCTCAGGTTAGGCACACATTCTCCAGAGTCTCAGTAAATGGGAATAATGGCCCCAACCTTCCTACCATGAGTTGAGGTTCATCTGAAACACTAGGTTGGTCTTTCTCAGCTTTTCCTGCAATTAGATTCCCCTAGGGAGCTTTTAGCATCCCAATCCCAGGTCAAACCCCCAAACCAATTAAATCAGACTTTCTGAGACTGAGATCCAGAAATTAGCATTGTTTAAAGTTCTAGAGGCAATTCTCACATGCAGGTAAGTCTGAGAACCACTGTTTAAGGTCCAAGTATTGTGAACACTCAAAATATAAGCAGATTCTGAACTTCCATCTGAAAGAAATTGCTTTCCATCTGAGAGCAGAAAATATGTAATTTTCTAATCTAACAAACAAATCTACAGAAGTTCTCAGTCCTGATTTGGTTCAGAGTCTCTTTAAGAATCTCCTGAAGGTTGTATAGCCATTTCTCCAGAAATGAACATACTCACAAAAGTTTGCACATAATTTCAACATATAATATCACCTTCTTAGTGACATTACCTGCTACACCATCACACCCCTCCACACCCACATACATTTCCTATCTTCCTGCCCTGTTTCATGCTTTCTCTGTAGTCTTTATCACTGTCTGCACACACATCTTCAAGTCCCTTACTACGCCAGAGTTTCTCAAGGTGTGGTTCCAGGACCACCTTTACTTCATCAAGATACGCAGGATGGGATTCAAGAATCTGCATTTTCAAAATCTCCCTGAGTTTCTCTTAAACACTGAAGTTTGAGAGCCCCTGGTCTGGGAATTCTAAATTCAGAATATTCAGGGGAAAATCTGTTGCTATCTCTTCCAGACCCTGCCCTGCGGATGGGAATTCATCTCCCTCAGTGTACTGGTGATCTTGAGTAGAATTTCCAATGTTCCAGAGAAATCCTAGGTATTTTCCAATTTACCTCAGGAGGTGTGGGAATGTGGCTGTGTCAGTAGTATGATTTGAGGGGCTTGGATTAAGGTCCCCTATCTAATGGGAAGGTTATCCCCTTCCCTCACCAGTCATGGTACTTGGAATTCCATCATTGTCCAGTCATGCTTCCTGAACTCCAGCCTCCACCTCTAGTACAATGAATAACAAAAACCCAGGCAGCGGGCATATTTGACCCCATCTCTCTGATCCAAGTTTTCCACTGGCTTCCTATTGCCCGCAGAGGGAAGCATACCCTGCTATTTTGTTGCTAAGAGGCTGTTAGCACACACTCCAGTGGGATGCAACCACACGTGGTTCTTGAAGTATCACATACCATTTCCTTCCCCGGTGGTCCTCTGAGATTGCTCTTACATCTCTTTACACATGTCACTCCTCTCCCCAGACTTTTAGATGATTCAGAGGGCAAGCCAAGTCTCCACATGGCTTCCAAGGCCCGGCGGGATCTGTCCCTCAGCCTCCTTACCTCTCAGGCCTCATCTTTTGCCACCCGCCTGTGTTACTTTGCTGGGGCAGCTGTAAGAAAGCTCCGCAAACTGGGTGGCTTCAAACAACAGACATTTATTTTCTTGTGGTTTCTGGGGCTAGAAGTCCCAAACCAAGGTGTTGGCAGGGCCACAGTCCCTCTGCAGCTGGAAGGGGAAGGATCCTTCTGTGCCTCTTTCTAGCTTCTGGTGGTTGTCATGTGGTATTCATTGCTTTGCAGGTGCAGCACTCCGGTCTCTGTCTCTGTTGTCACATTGCCTTCTCCCTGTGTGTCCCTGTGGCTTCACATGGCCATCGTTTTAGAAGAACCCACCCTGCTCCAGTATGACCTCATTGTAATTAATTCTATTTGCAATGGCCCTGTTTCCAAGCAAGATCCCATTCTGAATTAATGGGGTCAGGACTGCAAAGCATCATCTTTGGGGGGACATAATTCGATCCCTAACACCTCCATCTTCTTCATTCTGTTTCAGTCACACTGGCCTAGAAATGCCAGATTTAGCAAACAAAAATCCAGCACTCCTAGTTAAACTTGAATTCCAGATAAACAACAAATAATTTTTTAGTATAAATATGTTCCAGATGTGGCCTGGAACATTTTTTTTTTTGATACAAATATGTCCTATTCAATATTTGGGACATACTTGTGCTAAAAAAATGTATATGTTGTTTACCCCAACTTCAAATTTAACTGGGCATTCCATATTTTCTCTGGCAACCTATACTCCTTGTTGTTCCTTGAACACAACAAGCATGCTCCCACCTCTAGGCCTTCATGTTGACCATTGCCTCTGCTCTGGGATGCTCATTCTCTGATTGCCTTCAGCAAGGCTTTCCTGAATACTTGTCCCTTATATACATACTGCCTGCCCTCCTTTCTTGCTTTAGTTCTTTCCCTTTGCCCCTTGTCTCTATCTACCCGGCTATCTATTTTGCCTGCTGATTGTGTTTATTGTCTGTTACCCCCAGTAGAATTTAAGATGGCTACTTTCGTTCACTGCTGTCTCCCCAGGGCCGAGAACAGTGCCGGGCACGTAGTTCAGTAAATGTTTATGGGATGGATGAGGAAATAAATCCTTTGACTTTTGCTCGAGCACTGGAGAGCAGGCCTCTGTAGGTGTTGCCTACCTAGGGTGCAATTGCGCATCTGGTATGTGCCCCTCCCTCACGCTCAGTGTAAGTAGTTTGGGAAAGTCCTGCCCCAAACTCTAGATTCAGAGGTGTAACATGATGCAGGCTGGCCTGTGAATTCCATCCACTTGGCCACAGGCCTTGGTTCAGGGATGGGCACAGGACCCCAGCCAGTCTCAGAGCCAGTCTCAGAGTTTCTGCTGGAACTACTAAGACAGAGCACTCTTTTCCTACAGGTGTTTCTGAGAGGAAGAGGATGTCAGGTGGAGCTGCTGATAGCCATCTTGTCACCAATAGAGGAAGAGCAAGGGGTCAGCTTGTGGCCAGAAGCCTATGAGTGATCTCTCAGGCCTGACCATAGGCAACTACAAAGGTGGTCTGTCAGCTTGGGTTGTCATCACAGAATCCCTGTAGACTGGGTGGCTTAAACAATGTACATTTATTATTCACATTTCTACAGGCTTGGAAGCTTGAGATCAAAGTGCTGGCAGATTCCATTCTTGGTGAGGGCCCGCTTCCCGGCTTGCAGACAGCCACCCTCTCCCCGTGTGTTCACATGACCTCCTTGTGTGTATGCATGCGCAGAGAGAAAGGGAGCTCTGGTGCCTTTTCCCCTTCTTATAAGGACACTAATCTCATCATGCGGTCCCCACCCTCATGATGTCATTTAACTCTAATTACCTTCCAAAGGCCCTACCTACAAACACCATCATATTTTGGGTTAGGGCTTCAACCTACGAATGGGCAGGGAGAGGGGGGGTCCACACACACATTACTCCATAATATGTTATCTGGCAGGCTTCATGGGGGAAAGCTGCCCTTCCTACACCAGACGCAGTGCACCGCCAATGCATGGCAGGCTCTGAAGGGAGTTGCAATCAAGGACTAGGCCCCTGTGGTCAGCCATTCTTTTATGCATGGCTGCATTCCTGGTCCAGGTGCCTCCATCAGAAGCCTCTTTACTGGGGGAGGACGGGTGACTAGGCTGAAACCTTATGGTGGGAAGGGGAAAGTTGAAGACGCTTTTCTCCACTCTGACTCAGTACTCAGGACTTTTCTACTAGGTATCCCTGCTCCTCCTGGCCGCCAATCCATAGAAAGACAGGAACCTGTTGTTTGAGGCTCCCTCAGCAGTGAGCCAATTCCCCCAGGTGTGCTGATACAGTTGGCCTTCCCCAGGGGCTGTTCCATGAGGGAAAATGGAACACTGGGGAGCCGGCAATTTAGCTTCTTCCTTATACTATGGCAGTAAATAAATAAAGGCTTAATTTTTACTTTCTTTTTTGCCTTGTTGTCTTAATTGACTACTTTGACACCTGGCAGATCCGCTCGGCTCTTGACAGCCTGCTTGAGAATGAAACCAACACAGAGGAATCACAGCTGAGAGACAGAAGAGGGATAACTGGGTCCCTATAACATCATCCGAACTCCGCTAAATCTAGCTGTGCTGGAAGCCACTGTGACACTTAGACCTTTTCATTCTTGAGCATAAGCCAATTAGCTGTGTTTTTGTGCCACTGAATCCTGAGTCAAGTACATCCTCTCAGCGCCCCCCTCCCCCTGGAACTCAGGAACTCCCCCCACTGTGTTCCTGTTCTCCTGCGTACTTGCCTTCGCCGTGGTCCAGATCAACCTGTACTATTCTGTTTCACGTGCTTGCCTCTTTCAAGGGACATCTCTTAGAAACCAGGGGTGTGGCTTCTTTTTCTATGTCTCCTTTTAAATCCCCCCACCTCCTACATGCCTTTGCGCAGAATCACAAAAAACTCTGTGGAATGAGTACTTAATGAATGAAACTCCAGTGGGCTGTTTATAATCAATTAGGTAATTATAAGTAGGATGAAAAACTCTTTAATATTTAAAAAATTTGCATTAGACATATTTTTTAAATCCTCTTAGGAAATCAAATCTGTGTTAGGGGATACAACCTGTATTCATTATCTTTTGCTGCATAGTAAGTTATCCAAAAACTCATCAGTTTAGAACAACAAACATTTATCCTCTCAGTTTCTCAGGGTCTGGAGTCAGGTACAGCTTAGCTGGGTCCTCTGGCTCTGGATTTCTTACAAGGCTATGATCATTGTGTCCCTGAAGCTGTAGTCATTTCAAGGCTCAACTGGGAGAGGATCCACCTGCAAGCTGATTCAATGTGGTTGTTTGTAAACCTCAGGTCCTCAATGGCTGTTGGTGGGAGACATTAGTTTCTTGCCACATGGGCCTCTCCATAGGGCTGCTCATTATATGCCACTTGGCTTCCCTCAGAGTAATGAGAGCAAAAGAGAGAGAGAGAGATCCATGATGGTGGTCATAATCTTGTTATGATTTAATTTCAGAAACAATATCACAATGCTTTTCCTATATTCTCTTTGTCAGAAACTAGTCACTAGGTCAAACCCACACTGAAAGAGAGATGATTATATGAGGGCCTGAATACTAGGAGGCAAGGATCATTGGGAGCTATCGCAGAGGTTGCCTACCACAGTCCACCTTCTGACTTCCAAGATTCACATCCCTCCCACATGCAAAATACCTACCCTATCAAGGTCCTTAAAGCCTCATCTCATTACATCAGTTCAAAGACCAGAGCTGCATCTATATTAAGTTCAGTTGTGATTGAGGCTCCTCAGGTGTAGTGTCTTAAACACAGATCCTTTTGATCTGTAGACCAACGGAACTAAAGAAATAAGTTATCTGGCCCCCATCTATAGTTGTTGATCAGGAAGTCATTCTTGTCAAACAAGGTAGAAAATTGGAGGCACAAGGGTTCATTGGTCCGTAGAAATTATGAAAGCCTCCAAGTAAGTGCTGGAAGTTTCTTGATTAGATCCCAAGGCCTAAGATTAATTCTCCATGGCTCTTGGCTCCACTCTCTGGGCTGTTGATTCTGCCCTCTGAGTCATCTTTCCTTTTCTTATTTTATTTTTTAAAAAAATTTATTTATTTTTATTTGAGAGAAAGAGAGAGAGAGAGAGAGAGAGAGAGCACGAGCGGAGCAGGGAGGGGCAGAGGGAGAGGGAGAAGCACACTCCCCGCTGAGCAGGGAAGCCTGATGTGGGGCTTGATCCCAGGACCCCAGGATCATGACCTGAGCTGACGGCAGCCGCTTTACTGACTGAGCCACCCAGGTGGCCCTCATCTTTTCTTTTTTATGAAAGGTAGCACATTTTTGTAGCTGAGCAGCTTTCTCAGCTTGCTTCTTGCCAGTAGAATTCTAGGGGTTGAAAAAGTCTCCTCATAATACGTTTCTGTCCCCTGTAGACAAGTTGGCTATGTTTCTACAAATATTAAGTCTTTTAAGAAACTTGTAGGTCTCCTGTGAATCTCTTTGGGATTCACTCCATTAGGCAAAAGCCATACCTACAGATTTCTTTGTGATAAGCCCCTTTGCTTTTGCTGAAATGGTTGAGGTCCAATACCCTTAACTTTCTAGAGGCCCTATAGTTTGAGAGGATTTGTGAAGCAAACCCTTAATCTCTTATGATAGTATAAGAAATATGTGTTTGCTCTTCATCCCCAGCTCCTGGCCAGAGCTCCTTAGGACATTATCTTTATAATGCCCTAAGGGATAATAGCAGTGGGAACATCTTTTGTTATAATATTTGAGTTTTGTCCCTAGCTCCTGAAACAGCTCCAGAGTGATAAAGCTGAAAAGAGCATCTTTTATAGGTTTGTGTTAATGAGGTGACTTTTGGAAAATCCCTAAGGTTGGGGGTGTGGGGCTGGTTGCTAGTGGAAACAACCACAGGATTAGAGAGTTGGAAATTTCAGCCCCACCCCCTGATTTCAGGGGCCACTAATGGCAATGATTTAATCAATCATGATGATGTAATGAAGCCTCCATAAAAATCCTGACCGAAGGGGTTCAGACAGCTTCTGGGTTGGTGATTACTTGGGAGTGCTGGGAGGTGGTGCTCTCGGAGAGGACATGGAAGCTGTTGCCCTTTCCCACATTCTTTACCCCAGGCGTGTCTTCTAGTTGGCTGTTCCTGAGTTTTCTTTATTATAAATGGGCAATAGTAAGTAAAGTGCTTTCTTGAGTTCTGTGAGCCATTCTGGCAAATTATTGAGCCCAAGAAAGGGATTGTGGGAAGCCCCCTGCCCCCATTTATAGTTGGTTGGTCAGAAGTATAGGCGGACAAGTGAGACTTGAGATGGGCATCTGAAGTGGGAGGGGGAAGGGTTGTGGGATGGAGTCCTTCCCCTGTGGGGTCTGCACTAATTCCAGGCAGGTAGTGTCAGAATCTAATTAAATTGTAGGACGCCACAAACAATGAATCATAGAACACTACATCAAAAACTAATGATGGGATGTATGGTGATTAACATAACATAATAATAATAAAAAAAAATGTAGGATGCCCAGTTGGTGTCCTACGAGAACTGGAGAATTGCTTGGTGTGGAAAACCCACACATCTGGTGTCAGCAGTGTTGTAAGTAGATGGAAATGGTAGTATTTCTTCTTTAAGGGGGTTTTTATAGACTCTAAGGCACCACCTTTGATCTTTCTGAGGTCTTAACAAAAAGTTTTACTTTTATATGCTCAGTTTCTTATTTATTTATTTATTTGAGAGAGAGAGAGAGAGAGAGAGAGCACATGAGCTGGGGGGTGGGGAAGAAGGTCAGAGGGAGAGGGAGAGAGGGAATCCCAAGCAGGCTCCACTCTCTAGTATGGAGCCCAAAGCAGGGCTAGATCTCATGACCGTGAGATCACAAGCTGAGCCAAAATCGTAAGTCAGATGCTTAACTGACTGAGCCACCCAAGCGCCTCTCAGTTTCATCTTTAGACACTGTTTTCCTGGTAGTACCTTGGATTTGATATTTGTTTGAATGCCATCTGGAGAGGCTGAAAAATTTTAAAACATTTTTTTTGCTGCGGGGGTGGGTGGGTGGTAGGGACTATAATAGTCTTTCCCTCAGTTTATTTCTTTCCTCCTTCGTTTTACTCTAAGGAGCAAAAAGAGATCAGGTGGCACCTCCATCACTTTGGAAACACCCCTTAACTAATCACCTAGGTCATTAGGAATATTTTCTACTTTCCATATAACTGCAGGTAATGGTGTTGCTAAACTTTCTGCTATTCCAAAATAAGGTCCCTCCTCTTGCAGTTTCTAATAGCATGTTTCTCATTTCCTTCTGAGCCTTCACCAGCAGTGTCTCCAAAGCCAAGATTTCTACTGTCTATTCAAGACAATTAGGCTTTCTTTAACATGCTCCTCAAATTCCTCCTACCCTCTGCACACTGCTGGGTTCCAAAGCCGCTTGCACACATATCTGTTCCAGGAAACTTACTTCCAGGAACCAAAAATCTGTATTTATCCCTTTTCTCCTCTTACCTCCAGAGGTGACTATTCTAACATATATAAAGCATCATTTTGTTTGTGAAGACTTCATATAGAATTATACTCTTGTTTTATGAGCATATATTTTTACTTTCTTAAATGGTATTGTTTTAAATATCTCATTCTGTTTCCCACTCTTTCCAACCATCACTATGCTTTCAAGCTCCATCCATGATGTTATGTGTGACTAGATGTAGTCAGTGGCTTCCAACTGTGTGTAGTACACCATGGGTTACTCCCCCCGTCATGTTTTATATGTCCAGTGCCCTAGGGGTGGGTACCCAGGTGATCTCCATCTTCATGCCATCATCACAAAAAATGTGGCCATGAGCATCCTAATCCATAGCCCCTTAGGAATTTGTGTGAGGATGTCTTTGTGATATATGCATACCCAGAAGTGGAATTAATGATGCTTAGGATATACATAGGCTTAAATTGACTAGGAAGTGCCAAATTACTCATAATATTCACGCACTAGTCTTCATTCCCACCGGTCATGCATCAACGAACTTGTATGCCACATCTAGGCCGACACTCAGTATCATCATCCAGCTTAACATTTTTTTCAGTCTATTTGGTATGAAATTGTATCTCATTAATATTTTGATTGGCGTTTTTCCTGACAATGGATGAGTTTGAGCATCCCTTCATATACTTTTGACTTCCTTCTTCCATGAATTGCCTGCATATATCCTTCTTTGTATCCCTGATTTTTAAGATCAGAGAGCAGGTATGATTTCCTCTGCATTCTCCACTGCTCCCAGCAACACTGATGGATGTTGATTGATGACTGATGAGAAGGTCAATGTGGCTGTGTTATTTGAGCTTCTGGATTTTGAGGCCTACTTTTCCTCCACAGAGCCTGAGGTGTTTGCCTTCATGCATTCAGAACACATTCATCAAACAACTACCCCATGCCAAGTCTTCCTGTGCAACTCTCCCTCCCGGCAAAGCCCAAATGACCTGTCAGTCACTCTATCAATTGAACAGAAGAATGAAACTGGTCACACTAGTCATCTGGCATCAGACAGACTCTGGTAACATTTTAAGTGCCCTTTTATAGACTCTAATGCTCTATGATCCTCTGATTCTAACTCACTGACTAGTTGATTTTTTTCCTTAATTGTTGTTTTTAACTGCCACGTGCCTAAAGCAAGGCAAGATCCAAGGAATCTTAGCTATGTATTTGCACATCAACACAAGACTTTGTGAAGTGTCTCTGCTTATGAGGCACAATCCCACATTGTAGTGAACTATGATTGCTGGAAGCTATCATGTATTTCACTGTCAAAAAATAAACTCTCCTTACTGTATTCTATAAAGGTCACAAGTCTCAGTGTGACAACATTTACTGGCATTTCCAGAGAGAAGAAGTGTTCTCAGCCCTAACCTAGCTAGCTACTCCCACACCCACCCACTCCAGGGCAGGGTTAGGAGCCCAAATCTGTAAGTCTTGACTGAAATACCTCCACCCCATATTGTAATTATCTGTTTATTTGCTCTTCCTCCTCTAGATTTGGGACACACAGAGGACACAGATTGTGTCTTATTCATTTCTTTAGTTTACTATACTTAGCAAGGTATTTGTCACAGAGTAAGTGTTCAGTAAACATTGATTGATTGAATGAATGGACCCATGAAAAAATATTTATTGAGCACCTACATGCCACATACTATGTCAGATTCTGGGAATTCATAGATGAATAAGACACAGTTTAATTATAAAATAGTGTGGAAAATGTACAGAGGAGAAACACTGCATCTTATGGGGAGATGAATCTCAAACAAGGAAGGGATGCCATTTGCAACACTCATCTTTTTCATCTCCAAAAGAGTTCTTCTGCCTTAAATTCTGGATACGGCTTGTACTTGACTTGCAAGAAAGAGGCTTTTTCTGTGTGGACATGTGTGTGAGAGGTGTGGGTAGGGATGCTCCCTGTCCATGTGTGCCTATTCCATTGTAGCCTAAAGTTAGTAAAGGGAGGTTGAGGGCTATTTGCCCACCTTCCAAATGGCTGGAATAGCTATAGAGCCATCTGGGGCTGTAGTGCGGACAAATAAGCAAGCATCACAATATTGGACCCTTAATTCCTTTGGTATGTGACCCAACAGTTGGGAAAATCTAAGCTGGCCTAGGAGTGAGCTTTCCCAGCTCCGTCTCAAATCCATGTCAATTTTCAACTCTTTGGTCAAGCGAAAGGGACTTGGGTCAAGTTCTGTTCAAAGGCTCGGGCTCTGAGGGAAACTTAGACAAGTAAGTTTGCTGAAAGGTCTAGTTACGTAGCCCTTGGAAAACATACTAGTCAGGCCTCCGCAGGAACCTTGTTTCACTTCATATCAGCTCAGTGAGAAAGCTGAACAGTGACTTTTAAAATGGGCAATAGGTATGGGGGAGTGGGCCGGGTGGGGAAGTACGCTAGATGTGGCATTATGTCTTCCACAGAAAAACAAATACTCATTTCTTTGTTTTCACTTTAAAAGATACTTCTTATAAAAAGGGTTTCTTCGTAAAGAATCACTTAATATTTGGTATTTCATCAAGTGATACAAATTTGGGTTCTCCTGAGCAAATCCCTAAAGAGATTTCCTTCATTTCTGTTATCTGTGGACTTTGGATAACAGAGTCTAATGTGAAATAATCTTCAATAAAATTTTTTTCATTGATATTCTACAGGGCAGAATTCTTTTATCTTTATTTGCTGCCTAATCTTGAAGCATTTGCTCAATAACCACAGTGTAGGCTTCAGTTAAATATGCAACTCCTGCCTCTGGCATTCTTTTACAAAATTATTGAACTAGTTTGCTGGCGTGTATTTACCTCTATTTTTAAGGACTCAGTGACTAATAACCAGGATAAAGTGCACATGAGTTGCCTTTGTTTGTTTGTTTGTTTGGGGTCTGTGAGCCTGTCTATCATAAACCAAAATAGTCAATAGAAGATGAATTGATGAAGGCTACCACCAATAATAATTGCACAATGTGAGGACAACCAATAGAGTAGGGGTTGGTAAACATTTTCTCTGAAGGGCCAGGTAGTAAATATTTTAGGCTTTGTGAGTCATATAGTCTCTATCATAACTACTTACCTCTGCTGGTGTAGTGCCAACTCAGCTGTAGACAATATGTAAATGAATGAGCATGGCTGTATTTCAATGGAACTTTATTTACAAAAACAGGCAACAGGCCAGATTTAGCCTGTGGCTATAGTTTACTGATCCCTAAACTAGGATAGAAATAAGTGGCTTTAGGGGCGCCTGGTGGCTCAGTCAGTTAAGCATCTGCCTTCGGCTCAGGTCATGATCTCAGGGTCCTGGGCTGGAGCCCCATGTGGGGCTCTCTCCTCAGCAGGCAATCTGTTTCTCTCACTCTCCCCCCACCCCTGCTAGCAAATTAAAAAAAGAAAGAAAGAAAGAAAGAAAGAAAGAAAGAAGTAGCTTTAGCTATGAAAAATATCATAAGGGCCCTCCCCTTTGAAACTCTAATTTTGCCCTGTATCTTAGCATACAGCATTTGCTGTCCAGTTTTGTTTCCTGAGCTTTAGGTTTAGAGGGGGAGTGAGGGGTTTGCAGAGGATTCAACGACAAGAAGCTCTAAGGGGTACCCTTCCCTTTTGTTTTCAAGCCTCTTGTCCTGTCCTAGCCAGGTCACGGTAATGGGGCTGAAATAGAGAAGGGTCTGCTCCGGAAACCAGCCACTCCGCTGAGGATCCGTGGCTCCCAGGGGAGTTGGGGTTTGGTGCTTAGGGAGAAAGAAGGGACGTGCCTCTGGGAGTCTACTCCAGCAGCCCAGAGATGAGCAACAAAAGAGACCAAGGTCCCCAAATTCTCCTGGGTGCCAGGTTGGTTCCGGTTTGGAAGAGGTCATTTTCAGAGCACAGTGTGTAGGCACAGAGCTCGGCTAGTGGTTTGTTTCATTGGTAAAGAAGATCCTGCGATAGTTCTTGTGCTCTCTCTGCAGCCGTCCACAGGTGTGGACTCCTTATTCGGTTTCAGTGTTGGTCGAAGCAATGATTCCACCGTCTCCATGGGCGACACAAGGGACGCAAGTAACAACTAAAAGAAAAGTTAAGAAACTGAAGGTCAGGTATCCTTTACTTGGAAAAGGGCCAATAAGTGCATTAGTGAATGTATGGAGTGGATGTTGCAGCTGAGACCAAATTCCAAGATTGTGGTTAATTTTCTTTCTACCTGGAGTAGATCCCTAATCTTGCTTTTTGCTCTATCATTTTTTCCCCCAAGTCTGAGCAAACACAAGCCATCCTTGAGTTCCCGGCTCTGGTAGGTTCCCAAGTGAGCAGCATCTGTTGGATGGAGAAGTAGTTCATGCCCAAGATGTTTTTAGAGGGCTGACCCAGCGTCGGTGTCAGGGCCATCAATTAGACAGTGGGAGAGGGGAAGCAAAGAGGCAGCGATGAAGTTGGTAATTACACACCACAGTACCATTGACCTCCAAGAGCAGGTGGCGGTGGCAAGTGAAATTCCCGGCTCTGTCACTCAAGATTCATTTTCGCTCTTGTGTTTCGGCCTGAGGGGATGCTCACTGATCTGGAAGAGATTGTCGACACTGTTTTGTTAATAATAAGGACAATAAGCAAATAATGTATTTAATACAGAAGGATATTTTCCTTTCCTTAGTTGCTTGAAAGTTACTATTACATTTTTAAAACCTCTTTGTTCCTCTCTCTCTCTTTATATATGTGTGTGTGTGTATGTACACATATATACATCTACATATATATGTGCAAATTGGGAAGATCAGGATCTACATCTGTAGTATGAGTTCAATATTTACTGCTTCTTTATTTTTTAAAGATTATTTATTTATTTATTTATTTGAGAAAGGGTGCGAAGAACACAAGCCGGGGGGAGGGGCAGAGGGAGAGGTAAGCTCCCCGCTGAGGAGGGACCCTGGTGCAGGGCTCCATCCCAGGACCCCGAGATCATGGCCGGAGCCAAAGGCAGACGCTTAACTGACTGAGCCACCCAGGTGGCCCAATATTTACTGCTTCTATAGAACTGGCCCTTTGTTGAGGCCTTTGCAGCCCTAATATTTCCATTTCTTCATCCTTGCCTTGTTTACAGAGCCACTATTACTCCTGAGTCACAGGTAGGTCCAGAGAGGAGGGCCCAGAGGAGGATACCCAAGCCCTGGCAGCAGATTTGGTGACATTATCCTTCTGCCTTCCCAGGTGTACTTGCCATTTTCAACGTCACTCTGAGCCGTGGTTCTGACTCCGTCTCCCTTCGTCTCCAGCTTCTCTTCATCCCAGTGAGGCAGCTTCGCTTTTGGCCTTCAGTGTGGTGGGGAGGTGAGTGAGTTTTCTTGGCTGCCTACGTTCAGTCCTGAGCAGCCTGGAGTCAAGGGGTGGGGGGTATGGACAGCGGGGCATAACAACTTCATTTTCCCTAGCCCTTGAGCCACGTCAAACACTTCTTACAATAACAGACCCCAATCTGCAATTGATGTCCGGGACAGATGGAGGTCTGGCAGAAGCTGAGATTGCTTTCCAATTTCGCTGAGATTATAAAAACAACATTTTTGAAATTTACATCCTAGCACTCATGACCCTGAGCATTTTACTTTTCTTTTGTCACTGCCTTCTTTGAAGACCAAGTCACCTGTTCCTTCAGCTCGAGACAACGTTTCAGGCGATAAGAAAAGACAAACTATCAGAAACTCCAGAGGTGCCAATTATCTACCCTTTCCTTGCTAACAACTTGTATGTCTACTCATTGGTTTATATAAAAATAACTACGTCTTTCTCTTAACATTCTTGGAGGGGGGGCGGGGGGTGTGTGTCTGTCTGTGCCAAAGTAGCCAGATCAGACTTTTTCAATGAACAAGAGTCGGGGGGGAAAAAAAAAAGGTAAATTGACTTTTTACAGGGAAGCAGGCCATTCCTCAAAAACTATTAAAGATTCTGTCATCCAGAATATCCCTATCCTGTTGACATTATTTATAGATTTCATGAAAAATACATCATCATAACATTGATATATGGACTCTTTAGCATCCAATTTCTTGAAGGCATCTGAACCTGATCAGGCTGCTGGTCATGCACTCATAAACGTGGGGGCAATATAAATGAGATGATGCCCCATGGACTATAATACCCACAGATGCTTTTCTAAAACATGCTCATATCCTTTGGAAACAAGGCAATTTGGCTCTCTACCTTGGCTCCGAATGAAATAATGTTCTGGGTGGGGGAGGCAGGTAATAAAAGCAACAATTGTGAAGTGTTACTGGCAGTTTTTTTCATTTTTACTGCAAGCTGGGCCTACATTTGTCTTCATTGTCAAAGGGCTGGTGTTGTTTACAAGTTAAGGACAAGGAAGCAGGAAAGTTTATTCCATTCTCTGGGCTGGGAAAGCACCATTTCCTCATCATGAATCCAAAACCACATCTTGAACAGGAATTAGGTGACACATCGTTTTAGATTGGGTCCCATTTGGAAGGTTTCCTTGCTCCTTTCCCCATACCTGCCTGGAGGTGTGGAAAAACCTGGCAAGAGTTGCTCTTAGAGGGTGATAGCAAACCAAACTCGGCCATTTCTGCCCCCGCCACTCCCCCCGCCCCGTGTCAGCTGACTGGACATTGAGAACAGCTGTGGGGTCTAGTCTTTGCCAGTTGACAAAACCTTACCAACTTTTCTCATCCTTTAGGAGAAACAAAAGTTGGGTGCAGTAATTTTGGAGGCAGAGTGATGGTTGGTCGACTCCTTTATTGTGGACAGTAATGTGGGCCGAAAAGGTTTACTCTGCATCCAGGCCTCTATGTATTGATGATCCATCTTGATTGTCAGGACAAAGCTCCAAACCGGGAGTCACATTACTCTCAGAGTGCCTCTACACATATTGGATGAAGAACAAGAAAGAACTTGTAATCCCTTCCTCATACTTTGGAGAAAAACCAGCCCAACACTTTCCGTTGGAGATATTTTCTGGGGTGGGGGGAGAGGGGGGAACACAGCTGGCAGGGAAATGCATACACACACACACACACACACACACACACACACACACACACACACACACACTTCAAAACAAATCTAAAATGCAAGGAACTTCAGAGATGGGAACAGGGACTGAAATCCCAGCCCAGAGCTTGCAAATCCTCAGCAGCCGAACAGCAAGCCTCTGTGTGCCCCATCCTCATTTATGAACAGTCAACAAAGCAACTGCAGGTGATCTGGGCTGATGCCGTGGAGGCCTCTCAGATGGCCGGGCTCCTGCAAACTTATTCACCACCTCATTAAAGCAATTTCAAAATCAATTCCGGATTTGACAAGCCGTCAGTACATTGTTGCTTCTCGGTGATGGGAGTGACATGTTAACAGCAATTAGACTTTTGCACATGCACGTTGGAGCCTGTTCAGCATATTCTTTATTAGAAGAGCCTAAAAAGCGTTATTATAATCATCTAACCTGGGGTCATGGACACATGCTCTATGATCTCTGCCTCTGTCAGCAGTCCCCTTGGTGAAATTTTGCCTATTGTCCATAGAGATTAAAAGGAAGTGCTTACCCCAGATGCGATATTGGAAAAATCAAAGGTCAGAGGAAAGCTTGTGGTAACCTCCATGTTTTTTAATATAAGTTATAGGAGCAATCAGATTAGCATGAACAGATATTGCGCCTTCTAACAGATGGAGCAGGATTCTTATGCAAACGAGGGAGGACAGGCTACAGTGGTTTGGTGGCAACATTCTCCGGGCAGGAGTGGGGATGCTGTTATCTCGACTGTGGCTGGCCAGCACTTGGACAGTGAGGATGGCAAAGGCTTCACTCCAGATATGCTCAGAGGCATATCAGTCCTTTATGTCATGGAAAACCACTTCCTTCTGTAATAAAATCAGCCTATCCTGTTTGGAATGGTCCCCTTTGGAGCCAGCTCTCTTGGTCAGCTAAAGTCATCAGTGGGAGCTGTTTCCTTCTCTGCTTTGGGGGCCCAGCAGAATGTACTGAAAACGAGTAGTGTAACCTGATCTTGCCAAGACTCTGCCAGCCAAATGAGATCCAAATAAGTCTCAAATCTCATTGGACCCCATTCACTTCTGTGTAGTCCCAGGAGAGAGTCTCTCCTGTGCCCACAAACAATTTCCTCCTGGTCTTCTCTTCTGATTTCTGCTTTGATGGCTACCATTTGAGAGTGGTTTTACGCCCAGTGTCCTGTGTGAATAAACTAACATCTTACAACAATCCCTAAGTAAATACTTTTATTATTTCCAATTTGAAGATGAAAAAAAGGAGAGCGGCAAGTTTCCCCCCAGTTGCCCAGTATCTCATTGCTAGAACACAGGATGCAAACTCAGGCAGTCTGGTTTCCAATCTCCCATGGTTAGTCATTACTCGATGCTGCCTCTTGAGCAAAAGCTGATCTTCACCCAAGGGGACCACCTCCCCAGCTCCCAAAATATTCAATGTTCCAGTAAACATTTACTGACTGACTGACTGATTAACTGTTTCACGGAATGAATGAATTTGGATTGACTTCATGATGGCCAGATTCATGCAGAGCTATATAATATTTCAAATTCCCAGTCTTCCCAAGCAAACCCAGATTGCTTACAGTGGCCAGCCTATTTAAAATTGCAAACGGCTCTCAGCTCTGTAGTCCACAGTCGCTTTCCCTGCTTTAAATGGTGATGCTTATCACCACTGACATATAGTATATTTTGTTTGCCTATCTCTCCCTCTAGAATATAAAGGCAAGAATTTTTCAGTGTTTTGTTCTTTCAGTGCTAGGACAGTGCCAGCAACAAACTGTGGTCTGGATAATTGTTGAATAAATGAAAGGGTTATGTATTTCAGGTATAAATAGGGTAGGGAATGTGTCCTATCTTTGGTTCAGAAATAGATCCACAGACCTATGTGCATCATTGATGAGAAACACAACACAAAAAGCTGGAAGGAATTTAGCACTCTTGCCTCTTTGTCATTTTTAGACAGTCATTTGCTTTTGATAACACCGAGCTGATGGTAGAACCAGAACTAAAAGTCCATGTCTGGGTACTTTCCCACCCCATATCCCACAATTTAGTGTGACCAGATCTAGAGATTTCCTTTTCCACTTAGCTCTATATTAAATGTCTTCTCTGAAAGCCCCCAACTGATCTGATGTTGCCCCCACTCCCACTTTGGGTTCCTTCCTAGTTGGCTGACTGCAGGGGCTATAGAGGGTCCCTGTTGTTTTGTTGGATGGGGGTTTGCTAGCTTTTGAAGCAGGCTTGCTCATTGCTGATTTCCCCCAGGCGCTTGTTTTTGAAGCCAACACTTCAAAGGCAAGCAACATTTGAGATTCCTCAGCTATTCATCCAGTTGGTAAAACTAGATGCACACCCTCAAGAAGCCATTTGTTACTTTCATTGGGGTCAGCCGATAAGCAGGAAGCCACCGTTTGGGGGATGAGCTGACAGCCTACCATTAGGATCAGTAGGTTGGCAGAGGGTCTGCTTCGGGTTAATATTTTGATGTAAAGTTTCCCAAAGAGAGGTTTTAGGAAAATTGAGTGTGGAAATTGTGTGTGTGTGTGTATGTGTATTTGATGATGATGATGATGATGATGATGATGATGATGAAGATGATTTTGGATGATGGGTAGGCAAAAGGTTGAGAAGAAATCTTAGCATTTCCAACAAGAATGAATAGAACAGCAGTTTTCCAAACTGTGATCCAGGCATCCTTGGGAGTTCCAGAAACCTTTCTGGGGGTTCTGTAAGTCAAAACTGTTTTCATAGCAACACTAAGATATTATTTGTCCTTTTCACTGTCATTCTCTCATCAGTGTACTTAGGAGTTTCCAGAAGCTACCTGTCATGTGATACGGCAAAAGAATGAATGCAAATGCAGGAATGAGAAACTAGCTGTCCTCTATTAAGCCAGACATTAAAGAGATTTGCAAAAAACATAAAACAGTGTCCCTCTTCTCCCTTTTTTTAGAAAATGCAGCTACTCTCCATAAAATTATATTTTTATGTTAACATATAATAGGCTTATTATTTTTAAATGATTTAATAAATTTAAACAATTTCTCAGTCTTAATTTCTAACACAGTAAAGACTGATGTATATATACACAAACACACACACACACACACTATATATATATACACACACACACACACACGGCACTATAAATAAAAGCACTTTCAGATCCTCAAAATTTTTAAAAGAGTGACGAGGTCATGAGACCAAAAAGTTTGAGAACCACTGTAATAGACCTGTCAAAACTTGGTCTGAATAAAGCCACAGAGAATCATACATTTTAGAATGAGAAGGATCCTTGAAGCATGATCTGGTCCTGTCCCCTAGCTTGCTCAGGCAGGCTAGGTATTATCCCTTTTTACATATGGGATTACAGAGACCCAGAGGGTTCACAGACTTCCCCAAAACTCCATAGCTGTTGAGTGCAGTTAGGGAGAGAAGTGAGGTTGTGACTAGATTGGGATGACAGGTCTTGTTCTTTTGGATGCAGACAAAGCTCTACCCACTACCCCACTCTGCCAGGGACACGAATGGTCGTGTCCTTCCTAAGGACATTTCCTTCCGAAGAAAATGTAAACAATAAACATACAAACTTATCTTCTTCTTTTCTTTTTTTCTTTGACTGTTAAATCTACCTTTGGTAATTTTTCTGGTGGTGGATCTGAATGTGCTAGAAAGAACTATTTATTTGCTTGGCTTATTGGATTTAGAAATTGTGGGCTGAAGTTGGTGATGTTGGCAATGCTGGCTGCAGTCCTTGCAGGGCTCAGCTTGTGGGGGAATCCACTTCCATACTCACTAGTGAGGCTGTTGGCAAGCCTCAGGCTCTGGCTGGCTGTTGATTAGAGACTTTAGTCCCTTGCCACATGGACCTCTCTACAGCTGCCCAGCTCACAACATGGCAGCTGGCTTCCCTCAGAGTGGGTATGAGTGAGAGGGGCTACCCAACATGGAACCCATAGTCTTCTTGTCACCTAGTCTTGGTAGTGATACCCTAGCACTTTTGCCATATTCTAATTTTCAGATGTGAGTCACTAGGTCCAGCCGACATTCAAGGGGAGGGGATTACATATAGGTATGAATACCAAAAGGCACGGATCCTGGGGAGCCATCTTAAAGGCTGGCTACTACAAACTCTAACCTAACATTTGATCTTCTCCCTCATCTGGTGACCTCATCACACAGTGCCTTTTAAGTGTAAATAACTTGTGTTAATTATCTATGGGATGGTCTGATGCAGAGGTTAAAACCATGAATTCTTCTGGGATTTTATCTCCGCTCTACGGCTCTGATAGCTTTTGACCTCAGGCAAGTGACTCTGTGTCTCAGTTTCCCACCCATAAGATAGGGCTGATAAACATTGCTCCTTCTTGGGAGTTGTTGTGAAGATTGAGTTAATACATACTACAGAGCCATTAAAACTGTGGCTGGCATGGAGTGAGCACCATATAGGTACTTACAGTTACAGGTTCCCCCCCACCATCTGAAAGTAGAGTATTCCTATTAGGCTTTTCCAATATCTTAGGACACATCTTGCTAATGGATGCACAAAATAAATGGAGATAAAGCACAGATGTTCACAGAGTTCAAAGCTATGGCGGCTTGATGTTGAGTGAAATCGCCAGGGAAGGAGTTTGGGGGGGCCACTCTCATGGCTCAGGGTGGACAATGCCTTGATAATGGCTCACTGTACGCTGAACACTATTGTACTTTTCACTTTTTCTCATAAAAGCAAAAAATCATTTTTGTATTTCTTTTGGTTGGCAAAAACAAATCCTAGTGTAGGTTTTTTCATACAAGTGAAGTGGTATAACATGAGCTTTTGAAAAGTAGGGGTTCCCTGTATTCCTACTATGCACCAGGCACATTGTACATTATTTATTGTGAACAATATCCCCATGCAGTAGGTATTTTCACATCATCTGATGAATGAAAAACTACTGCTTAGAGAGTTTAAGCATCTTGCCCAAGGTATTATCATTGGTAAATGATGGGACCAGGTTTGTATAGCCCCAGTTCTGGACTTCTACACTGGTACTTTGGGGAATGCACCATGGAAGGAAAATGGTCAGGGAGAGTGAAATAAGAATACCCCAAGGTACTGTGGATATAATTATGAGTTAAAAGGAAGACATGTTTTGATCATTCCTATGTACACAAATGAGGGTTTTTCTAGCACTAAATTTAACTTTGAAAATAAATGACTGGTAGCCAGGCAGACTCAAAAATAACCAAGTACTCAGGCTATAATTGTTTACCATGTGATTTTTCCCATTCTTTCTATGGTACTTACCTTGCAATTAAATGATCAATAGTTATCCTGTAAGTAGCAAGTATGCCCATGAAATTTGTGACCTGGAAAATCAGCCATTATAAGAGTGGAAGTGTTAAATGGTCTGGAAATGATCAGTGGGAAGGTAAGGCTGCCTCCTTTTGACATATCTACTGGGGCACTAAATTCAGAGATACCCAAATAAATCCCCAGGCCCTGAATTGGCACCATCTGCAGGCCCTTCCACAGAGGAGGTGGAACTGCCTGTGGTGATGCCTCATCCAGGCTGGGAGTGTGTTCTTGGACACCTAGACAGGGAGGTGTGGCTCTCTAGACCAATTCAATAAAAACTCCATCATCAATTTTCAGGGCAGCACATGACTAAGCATGGCCACTTGTGGTCTGGTGGCCCATTGAGTTGGTTGCTCTCAGCCACGCTGGGCATGTTTCCTGTGACTTCCTTGTAGAGAGAAACTTCAGGGAAGGCAAATGGGCCTTGGGAGATTGGGGGCACCCACTCCTTCTAACATCAGAGCAGGTAGACCATACTGGGGAGAAGGCAGCCACTGCTGGTCTCTATATCCTCTCCAAAAGGAGATAGTTCCATAATTACTCATTCAGGAGTAGGGAAGAAGGGCAAGACGAATTGTTCTCCCTGAAGAACCTGCATCTTTACTGGGGATTCATGATGGAGTCACATGAGCCAATGGGACCCTGTCAATAGTAACTGGAATATCAGAGAGTCTGGAGCATTCAGAAGAGGTCTAGTGAGAAGGGTAGGGTTTGAGCCAAGCCTGGAAGGCTTTAACTAGGCAAAAAGGAAGAAAAAACCCAAGCTCTTTAGCTTTCTAGGATACGGCCATGATCTCCTTTTTCAAGCCTCAGATTCCAGGAAAGCAGCTTACTATAGAGAAAGTGGACAGGCTTTGGCACTGGGCAGACTTGGCTCAAAGTCCTGGATCTCTAATCACTTGCTGTTGGGACCTAAAGCAAGTCACTTAATTTCTTTGAAGTTCTGTTTTTCTACCTACAAAACAGGAGTAATAAAGCCTACTGAGAGCAATGCTGAAGATTATTTGAAAACCATACGTACTTGCACATAGTAGGTGCTTAAGAAACATCAGTTCCCTTCCTTTTTACTGTCCCTTCAGAGACTCTACTGGACCCTATTAGGCCTGCAGGCCCAGCCTTACCAACTCCTGTTTCAACATCATCTTATGCCAACTTTAGTCTCTTGAAACCCTCCATCAAGGCTGCCATCAAATGGCACCTCCTCTGTGACCTTCCTCAGCCCTCCAGCCATAAGGGACCTTTCTTCCTACCCTCCTAGTCACTCTGTCAGGCATTCATCCCAGTCTCACTGTATATTTGCTACTAGATTACTTGGGCATACTCCCATCTCTTTTGCCGGGAAACAAGATCCTTGGGAGCACTGACCGTGTCAGGTTTATCTTTCTAGATCCACAGCAAGAGCAAAGACACAGAAGCGGGCATGGCTGTCGTATGTTCAGGGGCATAATATCAGCCTGGCTGATGGTTTGGGTCAGGGCAGTGTAAAACCTGGCAGCTTGGGAGCATCAAGGCATTTGTCCCAATTCCTCTTCCCCACTTGAGCATAGCACCCTTTTCATGGCTTTTGAAGTTGACTTGATATAAATCTGAGTCTAGTTCACTTTAATGTACTTAACACTCAAACTGGAAACTATCTTTCCCACAGAGCTAGTTATATCAGCTCTCTGGAGGAGAGGGGACTATATCTGGGTCACAGTTTTAATTGGGACAGTCAACTCTAACGGAAATGCTCTAAAAGACAGGTTGGGTGTGCCCATCTCTGCCAATTAGGAAGCCGGCTGGGGTTGCCCCCAGTTGTATGTGTAGTGTTTGTTAAACCTCCTATAGAGTTCAGATCGTAGGCCATTCCATACTTGTTCACAGAATTAAAACTCAAGAGAGATGAAAGGAGCTGCCTGACCCTCTGCCAAAGTGTCTTTCCTCTCCAAAGCCAGGACACTTTGAGGGAAAAATTCTAAAGTAGATCCGAAACCACTTAAATTAGAACCAGAAAAACCAACTCCAGGTGATAGGGTACAGAGAACGTGTTGGAGTTGAGCATCCTGTTAGCCAGACAGAAAGTGCCTGGCTATTTAAAGGTTTTCTTTGATTTTGCACAGGCTTGCTGCATTTTCAGAAAGGTCTATAGTGATTGTATTCATAATTGCACAGTTCCCACAACTAGTTGGCATCAGAGCTGAGCCTAATGATGCTACCTTCTATTTACTTTGTGCTTTTTACATTTGTGAATCCTGTTACATACTTTTATTTCTCAAAACCAGTTATATAGAGCTTACTGTCCCCATTTTAAAGATGCAGCAGCTGAGGTTCCGAGTCAGAGTCAGCTAAATGGTAAAATTTCTCGCAAAGAGCTGCTTTCCCTGACCGCCCCCCCTTCTCCCCTCCTGTCTCCCCAGAGAGATTGTAATGGGTGCTGGAGCCGGGGGTGGATGTCTGCAGGGAGGGTGCTCCGGGGCTGTGTATGTGACAGAAAGAGAACCCTCGGGGACGCGGCCGCCTTGAGAGACTGTCGGGAGCATCATTTATCCACCCCTCAGCTCTGGAAAGCCCCAGTTGTGCAGCCCGGGGACCGCCGTGCCCTCCCTGAGAGGTTCCGAAGGCGGCGCGCTCCTGGCATGCTATACAAACCTCAGGCACACATTTTCAGACAGCCGTTAGCAGGCCACAGAAGTTCCCCAAGACACTTGGTAAACCTTGGTCAAATCTGTTCCGACTTTGTGTGGGCGGCTGGGTTTCATTAAGAGGGTGCTGAAAGCAGCAACCCCAGGAGGGGCTAAATCTGGACCCAGCAGAGCCTCCGCTCCTGCCCTCCTTCCTCTACTGCTCTACCATCCCCCCTTCTGGAAGTGCAAACCCTGACACAATGCTCATGGGTGTCACATGCCTTTCTATGTGCAAGCTTGGCTGGAATGACATGGTATAGTTTCTCTAAATTTGTTCTCAAATTCTGCAGAATTGTCTGTGAGGAAATCCATTTTGGGCTCCATTGGTTTTTGAAACACACTTAAGAGACACTATCCACCGGCATTGCCCTTGGGTTCAGTCACTTTTCCTAATGACTTCTGCAGTTAGTCTTGAAAGGCCGGCAGATTGTAGTTTTAAAAGCTTGATGGCGAAGTTTGGAAAAAAAAAAATCTTTGCTTGTCTTCAATTTTCATTTGTCATCGAGTCCCGGTTTTCCCCCAAAGTTACTAGACTTTGCTGGTCTCCTCAACTGAAACAAAACAAAACAAAACAAAACAAAACAAAACAAAAAACCAACCACAAGAAGCTGCTTTTGTCCACAGGATGAGCTGCTAGTAGCGAGGGTCAGGGCCGCCCGCACGGTGGCTTTTGGAGACTAGCCAGATGGCTTCATAAACAGATTCCCTGGGCGGCTGGGGCAGAGGTGAGGACAGACAATGAAGATGGGGGTGTAGGAGCAAAGCTGGATTATTTCGTAAAGACAGGAATGGGAAACAGGGAAAAAAAAAATCTGTCCTGGTGTTTAAGAAAGGCTAAGAACGGGGCCTCTGGTGTCAGACTGTTAGTATCTGTAGAGGACCTCAAGAGACACGTGTCTAAAGTCCCATAAACCTCAGATAGATAAATCCTCTTGTCTTTCTTCCCAACTTTCAAAAGCAGTGTGTATTACTCAAGAAAAACCACAAAACTTTGAGCTGGTACTGGTTAGCCCAATATAAGGTCAGATTTTGCATAGGCGATTCAGAGACAGGAAATACACTGGTGTAAAAGCAGTCAAGAGGGCACTGAAATAATACCACCATTTCCACAGCCTTCACACCAAGATACTCTGTCATCTGTGGGCATTTTTTTTTTTTTTCGATGGTTGGTTTGCAAAATGACTACAGCACATTAGCATTGCCAGTGAACCTCTGTTGTGAAATTCTACAGGATGAAAGGAGGGGGGATTTTGTCATGCAACCTAGAATCTATTCTCAGGAGGGAGGTGGGAGAAGATGCTGGTCTGACCCATGAGTTTGTATAACAACTTCTACACTTAAACAAAATAGAATATTAGGATCTTCTCTCATTAAGAGTGGAGTCAAAGTTGTCCAAAAGAAGGGTTCCTGGTGGCTCAGTTGGTTAAGCGTCTGCCTTTGGCTCTGGTCATGATCTCAGGGTCCTGGGATTGAGCTCTGCATAGGGCTCCCTGCTCAGCGGGGAGTCACTTCTCCCTCTCCCTGTGCTCTCACCTCCCATCCCCTATTCCCCTCCCCCCACCCCCCTGCCCCCTCCCCTGGCTCGTGCTCACTCTCTCTCTCTCTCTCCAATAAATAAATAAAATCTTTAAAAAAAAGTTATCCAGAAGAAAACACCACCATCTTTCCACGTACTTACTAAACAGGTCTTTGGGATAGCATCTTCACTGTGTCTTTTAAAACTATATGCCCTTAGGGGTGCTTGGGTGGCTCAGTCGGTTAAGAGTCTGCCTTCGGCTCAGGTCATGATCCCAGGGTCCTGGGATCGAGCCCCGCATCAGGTTCCTTGCTCAGGAGCCTGCTTCTTCCTCTCCCTGCTGCTGCCCCTGCTTGTGCTCTCTCTCCCTCTTTCTCTCTCTCTGACAAATAAATAAAATCTTAAAAACAAAACAAAACAAAATAAAACTGTATGCCCTTAAAGCGTCATTCACCTCTGACAATTCTGCCAGGTTGACCTGCTAAATTTTCAACTATTGAATTTTCATAATCCTTTTGTAAATGAATATGCTCCCAACTGGCTATTACTCCTGAAAAAACTAGGAAGTGATCTGAAAAAGATGATAATTTGTGATAATATAGAGCAAGACCAATTGTTCCTCTTGGATTAAACAGTTCAGAGTTGAACTGAAGCCCAGGGACTTGAATTTCTAACCAGTATTATCCAGTGTTAAAACTTTCTGGGCCAGTTTGGCCTTTGGTAAAACTTCCATTTAATAGATAATTGAGTCTATTTCCTGAGAAGGGTTAATCTAAATATATTGACCATTTCACACAAAATTATTAATTAAAATTTGAAATTATAATACTTTATATTAATAGGTATGTTCTGATTTAGGTGGAAGAGCTAGATATTTCCATTTTAAGTCAACATATCCACAAATTAGATTTAATGCCATCGTCAGAGGAATGGTAATGCCAAGGTGATGCTTATAAACAAGGCTTATTTAAGAATTTTGTGGACTAAACTACTACTCCCAGAGATCCACACCCTACATCAAGTCACACACATTACAAGGCACCCACATTTCACCTTAAACACACATATACACACACAATTGTATGGATTTTTATAAACCAGATTTTAAAATTATATAGTTGTAACTTATTTATTTGTAATTGGCTACAATGGCATGCATAATTAGAAATTCTTTTGAAGTGAGAAAAATCCAACGTATAAATTCTTTTCAAATGTAATTATATTTTTATAAATATTGAATTTAACAATTAGTGACATCGCCATTTTTTTTATATTTATAGGTATTGAAGTATTTATTTAGATTTAGTGATTTCTTTCTTTTTTTTTTGTATTTTGAAACCAAAACATTTTTTGCCCCCTGGTTTCTAACATTTCTAGAGCTTCTTGAGAGGCCTTGCATTCATAGTGCCTGATATTTATAGTGGCCTTGTTTATAAAATCTTTTAAAGTCATAAAATATCTTAAAAATTCATAGGCCGTTGAGCAAGCATCATTGTATCATGGTTGCTTTTTGTCTCTTGTCCTCAATAGCTAGATTAAGTAGTCCCAGGAATCAAGAGGGGTAAGTTGGATTGATTTCTCATATTAGCAATCCTAGTGATGATCTACTTGTGGAATTCAGATTTAAGTTCTGCTGGATTAGAAGTCCTGGTTTTGGTGACAGGGGGTAGAGAACTACGAGCACAGGACCAAGTGCAGTTTCTACTAAATCAGTTTAGGCTCCTTTTGCTGATGGACCATATTTGCAGGAATGATTGGCCCTGATTATCATTAAGAACTACAATTGCTGCTATGCAGTGGGGACAGGAAGGAGTATGCCTTGAATGAAGGGGATTCACTGGGATATTTCTAGGAGCTTCCAAAGCCCAGTGCTAACCATAAATGTGGAAGTGCAGCAATTGCAGTCGAAGAACAGTAAAGCAACTGGGATGGGTGGGGGCTGGGGGAGAAGGAATAGAAGGTTCAGGAACATGGGAATGTTAAAGGAGATTGGCTGTGTATATGTTAAGTAGATTTGCGGAGAAGCTACCACTAGGCTGAATTCTCCCCAAGGGCCTTACGGAGCACACCCTTCACAAGGACACAGTGGAAAGCACTGGTGAGGGAGGCACCAGTTTCATCATTTTCACAGACCTTGTAAAACTCCAGGCCCTGGCACTCTTTCTGTAGTGTCTAGTGAATACATGGCCTTGTTTATAAAATTCTCTGAGGGTCTCTTTCAGGAAAGATCAATAGGGACCATCTCTTGTGATTCTTAGGCTGATACTCTTAGAGAAAGAGTTTTCAAAAATGTCATGGAATTTACAGAGTGAAAAAGATAAAATGTGTCCTCACCAGGATGGTAAATCCAGATTCATAGAACGGTGGTCTGATCTCAGTAAAATTCTTCTCTAGCCGTATAGTCAACTTTCAAGATCCACTCTCATCTGTTCCCTCAGTCTCTTCCAGCATGTATAGTCAAGTCTTGGAAAACTTTGGTTGTATATGATGTTTCCTCCCATAGCAAGGGCTATATTTTCTCACTTGGGTTGTGTTATAACCTGATTCCAGCTCTAGTCCGGAAGCAATGAGGGAGAAGCAGTCTTGAGGAGGACAAGCATCATCTTACAAGGCACTTACCTCAGGTGAGGCCCTATTGCTGTTTGCAGGCGAGGAGAGGCTGGTTTCCTCTAACAAGGGAGAGGGAGCCTCTTTGTTGACTGATGATTAAGAAGATTCTGAGCATTCCAGTTTGCAGTTTCACCGGTCCAAATATTCCCATCCTGGGTTTCTATATCCCACACTTTTTCTCTCAGGATTTGGACTTTGTCCCAGAGACTTGTTGAGGCTGGGCAGTCAGTATCCTTTGCAGCTTTGCCGCTCTTATTAAATCCAGGGCATGATTTTCAGCACAGCCTTCCCTCTCACTGTGAGAGAGAAGCCATATCTCCTAGCTCAAACCCTGCAAAGGAGGCATTTTCTTCACAGGATGTCCCAAAGTTGATAGTTGACCAACTAGAACCTCTCTTTTTCTTCTTCTCAAAGCATCTAAAGCCATTGACAAGATCTGTATAACACCATAATTTGCAAATTTACCATTGCCCCTGCCATTCAAAGGCCACCACTACCACATAAGCCAATGTTTCACCTTCTACCTATGTTTCATCCAGGTTGACCACCTGTGAAAGTCTTAGTAATTGTGATGCTACGGCACACCAGGGCTTACTCCATTACTATCAGCAATAGAGTCTTTCTGACCCATGAATCTGAATTCCAAATCCCAATATATGGGTTTGCTTTCTGGGGTCACTTCTGGAATCCATTGTGTTAATCTGGATTTTCCCCAAAATTATAAGCCTGAAGGGTTTACATCCAGATTATTTTAGGAAGTGACCCCCAGGTACTAAGAAGAGTGTGAGAGACACGGAGGAAAAGTTAGTTTGAGATAGCATTGTTAAGTTACTGAGTTGGTCATCCCTTTGGGAGACTGGAACTAGATTTTAGTGGGGCCCTTCTGAGGAGTCTGCCTAGGAGACACAAGAGGGGAGTATTTATTCAATGTATCTGCTATCTCCTTTTCTCCATTAGTCAAGGCTTAGCCTATGGGGTGTTCAGTGCTCTCACTTCCAGGCTTTTGCACCTGTTAGAAAGGCCTGGTGTCCCACATGGCAGTGCAGAGAAGTTCTGGGTGTTGTCAGGTTATTCCTGCGCATACTGGTGAGAGTGAAAAAGTGAGCCAGGAGGACACGAGGCAGGGCACACATGATGTCCTCTCAGGACCCATCCAAGAACTCACCTGTTAAGCTGAGATCAGAATAGAATGTAGAAAACCCATCGATGATATTTATCTTCTGGAGTGTGTGCTACTCTAGTTTTTTTTAATGTATGTGTAGAAAAAGATCACATTTTGTTTTCTTTCCCTTTTTTTTTAAACATTTAAATCATAGAGATCATAGAATACCCATAGAAGAAAGGCACTTGTGTGTTCAAAGGAAAAAAATGGTAAGGAAATGAAGAAAGGAAAACAAAGGAAAGGTCAATTGCTCAAATGACTTAGAAATAAAATATAGCATTGGATGACTTGTCTCTCCGATGGCCCCCCCTCAGTTCTGGGGGAATTTCTCTTCATCCTCCAGGTCTCAGTCCACCTCTCTCCGGTGGTTTCTCCAGCTCCTTCCATTTTCCCTGACTCTGCAGGTCCTGACTCTCCCCTCAGGGTCACTTGCTCTCTCACCTGCGCTCCCAAAGCTTTTGACACAAACCTCTGTTCCAACATCTGCCACATTGTACAGCAACTTTGTTTGGCCTTCCGGTAGATTGGGGCCTTCTCATTTTTTCTCCCCCTCGACGCCTTTTCTAGCATCTCATATGAACTCAATTTCTTAATTTCAGCTGTCGTATCATGCAGCAGATGGCCTTTCAGGGTCTGCTATGTGCTGGGCATAGTGGGAGAGAGACACCATGTTGTAAGACCCAGGTCCTGCCCGCAAGGGGACACAGAGAAATCTAGTGGGCAGGTCAGGAGTTGGCTGATTAAAAGTCCAACCCCCATTATAAAACCTGAAATCCCAGTTTCGGTTGTTAGCCTAGGAGTCCTGAGGGAAATAAACTCTTGGCATGAGCCAGGGAGATAATGGTTCCATCAGAAATGAAGACACAAAGTAGCCAGGAGCTTGGTGACACTCCTGTAGGGGTCTGAACACACATGTCCCACCTCATGTAGGAATGTGTGGGGAGAGTCCCAGAGCAGCAGTGCCCCTGCCCGAGTCAAAGGGAGCCTGGGAGGGGGAAGAGAGGGATCCAGGGTATGGGCCATATCAGATTGCTAAACCCCATCCAGTTATACTCAGAAATGAGGAACTTGTTGGTGCCCTCATTAGGACAATTGTTCCTTAGAATGAGAAGCAATTTAAACAAGATCTGCGTTGCCTGGGCTCAACCCAAGTTCCCTCCCCACACCTCTAGTCTGTCTACACCTGTTGGCCTTCTACCCAGGTCAGACTTCTCTCCCAGAACCGAAGTCACCTGGTATCAACAGGACCCTTCACTTTTAAGTTGCGCTAACTAGGCCTTCCAGGCTGGGCTGCCCCACAAACCAGCCCTGTAAGCGCTTCGGGAAGAAACACCCTGGAGGAAAGAATGATTCAAAGGTGCCGCTCACACTCTGAATATCAGGTCGGTTTCAGTTCTGGGTCAAGAATTGAGACAGCCCAGACAAATGATCCTCTGCTCCTTCAAAGTCAGGCCCCTTTGTACCAGTCTGAGGTTTCTGGTTAGGCATTTGTGGAAGCTTGTCTAGACCTCACTTTTCATATGGTGGAGTGTTCTGTTAACTTGGAAATTTTCATGAATTATTTTGAAAGCATCGCAAAACAGGTCCAGCTTGTCTGTGGGGAAAGAAATTGCTGTCTGATTTGTCACTTCTATTCTTTTTTGAAATTGAGGCTAATTTATATGACACAAAATTAGCCATTTTAAGGTATACTATTCAGTGACATTTGGCACTTCCACAATATTGTGCAACTACCACCTGTATCTAGGTTCAAAACATTTTTGTCACCCCGAAAGGAAATTCCATACCCATCAAGCAGCCCCTTCTCTTTCCTCCCTCCCACAGGCCCTGGCAACTACCACTGTGCTGTCTCTGTGGATTTATCTATTTGGGTATGCCATGTAAATGTGATCATACACACTTGACTGTGTGTGTCTGCTTTCTCTCATGTAGCACATTTTCAAGGCTCATCCATGTGGTGACATGTATCAGAACTTTGTTCCTTTTTTTCTAAATTTCATATTCTTTTTTTTTTTTTAAAGATTTTATTTATTTATTTTAGAGAGAGAGAGTGAGCACGAGTGGGGGGCAGAGGCAGAGGGAGAGAGAGAAGCAGACACCTCGCTAAGCAGGGAGCCTGATGTGGGACTCGATCCCAGGACCCTGGGATCATGACCTGAGCCAAAAGCAGATGCTTAACCAACTGAACCACCCGGGCGCCCCTAGAACTTTGTTCCTTTTTATGGCTGAGCCCACTGTATGTTTATACCACATTTTGTTTATCTATTCATCCGTCACTTCTATTTTTTACCACTTCTTAAGATCCTGGACTTTGGCCCCAGTCACTCAGTTGCAGACTCCTCATTCTATGTCCTTCAAAAGGAGTAGCAACTTGTAAAGGAAATGAAGGCAGGCCAAGGTGTGATTCTCTAAAGTTGACACCTTCAGATGAAACACACATTCAGCCTCCTTCTTCCGACTTTGTTGTTAAGGAACTGTTGGAGGGATCTTTGCTGTATTTTATTTTTCTCTTATTCAAGAAAAAGCACTGAGTTTGAATTCCCTGAGTGGGGCTGTCTGTCTTACCAGTGAGATCGTTTCTTAATGCTCTTAAAGTGGACTTTCAAGGCAAGATAAAAACCTAGTTCTTCAAATCTCTCAATATAAATACAGCAGGGCTCAGACAGTGAGATGGGACAGACACCTACCTGGGGGTTGGTGTCAGGGTCTGGCTTGTCTCCCTCCCTTGGGGGGCCCAGCTTTCACCGCTAGCCCACCATTTGTGCCAATAGGGCCTAAGACCAACGAAGACCAAGAGAACTGCTCTTTCTGTGACACATTTCCTCACCCTGCCACAAATTGCAACAGGGGAGATGAGATAAAGAAGAGGAACCTCAACAGAAAGACCAAGTTGGGGATGGATGTAAACAGCAGGTTTGCCACACAGGGACTAGAAAGCAGCTCTAGAAGGGCAAGCGGTTGCAGTTAGACCTGGCTGGGAGGACGGAAAGCCTTCCTTCCTTGTGGGGAGTGACCCTGGGAGCCCATTAGAGCTGATTAGCCAGGGGGAGTGCGCCTTTGACTTTATCCCCAGAGGATGGACTCCTGGATAGCAAGGCACAATTTTACTGGCAGATCATTCGAGAAGAATCTTCCCCAGAGTCCATTGACTTGAATGAAATACATACAGTAAAGCTGGAGTCTGAACCTGTTAATTAAGTCTGATTAGTAGGAAGAATAGCATTTGGGGCTCCTCGTGTTACAGCGGAACACTTTCTCCATTTTAAATATCACTCTGGGTTTAATTTACTGCTGATACCACACTCTTAACTTTGAGCTTGGGGTCTTAGCCCTTTCCTGGGTCAGATGTAAAGCCCTCCAGCACTGCTTTACCTGCACCTCACCTAACGTGGTGTGGAAGAAAGAGAAGCAAAAGGCAGGAGTGTGAGTTTGAGCTTAGTTCTTGCCAAGGGCAAGTCATTTACCACCTAAGTACCATGATCTTGAAAATGAAGGCAGCCAGAGTGGTTCCTAAGGCATATTTTGTATACCTCAACTCCTATAAGTCATTGGTTGATGGATGATTGGAAGGAGACTTTGATTCCCCGCATTTCCAGCCTGCCCTTGGGAAGTCCTCAGGCAAAGAAATGCAGGTAAGTGTAGGCTCTGAAGTGGTAATAAGGCCTGGGGACAAATGTGCTATACTGGTGGTATCCATTTCCCTAGTGTTCTGCGTTTAGGATGTTGTCAATTTTTATATTGAAAATAATTGTCCAATTGAACAGAGGTTTAACTTTTTATTATTGTGGCTGATATTATTTGGTATTTCGTGTTATTTCCACATCCTGTGTTCTGAAGTTAAATTTTCTGGCCAAAGAATACTTTAAAACTTGTAATGGTTAGGACACTGGTTAAGTTTTTGAAAGTTAAGCCTAAAATACAGCGAGACTCCAAAAATAGAGTGACCTAACAAAGAAGGAAATTTACTTCTCTTTCATACAAGAGACCAGAGGCAAGTGGTCCAGGGTCCAAGGGGGCAACTCTGCCACATCTGCAACTTCCACCTCTGGTCCTGCATGGGGCTCTGGCTCTCCTTGAGTCCCAGCCCACAAGGGAGGAAAATGTCAAGAGGGTGCACATGCCTTCCTCAGTAGGGCATGAGCCAGAAGTGGCACACATTTTTCTACTCACATCTCATGGGCAGGACTTAGTCACATGGCTACATAATAAGCTGTAAGGCTGTAAAATGTAGTCTGTGGCTTGGCTATGTGCCTAATTAAAATTCAGGGGTTTGTTTTAAAGATGGGAAGAATGATTATTGGTGGGCAGCCATATTCTCTGACAGAAGACTCATGCCAAATTATTTTCCAAAACGATTTGTGCTAAAGTTCAGTTTCACCAAAATTGCATGCGCACGCCAGTTTGTTTTCTTCCTTCCTTCTTTCTTTCTTTCTTTCTTTCTTTCTTTCTTTCTTTCTTTCTTTCTTTCTTTCTTTCTTTCTTTCTTTCTTTCTTTCTTTCTTTCTTTCTTTCTTTCTTTCTTTTCTTTCTTTTCTTTCTTTTCTTTCTTTTCTTTTCTTTCTTTCTTCTTTCTTTCTTTCTTCTTTCTTTCTTTCAGATTCTGTTTATTTTATTTTAGAGAGAGTGAGAGTGAACCGTGGGGAGGAGCAGAGGGAGAGGGAGAGAATCTCAAGCCGACTCCATACTGAGCATGGAGCCCAGCACAGGGCTGGATCCCACAACCCTGAGATCATGACCTGAGCCGAAATCAAGAGTCGGACGCTCAACCGACTGAGCCATCCAGGTGCCCCAGGCATGCCACTTTAACAAGTGTTTATTAAGGATCTTTTTTTGTGTGTAAAACATCCAGACACCATGGGAATATTGTTGGAGAAAATGCAGGAGACAGTTTTGTACACAGGAAACATCTAGAGACAGGGATTAATTGCTGAAGCATGTGGTTCAGACCCTGCATGTCATGGAAAGGACTGGTGAAAGTCGGAGCATGCAAGAGTTCTTGGTGAAGGAGGAGGAGGTGAATTCAGGTGGAGTTTGCAGGTTGATGTTGCTCATCAGCTCTTGATTGTTTCTGCTCATAGGGCCAGGGATCAATAGAGTTAGTCCTCACTCAACCTTCAATGCCATCTAGCCATCTCTAACATTTTATTAAATCTTTCCATGCCAATGAGTAGCAAAAGGGTAGGGTTTTGAAATGTATACTCTTTTCCTGGTCTTCAGTGGAATATTGAGTGGATTAAAGGAATCAAAGGGGAGGCAGGAAAAGAGAACTCAGGCCTACTGGAGGAGGTGAAGACTATTCATAGGTTCTGTGAGTGCAGGTCTTCCAGCTGCTGAGGCTGTATGCTTCCACCATGCCACATGTCATCCCCTGTGGACAGTGACGTCTCTAAACATTGACCCAAGGGCCCAGGTACTAAATATCTTTAACCAGAAATATCCCCTCTGGGTTTTTTTCCTTCATGCTCCACGAGTTGAAGAAGGGAAGGAACTAGTGTAGTAGTTGGATGAATGGCTTAAAGTTAAGACTTTTAAAGCCATTAGGACTATAGTTTAAATTAGCTTTCCTGAATGGTTGGATGAATGGCTGGAATGAAATAATATCAATTGATGGTATTGGCAGCTGAGGTTCTAAGTATAAACAAACTTTGAAAAATTGGGAAGAAGATAATCATTTTTGCTCCACTTCTCCTAGGATTTCCATCTCTTTGCCATTTTCCATCAGTATTCCCATAGTGTTCCACTCCCTTTTCTCTAAAATGTGTCCTATTTGGTTGTATCTCCTGTTCCCCATTTTTCTCTTCTCACTTTCTTACCCTATTGTGAATGATTTTTTTCCACATTCTTATTCTACATTTTCTGGAGTCTGAGCCTGTCTTTTCATCACCCTTCCATTCCTCCATCTCTCCATTTATCCTGTCATCCATCCATCCATCCATCCAACCATTCAGGAAAGCTAATTTAAACTATAGTCTTAATGGCTTTAAAAGTCTTAACTTTAAGCCTTCTTAGTTGAGTGAGTTTCTGGCATAACAAGCTAATGGGGTAGATATTTGGGGAGGTGAATTTAGCTATCTCATATTCTTTGCTTAAACATAGAACTAGTTACCTTAGATCTGTTATGTCAGGGCAAGAGCAAATTTGAAGATGATTCTGCTCAGTTCATAGTCATCTCTGCTTAACCGCTGTCATTACAGAATGTGAAATAAACCTGCAGCTATGGTCACGAAGGCCTCATTGCTGGTAAGGCCCCGGCAAGTTTGTAGTTGGTAAGGAAACTTTGCAAGACACCTGCCTGGGTTTTGCTCCTGCCCTTCTTGGAGGGTTTCACGGGTGGGGTTTCTTCTGTGGTCAGGGCACTGGGATTGTGGGTATGATCTGTCCTGTCATCACTTTCACTCTGATTAGCTTCATTTGGAAGAAATTTTGACAGCCCTTCACAGATACAGGTCAACGTGGGAAAACCATTTCCACTCTATGGGACTGATTTAATCTCTTTGTGTAGAGGCTGATCTTGGGAAATAATACACTTCTTCTCACATCAAACATGTAGGACATGAGAGCCCACAGCTGCTCTCGATGCATGTTGGGTTTTCTCTGGGGGCCCCGTGGCATCTTGAGACAGCCAGCTAAAGGTGTTTGTCTGGCTTAGGCCCTGGTGCGTCAGTCACCGCTGGGCTTGGTGCCACTCAGCTTTGTGTGTAATTAAACAATCTGTAGCTTAGTGGGACATCCTGCTTGCTTTGGATGACTCAGAGCTCCCTGGCAGCTGGTTGAAGTTTTGTTTATAGCAGTGTTACCCACTCACTCTACACCTCCAACTCCCTATAAACCAATCCACAGGTGGCCCAACTTTTGGTGCAAATTAAAGTTTGTCAGCTGTCATTCCTTTCTCGTGTGTGTGTGTGTGTGTGTGTGTGTGTGTTAAAACTTATCTAAACAAAATTCAGCTGTGGGGAGTCCATTAATAAAAGGTTTCTATTACAAAATTATTGGCACTCTGCAAGGCGCTTTGTAGGAGAGCAGGAAGATCGATATTACCTAGGATAAAATAGCCAGGCAGACATTACTCAGGGGAAATAGGCTCTTAAGTATGAAAGGGAATATAGATTTCTATCCAGGCAGTCAATATTTGAATATGATGAAATAGCGTATTAGAATCGGTGGTCTGGCAATTATTTGAGAAGTGTTGGGAGACTCTAAATGTGCTTAAAAAAAAAAAAAAAACAAAGGAAAAATGAAGAAACAACTCAGCTAAATCTTCCCAGAAATAAAGAGCAAGTATTTAAACACAAGACCAGAAACCCAAAAAGGTAGCATTTGATTAATTTGTGGAGATATCTAAGGCCACAGAAGTGGTGTGATGACTGTGTTTGCTTTGGGGAGGGAGGGAGAGGACAGGGAGACCATGCAGCCTTCTAGACCAGGGAGGCCAATGAGTAGCCATTCCTCATCTCTAAGCTTGGTTCTTTCACTTGTCTCTTGGAAGCTTTGTGAAGGGGAGGGGGCCACAATGGATTGTTACCCAGATCGGATCAATTTAATGGGGCACAGTTTACTTTCCATCTCTGTCATGTGAACCAATTAACCTGCGCACTGGTGAAATGCAACTGGCAGATAATTGGGCCATTGTTGGAGCAGTGCATGCCCTTGGTACCATTTGCAAATTGCTGAGATAGTGATCCCTGGATGACTCCAGGGATGAGGGGAAACTGGTACAGTTGCAGCTATGGTGGGGTATCAGTTTTCAGGCCCAAGGAATGGCTGTGTTTTGTCAGAGAAGGTGAGCAAGAGGAAGAGGGAAATAAAAGGGAACCTCCAGATTAACAAAGGGGAAGGTGAGGCAAGGAAGGGGTGAGGGGGGGAAAGGAATGAGAGAGGGAGAAAGAGAGAGGGAAAATGAGGAAAAGGAAGGAAGAAGGGAGAGAATATAATACTTTCAGGTGCTGCTTTTGACAGCAAATAGTAGAAGGGATCATGCACCCAGGTCAGTTTTTCCTAAAATATATTCAGAGGAGGACTCATGTCCTGTCTGGTGTTAAATGGTGTTTTATGGGGGATTTTTTTTTAAAGATTTTATTTATTTACTTGACAGAGACACAGAGAGAGAAGGAACACAAGCAGGAGGAGTGGGAAAGGCAGAAGCAGGTTTCCTGCCGAACAGGGAGTCCGATGCGGGGCTCGATCCCAGGACCCTGAGACCATGACCTTAGCCAAAGGTAGTCTCTTAACCAACGGAGCCACCCAGGCAGCCCCCCTTTCTTTTTAATGAAGAGAGATGTCCTATGGTTTCATCCACTTGGGAAATGTTTGGTTTGGCAGGTTTCTTTATGCTTTCCTTAGAGCTTTCAAAAGACTAAAGTGCATTATGGGTCTCTAATATGGGGCCATGGTATATGGCCTCTTCTCAGATGAGTTGATTGGGAAATTATTTATTTGAGGACCATATCCTGGAACAAGCATTCTGATAAATGGAAGTTTTGAAATAATGATCTCGGCCTTTGCCCTGCATCAAGGTAATAGCCATTTCCCTGCTGGTTCTACCTTTAAACTGGACAAAGCCCTGTCCTCATCCTTTGGTGGCAGCACAAAGGCTACCTGCCAGGGTATGTTCCAGAGTCCGTTCTGAGAACACCAACCCTCCATTCATTCATTCATTGGTGTACTCATTCATTCAAACTCCATCCTCTGTTGCTCTTACGCTTTGGGTTCTGGCTCTAAGCACTTACTCTTTCCAGACTTAGATGCCCATGCCTGTGCTATCCCAGCAGAGCTGGAAACATACTGATTTCTCTTCTGGTGTTTTGACATTCAGCGCTGCTGTATAGTCTTGGATATGCCTTGGCTTTGGCTCTGCCTTCTCCTCTGAACTCAGTGTCTCCAATTGTCTACAAGGGCAAGACCACTGGCCAGTGCAGCCCCTGGCCTTGTATAACCCACCTCTCGCTCAGTTTTCTCAGCCAGGATAAACTGAAACCCTCATCTCCTCCTCCTGCTCTGGAGGGTGTGGATTTTAAAACCACCCATCCTCGGATCCCCTTCTAGCATCTCAGCTGCTCCCAGAGTCAGGAAGTTTTTCTTGTAGTGACCTAAATGTTTCTTTCAGCTGATGAATAAATTAATTCCTCTTGTTGTTCCACAAGAGCAATGGACAGTGAAGGGGCATCGGGAACTGAGGTGGGCAGATCAAGGTTGCAACTTGCTAAACCTGTATTCTTACTCCTGGAAGGGGATATCTCCTACCCAGGTGAAGTCCCTCAGATGCCGTCTGAGGACCTCCACTAAGGGTGGAAGGGAGCCAACAAAATCCTCTCTGCCCCTATTCTAACCTCCTCCCATGGTGTTATTTAAATAGTGGCAACTCCTTCTAGAGATATGGCATCATGAGAATGTATCCAGTGGAGATGATCCCATTGTGCAGGTCTATGAGATGTTGGCCAAAAATGTCATAATTCCGTGCTGATTCACTGCTTCTTCTAGAGGCCCACAGGCTCCACTTCTCCCTAGTGAAGGTATTTATTCCACCTGTTTTATGGGAGACCTGTGAACTCATGGCAGGAAAATTACTCCTCTCTTGAAGCTCAGGGTAAACAGATAAATGCACTGAAGCACTTACGATTCCCTTACACCCCATCCATGAAGTCTGGGAGGGATTAGACAGAGTAACCACTATTAGCAGCTTCTTAGATCCCTTTTCTTTCACTTTCTGCAAATGGCCTTCCTTACCCCACCACCCAGTGGGACCAATCAGAAGCATATAAGGTAGGGGAACACATGCATCTCCCAACCCCCAAATTTATAGGAAAAATAGGCAGTGGGGAAAGGAGGACATGAAGAAATGATGATTTTAGAAGGTTAATTTATTTCACCCAAAATGCAGTTGCTATCTGCTCATTATAGACATTTTGGAAAATAGAAAAAGTAGGAAGTTAGAAAATTTGTCTATGTAGATAAATAGGGACATAGAAAATTTGTCTATGAAGATAAATGGGGACATTTAGACTTTGGTGTCAGCACCTGCAATGGTTGTATTTTTCTTGACCTTGTTTTTTTTACCCACAAACATAAGATATCTGGTATCTAATCATATCTCCACTTTGTACTGGTTTTTAGAAAACTGCAGTGTTCATTCATGGGGTAACTATTAATTCAACAATGCTTATTGAATGCCTACCATGTGTCAGGAACTCTGCTAGGCCTTGAGGAGATACCAGTGAACAAAACAGTTGTGGGGTTGCCTATGCATACACACCATTCCTAAGTGGTGTGAGCTGATGGATGTTGACATGTATTAATACAACTCATTGAGTGTGTAGCTAGCACTGTGTTAGCACTTTGCACATGTGTCAGGAAAATTTAATTCTTTCAATACATGTGCATTTTCTCAGAATTTTTCCTTCTCCCCATTCCAAGGAGGCCATCCCATACGGATAGGCTCTTGCTTGTGGGTGAGGTCTGTGCTGCTGGAGGACACCTTCTCTCTTCAACTTTTGTGAAGGCCTTTGGCATAATCTCTTGCAAAATACTGTGGCTGGGGTCCCAGAGGAGGAGGGGAGGGAGGAGTGTGGTTGGAAAAGAGAGAGGTGTTGGCTAAGAAAGTCAACAGCTTCTGCATCACTGAAAAGGGGATAGTCAGGGCTGCTGAGAGTGGTGAGGCTCTGTGTCCTTCTCCCTGGGGGTTGTCAGAGGGGAAAGACTGGTGGCACACCAGGTACCTGTGCTCCCAGCAATAGCCAGTATCATCACACCCCACCCCTGTGCCAGAGAGCGACTGAAGTGCTTGACTCAAGGGACCACGAAGACACTGACAGCGGACATCTGCTTGTTGACCAGTGTGGAGTGCTGGTTGGGGTTGTCTCAATGTTTCATGATTCATGAGGTCTTCAGGGCCTCTGTAGAATTGATCTCAGCTACTTTGATAACACACCAGCCTCAAATTCTCTTTGCAACATAATAGTAGCCAGCCCAAACTCTAACAGCCTAGGACAAAATCAAATTCGGTCCAAATGTTGCCACACGGCAATCACTGAACTAGCAATTATAGCAAGCTGACTACATATTCTTCCTACCATTTGCTCTTATATGCTCAATGAAGCCCTGGTTCTGTGTACCTCTAGATGCTTTGAGCACTACTTTACATGCATGATTCACTTAATACAGAGTACAGCAGAGATAGATTCTAGTCTTTTATAGTTGACATTAGGCATCCAGAATTTTCCGAATAGTTCAACACAGGATTGTTTGTAGATCAAGTTTAGCACCATCCCTATATTTCCAGGCTGAAGGCCTTGCTGGGTTCTTAATATTCCATTTACAAGTTCATGCTTGACCAATGAGCGCCTCTTTCTATCATCTTTATGCAGACTAACAAGCCACTAGTATTATCAGTTGTATTTGTTTCCTGTGGCTGCTGTAAGAAAGTACCACAAACATAGTGACCTAAAACAACAGAAATGTATTCTAAGTCTGGAGACTAGGAGTCTGAACTCAAGGTGCCGGCTCAACGGCACTTCCTCTGGAGGCTCTAGGGGACAATCTGTTCCTTGCTTCTCCCACCTGCTGGTGGCTGTTGGCATTCCTTGGCTTGTGACTACGTTACTCCAATTTCTTCCTCTATCTTGACAGTGACTCCTTTGCTTCTGTCTGTATCATCTCCCTCTGCCTCTCTTAGAAGGTCTATTGGCATTGGCTTTAGGGTCCATCTGGATAATCTAGGATAATCTCCCTATGTCAAGATCTTTAATTTAATTGTATCTGGAAAGGCCATTTTTTTTTTTCCCCCAAATGAAGTCACTTTCACAGGTTCTGGGGATGTAGACATGGTGGTATGGGGTCATCTTTCAACCCACTACATCAACAAACCCGCTTTCTGATACTTAGGATGCTATAAAGCAAATCTGCTATTGATCACAAAGTAGTTAACAGGTGAACAAGCAGTAGCTACCTCTGGAATGTGGCCTTTCTGACAAATACTAGCTGACCACCCCTAGAGTGTGACTTCATGATAGAGCCAGTGGCGGCCCCTAGAGGGCAGCTTTCAGTAAGGAACACATTTATAGGACACCAGCTAAAGAAGGGGTGTTTTCATTTTTTAAATTTTATTTTTTAAGATTTTTATTTATTTATCAGAGAGAGAGAGAGACAGAGGCAGGCAGAGGGAGAAGCAGGCTCCTTGCTCAGCAAGGAGCCCGATGTGGACTCAATCCCAGGACTTTGGGATCATGACCTGAGCAGAAGGCAGACGCTTAACTGACTGAGCCACCCAGGTGTCCCAAGAAGGGGTGTTTTCAAAGGAAGTTATGACATCAAACAGGAAGGAATCCTAATAATGCTTGTGATTGAATTTACCACTAACCTTTAGGATGTGGACTCAGAGTTAGACTTACTTTTAGGAAATAGAAGACGTATTTCTTGTATCCAAGTTTGCGCTGCGAAATTCCTGCCATATACACATTAGCATAGTTAATTCTTTACAGCAACACCAAGGTAAAAATGATTATATGCATTTTATAGGTAAGGAAACTGAATTTTATCACACTGATAGGATATGGCCAAGACTTGGCCACATTTCTGCCTGATTCTAAAGTCAGATAACTTTCCTACATAACTAGACTGTTTTCTCTAAGAAGGTCCAACCTGCCTAGAAATATCTGCCCCTGCCCAGTTTCTGGTAGTACTTGTGATTCCACCTGCTTTAGGTAAGTACCCCATGGATAGGTAACATTAATGATGAGGAAGACAGAGGGAGAGGAGTGTAGAGATCAGAAGGGGGAAAGGGGAGAGGTAGGGGCTCAGGGGGAGCCTTCCTGAGAAGGGAGTTGAGGGAGTGAAGTGATGTCTCAGTCAGTTTGGGCGGCTATAACAAAGTACCACAGAGTGGGCAGGCAGTTTATAAACAACAGAAACTTATTTCTCACAGTTTAGGAGGCTGAGATCAGAGTGCCAGCGCGGCTGGGTTCTGGCCAGAGCCTTCTCTGGTGTTGCAGACCACTCATTGTATCCTCACATGGCAGAGAGTGGAGGGAGGAAGCAAACTCTCTCATGACTCTTCTAAGGGTACTAATCCCATTCCTGAGGGTTCTACCCCATAACCTCATCTAATCCCAATTTACTTCCCAAAGGCTCCACTTCCTAATACCAACACATTGGGAGGTAGGGTTTCAACACCTGAATTTGGATGGGGGGCATAAAGATTCAGTACATGACAAGTGACCAAGAGTTTTCCCAGATCCTCCACCAGTCAGTGGGATGGCAGACATAGTAGGTCACCAGGCATCAGAAGAATCAGGACAGGCAGCACTGGGGGTCCAAGTGGTCCCCAGTGTGTGTGTCCTGGCTGCCTCTGAGTCTGGAGTGACTTTGCCCTGTTGGTCCCATAATTCTTCCCTGGCTCTTTACCACTTTGTGGTCCTACTTGAGTGTTTTTTTTTTTTTTTTTTTAAATTCATGAGAGCCAGAGAGAGAGAGAGAGAGAGAGAGAGAAGGAGAGGCAGAGGGAGAAGCAGGCTCCCAAGGAGCAGGGAGCCCAATGCGGGACTCGATCCCAGGACCCTGGGATCATGACCTGAGCTGAAGGCAGATGCTTAACCATCTGAGCCACCCAGGCACCCGGTCCTACTTGAGTTTTTGCAAACTCTTAATACCTATGCCAGTTGACCTATTATCTATGAGTAGATTACATGATTAGCTTCAGTTCTTCCTTCTTCCTTGTTTCTCTAGGCATTGCCATGTCACCTTGCAGTGCCTTTTCCTAAAAGCAGAATATTTCCTCAACCCATTGATAGTGAGCTTGGCCATGTAACTTGCTTTAGCCAATAGGATGTTGTCAGATGCGACGTGAGCAAAGGCTTGAAATGTGCTCATACAGTTAAGTCTGTGTTCTTACACGTTAGCCATTGCCATGAGAAGAACATAATCTAGCTAGTCCATTGCTCCAAGATGGATTAGAGAGACATGGAGATGATAAGGATCCAACCTTCTAGCAGTTTGAAACCTAAACGAGCTGAGCTCAACCTAGGTCAGCCTGTCCCTCGCTAATCCAGAGATATATAAAGAAGAACAACTGCTCATTGTTTTGAACTACTTTACGTTGGGATGGCTTGCCATACAGCATTATTGTGGGAAGGGCTGCCAGATACATTCTGTCTCTGTCCTTGTCATTTCTACCACTTTCCACCACTGTCTACACCATCACTGCTACATTACTGTTTTGGGGTGCCAGCAGCACTGGTGGGAGTTAGAACCCCAGATGCTAAGGCAGCTTCTTAACATAGAGCTGGATTCCTGAAGGGCACCATGCAGAACCAAGCCCTCCATAGCACGTCCAGACCCTGGAAGGGAAGAAGATGGGTTCTCTTTCTGTCTTGCACAATGCTGTAACCACTCCTTCCTATCATATCTCCAGGGGGGTCCCAGCGTCTGCCTGAAGCTAGGTTTCCGAAGGTGCACCTGCAGATCTAGAAAGCTCTGCCACCCCATCTGTAGATTCAGCATCTGCTTTGCCAGTTCTAGCCACGGATGTTTGCAGCTTGACTTGAACTAGCCAGTGTAAGTTGAACTCCTCCTTTCTACCTCTCTAACTGCCCACATCCAAGTCTTTGCTTCAAGCATTCTTGAGGGGAATAGCATCATGGCAGAGGAGCTTTCTGGAGACAGAAAAGAGGATTGTCAATCTAAATCCCTGGCACTTCAATAACAAGCAGCCAGTCAGGCGGGATACCAGTTGTTTTCTCTGGATAATGGGATTACGGATTTTGTTTTTAAAACAATTTTTCATTCTCCTATGTGTTTTGTAAGTCCTCCATTGTTTTTGACCTGAAAAACAATAAATGCTAATAAAAACAATGAAACAGCCCTGCAGCTGTGAGCAAAGCCCTGCCGGGTGGGGGTGGGGTGGCGGGGGAGTGGCTATAACAGTAGCTGTGACAGTAGCCAGGGGTCAGTGCCCAGAGCTTTTAGCAGCAGCAGCAGCCTGTGACTGTGGAGTCCAGCCCAGTCTGTCACTTGGCGCTGGCTTCCATTGAGGGTCAGTGCTCCTAACCTTAGCTGGGCAACTGGCAAAGGACTCCCTTTAAGAAGTTGTGGGGGACCCGGAAGACCTGGTGAGGGAGTGTGGCTGGATCAGCATAAATCCATCTGCACTATAGGGGATCCTTGCTTTGCGTAGTAAATGGGTTTCCGAAAAATGGTGAGAATCACAACTCTAAATCAAAAAACCATTTTACAAGTGCCAGGGGAGTTTCCTGAATAAAAGGCTCCTATTGTGAAGGCCCGGGTAAAGCAAATAATCCCTCTCCATTTTATCTTTGGCATAAATCTGGATTTTCATTTAGGGTGTTTTGGGTTTCCAGGAAAACACAGATGACAGGTGTTCTGGAAAAGCATCTCTTGAGATGTCTGCCAAGAGGTAATGGCCAGCAGCATCACCTCCAATTGGAAGGACAGTCCAGCTCTGGTTTAAGTCCCAGTCCTGGTGCTGACACTTTATGTCCTTTGCAGTTTCTACTCCTCCTGCCTGGAATGCTCTCCCCCGAGAGCTGCATATAGCTCCTTCTCTCCCATTCTTTTGAGCTTGTGCCCATATGTCACTCATCTTTTCACGGAGGCCTTTCTCATCATTCCACTTAAAATTGTGACTCTTCACTACTCCTTCTCCCCTTTCCTGTTTGATTTGTCTCCATAGTACTCATCACCATTTTTCGTACTGTATATTTCCCTGATTTTGTTTACTGTCTGTGTCCCTCCCTGCAAGGTCAACCCCACGGGGCCAGGATTGCATGTTGTTTTGTTCACTGCTGCACCCTTCATGCCTGGAATAGTGCACAGAGACCGTGCACTTCAATAACTATTTGCTGAGTGAGTTGAATGCATGACCTTAAGCATGTTATTTAAATTTTCTGTGTCTAGAACATAAATGAGGAAGTGGCAACTGCCCTTCAGCCTGAGAGTTGGAGAGCCAGGAGGGGTTGCTGGCGCTGGGTCAGCCTTCCAGAGCAGCTCTCCTCTGTCTGGGAGGCAGCCATTCTGCAACTTCAGCCAACCCTTGTCTCAGGGAAGCTGGCCCAGGATTGTCATATTTTAAAGCAACTTCTTTTTAAGAAAAGCCAGAAAGTATTTTTTTTTAAAGTGAAATCACCTGATTTTTAAATGTTGGTGACCAAGTCCTACTTTTACAAAACCTTGTGCAGTTCAGACAAAACACAAATGCATCAGCTCTGCGAGGTGGGCACAAGGTTGGGATCTCTGGACTAGATACTCTCCCTTTAAAATTCTCTTCTCTTCTCTTCTATTAAAATTCTGTACTTCCAGTAAATTGTTTCCATCTTTCCCACTGTGGTGGGAAACATATAGACTAATCAAACTCACACCAAATTATTTGAGTTAAATGGTAAAGACTGGCCATGATATTTGTCTCCCCAATCTTGTGGAAAAATTTGCTCCCTAGAAAACCCCTGGCTACCTCTTCAATGACATAGAGAAAATCAACACAAAATGTGGAAAGATTGGTTGAGGTAGCAAGGCAATGGGACTCCCATCACATTATTTCTTAGGTTTATATGATGTGGAAGATTTCCTCCATGCAAGACAGTAACTCCACCAGGCCCTAGCTCTGGTCTTACTGGGTCACTTGGAGGGGGGAGAAAAGAAAGCATTCCTTTTCCACTCTGTCACTCCAAAATTTCACTTTATGCAATGCACTTTATTCTCACATAATGATTTCTGCTCCTTGGCTGCTATTAACAACCCTTAATGCATGTATTTGATAACTTGTGAAATGTCCCAGTGAGCCCCCTGGGATCTGTAAAGGACTGTGATGAAGGAATGGCTGAAACAAACAGGAGAATGTCCAACAAATGGAATTGCTCTGATGACCTCCAATCCCAGGGCCACTGTGATAAATGACTCTCTATTGCCAATTATATGAGTTGTAATTGGACCCTTTCCTGCTGCAGAACAAGTTATTTTATGACTGTGATATGGTGTGTGATATGGAAATATGGGCTTTGGGACCAATATTTGGGAGCTGTAAGTTGCTGGACAGGGTCAGAGACTAAGAGGTGAGAGAGAGAGGAGCCAGGAAATGTTGGTATGTGCTAATGCAGAGGTAGAAAGGGTGTTAGGGGAAAGGGAGGGAAGAAGGGGTAGGAAGAAGAAAAAGTAGTCCTCATAGGGGGCAAGAATTGCTATGGAGGGGCACAAAAAGCCTGGTTTTAAGACCCACAAAGACCTGGGCTTGAGAATCAGCTCCACTTCTTATCAGCTCTATGTGCCAAGTTACTCAACCTTTTTGAGACTCAGTTTTGTCACCCATAAAATGGGCCTAGTAAAGCCTTCTTCCCAGAGCTGATATGAAAACCAAATGATAATGTATGTGTGGCACCAGGTTCAACGTAGGGACTCAACACCACCCATGTAACCCAAGATTCTGGGTCTTAGAATTTTCAATTATAAAGTGGTAGCTGGTATTGAACTATATTAAGGGTAGAAACTCAAATGCTTATAGGGCAGAGGCAGATAATGCAAATGAGTGAAGATAGCTAGGTATAATAACTACTGTAGACAAAAATGGGTCCAGGGCTGACTGGAGCCTATGAGCTCTGTTGTGGGTTCTTAGATCTTCAGCATTTTCAAGAGAAAGCCCCAACTCTGGTCTTAAGGTGAAGCTTAAGTATTTATACTTAATTTATTTAAGGATTTATACATGTGGGTACCTAACTCCTCTCCCCGCTTTTAAAAATGTATTGTCTGGACCACTGATGTGTATACAGGTCAAACAAAACTCAGGTCATTTCCAGTCTGTGGGCTACCATTTTGTAGCCTCTAAACAAAAGGATTTAGAAGGATTGTAGAAGGATTGTTCATCATAGCCTAAGTAAGTAATTCTGGGTTTAGATGACCACAGAGAATGTAATTTTGACTTGGAACCCAAGCTGTTCCTGGAATTCAACAGAAAAGTCAGAAAACCTGGATGCTCCAAAGGACTGGGATTCAGAGAGCGTACATTCTCAGTAGATTGTAGCATATCTGAAAAAGCTGGACATACACCAAGTAAATGATTTACCGTTCTCAAACAATTGCATTGGAATCTTTGGGGCTGAAGCTTCTCTGTGAGATTTGATGATGTAGCTAGATAGAGAACCACTGAAACAAAACTTTCCATAGGTAGTATGTGATTAAATAAAATAATAATTTTAAGTCACCTAGAAACACAAAATTTGTAGAAAACCCAGCAAATTTGTTTTCTAAGAACTTTTTAAAAATTAATTTATTTTTACGACATGGATGGAACTGGAGGGTGTTATGCTGAGTGAAATAAGTCAATCAGAGAAATACATGTATCATATGACCTCACTGATATGAGGAATTCTTAATCTCAGGAAACAAACTGAGGGTTGCTGGAGTGGTGGGGGGTGGGAGGGATGGGGTGGCTGGGTGATAGACATTGGGGAGGGTATGTGCTATGGTGAGCGCTGTGAATTGTGCAAGACTGTTGAATCACAGATCTGTACTTCTGAAACAAATAATGCAATATATGTTAAGAAAAAAAAGAAGAAAAAGATAGCAGGAGGGGAAGAATGAAGGGGAATAAGTCGGAGGGGGAGATGAACCATGAGAGACGATGGACTCTGAAAGACAAACTGAGGGTTCTAGAGGGGAGGGGGGTGGGGGGATCGGTTAGCCTGGTGATGGGTATTAAAGAGGGCACATTCTGCATGGAGCACTGGGTGTTATGCACAATGAATCATGGAACACTACATCCAAAACTAATGATGTAATGTATGGTGATCAACGTAACAATAAAAAAATTAAAAAAAATTAAAAAAATTAATTTATTTTTGAGAGAGAGAGAGAGCATGCATACACGTGCACACACTTAGCAGGGGAGAGGGAGAGAGAGTCTCAAGCAGACTTCGCACTGAGTGTGGAGCCTGACTGGGGCTCAATCTCATGACCCTGAGATCATAACATAAGCTGAAACCCAGAGTTCAATTCTCAAGTGACTGCACCACCCAGACACCCCTCTAAGAACTTCTTAATTTTGTTTGGTAGTCTCATTCCTCAAATTGGAAAATAATAAAAATATCTGCCCTCCCTTCCCACTAATTTTTTGGTCAACATCTTCATCTATATAATTGCAACATGTAGCTGTGTGACCAATATGTACAACTAAAAAAATGTTGTTGTTGGAAAGTCGCATTTACGTTTCTAACAATTGTTAACTATGTGGACCGCAAGTACCTTAGGCGGTAGAGTAGACTTGGCCACAAATTAACTGAAGCTCCTCTCAGCAAGAGGTGGAGCCTATTTCCACATTTCCTGAAGCTGGGCTGGCCTGTGACTTACTTTGACCAACAAAATGCCATAAAACTGATTGTGATTTCTGAGTGCAGGCCTCAAGGGGATTTGCAGCTTCCATTCTCCGGCTTTTAGGACTGAGCTGCTATGTGTGGAGGCTTAACTGTCCTGCTAAAAGGGCCATGGAAGAGAAATGAGTTATTCTAACAGGTTAACTGTCAGACATATGAGTGAGGCTATTCAGGACCAGCCAGCCTCCAGCTGCCCTGCCAACTGAGATCTGCCAATGAACTACAAAAGCAAAGGGAGCCTAACTGATACCATGTGGAGCAGAGGTAGGTTGTCTCAGCTGAGCCCAGCCCAAATTACTGACCTACAGGACTGTGAGCAAATAAATAATTGTATTTTAAGCTATTAAGTTTTGTGGTGGTTTGTTACACAGCAAAAGATAACTGATACACCTTGGCAATCTTTTGAACATTTCTTTAATCACAGGGAAGCTCTCAGAGAGTTGGGGAAATACATAGTCATTATTTTCTGGAAGGCCTAGAAGCTGGTAAAGTATCTCAAAAGTAATTCTTATGGCTGTGATGTTATTTATGCTTTGAGTAATAGAAAGGCTTCTGAAGGAGGGGAGGGAGGCTTTGAGTTCTGGGGAGGATATAGGGTTCTCTGAGTAGAATTAGGTGGGATGTTTTCAGCTGTAAATTGTAGAATATGCAAATGAGAGTTTTTTGAAAAAATATTGACACTCAGTATCTAACTAAGAAATCAGGAAGTACATGAATACAGGGTTTAACGCAGCAGTTCAAGTTCCCAGGCTCTATCTCTTTTCCTGTGCTGCCAGCCATAGTGAGTCAACAATGTTTCTCCTCATGGTCTCAAGATGGCTGCTTGTGGCTGCAGATCATCTTACAATGTCATCCTTAAAAGGAAGGGAAGGTGGTGGGGAAGAAAGCTCTTCTCCTGTTGTGGCTACCTTCATTAAATGAAGGAAGGGGGCACCTGGGTGGCCCAGTCAGTTAAATATTTGTCTTTGCCTCAGGTCATGATCCTGGGGTCCTGGGATTGAGCCCCACATCGGGCTCCCTGCTCAGCAGGAGTCTGCTTCTCCCTCTGCCCCTCCCCTTGCTCATGCTCTCTCTTTCAGTTTCTCTCTCTCTCTCTCTCAAATAAATAAAAATCTTAAAAAAAAAATAACATGAAGGAAGCAAATCTTTTTCCCAGGAGTTTCTCAGCAGAATTTTTCTTATGCTTCATTGCCCAAAATGGGGTCACTTGGCCACCCTAATGTAAGGGAGGCTGGAAAAACAGGTATCTGGTGTTTTCAGTCTCTGTTGTGGGAGGCAGGCTCTGCCTGAAGGGAAGACAGGTAAGGATGAGAGTTGAGAGGCAACAAACAGAGGGAGAGCTAGCCTTTGCCCTCCCAAGCACAGAGAGGAATGAATGCTCCAGGAGCCTGAGCTTGTGCTCTCAAGCCAGGGACCATTTGGGCTACAGAACAAACATGATATACAGAACATGTAAATGTGTCCCCCAATTATCCAAGATCTTTGAATATGTGATTCATATGAAAAGTGATCTAAAAAAATATTTCAGTGTTTCCTTCAAGAGTTTAAGACATAGATATTTCATAGCTATTTGCCTTTTATATGAAGCACTTACTCTGAAATTATTCTAACCATAACATAGAAGCACTGTTGTGGTAAATAGGTATTAAGAGTCTGAAGACCTGGCTGACCACATTAGCAGAATGTGGGTTGGTGTCACAGTCTGAAGTGAAGACTTCCTCATAATCCTTTGTGTCTTCATGACAGAGGCAGTCAGAGACAATGGGAGCCTTCTCTGTGGGATGTTTTGGGAGCTTGGGTCAAAACCAAGATGGTGGCCAAAGTGATTGCTCTACTCTGACCTAGGTTAGAGAGGAAGTTAATTCTCCACATCTTTCAAAGCAACATCCTACTTCAGGTTGCCTGGTAATGGAGTTGAGAATGGGTTTGGAGCTTGGAGGAATACAGATAATTATTATATTTCTGTTAGACTTGCTTTAGGCCCCTCGAGTGACAGTGGTTCTTCCAAACTGGCTTTAGACTTGACCCTTTCAAGGCATTGTACCTGCATCAGGCTACTTCCCTTATTTTTAAAAACAAGTTGGTAAAGCTTCACAAGTCACCTGTTAAATTTGACCAGTTACATTTTACATCAATGGCGATCTATTTACCTTTTTCTTCCCTCCTACTTTTTTTTTTTTTTAAGATTTTATTTATTTATTTGACAGAGAGAGACAGCGAGAGAGAGAGAACACAAGCAGGGGGAGTAGGCGAGGGAGAAGCAGGCTCCCTGCCAGCGGGGAGCCCAATGAAGGGCTCCATCCCAGGACCCTGGAATCATGACCTGAGCCGAAGGCAGACGCTTAATGACTGAGCCACCCAGGCACCCCTTCCCTCCTACTTTTTAATCCTTTGAATTTACTTCTCTCTTTGGGCTCTTTCTTGACAGTTTTGTACATGGCAATACCTGGAATCATCCAAATAGCCTCCCAGATAGCATGCAGCTAAGGATCTGAAAGTCCAGTCCTATGGGATATTATTAGTAGCCAACTAAGATCTGACTGGGAACAGCAAACCTAACAGCTTGACTATTCTGTGGCCAACCCAATAGTTTGCTTTAAAAAAAAATTTCTCTCTTCTTAAAATTTAAGGGATATGGACTAATAAGAAAATAAAAATAATTTATAGGGGTGCCTGTGTGGCTCAGTCGGTTAAGCATCTGCCTTCGGCTCAGGTAATGATCCTGGGGTTCCGGGATTGAGCCCCGTGTTGGGCTGCCTGCTCAGTGGGGAGTCTGCTTGACTCTCTCCATCTGCCCCTCCTCCATGCTCATGCTCTCAATCTCTCTCTCAAAAAATAAAATCTTAAAAAAAATAACTTATAATTATAGTTCTCAGAAATAACTGTCCCTTCTATTCTGGTGAATACCCTTCTAATCTTTTTTGGGAAAATATTTCATATATATATATATATATATATATGTACTCACAAAAATGGAATCACACTAGACATACTGTTCTATGAGTTTTTCCATTTAGCAATATCTCATGAAGGTATTCCATGAACATTTTTCTCATGAACATTCATTTTTAATGGGGTTTTTACAATGGTTATGCCATGATGTATTCAATTAATCTTTTGAGACATTTACATTGTTTCCATTTTTTTTTCTATTGTAAGCAATGCTATGATTGCTTACAATAGAAAGCCCTATTAGCCCTAATAGCCCTAGGGCTTAAATATTTGGGTACATTGGTGATATTTTTATTAATTTTTTTATTTTTTGGTGATCGTACTTTTAGACTGGATTCCCTGAAGGGGACTAAATGGTTTGCTAATGCACTGGTACCTGGTACTGGCATAGAAATGCAGTGAAGCGGCATGTGAAACTTGCCCAAGTGCTTATCATTTAGGGTCACTGGTGATGGGGCATACATAGGGTATGGTGGGCACGAGAAGGCTGTCTGGAATCTTCCAGTGAGTGAGGTGTGTTTGAGACTGTCAACACTCAACAAATAGTGGTTATGTATGTATTTAAAGTAAATTCTGTGAAATTAATTTCCGTTTAGTGACAAATATCTGCTTGGTCTTGACTTCGGACTGCAGTGAACAGCAGAACGACAGATTACCGAGTAATACAGATTTTTCCCCAGATAGTCTCATATGTATGGCTGGAAGGATGAAGCAAGAGAGGCCTTCTGTTACACAAGCCAGAGCTGGAAGATTCAACGTTCGGAAGGATGACTTGGTCACATTTTTGGTCACAAGTGTAGCCTCTGATTTCTGATTTCAGGATCATAATCTAGGACCCACAAATTTAGGAAGTCAGTAATTTAATAGAACAGAAACTCAGCTGCAGTGGAGTGAATTCTGGCCTTAATTATTACTTTGTTGGGATGTTTTTCTTTGGCATTTTCCCAACTTGAACCACTGTTTGCTTTTTTTAATGCCTTTTTTTATTCTGCCATGTGTTGTAATACATAAATTAGTAAGAGAGTTGCTGGTTATACCCTTGAGATATTTAATAGAAATGTATAATTAAATTAATAATTGTCTCTGGGAGGTTTTAAACCTACAGAGGGATGAGTGTGGGAGTTAGTAGTAACCTTTAAATTTCTCTTCATATTTTTCAAAGAACATATATGTTTTGAAAGCGCACTTTCTCTTCCTCTTCCTTTCACCTTTTGGAGCTCTCAGGAGAATTTCAGGGGAAATGAAATAATGTCAGGTATTGTGGAGCCAGGCAGGCCTGGCTGTGAGTCTCGCTTTGCTGTCTCCTGGGTGTGGGGGCCTTGAGTCAGTCATTTAATTCCTCTGAGCTTCTTAATCTGTAAAATGAATATTTCATTAATTTTTTTGTTGTGATAAATGAAACCAACTTTGATTAACTTACACCAAAAAAAAAGGTTTACAGGAAGGTTACCGGGTAACTCGTGAAATGGAAGAGAGAACTAAACCATCAAACCGTGGGAACAGCTGGCTCAGGGTCTCAGGGAATGCAGGCCACACCCTCCCTGGGCCCCACCTGCCTCCACTCCCGGCCAAGTCCCAGGAGGAGGAACCTGATTGGCTGGGATAGAGTCACATGCCCTCTTCGGGCCTTTTCCTCTTCCCAGAGGGGTGGTCCTGGGCAGTTTGATTGGCAGTTCCACTAGAGTCACGTGAAACGGGGGAAGTGCAGTTCCTCAACCCAAAGTGGGAGGGGGAAAACTCCAGCGGGAGGAGTACTGGGTGCACATACACAAACTCGGAATATACCACCTCATCGCTCTTAGTAAGAGTCCAGATACTTGTACCTAAGATCCTGGTATACGGTACGTGTTCACGGAACAGTAGCTTTCATGGTTATTGTTGTCAGAAGGCCAAGATTACTTGTTGTTTTAGTATGAGAGCAAGGTTAAGAAGTTAATTCTTTTTCTTTTGAGTCCAGCGGATTCTCTTTTCAGCACATGTGACCAAAATGCAGATTTCCTGAGCCCCTTATTGGACTGGGTGGATTAGAATCTGTGTGGAGGTGGGTTCTGGCCTCTTCCTCTTTCATGAGTAACCATGGGGTCCTCTTGCATGCTGTGTTTTGAGACCCAGAGTTCGTAGTGATTAGGTGTGAGAATTTGACTCTGCTCAGGAAGCATTTTATTTTATTTATTTTTAAAGATTTATTTATTTGAGAGAATGCGAGCTGGGCGGCGGGAGGGGCAGAGGGAGAGAGAGAATCCCCCAAGCAGGCTCCCTGCTGAGCGCCTCCCGCGGCGGGGGGGGGGGGGGGGGGGGGGGGCAAGTACCCAGCTGGACCCCGGGACCCTGAGACCATGACCTGAGCCAAAATCAAGAGTCTCCTGCTTAACCGACTGAGCCACCCAGGCGCCCCAGGAGGAGTTTTAGGAGAGATTTTACCTACCGTCACAGCTGTGAAAGATGTATGTTTGGCTGAAGGAGTAAAATGACCTAATCAATCGGATTGGTTATAAACCGTGTTTCTCACCCCTGGCTGCACACTGGAATCATCTGGGGAGCGTTGACCACATGCTGATGCCTGGGACCCGTCTTGGAGAGCCCACCAGCAACCGGATGTTTTCAGTGTGCTCCCAGGCTGGGAACTCTGAGATGTCCTCCCCCCGCCCCCCAAGCCCAGCGGTCCCACCCTTCTGTTGACGGCTCAGCTTATGCAGAATGTACAGTTTCAGAGCATAGTCTCCTCAGTTTCCCCCAGCTGATCATGACAGTTACCCAGTCCTAAGGCAGGTGGGGGTAGGTAGTAATCTCCTGATTTTAGAGATGAAGGAACTGACCACTCAGAAAGATTCATTCATTGGCTAGGGATTCCACCAAAGTCGCACAGCCTAGAAAAGGCAGAGCCAGAACTCAGGCTGCTTCTTCTGGCTCCTGGCTCCCTGCTCTGTACACGGCCCTCTCAGAGACTGGAACAAGCTTTCTTTCAGTTATGGTTTCAAGGAAACCTAAGGGTGAGCCCTAAGCCCTTTGCAAGAGAGCTTATGTGAAAAACATCCTTTGGGGCTTTCAGCCACTTTCTGGGAGGTCTTTAAGTCATTTCTGTCCCAGGGGCTTTGATTTAGCTACCAGTTCTGAGTGCGGTGCCTTCGGGGGTTAGAGGGGTAAGGGCTGAGATTACAAACCACAGCACCCCTGCCAGCTTGCTGCGGGTGGGCTCGTCCTCCGAAGGAACATTCCCAGATGAGCTGTCCGCTCTGCTCCAAGAGCCCAACTTAGACTCCCCCCCCCCCCCCGCCCCCCGTCAGATAGCACCAAGCAAGAACTACACCCAGCAAATGCTTGATGATTAGACAGTAGGACAGGGCAGATTTTCTCTCCCTTCTGACTTTCCCTGCATCTGCCACCTCTTGACCATCTTTTTAAGCTTATTTTTTCATTTAAAAAAAATGATATATAATCACTAAAGGATATAAAGGAGTACCAAAAAGAAGGAAAGAACCACTTGTAATAGTGCTAGGTGTTTATTATAAACACTCTGAGTCTAATAAACCTTGTGTGATTTAATCCACACAATACTCAGTTTGCGCATGAGGACATCCAGAACCTGAACTCTTGCCCACCATCCACCTTCCTGTACACCACTGCCAGGAAAACGCACAGCGGCCTTAACGCTTGGGGCACTTCTGCCTTCTCTCCTGTGTATCCAATTCTTGCTTCTTGCTCCCTGAAGGCCACAGGTATTTGATATCTCTGGTCTTTGCTGGGCTGGGCTGGACATCAAGAATAGTTCTCTGTTCTGCCCATCTGGCCAGTTTCGGCTACTGCTAGCAAAGCCCAAAGCCTAACCTCTCTGTTAGGGGCTGGATGGTGTCTCCCCAAAATTCATATGTTGAAATGCCAGCCTCTGGTATCTCAGAATGTAATTGCAGTTGGAGATAAGATCTTTATTTTTTAAATTTTTTAAAGATTTCATTTATTTGAGACAGAGAACGAACATGAGAAGGGGGAGAAGAGCAGAGGCAGAGGAAGAGCGAGAAGCAGACTCCCCACCCCAGGACCCTGGGATCATGACCTGAGCCAAAGGCAGACGCTTAACCGACTGAGCCACCCAGGCGCCCCTGGAGATAAGATCTTTAAAGAGGTGACTGAGCTACCATGAGACCATTAGGGTGGCCCCTAATCCAATCTGACTGGTATCCTTGTAAGAAGATACTTGGTTGTAGATGCAGACCCTGGGGAGTGTGTGCACATGGGATAGGTCCCGTGAGAGGATACAGTAAGAAGACACCCATCCATAGGCCAAGGAGAGAGCCCGCAGGAAAACCCAACCCTTGCTGACACCTTGATCTTGAACTTCCAGCCTTCAGAAAGCTAAGGAAATAAATTTCTGTTGCTTAAGCCACCCAGTCTGTGATATGTTGATACGGTAACCCTAGCAAACTAACACACTCTCTCAAATCTTTTCTGATGCTCAATCTCGCCCCTAGGAAGAACTAACAACATTCCTTGCTCTCACCAGGTCCCCTTTATTGAACTGTTTTCCTGTTTGTCACCCCCTCTGGGCCACCCCGTTCTTTGAGGGCCACGTCTGGCTCATTTCTGTCTTTCTGGCATCTCGCCCAGTGCTGAGCACACCCTGGGCTTGGGGAAAGGTACGAGTGAATGAATGAATGAATGAATGAACAACCTGAGGCTTTGAGCTGTTGCCTGGTGTCCTGGCCTCTGAATAGGGGTCAAACCACTGCCGGTAGTAGATTGATTTGGATCATGTACACTGTGGACATTCACGGAAGGGTGAAGGGACTCCAGAGAGGGAGAGGGGTCAGGCAGATAGGCAGGACCCAGAAGCCGTGGTCGTCCAATCACACCCCCCACCCCCCATCCTCCCAGCTGCACTTCCTCCTGCTGACTCACATGCCTTGGAACAGTCCTGTGCTCTGCAGCCTCCTGGCCCGGGCCCTTGGCGCTCAGCCCTCCCTTCAGGCTGTCGGCCACTTGATCACAGGCAGAAGATGTAAATTCCCCGCGGCCCCATTGTGTGGTCCTCTTCTCAAAGTCTGTTTCCCCACCCTGACTTCTGGAAGTCCCTTTGGAGGGTCTGACAGACGGTCTCTCTTTCCCACCCCTCCAGCTGGACAGGCTCGGGGAACAGAAGGAGTTTTCTGGGAACAGACCGGGGAGGAGGAGCCAGGAAGAGTGACAAAGGCCCAAGTTCAGGCTTTCTATGCTCTGGACTTGTTGCCCAGGCAGGGCTCTGAGCTGCCTCCAAAGTGGTCCTCTGGTAACGGGAAGCAAAAGAGATTCGCTAACAGGGTAGCATTTATGCGTAAGCCAGCCCACCCCAGGTTTCAGCCCTGGTGGTGGAGAGCCTCTTTGCATAAGGAAACCCTCTGGAGGGAATGGTTTTAAGTGAGAAAGAGGCCAGGCAGACAGGCCTGGCCTGGGATCAAAGCAGTAGGTCTCAGAGGGTGGGCTGAGTGGAGGACAGGCTGGATCTCACTTCTGGGTCAGCGCCATGAACAGGGCAGTGGGGAGCAGGGCAGGCTTGGAGGATGCTGGGGGTGGGCAACATCTCCCTTGTCTGCTCTCACCTGGGACTCCTGCAGCGCTGAGAAGTCTCAGAAACAGGCAGTGGTTGCGTGTGGTGGCCCGCAGAGACAGAATTAGAGGTGCTCTGGGGAGGGTGGAGGCTGCCCGGGAGGCAGGGCCAACTTCTCCCACAGGCTCGGTGCCTGGGACCCATGGCACTTGGAGGGGCCCCAGTGATGTCTTGTTTTCTTTTAAAATCAGAAGAAAAGAAATGAACTTTTAAGATACAAAAAGTCACATGTCATGTGATTCTATTTATAGGAAATGTCCAGAAGAGGCAAATTCCATAGGGACAGAAAGTAGATTAGTGGGTGCCTGGGGCTGGGAAGAAGGGGCAGTGGGGGGTGACTGCACCTGGGTTTTTGGGGGGTGTGTGTGTCTCTTTTTGGCATGATAAAAATGTTCTGGGATTAGGTTGTGGTGAAGATTGCACAACCTTGTGAGTATACTAAAAATGAATGAATTGTACACTGTAAAAGGGTCTTTTTTTTATGGCATGGGGATCACATCTCAATAAAGCTGTTATTTTATGTTTTAAAAGCAAGGGGGGAAGTCAGGGACAGAGGAATAAAAGAAGAAAATCTAGAACCGTAGCATGATATATAATCTTTAACCAAATGAACAAGAAATGGGTTCGGACAGAACAAAATGAGATGAGGTTAGGAAAACGAACCTAACAGGTTTCATCTGGTGTATTAACTCCGTTGGTGGCTTTGTGGAATGCTGAGCTAATGAGAATGTTGAGGCTGCATTTAGACTCGAAAAGAGCAGACAGGGTGATCAGTTGGGCACAGGGGGTGGAGGCGGGGGTGAGGTAATATTTGCTGGCCCCACGTGCATGATGACCTCTGTGGTCCTCCCCGGTTTTCACACTCCCTGCCCTGAGACAGTCCCATGAAACAGGAAGGGGAAACGTGGGCCCAAGAAGTGGGTTAGAAAGTGGAGTTAGGCCTCGTTAGGGCCAGCACAGACCCCACTCCTCCTCGCCGGCATTTCTTCCCATACCGGTTTCATTCTCGTAACGGCCCCCTCACCTGCTGCCCCCCAGTAAGTAACAGTCCCAGAGCAGAGCTCTTGACCAGCTCTGTGCAGGTCCGTAGTCCTGGTATATCTTTTCTAATTGCCCCCAGCTTTTCTCCATCAGAGAACTCTCCTTGGAGAAAGGGCAGTTGAGTAAAGGATTTACACAAACCTTTCTTGGTGCAGATCCTATCATTAAAATATATGCATCTTTGGTCCTCTTCTCTCTTTCCGGTGGGGCTTAGCAAGTAAAATCCCCCCTCAATTTTCAGAGTGTGTCAAGAGACTAGCTTTGGGCAGCAGAGAAAAAGACATTTATCATTGGAACGACAGCCATGGCGGGCAAAGCCATTTTTATCCAGTGGTGGCCTTATCCCTTCTGGGAAAAATAATGAATATTAGAGGTCCTGTTTACAAATATGCACCCTTTGCTGATTTCTCTCACCATCCAGCAATTTTTCAACAGGACAGCTTTTCTTGGAAAGACTGCAGACTGCCAGAAGATGATAAAATGTGGTATCCAGAGAGACGCCTGGGGCTGTTTGTTTAACTGGGTAATTGGGCTAATTGGCCATAGACTTTGAAAGGTCATCTTGCTGCAGCCAAGTCGCCCCAGGTGCTGGTCTGCACAGAGGCTCTCTGGTTGAATAATCAGGTCTAAAATCTCCTCCCCCTCTTTACCTGCTTTTCCAAGGGCCACCCTCCAGGACAGGTTTATAACCACTGCCCCCTCACCATGGACCTTTATGGAAGACAAATTTTGAACTCTCTGAGCTGCATAAACATTTCTAGAAAGAACCAAATGTGTGAGGCTCATTTCCCCCATCTCTTCGCTATTTGAAACGAACCTCGCTTTCCCTCCTGGACTCACTAACACGCTTAAGCCCTAGAACAGCTAATGAGATCAGAAAGTGATTAGCTGTCAGTCTACAAGAGAAATTGATCAGTAATGGTTTCAGGGGGAGGAAAGAAAATGCCCCCAACAACAGTCCATGGATTTTACTGATCCTATTTGTGCTCCTCTTTATCATGTATGACATTTTTTTAGCGTCTTTTGTTTCTACAAGATCATCTGCAGGGCCTCACGGCAGGTGCTGTCCACATGTCTACTTTAGAAAGGGCCGGAGTGACTGTTCTCAGAAACTGAGTGCAGGGTAAAGGCACAACATTCAGAGTTAGCTAAGGCCAAGATGCTTTTGTTTAAAAACCAAACACTCCCTTTGCAGGAGGCAACATGGTGTGGTGGGAAAAGTCAGACGCACGCATTTCGGTGTGATTCCTTGCCTGTTACTCTCTCATGCTGCATGACTTCGGCGAACTCCTTGCCTTCTCTAAGGGCCTCAGTTCCCACATCTGTGAAACGGTGAGGCCTCCTTGGCAGGGCAAACATCTAGCAGTGCCCAGACAAAGAAGGGAGGCTGAATAAAAAAAGTAGTATCACTAATTTCATTTCTAAAAGTGATTGCAGACTGGTGTTAAAATAAGGAATTCAATAACTCCTATTTGTATGGTCTCCCTTGCAGTGCCATTCGGGACCCCACAGCCCAGCTAAGCCCTCTGGAATGGTTTCTGCAGATCCCTAGTCGGTACTCTTGTGTTTTCCCAAACAAGGCTCATGGGCCACGATTTCCCCTCAGTCATCTGAGGTGCTCTTCTGAGCCTGTGATGCTGGTGGGTCTGCCTCCAGGGAAAGCTCCCAGTGGGACAGTCAGCTCACACCCCCAGCGGGGCCACAGAAGGTTTTTGTGGGCCTCTTTTTCCATGCAAAAATAGATACTAAAAATTATATTTTAAGGCTTTGTTGATAAATGATAAATATAATCCAGGCTGGGTAAAAGTTAAAACATCTCTTTAACTCTAAAAGTTATTTTTAAAAAAAATGGAGGTGAATTCACATAATATAAAACCCTGCCATTTTAAAGTGTATACTTTAGTGGCATTTGCTACATCCACAATGTTGTGCAACCGTTCTCTGTCTCTCGTTCCAAAACATTGTTATCACTCCCAAAGGAGACCTTGTACCATGAAACATCAGTCCCCATTCCTTCCTTCACTTAGCATAATGTCTTTGACATTCATCCATGTGGTAGCATGTTTCAGTACTTCTTTCCTTTTTAGGGCTGAGTACTCTCCCATTGTGTGTGGACATACCACATTTGTTTATCTCATTCGTCAGTTTCCACTTTGGGCTATTATGAATAATGCTGCTATGAGCATTTGTGTACAGGTTTGTGTTGGATATTTGTTTTCATTTCTCTTGTATATATACCTAGGAGTGGAATTGCTGAGTCATGGTGACTCTAAGCTTAACTTTTTGAGGAACTACCACTGTTTTCCAAAGCAGCTGTACTGTTGTAGTTCCCACCAGCAGCATGTGAAGGTTCTAATTTACCCACATCCTCGCCAACACCTGTTATCATCTGTCTTTCTATTGTGGCCATTATAGCAGGTGTGAAGTGGCATCCGTCCATCTCATTTTAAGGACAAGTAGAAGACCAGAGAGGAGATGTGACCTGTACAATCTCATATGTTGCAGAGGTAGGCTCTGGACAGCGAATCTCTCTACCTTCCAATCTGATGTTTATTCCCCCATCAGATGAAATGTCCTTTTTCTTCAACACTTTTTTTGTTTTTTTTTTAATTTTATTTTATTATGTTTCTTCAGCTTTTTTAAAAAAAGACTTTATCTTATCTTACTGTATTGTATTGTATTTGTTTTAGAGAGAGAGAGAGAGGACTCAAGCGAGGGTGGGTGGGAGGGGAAGAGGGAGAGGGAGAGGGAGAGAAAATCCCAAGCAGACTCCGCACTGGGCGTAGAACCTGCTTTGGGGCCTGATCCCCCCAACTCTGAGACATGACCTGAGCAGAAACCAAGAGTAGGATGCTCAACCGACTGAGCCATCCATGTGCCCCATCGTTTTCTCCACCATTAAGAGAAAAGCAAAGTCAGCTGGTAAAGTGATACATGGAGCCAGGCTTCCCTCACTAGCTGTGATAATATAACTCTAGGAGCTTACTATGAATGGAGGATAGCAGCAGTGGGCTTCAGGAGAGGGAGTCTTCCCATCCAGCCAGCAGTCTGGTTGGGATTGGCCCAGGCCCTTGCAGAGCTGACTTTACTTTCTGAACTTTTCTTAAATGGGGCAGAGCATTAGCAATGACCTAAGTCTGCTTCACCTGCACCATAGATTCTGTTGAGAATGTATTAGATGCTAGTTATAGTTTTATACATTGGAGATACAAAAATAAATAAGGTGTGGCTTGAATCCAACCTATTATCTCTGTATTATTCTCTTGTATAAACAGTACAGGTAGATGTAGGGCATGAAGGGAGTCAGATAAGGGACATCAATCCAGTCTGGAAGAGGGGAATGAGAGCTGAGTCTGGAAGGGCTCAGAGTGACTGTGGGAAGCTTGCCAGGCCTACTCTGTACATGGAAGTAGGAGAAGTGTGTAAGCAATGTCTCCGGATGGGTGAGAACAGCTTGAAAGTCAAGTGGAACATTCAACAGCTCATGGTTGAAGCCTGTGGGAGCATTTTAACCGAGCTATACATAGCTGAGAAACTATTTTCAGAGGTATGCTCATCAGCTTTGTGGGCAACCCAGCACATATAACCCAAGCCAAGTCAGAGGTAGAGTGAGAAAGGCAGCCATCGACTGGCTGAGCAAATAATGTTCCCCACTGGTCAAGTTCTGCATTTGAGTGTATACAGTACAGAAAGTGCTAGGGCATCAGACTGGCTTTGCTGGTCACATCTCCCACACACACAGTGTGGCTGTTGTTTTCAGTTACGAAGGAAATATTTGGTCCCCAAACAACCATACAAATAAAGAAAAACATGTATTGATTCATCTTTTCCATCTTGGTTTGTGTAAAGTACCTCTTTTTTACATTAGCCTTTAGCTAGGTGGTTTCTGCCCAGGCAGGCCTCAGCAAAATTGTGCAACAGGTGAGGTTTCTTCCTTAGACCTGTCGGGAGTTACTGTAAATCCCCCTCGTAATGATCTAGGTTGAACAGTGATGCATTAGGTGCAATATGCCTCAGGTGCTGTTTACTTGTAAAGTTGAGCACATTCTTGATTTTAAATCTTGGTTTGCAAATCCTTTACTCTTCAAAGTTGTGTTTCCAGTGTTTTGGCCTGGTAGAAATATCTGTCATGTTAGTTTTGAGGGTTTTTTTTTTTTTTTTTTTTGGTTTGTTTGTTTTTTTTAATGGAAAACCGAGAGATTGGGTGACCAGCGGTAATGGCACGTGTAGTTTGTAGCAAATGCCAGCCGATGTTCACAATTAGTCATTTCTGTGGTAGGAATCCTGGCAGGCTCTGGAATACATAGGGGCAGTGTAACAGCAGTCTTACTGAGCAGTAAGAGGGGGAGAGAGTAGGAACCCTGTTTGAAGCTTTTTAACAAAATTACTTAGATTGTATAATACTGATCAACAAGGAGATGACCTTTTTCTTAAGATATATTTGGTCACATTTTAAATAAAATTGATGAATGGCAATTGTCCATATCACAGGATGTTACCATTTTTAAAAATTGGAATTGCTAGGTGACCTAAACAAACACAAATTAATTTTAATTAATTAACTAGCTAATTAATTATATTTATTTTAGAGAGAGCACGCAGCAGGGCAGAGGGTGGCAGAGGGAGAGAGAGAATCTCAAGCAGACTCAGCACTGAGCATGATGCAGGGCTCGATCTCAGGACCCTGAGATCATGACCTGAGCTGAAACCAAGAGTCGATCGCCTAACTGCCTGTGCCACCCACGTGCCCCAGCAACACAAATTTATTACCGACAGTCTGGAGATCAGAAGTCTCATGTGGGGCGGGCTACAGTCAAGGTGTCAGCAGAGCTGTGTTCCTTCTGGAGGCTGTAGGGGAGATTCTGGTTCCCTTTTCTGGCTTCTTGAGTCCACCCACACTGCTTCCTCATGGCTTCTCCTTATTCCTGTTGCTTCTTCCAACAGTGGGTCGAGTCCTCCTGGCCCCGTCGTCTCCCTGTTGTGCTCTCTCCTGCCTTCCTCTGACTTTGGGCCCACCTCAAATACAGGACAGTCTCCCCAAGTCAGTGTCAGCTGATTAGCAACCTTAATTCCATCTGCAACCTTAATTTCTCTTCAATGTGTAACCTAACATATTCAAAGATTCTGGGGAGTAGGAGTGGACATTTTTGGGGGGTATTATGCTGTCTGCCAGAGCCTGTGATACATTTTGAATCTCAAATGGGTAATCTTTTGGTCACTTGCCTGTCTTAGTCCATTTGGGCTGCTAGAGCAAAATACCACAGGCTTGTAAACAACAGAAACTTATTTCTCACAGTTCTGGAGGCTGGACCAAGATCAAGGCCCTCGGAGACTCTGTCTGATGCAGACCTGCTTCCTAGTTCACAGGCAGCCAGTTTCTTTCTGTGTCCTCATATGGTGGAAGGGACAAGGGAGTTCCCGGGGGCTTTTTTATAAGGGTATTAATCCCATTAATCATGAGGGGGAGGCCCTCAACCCTCCCAAATCACCTCCCAAATATCCTAACACATTGGGGTTTAGTTTCCAACAGAGGAATTTGGGGGTGGGGTGGGGATACACTCAGTGTAGAGCTCTACCCATAACTCTCTTCCATTCCTTTGAATAACAGAGTTATTGCTTAAGGACTCGCCGTTCAAGCCAAAGACCAGTGTTTGATCCAGAAAGAACCAGCTAGGTGCTGGGGTGATCGCCTTCCTTCACAAACGTGGGAGTGACTGAGGCATACAAGGCTCTGGCTTTTCTGTCATATATCATCACCGCAGAGATGTACTTGACCACAGATGATGGTTAATAACGACAGCCAAGTGGCAGGCACTCTTTTGCCTGTATCATCTCAATTACTGTCATCACTGAAAGGTAGGTGTTGTCCCCAGGTTCAAAGGAGAAAACAGGGCTTGAATCAAATGGAGTAACTTGTTCCAGATCACATGATAAGTGGCAGAACTGGGTTTAGAGTCTGGGCTCATCTGATTTTACTCCACTTTTGGGCAGCTCTGAGGAAATAACTTCTCTTAAAAGTGCTCCCAAATTATTTGTTAGTCCTTAGGAAAGAGACTGTGCGTTAGAATTACTTGGTGAGCTTTTAAATAATACCGGTAGTCTGCTTCAAACCAGTTGCATCAGAATCTCTGGGAGTGAGGCTTGGTCAACTATATTTTTTGGTTCCCGAGTTATTGTAACATGTGGTTAGAGTTAAGAACTCCTGCCTTCAGGAAAGTTCTGTCTGCTCTCCAGCACCCAGCTTTGCATCTTAACCTCTGCCCAGAACTGACCCCCTCAGGTTCTGTGGCCAAAGAGGAAGAGGTGAGCAGGTGGGGTTTTTCTGATTCTCTTGGGCCCCCTTTTGCTTGTTGGTAGGCCTCTTGCTTAAGGCCCCCACGTATGGAGCCTCTCTAAGTGCCTTTCGCCCTGTCCTGACTTAGCAGCAGCAGATGGAGGTCTTTGCCTGGGCATCTGTGTTCCCCGTGGGCAGGGAAGCAGAGAAACAGCCCCACCGAGTGCAGGGTGATGTCTAGACTTCACAGGAATAATGCTACTTCATTTTCCCGCCCTGACTCCCCTTTTCCTCATTGATTTTTTAAAAAATTATTTATTTATTTATTTATTTATTTAATAGACAGCGAAAGAGGGAACACAAGCAGGGGGAGTGGGGGAAGGAGAAGCAGGCTTCCCGCCGAGCAGAGAGCCCGATGTGGGGCTCCATCCCAGGACCCTGGGATCATGACCTGAGCCGAAGGCAGATGCTTAACCAACTGAGCCACCCAGGCGCCCCTCCCTCATTGATTTTATGGTGGACTGTGTTCTTGGTAGTAGCAGAAAACATTCATTTGCAAAGACTGTGATTTACATTTCTCCCCTGACTTCTTATTGGTTTAGTAAATCCACGTAACCACTTGAGAGTGGAGATACCTTGAATGCTTGCCCGGAATGGCAGACCTGTGCTGTTTCCAGGAAGAGCAGGCAGTTGGGGTGGAGTGTGGCCCCACTCCTGGCACAGGTTTGCTGACCCAGTTCAGGAAGATGATTGGCGCTCCGTGCCTTCACCGCAAAAGTGCAGACCATAGGAGGGTGGTAGGTGGTCGGATGCATTTGGGGATTTCTCAACTTTCTAGTCCAGACAGTGTTTTAATATGTAAAAAAAAATTTTTCTTATTCATGAAACACTTCAAACAAGCAAAGGAGAGGAAATGATATAACAGAGCCTTATGTATCTATTACGGAGTTTAAACAATGGTTATTATTTGGTTATATTTGCTTTAGGAGTTCTTAAAAAAAGAGAAAGAGAAGTTAATTCTTGCGAGCTATTGCTCTACCACATCTTTTTCTCCCTCCTTCCGCAGAGGTAACCACGCACTTGAACTTAATGTACATTATTCTCATGAATGATGACATTTTAACTGCAATGGATGTATTCATAAATGATCATACTATGATTGCTTTGTGTTTTTAAATTAACTATATACAGACGGTCCCTGATTGATGACTTTTCAACTTTATGATGATGCAAAGGCAATATGCATTCAGTAGAAACTGAACTTCAGATTTTGAATGTTGATGTTTTCCAGCCTAGCCATATGCTGTATAGCATCTCTCTCCTGATGCTGGGCAGTGGCAGCATGAAGGCAAAGAACCGATACATTCACAGCCACTCTCTAACCGGACAACCATTCTGTTTCTTACCTTTAGTACAGTGGTTAATTAATTAGGTGAGACAGTCAACACTTAATTATAAAATAGGCTCTGTGTTAGATGATTGTGTCTAATTGTAAGCTAATATAAGTGTTCTGAGGATGATTTTGGTATGTTAGGTGTATAAATGCATTTTCCACTTACTATATTTTCGGCTTATGATGGGTTTGGCAGTACATAACCCCATTTTAAGTTGAGGAAGATCCATATTTCCTTCTCCTTTTTTTCTTTTGGTGACTGGGGAAATCCTTTTCTGTCCCAAATTCACGAAAGATATTTTCCCATGTTTCTTTTAAAGGTTTTACCGTTTAATACATTTAAAATTTAGTAGTTTTTATATAGGTGTGAGGAACTTAATTTTATTTTAATTTTATTTTTTTCATCATTCCTTCAGTGCTGCATCCTTTTCCTATTGATTTACAGTGTTACCTCTATCATGTGCCTGACTTTTGTATATGTGGATCCCTTTTATGTTCTGTACTGATTTCTTTTTTTTTTTAAGATTTTATTTATTTATTTATTTATTTGACAGAGTGAGACACAGCGAGAGGGAAAACACAAGCAGGGGGAGTGGGAGGGGGAGAAGCAGGCTTCCCGCAGAGTGGGGAGCCCGATGCGGGGCTCGATCCCAGGATCCTGGGACAATGACCAGAGCCGAAGGCAGGCGCCCAATGACTGAGCCACCCAGGCGCCCCTGTTCGGTATTGATTCTAATGGTCAAGATGTTTATTCCTATACCAGTACCACATTGTTTTAATTACTATTACCTCATGAGTTTTTAATTAATATTTTTATTGAGATATAATTCATGTATCATAAAATTTGCCTTATTGAAATGTAAAATTTAGTGTATTCACAAAGTTGTGCAACCAACTTCACTATCCAACTCCAGACCATGTTTGTCACCCTCAAAAGAAACTCTGTACCCATTAGCAACCACTCTCCACCCCTCCACTCCTCTCAGCTCCTGGCAACCACTCATCTACCTTCTGTCTCTATAGATTGCATATTCTGGACATTTCATATAAATGGACTCATATGATATGTGGTCTTTTGAGTTTGGCTTCTTTCACACAGCATTTTTCAAGTTTCATCCATGTTGTAGCATGTTTCAGTACATCACTCGTTTTATGGCTGAGTATTATTCCATTGTATGTATCAGTTTGGGTTTATCCTTTGGTCAGTTGATGAACATTTGGGTTGTTTCCACCTTTTGGCCATTATAAATAATGGCACTATGAACATTTCTGTACAAGTTTTTATGTGGACATGTGTTTTCATTTCTCTTGGTTATGTAAGTAAGAGTGCTACTCCTAGGCCCAAAGGATAATTCTATGTTTAGCATTTTGGGGAACCACCAAACTCTTTTCCCAAGTGGCTACACCATTTTACATTTCCACCAGTAATGTTTGAGAGTTCCAATTTCCCTCCATCCTCACCACTGCTTGTTGGTTATTGTTACCCTACTGAGCATGAAACTGTATCTCCTTGTGGTTTTGATTGGTATTCTCTGATGGCTAATGATGCCGAGAATCTTTCCATGCGATTATTGGTCATATGCACATCTTCTTTGGAGAAATGTCTGTTCAAATCCTTGGTTTTATCATGTGTTTTGATGTTAGTAGATGATCTCTTCCTTTTACTTCTTCAAAAGTCTTGCTATTCCTGGCGCTTCAGTCTTTCACATAAAATTTATGATGAGCGGGCGCCTGGGTGGCTCAGCCGGTTAAGCGGCTGCCTTCGGCTCAGGTCATGATCCCAGGGTCCTGGGATCGAGTCCCGCATCGGGCTCCCTGCTCAGCAGAGAGCCTGCTTCTCCCTCTCCCTCTGTCTGCCTCTCTGCCTACTTGTTCTCTCTCTCTCTGTCAAAAAAATAAAATCTTAAAAAAAAAAAATTATGATGAGCTTATCCCACCCCAGAATCCACTGGCATATATAATAGAATTTGGATTTGTAGATTAATTTGGAAAAATTGATTCATTAAAGTATATATAAACATGGAAAACATCATTAGTTGCCCCCATTTCCATACCAGGTCTGGATTGCCTACTTCCAAATCATTACTGAGGGTTGGGGAGGGGAAGCTTATGGGGGATGGAAGGAGGAGGGAGGGGGTGGAAGGGAGAGAGGAAAAAGGGGGAAAGAGAAAGGGAGAGGAGGGGTGGGAGGGAGAAGTGGGGAGAGAGAGGGAAGAGACAGGGAGGGCAATGAGGATAGAGAGAGGCTAGTAGATTAAACTACTGCTATTTTGGGTTTCATTTTCTTTTCTTTTTTTTTTTAAGATTTGTTTGAGAGAGAGAGAGAGTGGGGTAAGGACAGAGAGAGAGAGGGAAAGAGAGAATCTTCAGCAGATTCTCTGCTGAGCATGGAGTCTGACAAGGGGCTTGACCCTGAGATCATGACCTGAGCCCAAATCAAGAGTTGGATGTTTAACCCACTGAGCCACCTAGGCGCCCCTATTTTGGGTTTCTGTTATACTCAGTCATAATCCATATCCCAAATAATAAAATGGTATATCTCTTCATTTACTTAGCTTCTTTAAATATATTCTTAAAATTTTAAAACATAATTTTCGTGAAAATTTTCACATCATCTGTTAAGTGTATTTCTTTGTTCTTTATAGTGTTTGTTGGATTGTAACATGCATATTTTTCAAAATCCCTTTTTTGTATGTTTGTTGCTAGTGAACATAATGGACTTTAGTATTGTTTGTGTGCCAGCAACTTTATTGAATGTTGTTATTAATTCTATCAGTTTGTCTATAGATGTTTTTTACTTTTCTGTGTTCATCAACATTATCTGTGAGTTATGACTTTTTTCTTTCTTTTCAATTACTACATCTTAAAATTTATTTTTCTAGTCCTAGTGTGTTAACATTGACAATACAAGTTTGCATAGAAGCAATAATAGCTGACATCCTTATGTTTTTCCTTATTTGAAGCGAGAAATTCCAATTTTTCACTATTTTCATCTTTGCTCTTTGTTTTTGATATTCTTTATGTAGTTAAAAAGAAATTCCTTTTATTTTTTATTTTATTTTATTTTTTTAAAGATTTTATTTATTTATTTGAGTGAGAGAATATGAGAGAGAGCACGAGAGGGAAGAGGGTCAGAGGGAGAAGCAGACTCCCTGCTGAGCAGGGAGCCCGATGTGGGACTCTATCCCGGGACTCCAGGATCATGACCTGAGCCGAAGGCAGTTGCTTAACCAACTGAGGCACCCAGGTGCCCAGAAATCCCTTTTACTTCTACTAAGAATTTTACCTCAAAATGAGAATTTATTTTATCATATGTCTTTTTTGCTTCTATAACTTTTCTTATTTGGTTTATTATTAGGTAGATTATGTACATAGATTTCATAACATGAAACCTTTCTAAGATGAAACCTGCAGTCAAGATTTTTTTTGGTACAGGGATGCCTGGGTGGCTCAGTCGGTTAAGCGTCTGCCTTTGGCTCAGGTCATGATCCAGGGTCCTGGGATCGAGTCCCACATCAGGCTCCCTGCTCAGCGAGGAGTCTGCTTCTCCCTCTGTCTGCCACTCCCCCTGCTTGTTCTCTCTCTCTCTCTATCTTGACAAATAAATAAAATCTTAAAAAAAAAAAAGATTTTTTTGGTATGTTGCTAAACTCAATTTGTTAATCTGTTTATAAAAATTCTCTTTGTGGGCGCCTGGGTGGCTCAGTCGTTAAGCGTCTGCCTTCAGCTCAGGTCATGATCCCAGGGTCCTGGGATCGGGTCCCACATCGGGCTCCCTGCTCAGTGGGAAGCCTGCTTCTCCCCCTCCCACTCCTCCTGCTTGTGTTCCCTCTCTCGCTGTATCTCTCTCTGTCAAATAAATAAATAAAATCTTAAAAAATAAAAATTCTCTTTGTGCCTATATTTGTGAGATCACCGAATGGTTTTTGATTCTTACACTGTCCTGTCTGGGTTATCTAAGGATCTGTCACTCTCATAAAATGAGTGGGCAGCATTTCCTCTTTCTCTGTTTCCGAAACAATTTGAATAAGATTGAAAATATCTGTTCCTGTGATGTTTAGTAGAACTTACCCATGGAATCACTTGAGGTTGGGTTTTTTTTTGTGGCTATATTTGTGTGTGTGTGTGCCTGTGTGCATGTGTACTTATGTGTGAATGAATTTTAAAACTATTCATTTTATTTACTGATTATAGAACCATTCAAATTTTATACATTTCTTGGACAGTTCTGGTAAATTTTATTTTTCTAAAATATTATAACTTTAATCTGAATATTCAAATGTTGTTCATGGTATTGTTGTTCATAGTATTATGATTTCTGAAAATCTCCACTATGATGTGATTAGCTTCCTTTCTACATTTCTTTTATGGTGGTTTGTAGGCATGTGTGTAATTTTTAAATCAATCACTATTTTCTTAGCCAATCTTGTCAGAGGTTTGTTTCTTTTACTTAGTCATTTTTATTTATTTATTTATTTATTTAAACATATAATGTATTATTTGTTTCAGAGGTACAGGTCTGTGATTCAACAGTCTTGCACAATTCACAGCGCTCACCATAGCACATACCCTCCCCAATGTCTATCACCCAGCCACCCCATCCCTCCCACCCCCCACCACTCCAGCAACCCTCAGTTTGTTTCCTGAGATTACGAATTCCTCATATCAGTGAGGTCATATGATACATGTCTTTCTCTGATTGACTTATTTCGCTCAGCATACTTAGTCATTTTTAAAGTAGTAACTATTGGGGCACCTGAGTGGCTCAGTTGGTTAAGCATCTACCTTCCGCTCAGGTCATGATCCCAGAGTCCTGGGATTGAGCCTGGCATTGGTCTCCCTGCTCAGTGGGGAGTTTGCTTCTCCCCCTCCTTCCAGCTCATTCTCTCTCTCACTATCTCTGTCTCTCTTAAATAAATAAAGTATTTTTTTAAAAAGTAGTAACTATTGGTTTTATTGATTTTTCCATTGTTTCTTTTTTATTTTATTAATTTTTCTATTGATCTTTAGAATTTGTTTTATTATCCAGTTTTTGATGGGAGTTTACTCTGTTGTTCCTTTCACAACTTTGAGTCAGATGCTCAGCTCTCTTAAGTTCTAACATATGGATTATATAAAATTACTTGTAAGTACCGCTTGAATTGCATCCCCCATGTTTTGATATGTGGTATTTTCATTTACTTGCAATGCAAAGTATTTTCTACTATTCATTAAAATATTGTAATCGACCCATGCATTATTTCTAAACATATGAGAGTTTAAAGGGTTTTCTTTTTTGTTATAGATTTTTTTTATTTAAAAATTTTTATTTTTTTGAGAGAGAAAATAGAGAGAGAGCATGAGGGGGGGAGGGTCAGAGGGAGAAGCAGACGCCCCGCTGAGCAGGGAGTCTGATGCGGGACTCGATTCCGGGACTCCAGGATCATGACCTGAGCCAAAGGCAGTCGCTTAACCAACTGAGCCACCCAGGTGCCCTGTTACAGATTTTTTTAAAGTAATCTCTACTCCCAACGTGGGGCTCAAACTCAGAAGCCCGAGATCAAGAGTCACGTGCTTTACCAACTGAGCCACCAGGCACCAAAGATTTTATTTACATATTTATTTGAGAGGGAGAGAGAGAGAGAGAGAGAGAGAATGCAGGCGCATACACTGGGGGAGTATAGAGGGGGCGGGAAGGGACAAGCAAGATCCACACTCAGCTGGGTGCCCAACACAGGGCTCGATCCCTGACCCTGAGATCATGACCTGAACCAAAATCAGGAGTCGGAAGCTCAAGTGACTGAACCACCCAGGCACCCGTTTTATTATAGATTTTTATTTTTATTGTATTATGATGAGAGAGTATGGTTATGTGATATTTGTTGTTTGGTATTTCTTAAGATGACTGAGTCCTAATACTGTGTATTCTTTAATTCTTAGGTACAGGGATTTATAGATGTCAATTAGATCAAGCTTGTCCATCACACTGTTTAAAACTTCTACAGGCTGACTCTTAAAATTTCCTAAAGTTTTCCTTTTTTATTAGATATTTAATTATTTTAAATACCGTGTTTTATTAAAATTTTTTTCAGATTATAATTCTATTACCTCAGGTTCTTAAACGTATAATCTTGTATTTATGGTATTTTCTGTCTTCTGTTTGTGGTAGATTTCTCCTTGTGGATTTTGACATTTTTAATAGGGAGCTTATCTTAGGTTAACCTTTTTCCCTTCCAGGAATTCCTTGTGGCATTAATGGTTATTCTTTTAGCAAGAGCCTTAGAGTTATCACTGGCCCAGGCACTGGGGAGTTCCGAGAAAATGTGGATAAATTTGAACCCCAGGTCTTTCTGGGATTTCTTTATTATCATTATTATTATGTTATGTTAGTCCCCATACAGTACATCATTAGTTTTTGATGTAGTGTTCCATGATTCATTGTTTGTGTATAACACCCAGTGCTCCATGCAATACGTGCCCTCTTTAATACCCATCACTGGGCTCACCCATCTCCCCACCCCTCCTCCCCTCTAAAGCCCTCAGTTTGTTTCTCAGAGTCCATGGTCTCTCATGGTTCATCTCTCCCTCCGATTCCCCCCCTTCATTTTTCCCTTCCTTCTCCTAATGTCCTCCATGCTATTCCTTATGTTCCATAAAGAAGTGAAACCATATGATAATTGACTTTCTCTGCTTGACTTATTTCACTTAGCATAATCTCCTCCAGTCCCATCCATGTTGATGCAGAAGTTGGGTATTCATCCTTTCTGATGGCTCAGTAATATTCCGTCGTATATATGGACCACATCTTCTTTACCCCTTCGGCTGTTGAAGGGCATCTCAGCTCTTTCCACAGTTTGGCTATTGCAGACATTGCTGCTATGAACATTGGGGTGCACATGGCCCTTCTTTTCACTACATCTGTGTCTTTGGAGTAAATAACCCAGTAGTGCAATTGCTGGGTCATAGGGTAGCTCTATTTTTAATTTTCTGAGGAACCTCCACACTGTTTTCCAAAGTGGCTGTACCAACTTGCATTCCCACCAACAGTGTAAGAAGGTTCCCCTTTCTCCACAACCTCTCCAACATTTGTTGTTTCTTGCCTTGTCAATTTTTGCCATTCTAACTGGTGTAAGGTGGTATCTCAATGTGGTCTTGATTTGAATTTCCCTGATGGCTAATGATGATGAACATTTTTTCATGTGTCTGATAGCCCTTTGTATGTCTTCTTTGGAGAAGTGTCTGTTTATGTCTTCTGCCCATTTTTTTACTTGATTATTTGTTTTTTGAGTGTTGATTTTGAGAAGTGCTTTATAGATCTTGGAGATCAGCCCTTTGTCTGTAGTGTCATTTGCAAATATCTCGTCCCATTCTGTGGGTTGCCTCTTTGTTCTGTTGACTGTTTCCTTTGCTATGCAGAAGCTTTTTTATCTTGATGAAGTCCCAAAAGTTCATTTTCGCTTTTGTTTCCCTTGCCTTTAGAGACGTGTCTTGAAAGAAGTTGCTGTGGCCGATGTCGAAGAGGTTACTGCCTATGTTCTCCTCCAGGATTTTGATGGATTCTTATCTCACATTGAGGTCTTTCATCCTAGCAACAGCAATCAGACAACAAAAAGAAATAAAAGGTATTCAGATTGGCAAAGAAGAAGTTAAGATGACATGCTACTTTATGTGGAAAACCCAAAAGACTCTACCCCCAAATTACTAGAACTCATACAGCAATTCAGTAATGTGGCAGGATACAAAATCAGTGCACAGAAATCAGTTGCTTTCTTATACACTAACAATGTAACTGTAGAAAGAGAAATTAGAGAATCAATTCCATTTACAATAGCACCAAAAACCATAAGATACCTTCCAATAAACCTAACCAAAGAGGTAAAGGATATATACTCTAGGAACTACAGAACACTTATGAAAGAAATTGAAGAAGACACAAAAAGATGGAAAAACATTCCATTCTCATGGATCGGACGAATAAACATTGTTAAAATGTCTATGCTGCCCAGAGCAATCTATACTTTCAACGCCATTCCTGGTCAAAATACCAATGGTATTTTTCAAAGTGCTGGAACAAACAATCCTAAAATTTGTATGGAATCAGAAGAGACCCCGAATTGCTTCAAGAAAGACAAAGCTGGGGGCATCACGTTGCCTGATTTCAATCTATATTACAAAGCTGTGATCACCAAGACAGTATGGTACTGGCACAAAAATAGTTACATAGACCAATGGAAAAGAACAGAGAGCCCAGATATGGACCCTCAACTCTATGGTCAAATAATCTTCGACAAAGCGGGAAAAAATATGCAATGGAAGAAAGACAGTCTCTTCAATAAATGGTGCTGGGAAAATGGACAGCTATATACGGAAGAATGAAACTCGACCATTCTCTTAACACCATACACAAAGATAAACTCAAAATGGATGTCTGGGATTTCTAATTCCCAAAGGAGATGTTTTTGCTCATCTAGAATTCAGAGACAGATAAGACTTCTTGTTTATCTGTTCTGATAGATTTTGTTGTAGCCTATCTTTTCAGAAGGGATATCACTTTTTGAGAGTTCCAATTTGAGAGTTCTTACTTCCAACTCTTTACCTTGCATTGGGTCCAACATCGTGTCTCTTGTTTTAAAACACAAGCCCTTACGTTTTTTCACCCTATGGTAACCACAGCATTATCAGCTTCTAAGCTATCATTCTGTTTCATGCTCTTTTTTGGCACCTAGAAATTTCTAACTTTTTGTATGTGAGCCTAATCAAATATTTAAAATATTTTAAAATTATATTTTATCAGCAATTCTTGGTTTTTGAAGCAAGACATTTTGTTATTGCTATTGGTTGTTAGTTTTATTTTTCTAGAGCTAGAGTACATGCTTAGTCTTTAACTGTGAAAGATGGAGAAGTTTCAGAACACCACGAGACAAATGCTTCATAAAATGTTTCAACTGTTGTTTTCTCTTGAATTCAGCATCATAACAATATTTAGATGGGTCCTTCGTTCCTGTTACTCTGAAGGAGCCAACCTCACGTCTGGGATGGTGTTTGTGGGAGACCTTGGTGGGGGCCAGCAGCTATTGTGGGGCTGCTGGAGGGAACCTCCAGGCCGTGGTTTTTATACATGCAGGAGATGTTTTATCTCTTTCATAAAACACCTTCCTAGAACAAAAATAGCAGGTCCATGGTGAAATTTACTTGAACACCTTTCCAGGTGAAGTTTCCTTTGACTTCTGTCCATGGGGAGACTGCTATGATATTTTTCTTTACTTATTCCAGAAACAAAGAGTTCTCCCAGATCAGAAAAGAAAGCAAGCAGATTCCTAAATGAAGGGCCTTCAGGAGAGGATTTTTCTGTTTTTGATTCTCTCTCTGTTCAAATATATAGATAACATAATAGAGAAATGTACAGAGGCCTTACTAGGGCATTCCTTGCTTAGAAAAAGTGGTCACATTGATTAAAACCTTCTATTCCTGTAAAAAGGAGTAGTTATTATATACAGATCCAGGAAGCTCAGGGATTCTCCCGTAATAGCCAAAAGTAATAATGTAGCCCTGAGAACTACAATTTCAGTGTCTCCTACGTAATAATCATTGTCATGGTGCTAGGCATCCAGAGATAGAACAATTTAATCTTTGCCCTCAAAGAATTTACAGGTCAGTGGAGATGAATAGATCACTGGAAAATTAAAAGAATGATACAATTAATTAAAAAAATTTGTGGGTTAGTCTTCATCAAAATTAAAACTTTTGCTCTTCAAAAGACAATGTTAAGAGAATAAAAAACCACAGATTGGGAGAAAATATTTGTAGATTTTATATCTGATAAAGGACTTGTGTCAATAAAAACTGATGTACTGTCTGGTGACTAACATGACAGAATAAAAAATTAAAAATAAAGTTTTATCATAATAAATGCAAACTAATCTATAGTGATAGAAAACAGATCAGTTGTTGCTGATTTAAAAATATATAAAGAATACTCAAAACTTAAGAAACAACTCAATTTTCAAAACAGGCATAAGATTTGAAGGGATATTTCATCAAAGAAGATACACGAATAGCACAAAAACACATGAAAAGATGCTTAACATCATTAGTCATTAGGAAAATGCAAATTAAAACCACAATAAAGTATCACTAAAGACCTATTAGAATGGTTAAAATAAAAAAAGACTGGCCATATCAAGTGTTGGCCAGGATGTGGAGAAACTGGAGCTCTCGTACACTGCTAGTGTGAATGTAAAATGGTACAACTACTTTGAAAAATATTTTAGAAGTTTCTTAAAAATTATTTATACTTCTACCATATACCTGGCCACTTACCTCCTGGAATTAAGAGAAAAGGAAATATGTGTCTGTAAAGAGATTTGTTCATGAATGTTCATAGATTTATTTGTAATAGTCCCAAACTAAAAACAACCCGGATGCCCATCAACAGGTGAATGGACAAACCAACTGTGGTACTTCCACACGATGGAATACTACTCCATTGTGTAGGATAAGAAGGATTGAACCACTGATGCACACAGGAAGGATGAGTCTTGAAATAATTATGCTGAGTATAAGAGAAGACAGACAAAAATGAGTATATGCTATATAATTCCATCAAATAAAACTTTAGAAAATGCAAAGTAATCTATAGTGATAGAAAACAGATCAGTTGTTGCCTGGGGATGGAGTTGAGGGAGGTGAGGGGGAAAACTACAAAGGATCATTCAGAAACTTTTAGGGGTGATGAATTTGTTTATATTCTTGATTGTGGTGTTACTTTCTTGGGTGTATAACTATGTCACAACTTATCAAATTGTTCACTTTGAATATGTGCAGTTTATTAGAGGTGCCTTGGAAGAGGTAAGTTCAAGGTGCTATCAATAGATGGTACATGGGAAGGTCCTTTAACTGATACTACCTGGAATTCAGGGAAGGGGGGAGAGACGCTTGGCCTGAGATTTGGAATTTGAGTCTGTGTTATTGAGGGAAAGGGGGTGAGGAAGGGCAGGGGAGTAGAGAACTCTTCACACTGAGACTACACCAAATGCAAAGATTCCAAAACATGTAAGTATATGATATGTTGAGAGACCTACGAGTAGCGAGGCATTACTGAAACATAAGATGCTCATGGAGAGGAGAGGAGAGGCCGATGATGACTCAGATTCCTTTCTAGTTCATGGGTTTATATAATTCTCATCATGAGATACCACTTGTGTAACCAGCTCGTCCAAGGATCCCCATCCTTGAATACAATGTGGGGTCTCCATTTATGTGTAAATTGCAATGGTATGACTCCCTGACCACCTACTTGCCCAAAATATCCCCCAGTTATTTGGGAGAATCTCCAAATGGGCTTTCATATATATATATATATATATGCTCATAAAACAGTCTGCCATGTTCTTCCTCTCCTTCCCAACACATACTTTTTGACTTCTGTTCCCCAACAGGCTGACCCAAGAACCTGCATTTACATTCCTGTACCTGTTTTGGAGTTCTGTCACTGGGAGGACTCCAGAGTTCACACCACACTTAACAAAAGGCTAGTTGTACCCAAAGCTACCAGTCTCAGGTGCCAGAGCAGAGAGAAAAGCTTGTGCATCTGCATTGTGTCAGCTTAGCTAAGCAAGAATTTCCTTTCACAGAATTCCCTTCTCTTTATAAGCACAGATTAGTATTGCTCGCAAGAGATACTTCCTTTGAGATCTGGAAGGCAGGAGTGAAGCAGCGGCCATATTTTTTCACTCTGATGGTCTATACAGCAGAGTGGCAGCTTGCCCCCATTTATCCCTGATTTGCTATCAGACTTGGGCCAGTCCCACCGGATCTGCTGCTTCTGTGAGTTCTTGGCCAGGTCCCTGTGCAGCTTTGTGGTGAAGGGGGCCAGGGTCTCCTGTGCATCACCCAGTGCATTGAGGTCGGAGGTGGTGGGAGACCGATGCAGGTCCCAGTTTGTCTATGTGGGTTCCAGGTGGTTCTTGCTATCGACCACGTCTGGTTTTCTTTTTTTGACTGCTACTCTCGCTGGTCTATGGCAGCGTCAAGTTTAGCACCAGGCATAGAGCGCTGCGTAGAACGCTCTACTGCCTTCCACAGCTGGGTGAGATCTAACTCCTGTAATAAGGAGTTATCACTCTCAGGGGTCCTGCTTCTCTAATTGAATCCCAAGACAGGTCTCCCACCCTTATGCTACCTGGATCCAAGAGTGGTGTTGTTTTGCCAAAACCTTTATAAAGATCTCTCCTGAAAGCATAGTGTCCAGTATCTGACCATCCCCTGTACAATCAGAGACTCAGACCACAGGGCTGAGTGGGGGAGAGGTGCCAACACAAACCTTCCATTTCCCTCTCTTCTCCCAACCCCACCACAACCAAATGCCTTCCTCCTCCCCCAGTTAATAGAAATAAAAGCGTGGGTGTGAACAGATGTTCCTTGTGGGTGTGAGTGCTGGTGGAGGGCTGCTTGGCTCTCCATCCCAGCTGCCTCAGGGCCCCTCTCAGACAGTTCCAGTGTCCTCAGAGACAAGATGAACTCCTCCCTGAGTCTTTGATTCTTGCGTTCAAAGAGTCCCAGCAACTTGACCCTCATGTCTTTGTTTTCACTCATTTCCTTTCCATGGTGCTTTGCCAGAATTCTGGGATGGATTACAAGGCCTCCTTGAAGATCTACTTGACTGAAGGAACAGAGCAACAGGGAAGAGCAATTTCATGGCTTTTTTATGCCATGCAGTACTTACTGTATCTGGTAAACTCCCATCTACAAAGCCCTCAGAAAGTGAGGACATTCCAAGATAGAAGAGGTTGAACTGGAAGTGGGTAATGAGAGGTCCCGACCCCCTACCTGCCTGAATCTTGAATCCTCCTGTGTGAGATTCTTGGGCTGTGGGCAAGTCTCTTTCTGTTCTTCCTCTGTAGACTTAACCATATTTCCTTCCCACTGGTCCCACAGGACACCGTGAGTATGATGAGAAGAATAAACTCTGAAGCCTGGAAAGCTGTGTTACCTAGTGCAGCCTTTTCTGAACCTGATCACTGGAACTCCCTCAGCTGGGTTACTGTTCCCACATCCATGCTGGAAACCAGCACAAATTTCCAGCTCTCTCCTGCCTCCCCAAGATTTTAACTCAGTAGTTTGGGCTGTGTCATGGAATCTGTACTTTAAAAATGAAACAAAAACCAAAGAAAATCCTGCAGTTATTCTGATGGTAAGCCAAGTTCAGAAACAACTGTGAACAACTAGATCTAGTGAACAACTGATCTAGTGAAGGAAAGAAACTTACAGAGTTGAGTTCTGTCACCAAGGCCAAGGAAAATGGAAGGAAATATCCAGATAATTCCAGTACAAAAACACAGTTTCATTAGAATTATGTGAAGCATGAGTAACTGTATCTGAGACATTTGGGTGGAAAGCATACCCGTGAAGCAAAGTCTTTTTTTCCCCAAATAGGTTTAAGTTCAGACCAAGCCTCTGGAAAAGGTGACAGTGGCGGGAGGTTGAACAGAGAAGGAAGAGTTGCATTTTCTGAACAGTTTTACTCTCATTGTGGCCACCAAACATTCTGGATGTGCTGGGAGTCTCTTTCATTTTATACATGCTTATTGCAAAGTAGCCTTATAGCTCACAAACCATGAATCCCTATTTTTGACATGGAAAAATAATGCCTGTAACTTAATATACCGTACTTTGGCAAATCATGAGAGAATAGATTTTGGGACAGCGTTCCTTTTGTTTAGGATTTAAAATTTCTAATGCATCTGTATATATAAATATATTTTTTAAAGTATAGTTGATGTATAATATATTATTTTCAGATATACATCATGATTCAGCATTTCTATAAATTACAAAATGATCACGATGATAAGTGTAGTTACCATCTATCATCATTACGGTATTATTGACTGTATTCCCTGTGCTGTACTTTGCATTCTTGTGACTTATTTATTTTATGGCTGGAAGTTTGTACCTCAATCTCCTTCACCTAGTTCATCCATCTCCCCTTCCCCTCCCCTTCCCTCTGGCTTTATGCTCTGTATTTATGAGTGTTTCTGTTTTGTTTGTTTGTTTTGATATTTTAGGTTATATAAGTGAAATCATATGGTATTTGTCTATCTCTGTCTGACTTATTTTACTTGGCATAATAGCCTCTGGGACTATCCATGCTGTTGCAAATGGCAAGAGTTCACTTTTTTGTCAATGGCTGAGTAATATTCCTGTGCGTGTGTGCGTGCTTGTGTGTGTGTGTGTGTGTGTGTGTGTATTACATTGTCTTTATCCATTCATCTACCAGTACACAGGTTGCTTCCATATCTTGGCTGTTATAAATAATGCTGCAGTGAATATGGGGGTGCATCTATCCTGTTGAATTAGCGTTTTTTGTTTTCTTTGGATAAATACCCAGAAGTGGAATTGCTGGATTGTATGGTATTTCTGTTTTTTAATCTTTTGAGGAAACTCCATACTGTTTTCTACAATGGCTGCACCAGCTTACATTCCCACCATCAGTACAGGAGGGTTCCCTTTTCTCCACATCCTCGCCAACACTTATTTCTTGTCTTTTTGATTCTAGCCATTCTGACAGGTGTAGAGTGATATCTCATTGTGGTTTTGATTTGCATTTCCCTGATGATTAATGGTATTGAGCATCTTTTCATGTGTCTATTGACCATCTGTCTTCTTTGGAAAAATGTCTATTTAGGTCCTCTGCCCATGTTTTAATTGGAATTTTTTGTGTTGTATGAATTTTTGAATATATTTTGGATATTAATTCTTCATTGGATATATGATTTGCAAATATCTTCACCCATTTAGTAGGTTGCCTTTTCATTTTGTTGATGGTTTCTTTCACTGTGAAAAAGCTTTTGAGTTTGATGTAGTCCCAATTGTTTATTTTTGCTTTTGTTGCCCTTGCCTCAGGAGACAGATCCAAAAAAAAATATTGCTAAGACTGATGTCTAAGAGTTTACTGCCCATGTTTTCTTTTAGGAACTTTATGGTTTTCGATCTCACATTTAGGTCTTTTAATCCATTTTGAGTTGATTTTTTATTTCAGGTCAGCATCAGTTGCCTTGTACTTAAGATGGCTACATGTCCCAGACATTATCGGGGAGGGGAGGGGTGCAGATCTGTCATTCTGCCCATTATCGCGCATTGGTGTGGTATGATAATGGTCCATGGTATGACCATGGTATGACCAATAGGCAGCTGTCTGTTTCCTAATTTGCGTGTTGGAAATTGAGGCTCCGTCTTGAGGGACTGAATGGAATGCTTGCAACTCTGTTTCAGGTCTGTGTTCCACGGTCTGCATTTGCTGGACATATTTCTTAAATGCCACCTTTCCTGGGAGGGAAAGCTGTAGCCTATTTTTGTTCCCGCGAATGTATTAGTCCATTGCTTATTGCCTTGCTCTGGACGGTCACCCCCAGAGGAAAGGCAGGGGCTCTTGTGGGCCCAGCATTACATTTCAGGCGAACACCAACTTAGTGCTGCCATCTCGTGGCTGGGTAAACTCTAAAGGCTGCCAGCCACTTTGGAGATACTTTGCAACAAGGAACCAGACATTCAGAATGCGTGTTCTTTGCCCAGAAGAAAAGTTGACCACCGATTTCTAATAATGGTGCCATCCCGCTTTTCTATTTCCGGAATGAAGAAAGTACCTCTTGTATTGTTAAGGTAGATTCCTGCCTGTTTCTTTAAAGAGAAAGGAATTCATTCTTGTTTTGGATTTAGTTATTTTTGGATCAGCCCTTAGGCAGTATTGTGAGCAAAGGTTTGAGAAGTTTGGAGAAAAGTCTTTAAAAAGAAGTATACTATTCAAGGCCAGAAAGGGAGGCTGAAAGTGGAGACAGGTAAGTCTTATCTCTGGGACAGAAGTTCTCCAAGTGTGGTCCCAGTACCAGCTACATCAGCAACAGCAGGGACACTTGTTAACACGCACGTTCTTGGTCCCCAGCATAGACCTGTGGACTCAGAAACTCTGCGATGCAGCCCAGAGATCTGTGTTTTTAGCTGATTCTGAAGCAGGCTCAGTCTACAACACTCTGTTGGGGAATAGAAGCCATCTCTGGACAGACGTGAAGCAGATAACATTCGGCAGCCATTTGGTTCTTCATTATACTCATCCCTCCGCATTCCCTCTCTGCGTGTTATTTACCCAGTAAACAACGAATCTGTGCTCAGCGACTATTATGGGCAAGCCCTGTTTCAGGTGGTGTTGATACTGGGGTTGGTCTGAACAAGGGCCCAAGGATTTGTATTTCTAACAATTTCCCAGGTGATGCTGATCCTGCTGGTTTGGGGGTGGGATTTTAGGAGCCCTGGGTTTAGAGGTGAGAGCAGCAGGCCCCAAAGCCTTTGTGGTTTTCAGATGGAGCATGCATCTCGGGCTTTTCAGAATCTGTGTGGCCGTGAGACCCGCTTCTCAGCTCTTCCTGCCTCTTACCACGGGCACTCAGGAGACGTGGTTATTTGAATTGAACTCTAGTCCATTATAAAGGGATTAAAATAACATGCTGTGATTTCACCACCCAAACTTGGGGCAATTGAAAAGCCAGAGCAGACATACAATTATTAAAAGGCTTTAGTGAAAATTGTCAATAGCCTCGGAAATTTTGGCCGTATATTGAAAGGCCTGCTTGGTGCTCTGCGTTGACTCAGGCTGATCAGTATTGCTTGCAGGCAGCACATCTACCGCTTGTTTAATTTGCCATTTATAAGTTTGGCCGCTCCAAAAAATCTAAACAGTTCTAATGCAAAGGACAAATAAGCAGAACCGCAGATCAAACTGGATTTGTAGGCACAATGAAACAGAAATGTCAGAGCTGGGCGCAGTAGTCTCATGGCAGGTAAGAATACAAATGTCTGCTTGTATGTCGTATGCAGTCTCTACCATCTGCTGACTGCACACCACTCCTCTGACGGAGCTTCTAGCCAGCACTGTCTGGGAAGGTAAGGCTAGACTTTGCTTTGTAAAATCTTAAGTCTTACAGAGAGGGTGGGCGAGGCAGCTTAGTGTGGTGGTAAATACGCAAAGCTTTGGGGTCAGGCAAGGCTGGTCCCCCAAATCTTTCATAGCTTGTGGGAAGTTACTTGCTCTCTCTGGATCTCATCTTCTTCACCGGTCGATTTGGGACAGTGCAGCCCACCTCATGCAGTGGTTTTAGGGATTAAATGAAACAAAGGTAGGTAAAGCACATAGTGGGTGCTCAATGTATAGTAGTAAACGCCCCGTTTCCGAGGGCTGGCGCTTGAAGGGGCTGTGAACATCCACAGCTGCAGTCTTCAGGCTCTGGGCCTTTTTCTCCCTCTTAAGGTTGCTCTGTGTTAAAATGTGAGTATATGAGCCCCCAGGGGAGGGCACCCCCAGGGCTATAAAAGCTCTGTGATCCCCAGGGCAGCCGAAATGTCAGCCTGAACAGTATCAGATGACCATCCCGGAGAAGCAAACACTAGCCTTTCCTACAGAAATGACTGAACTGGGCCTTGCTGATGGGGCTGAAATAGGATGTGCTTGAATTTTAAAGGATGCCCCATCTATCCGGTATGTGCATGCTAGCTAAGTCCCTGGGTTTGCTTAATGCATTCCTCCTGGAAAAGTTCAGTGGTGAAGCTATTGGGAGGAAGGGGGGGAGGCCTGGGTGGAGGCTGCTGTGGAGGTATGGAGGGTCCAGGCTTGGATGTGGATGGGAGTGCCAGAAAGAAGGGGTGTCTGGAGAAGTAGGAGGTTGGGTGTGGGATACTGGAGATTCAGTTTTTAACTTTTCTGAGGAGAGACTACTCTGGGTGAGTCCTACTCTGAAATCCTTTTCGTGAACCATGGGTCACTTCTCTCACAGTGTGGCCCCATTGCTGAGGGGGTTTATATTGGAGTGAGGGTCTGGGAGAGGGAAAAATCCATCTCATTATCACTGTGATGAATATATAGAGGAACGAGTTCAGGCCATGGGGTCAGATGTGGTCCTGAGTGAGAATCCAGATCTTCTCCGTTAAGCTGAGCAACTTTGGGCTGGTTATGTAACTAATGTGTGCCTCAGGTCTGACTGGAAAACGGGATTAATATACCTATCTCTCTGGACTGTTGTGAGGCTTAACAGGGATAATGCAGGGAAGCATTTAGCAGAATTCCTCGTTTACGGGAAGCACTGGATATTAACTAGGGTTTTGAGAAAGACTTTCTTTTTAGATTCCCTTGCATGGATTTTTAGCTGTGCAACCTTCAGGGGGTCACCTATGCTTTCTGAGACTGAGTTGCTTCAGCTTTAAAAAAAACCAGAAGTAGCCTGAGGGACCTGCAGGTGGGGGTATGGGTCAGAGGACTCTACTCCATGGCTTTGGATGTGTGCAGACAAAGCCATTCATTATGAGAGAGTGGGAAGCAGGATGCCTGGGCCTGGTGCATTTGGGGAGGCTGGGAGGGAGTCTGAGGTTCATCAGGAGAAGTGGTATTTAGAAAGGAGTGTGTCTTCCATCCTGACTGAGAGGAAATGGGGAGGGATGTGGTGTAGTACACTAAAGGCCGGGCTAGCTGATGAAACTTGTGGTTGTATTTCTCAAACGGTGGGCCCGGGTCCAGATTTGCTGCCTGGTCTCCATCTGCACCTGTCACGTATGCCCTCACTTGACTCTAGGATAAGCCGCTGAGGCACCCTCAGCAACTGGGACCTGGAAAGTGGCCCTGCTGTTACGTGGATCCACTTTCCAAATGTTGCCAGTGTTCATGTATTAATTCATTGTACATGTATTGAACATTTACTATAATCTAGGTGTGGGGGATTCATTCAGCAGTGAACAAAACACAGAGAAGTCTTGCTCTCCAAGACCTTGCAGTCTTGTAGGGGATAATAGCTTATATACATGTATGATTAAGATTTTTGCCATGAAGTGCAAGTTAAGACTGCCATGAGACTGAACAACAGGATAAACCTAGTTTAGATTGAGGGCGGTAGGGGGGCGGTTTGGCAGCCAGAAGAAATGAAATGGGCGTGAGTTTGGAGAGAGGAAAAGACACTGGCTAAAGTAGAGACAGGTTTTGATTTATTTATTTTAGACACAAACCTCTCTTTCACAAAGGCGTTGACCATAGGAACAGCAGTTTCCCTGTTTCCTGAAACTATTGTCCTCTGAATGCACACTTTGTGCTTCCTCCGCCTGGTCGCAGTTGGCCTCCCTCCTTCAGTTCCCCTGGCCCCTGTAAATTTCAGCTCTGGGCTCATCGCTAGTCCCCCGTGGGTAAAGCTTCTTACCTCTTCCACTCTCTAAGTGCTCTCCTTCTCTAGACCTCCCTCAGCATGCGTCTGAACTGCTCTTTCCACCTTGACTCCACGTGGCAATATGACAATGTGTTGTCACTCCCATGTGACACGTGGATGCTAGTTTGTCCTATATCTCTGCAAAAGTAGGTATAGTGTCTCCCCAGCGAGAGTATTGATAGAGGTAGTAGAGTGTTAGAGCTAAAGGAGCCGTTACAGATATTATCCTCCAAAATGCTCATCCTTAATAGAATAAAAGTGGAACCCAGAGAAGTGAAAGGGCCTCACTAGTCACTGGGTGAGAATCTAGGACGGTGACCATTTCTTGTTATTTTATGGTTTGCGTTTATCAGGTTGCTTGTTCCAGAGTCAGAACCCAGCACGTATTTTCTCATTGATTGTGTATTCCCCTAGTTGGACCATTCCATCACTCACTCCCAGCGGTGGATGTAGCGTGTGGTGTCACTTAGCCCCTCTGGGTGACTTGATTACCTTATTTGTCAGATGGGTATAATAATCCAAATGAACAGACAATTACTAAATACCGTATGTCAAGAACTTTGCAAAGCTTTGGGGATATAAAGCTGATAAGATCTGGGCCTTAGGGGAGCACACAATCGTAGAACTTGGTAAAGGAGAAGTTGTAAGAGATTAAAAATACCTATAATAAAGGGCTATGCAGCATATGGGAACGTGGAGCAGACCAACAGATTTTGCTTGGGAGAATTGCAAAAGTTCATTAGTACCTTCTCTGCTCACCTCAACTTTGTATTATGAGTTGCCAGGGAGATAATGCAGTGAAAATGTGGAGAAACTTAGAAGGACTATATATAGATCTACATGGATGTATTGTGATTTGGGAGGCTTTGGCAAGGGGTAAGAGAGGAGAATGACCGCTGGGAAGGGAAGGGGGACAGAATTTCTGATGAACCAGCACATTTTCCACAGAAAAATTCAGGTGCATGGCTGTAAGCCATCTAAGCTATAGCCATCCAGCTTGTAAACTGATCTTTTTGTCAGCTAATGACCAAACTTACTCACTGCGTTAGTGCCATTGAAAGCTCTCTGTGTCCTAGGGTGTTAATCACCATTATCTTCCCACTGGAATAAGATGGCTGGGAATGCCAGTGATAGAAGAACAGATAAGATATTGGTGGGGATGAGACCTTTGGAATGGGTTCCCCATTCCAAACTCATATGGGAAACCCATTGTGGTAATGTAATGGGCTATGTCTTGTCAGAATGAGGAGCCCTGATGGGCTGGTGAGAGACTCCCTTTTCTCCCCCTGTGCCCTGTGTCCTGGAATCATGGATATCTGAGCAGTGTGTTGTTTTGAAATGAGTACTTTGCAGACAGGAACAGCTGTCAGAATGAAAACACAATGTTCAGAGAAATATTACTTGGTTAGGATTTGCAACAGCATGGGTCAAAGGACATTGCCCAGAGCAAAATAATTATGTATGGTCAAAGTCTGACATCATCCCGGGAGGCACTCCTGAAAACAACAACAGCAACAAAAACCCTTAGTCTTAATTTGCGTGATGCCCTTAACACTTGGTTCTGCCCAAACTCGGGAGGAACATCTGATCTAGAGCTGAGTGGGAGAGGGAAAAGTGACCACGGGGCACCCTCTGGTGGTGAGGCAGGCCCACTACAGTTCATGCCCAGAGTCCTTGCCCTTGTGGGAAGGAAACCTGGACATCTCAGGTTTCTAGCATCCCAGATGTGAAGGGACATCTTCTGTCTGTGAAGAGAATGTTCTGAGGGTCTTCTTGTTGGGCTGGGTAGCAATAAAACAGGCAAGCACGGTGGAGTCTTGCATAAATAGCTCATTATTAGAGTGACAATGGTGCAAGAAGAGGCCCTCTGTAAATCACTGTGACACATGGCTAATTCAGCCAGAGCTAGAGCCCCACGTCCTATACAACCGTCTGTCCTTCCTTCTTTGCTTCTTCCACTTGGCCAATTAACCAGCAAGGGGTACTCTTTCTCTGAAGTTGTATCTGTGTTATACTGCTGTGGAAACTGCAGTAATTGCGGTACCCCCAAACCATTAGAGGACTCTTCTTTGTGGCACCATGAGCTTTCAGGAAGTACAGATGGAAAGAGGAAGGCTGGAAAGGAGATAATTCAAATGACTGGTTGTCATCTCATCCCGGGAGGGATGTCTTTGACACCGATTAATGCACAGATGTCGCAATGTTGTTGGCATGGCCCTTGGGTGACAAAGGGCCTGTGGTCTTAGGGATCATGACCAGAGCTGTCCTCAGCTCAGTTTCACAGTGGTGCCACGTGATACTTTAACTGCAGCACCTTAAAAAAGAGGGGAGGTCATTTAAGTGGTGGCACCTCAATGCTGCCTGGTTTTGTCTCTGGCTAAAGCTGAGTGAGACACCCCAGGCCAGCTTGCAACACTGGCAATTCAGCAGGCCTGACATTCCCAGTCTGTGCCCAGATGTTGTTTTTGTCATTTGTGTGTCATGACACCGCGGCAAAGCCAGGTCAGAAAAGAGAGTATCCGGCACCCCCACTTTGCAAACAACTGGGGCAGACTTGTGTTTGCTGGAGCAGGAGTCTGAGACAAGTACTGGGTCACCTACAGCTTGAATCTGTGTGTGTGTGTGTGTGTGTGTGTGTGTGTGTGTGTGTGTGTGTCTGTGTGTGTGTTGGGGGGTGTGCATGCCTGTGCTTTAGCCGCTAGATTCACTGTCGCCTCAAGATTCCATTCTTTTGTGAAGGCAAAGTGGATTTGCCCTCACACAGGCTTTGCTGTTACCACTGCTAGATCCTCTGAGCAGCTGTGGGGGAGGTGGGGAGATGGGGGGGGCACAGCTGTTCCTGATGGTGGCATCTCCTGCAGCAGAAACAAGTCCGGGCAGTCTGTGGGTCCCAGAGGAGTTGTATCTGGCTCTAGCTCGCTTGAAGCAGAGTATTAGGTGTATGTCTCCTTATAGGCAGCCTGGAAGGATCTACTACCCCATTTTGCTCAGGGCCAGTGACTGTTTTTGGGCGGTGAAGCAGTGGTGGGCCTCATGGGCAGATGGTAACCTCCAGTTAGGAGATAGCCCACAGGGAATTAAATCAGCATTTTTTTCCTACCTTTTTTTTTTTTTTTTAACAACCAATCCAGATGCTTGGAACATTTCATTAATTTGTGAAGTACACACTTTTAACTAAAACATGTGAACTCAGTGTCAAAACCATTTTTATAATCGATTAGATTTTAAATGTTTTCTCTTTTCATATTCAAAGAGCTCCTGCCCAGTATATACTGGAAATCAGCACGTCCAAACACTTGTTTATAACTTAAAGGCCTTTAGGAATCATCAAAGGGAAACATAAGGAGGTAACGTGTTAGGCGTGTACTGGTCTTCAAAGGGATTTTCCCACTGTGCTTTTGAAGAAGATTCTATTACCATTGACAAAGTTCTTTTCCTGGAAATCCTCAGGGAAATCACTTATTGAGAAAATTCCTTGATCAGTGCCCACGGATGGGTAGGGGGCTTATGCAGAGTATGTTGAGTGAGCTGGTCTTCCCTGTAACCTACTATAGACATTTGATTGTCTGTATGCATTAGACAGTCTGGTAAAGTTGCTAGATAGCACCAGATGACAACCATTTTTTTTTTTTTTTGACTCCCCGATAGAGATCCCCCTGTGGGTCGATTACTCATGTTGACAGCTCTGAATTCTGCCACTCAGCTGGGCACCTGGTCTACACCCAGAGCAAAAAAAGTGGACTTACTCTATGGGAAACCATGAAAGTGTGGGACATGATCAGTAAGAAAAGTTCGTTTAAAAAGGGAGAGAGAGAGGGAAAGAGAGAAGCTTCTTTTGATGTTGAAATTTCAAATTGACAAAGCATTCAATGTTACTCTTCTAGATTTGTAATAAGTGAGGTCCACTGAGAGGTCAGGGCTGCCTGTGTAGGCGCTCCCGTACTGTCTCATCTGAGAAAGCCCAAGGGTAAAGCATGGCTCCGTAACATACTTAGCCGGGGCTCACCAATTGCTCTTACTTGGTACATTTCATTGATTCATTCAACAGATAGTTACTGGATACCTACTGTGTGCCAGGGATACAAGAGAGAGCAACCATTTAAATTTATCTTCTCAGATACTTTGTTTTAAATGTTTGACAAAGTAATAAATAGTAAAGAAGAGCTTAGTAATGGCAAGAAGCAGTCTTTTGCCTGGTCATTACCCCACCCCAACCCCTGCTTTCATCTACTTAGGATTTAATTTTTGTGGTGATTCTCTCCTTATAATATGCTATATCTCTATTTCTTGATTTATGAGTATTAGATAATATTTTTTAATTTCCACCATGAAAAATGAGTTGGCTCATTATACCACGGTCAGCTGTTCTCACTGCTCTTCTTCCTGCTTCCTCTCAACATTTAATAATTCTTACCAAATATTATTATTATTACTATTTGCTTCCTTCTCATCTCAAACCAAGGGAGAAGGGTCTTTTAGATCATCACTCAGAAAAAGTGAGGGTCTCTGCCAGAAAGAGAGACTGGCAAATTTTCTGTCCTTTAAGTACCAGATTTCTCTGAGTGACCTTCTTGTGAACGTTGCTTGTGGTCACTCTCTGAGTCCTGGATCCCAGATCTGTGGCTCCCATTTCACCTTTCTTGGGTAAGCTGATGACTGATTTAGACTCCTTACCTGAGCGTTTACACAGTGACCTAAATTTGTGCCTGTAATATGGAACCACCGCTTCCCCTGACATGCATCACATCTTCTGAAAACCTTTTCTTTCTCAGTTTAGATAGGTTCTGCCAGGTCTTTGGGGGTTGGGTGAGGGGTATGGATTTCTCCTCAACTCCAAGAACTCAAACTCTCAAACTCTTTCCCAAACAGAATAGCTTCCCCTCTGTCTCTTTTACTCCCTCACCCTCAATAAGCCATGCTCTCTAGTTCCCCAGTGGTTGGCTCTTCTCCCAGTCCAAGATGGCCAAGAGATTTATCTCTGGTACCAGTTTGATCCATGGGCGCTATGATGCTGTGAAGAATGAGATCTCCTTAGGGAACAACACAATGGTTGGTTCCCGAACATCCATTCTAGTTAAGATGGATGAGTCTAAAGCAGCAGGATCATCTCCTTCCCTGGGCCAGTGAATAATTTAGGAAAGGGCAAGCAGTCTACCTTTGAACACTGTGATGTGAGGAGAAGCCTGCTGAGGGTTTCTGGGAAAGGGCACTTTTCTCTTACAAGTGGGGAAAGATGATCTCTCTGTATCCTCTGGACCTTGTCATCCTGGATATGATTTCTACTGCAGACATCCTGCAACCAGAATGAATCTTTTTTTTTTTTTAAAGATTGTATTTATTTATTTGACAGAGAGAGACACAGTGAGAGAGGGAACACAAGCAGGGGGAGTGGGGGAGGGAGAAGCAGGCTTCCCGTGGAGCAGGGAGCCTGATGCGGGGCTCGATCCCAGGACCCTGGGATCATGACCAGAGCCGAAGGCAGACGCTTAACGACTGAGCCACCCAGGCGCCCCTACCAGAATGAATCTTAAGCCAACTTTGAGGATGGCAAAAGAGACAGACTGAGAGAAACAGGGTCCTTGACAACTTCGTTGAGCCACTGAATCAACCAACCCTCAATCCACCCCCAGTCTGGCCCTCTAGACTTTCTGTTATGTGAGAGAATACATTTCTATATGTTTAAACCAGTTTGAGTCAAGGTTTCTGAACTGATATGATTTCTGAAGTCATTTTTGGAAGCAGACCTGTGATTGATTAGCTACGTCTGTCACCGGTGGAGCGGTAGACATCTGTGAACCTTAGCTCCTCCTCCCGTTTTGCTTTCATTACTACCCAGAATAGTATTTTTTAATTGAGGTATAATTGACATATAACATCCTATTAGTTTCAGGTGTACAATATAATGACTTGATATTTGTATATACTGAGAAATAACACCATAATTGTAGTTAACATCCATTACCACACATAGTTATAATTTCTTTTCTTGTACTGAAAACTTTTAAGATTTATTCTCTTAGCAACTTTCAAATATACCGTATAATATTATTGACTATAGTTGCCTTGCTCTACATTATATGCCCAGGATTTATTTATTTTATAACTGGAAGTTTATACGTTTTACCCACCTTCACCCATTTTGCTCAACCCTAACCCCTGCCTCTGGCAACCACCAATGTGTTCTCTGTGCCTTTGAGTACAGTTTTTATTTTAGATTCCCCATATAAGTGAGATCATACAGTATTTGTCTTTCTCTGTCTAGCTTATTTCACTTAGCATAACACCCTCAGAGTCCATCCATGTTGTTGCAAATGACAAGATTTCCTTCTTTTTTATGACTAAATAATATTCCATTCATCTTTATCCATCCATCTATTAGTGAACACTTAGATTGCTTCCATGTCTTGGTTATTGTAAATAATGCTGCAATGCACATGGGAGGGGCAGTGCGTATTCTCTCTTTGAGTTAGTGTTTTTGTTTCCTTCAGATAAATACCCAGAAGTGGAATTGTTGGATAATATAGTTCTGTTTTTAATTTTTTGAGAAAACTCCATACCGTTTTCCATAGTGGCTGCACCAGTTTATATTCCCACAACAGTGCATGAGGGTAGCCTTTTCTCCACATCCTCACCAACACTTGTTATTTTTTGTCTTTTTGGTAACAACCATTCTAACAGGTGTGAGATGATATCTCATTGTGGATTTGATTTGTGTTTCCCTGATAATTAGTGATATTGAGCATCTTTTCATGGACCTCTTGTCCATCTATATGTGTTTTTTGGAAAAATGTCTACTTAGATCCTTTACCCATTTTTTTAAAAAATATTTTATTTATTTGAGATAGATCAAGTAAGAGAGCAGGAGCAGGGGAGGAGAGGGAGAGAGAGAAGCAGGCTCCCCACTGAGCAGGGAGCCCGACACGGGGCTTGATCCTAAGACCCTGGGATCATGACATGAGCAGAAGGCAGACACTTAACCAACTGAGCCACCCAGGTGCCCCTCTTTACCCATTTTTAAACTGGACTCTTTTTGGTGTTGAGTTGTATAAGTTCTTCATGTATTTTGGATTTTAATCCTTCACAGATATATGATTTACAGATATTTTCTCCCATTCAGTAGGTTGCCTTTTCATTTTGTCGATCATTTCCTTTGCTGTGCAGAAGCTTTTTAGTATAATGTAGTTCTACTAATTTATTTTTGCTTTTCTTGCTTTTGCTTTTGGTATCAAATCTAAAAATCATCACCAAGACTAACGTCAAGGAGCTTACCGCCCATGTTTTTATCTAGAAGTTTTACGGTTTCAGGTCTTACGTTTAAGTCTTTAATCCATTTTGAGTTGATTTTTGTCTATGGTGTAAGATAGTGGTCTAGTTTCGTTCTTTTGCACATGGCTGTCCAGTTTTCCCAACACCATTGATTGAAGAGACTGTCCTTTTCCCAGTTGTATATTCTTGTTTTTTTTTGTCATGAATTAGTTGACCATACAGTTGGGGATTTATTTCTGGGCTCTCTATTCTATTCTATTCTATTGATTTATGCATCTGTTTTTATGCCAATACTGTACTGTTTTGATTACTGTCGCTTTGTAATATAGTTTGAAATCTGGGGGCATGATATCTCTGGCTTTGTTCTTCTTTCTCAAGATTGCTTTGTCTATTCAGGCTTTTTGTAGTTCCAATACAAATTTTAGATTTATTTGTTCTAATTCTGTAAAAAATGCCATTGAGATTTTGTTGGAGATTGCATTGAATCTGTAGATTCCTTTGGGTATTACAGACATTTAAACAATATTAATACTTCCAATCCATGAACACAGAATATATTTCCATTTATTTTTGTCTTCTTCAATTTATTTCATCAGCGTCTCGTAGTTTCAGGGTATAGGTCTTTCCCCTCCATGTTTAAATTTATTCCTAGGTATATTATTCTTTTTGATGTAATTGCAAATGGGATTACTTTCTTAATTTTTCTTTCTGATAGTTCATTATTAGTGTATAGAAATACAACAGATTTTTGTATGTTGATTTTGTATCCTGCAATTTTACTCAATTCATTGATTAGCTCCAACAGTTTCTGGTGGAGTCTTCAGGGTTTTCTCTATATAATATGTCATTTACAAACAGTGGCAGTTCTGTTTCTTCCTTTCTGATTTGGATGCTTTTTATTATCTTTTTTTTTTTTTTTTTCTAATTGTTCTGGCTAGGGCTTTCAATACGAGGTTGAATAAAAGTGGTGAGAGAGGGCATCCTTGTCTTATTTCTGACCTTAGAGGAAAAGCTTTCAGATTTTCATTGTTGAGAATGGTGTTAACTGTGGGCTTTCATATATGGCCTTTATTATGTTGAGAGTTTTATCATAATTAAATGTTGAATTTTGTCAAATTCTTTTTCTGTGCCTATTGAGATGATCGTATGATTTTTACCCTTCATTTTGTTAACGTGGCATACCATGTTGATTCGTGGTTGTTGAACCACCCCTCTATCCCTGAAATAAATCCCACTTAATCCTGATGTATGATCCTTTTAATGTATTGTTGAATTGTTTGCTAATATTTTGTTGCAGATCTTTGCAACTATGTTCATCAGGGATATTGACCTGTAATTTTATTTTCTTGTGGCATCCTTGTCTGGTTTTGCTAGCAGGGCAACACTGGCCTCGTAAAATGAGTTTGGAAGGGTTCCCATTTCTTCCATATTTTAAGGTGCATACAGTAATTATTGCATAAAATGAATTTCCTGCTTTTATGTCTCATTCTACGCTTTAGCTTCCTGAACTGCCCAACCCATTCAACACCTCATTTTTTCTATTCTTTTTGGCTCCCATGGGTACTGACCTTTTACTTATTCCATTCTTATGACCTTCCTCTTCTCCAATGTAAGGATTTAAAAATCCACCGGGGAGGATGGACAGGACACAGACAGGAACACAGCATAATGCAGCCCTCTTGGAATCACCAGCTGTGTGGTGTTGACAAGATCACATGTGAAGCAGGTCTGATTGCTGTAAGTGTGGCTCCATCAGTCGCTGGGGCTGAGCTGGCTGACCCAAGGGGCTGAGTGTCTCCCCGGTCTGGACTTCAGTGATCTGTGGCTTGCCCTCCAGAAGCTGTATGCATGGTCAAAGAGGATGCTCTTTCCGGAGAGGAAGAGCTTTCCTTTTGTCAAGGATACACAGTATACTGATGACCAGAAACAAACAAACAAAAAAACAGCTTTTGAGCTCATCTACTGACATTGTACTAGGAGCCTTTCTTAATTTCTGAAGTCCTCAATACATTTCCTAGGTCTGTAAACAAGAATGGTAAGAGGTTTTGTGGAAATGATGGGGCTGTCATTTCTCAGCTTTCATTTTTCATTTAACTTGGAAACAAGCTGTAGGGACTCAATCTGTGTTGCTTGTAAATTCAAGAATAAAATGGATAATACACATAGGTGTAGCTTATGGAGGAATTCATGTGTCCTCAGCAACAGACTTACACTACTTTTTCCTACTTGCTAATTGATTAAAAAATATGTATGTATTGCAAAGTTCATTTATTGATTGAGAGGAGAGTGAAAAGGATAGCTTCTCTAATTAAAACCGATTGGAGCTGTGAAAGTTTAATTAATTGGATGCATGTCACTTCATTTCCATGTTATGTTGTGCACAGCACTCTGTTTTCATAATTAACGTGTTGTGTCAGGGTGGTGGGTGTCTCTCTAATCAACAGTCTGAGGGAAAAGTGATGTATGGGCCTGCTGAATAGGCAGAGTGGGTGGAAAGAGATGTCCCAGCCAGAATCTGCAGTTTGTATTCCCTGTGGCGAGTTTCTTGCCATTTTATCACCCTTTGTTCAGTAAATGAGGTTTTGGTGGATCTTCCCAGAGACTGCTCTTTGTTTGTTTCCTAGGTGTTTCTCCATCAGAGGACAGGGAGGTTGGATGACACTTGCAGAGACTGCGGGGTGAAGACTGTCACCAGGTGGGGGAAAGTCACTCTGACCATTCTCTCCTCCGAACTCCCTTACTGTTCACTGCATTCGCTCCTTGTTGGGCAACCCCCTTAGCCAGGACAGATGTTCGGTGAGTGTGCTCTCTCTGCAAGGATGGGTGAGTGGCTTTGAGCCCAGACTCCAGCTTCTTACTAGACATGTGACCTTGGGGAATTACCTCAATTCTCGGTGCCTCAGTTTCCTCATTTATAAAGTGGGAATGCTAAGACCTTAGTAATGGTGTTGTGGGGCCTGCGTGAAATAACGTAGGGGCATCCTTAGCACACACTATTTTCAGCCTATAGTTATTGAGCACTTTTGTCTCTTTCCTACACAGTTTTTTCCTCTTTTTAAATCTTTATTTGGATCATTCTTTTTAACTGACCTCAGCCCTGTGTCTTCCTCCTCAAATCCATAACCTACTTTGGGCACAGAATTCTTTTTTCCGAAATGAAAAGTTGATTATATGGATGCTTTGCTCACCCTCTTGCCCAGAGGACGTTTTGACTCGGCGGTGTAGGAATTCTCAGCCCTGTATAAGCTAGCCGCACTGTCTACTTGACCAACCTCACCTACAGCTCCTCCTTTCCGCAACCCTCCACCCCATGCCTCGTCTCCCTCCCAGCTGGGCACAGCGTGCCCTTTTCCTCTTCTGCGCACAGGTCTCCGTTTCTCAGAAAAGCAAATATCCTACCAGTTTTTTTCAAATTCAGCTCAAATGTCTCCTTTTTGGTGAAGTCCTCTCTCCTTCCCCAGCATTATTTTTTGTTTGGAGTCTCTCTTCCTGCCTCTACAGGAAGTTCCTCTGGGCTGGGGCTATGTCTTGGTCATCTTTGTGTCTCAGTGTCGAGCGAGAGTGTAGCGTGAAGCGGGCTTTTAATGATTGTTGAATGATGGATACAAAGAGCAAAATTTTCTTCATGCAGAATTACTATTTAATATCTGTCTTGCCACAAGACTGTTGGCTCCATTCAGGCATGGGACATTTCTGTTTTGTTCAACGTTGTTCCCTGTTGCCTGGCACATGATAGGTGCTCAATAAATAAAACTGGCACATCACCTGGTCTGTATACCTCATAGGTATACTGTGAGAGGACAAAATGATGGTGAACATAAAAGTTTAAAAATGATTGAAAATACAGTAACATTATTTATAATAGAATAATAATTGCTACTGATGTTATTGCCATGATACATGTTCGTATTGCTGGAAGGTGTGCCCTTCTCTTTTTGGAGTAGATTTCCTGAGTAGCATGGCCTCTGGATCCTTCTATATGCTGTCATCTCAACCGGGGGTGCCCTCTTAATTGTCAGAGAGGGATCCTGAAGCCTTTGCCCAGCCAGTACCACAATTGAGCTGCTTGTGAGTCTCATCCTATCCCTTTTAAAAAATCCTATAATCCTATAACCCTCTATTTTTCCTATAATATGCTATTGTCCTACCTCAGTGACATGGATAATAAATAATGCATTCTGGTAATTTTAGAAAACCGTTTTATTTCCAGGCACTTATTTGGAGTCTAATCAATATTTATACTTACTCAAGGAATTTTCGTTCTTTCTTTTTTTTTCATTAAAAGGGGTTTTCTCTTTTATTTGTATAAATGTTTGACCTTGTATCAATTAACAAGTCTTTCCTCTAGTGTAAAACCCAGTAAACAAAACCCAGCCATGAAGATCGTCTCCACGCCCCTTCTGACTAATCTGGGAAGGCCTTCAGGAAATGGGGCCCAATCCCATGTTCCGGTTTTGCTATCTCTTCGCATGTGAATGTAGTTTAGGAAATTAGATTACACCCCAGGTCTGCCACCTCCAGCCCGATACCAGTGCCATTCTATCGGCAATATTTACAGCCCTGGGAGCTGGACATTATAAAGACCCAAGGTGATTAAAAATAGCTTCACATTGAAAGGACTTTTTTCAGAGGCCCTATCCTTCCACATCAAAATTTAATATTAATTAAAAAAAATTCAAGCCCTGAACTCTTTCCTCAGGTATATCTTGAATCTCATAGAAAAGTAAGGAATGCTGGCAATGGGGAGTTTAGCTGGGGTGAAGGCCTTGGGGGTCTTAAGGTCCGGTTCTAGGCAGGCTCCTGCTGGTTGGCTGTGTGTTAAGGGGAAGTCGCTCACATTTTCTGGGCTTCGGTTTCCAGGTCAGTTGATTGAAGAGGCTGATTCAGTGATTCTAGTGAGCTTGCAGGTAGTCGGTCCACAAGGATACTTATTGCATTCCTACCTTGTACCAGCGCTGTGCTAGGTGCTGCAGACCCAGCCACGAAGAAGACTCACCAGCCTAGATGCTGTTGCAAGACCCCAGTGTGCACAGTGCTCGGGCCCAAAGCACAGCCTGTTGGCCTGCGTGACTGGCTTGGGCCAACCTCATCTTTTCCTCCCAACTTGTAGGCTTGTGTGTGAGTTGAGCCCCGCTCACCAGTTCAGCCTCCCGCTCTGTACAGCATCGGTTTCTCTTTGCCTGTTTCCCCTTCTTGCTGACTGACTTCCTTCCGAGGCAGAATACAGGGGATCTTGTAAAAACATTGACTCTGAAGAAGAGGAAGTGGGCACAGCTTAGCTCGCTCTCCTCCCTGAGGCTCCTTGATTCTGTTCTTCTGCCAGGGATGGTTTTGGGTTCCCAGGGCCTACATGCGGAGAAGTTGAAGCCAGTTCCACAAAAGACCCTTCAGGGCAATGGATGCTGCCTTCCCTAAGTTATAGATGAAGAGGAGCCTCTCTCATTCAAGGGAGAGCCAAAGACAATCTACTCGAATGATTGGGTGCTGTGCCCACTCAGAACATGGAGGCAGCTTTTCTTATTAGAAAAGTTCTGCTTTCCCTTACCAGGCAAAAAGAATAGCAGTTAGGAAGGTCTCAAGACACAGTGGAGGAGCAGAAAGAAGGCCAGGGAGGTGGTAGGGCAGGATGGTACAGACCTGGGGGGCCATGTGGTTCAGACACTATCTGTTACCCTTAGACAGTGGGTCTCAAACTCTAGCAATACCAGAATCACCCAAAGCGCTTGTTCAAACTGAAATTCATTGTTCTTGATTCAGTAGGTCTGGGTAGAGCCCGAGAATCTGCTTTTCTAATTCTAACAAGTTTGCAGGTGATGTTGATTCTGCTTTTCACACCGCTGTGCTCAGAGGAATGGCTTCAAGGGAATACAATCTTAATCAGTGTAATATTGGCTCAACCAGCCTCTTGTCTGGAATATTAATAAGCTGAGACAAAAGCCCTGGATGTATTGTCTGCAAGAGAAAGCTCTATAGCAGTGAGACTTTAGAAGGGTGTTTCTCAAGTGTGGCTGGCAAACCATTTCCATCAGAACCATGTAGGACCCCAGTATTCAAAATGGTTTCCAGACCAGCAGCACGAGCATCACCTGTGTGTTGGTTAGAAAGGCAGAATCTCAGGCCTCACCCTGAATGAACCAGAATCTATTTTTAATAAGATTCCCCTGTGATTTGTAGGCCCATTATAGGTTGAGCAACATTGTTCCAGGGGTTTTTCAGATGTGCCTCTAGGGTGAGTGGTGTTGGGGGTGGGGCAGGGAGTAATGGGGAATGCTGTTACTATAATCCAGAATTGTTGCATCCTAGCTCAGCCTGAGTATTGAGGTGGGCGTGACCATGGATGGAAACTATGCCAGGGACAGTGGCTCAAGCCTTCACAGAGCATATGTTCCTGGAAACTAAGCCTGCAGGAAGGTAGGGTGCCTTTAGTGTGGAGGCTGTCAATAGTGACAGTATATTTTTGAAGATCGATGTGGTAGTTTCCCTTTATCCCTGGTGAATATGTTCCAAGACCCCAGTGGATGCCTGAGACTGTGGATAGTACCAAACTTTATATATTTTCCTGTACATATGTACCTATGACAAAGTTTAATTTATGAACTAGGCACAGTAAGAGATTAACAACAATAACTAATAATAAAATAGAATAATTATAACAACATACTATAGGAAAATTTATGTGAATGTGGTCTCTGTCTCTCTCAAAATATCTTATTGTGCCATACTTACCCTTCTTGTGATGATGTGAGGTGATAAAATGCCTACGTGATGAGATGAAGTGAGGGGAACGACGTAGGCGCTGTGACAGATGGAGCCTCACGCTACTGCCGACCTTACGACAATATGTCAGAAGGAGGATCCTCTGTTTCTGGACCGCAGTTGACCGCACGTAACTGAAATCACAAAAAACAAAGCTGTGGGTAAGGGGGGGTGGCTGCTATATTTCTTTAGCTTCTCTATAGCAGACAATATATGGAAGGTTTTGGAATAGGTCATGGCTAAAGGGGTGGAGAAAGGAGGGGAAGGAACAGTCTCAGATCAGGCTCCTAGAATTATAGCCCAAGCAGAATCACCCCCTCTCATATTTCGTAGGTGTAAGGGGTGGGTGAAGTGAGAAAATGTGACAGGATCTTATTTCCTGCCAGGCATCGCTAAGAGCATCTCTTCCAAAAGGCCTAGAAAAGGTGTTTTTTTTTTTTTTTTTTTAATGGCCTTACTGAGGTACAATCAACATACCATTTATCCATTAAGTGCACAACTATATTCAGTATATTCACAGAGTTGTGCAGTGTTCACCACAATCTAAGTTTCGAACATCGTCATCACCCCCAGAAGGAACACCATACCCGCCGGCAGTGATTCCCTATCACGCTTCTCCTCCCATTGCCTTAGGCAACCACTCGTCTTTCTGTCTCTGTAGATTTGCCTCTTCTGGACATTTTATGTGAATGAAATCATACCTCACAAGGCTCTGCCTAACTCAAGGTCACAAAGATTTACTCCTCTCTTTTATTGTAAAGGTTTTTATAGTGTAGCTCTTACACTTAGGTCTGTGATCCATTTTGAGCTGATTTTTGTTTTTTGTGTAAGAAAGGGGTTCAACCTAAATCTTTTGCATGTGGCTATCCAGCTGTGTCAGCACCATGTGTTGAAAAGACGATTCTCTTCTTATTGAATTGGTTTGGCACCTAGAACAGTTGATTTTTTTTTTTAAGTCTAGCTTTATATTAGACTTGCTTGGGGAATGTTAGAAATATATCCATGCCTCTGCTCCTCCTCAGTCCAATGAAATCAGAATCTTTGAGCTTGAAGATCCCCTGGTGATTCTAATGCACAGTCAGGGCTGTGGGCCAGGGGCTTAGGGTGTGATTCTTAAAATGTGGTCTCCAAACTAGCAGCACTGGCAAAAGCTGGGAACTTGTTAGAAATGCATATTCTCAGGTCCCTGCCCAGACTTGCTGGAATTAGAAGCGACAAGAGTGAGGCCCAGCAATCTGTGTTTCAACAAATCTTTCAGGTGGTTCTGGGGCATGATGAAATTTGAGAACCCCTGGCTCTGACTAGAGGTTCGCCCTTGCTTTAAATGGTAACAAGCTGGCTTCTAGTAACAGACTTACCTGTGAGTTATCTGCTCCTGTACCCACAGAGGGCCCAGAATGGGGCAGAGCCGACGATCTCTGCCTTAGGGTCCAGTGGGGTCAAGTGTCGTTGCTGCCATTGCTGTGCCTATGAACCTTCTCCTCATAGGCCGAAAGTGCCATCTGCAGAAACAGCCTGCGCCTGGCTCTTACCAACTTCACTCATGGGGCTGGTGACTGTGATGGACAACGAGGCACAGTCCTTGCTCAGGGGACTTCTATGACCAGTGTTCCTGCACTGGTTGACCTGCCCAGCGTGCCCCCACTTTTTCATATATGGGGTATTTAATTCCTACTATAGGCGGCTTCGTCATCCCCTAGATACGGGACTTCACAGAGTATGACATAATGCAGAACCGCAGCATCAGTAGCATCTGGCTCAAATTACTGTCACCAACATAGCTCTTAGGGCCCGGTTAGCGCGGGCTCAGAAACCTCAGGCTCTTGTGTGGTTCTCCTTGCCCAAATCCTAACCTTGTGCTACACAGTCAACACCTCTCCACTGCTTTGCTCTTGGACTTGACTCCTGCCCGTCTGCTCAGATTTCAGGTCTCGAACCCCTAGCTCTGTGGCTGGGTTTCTGACATGCTAGCATGTCTTCCTCCCTCCTTTGCTCAGCGTGCCCCTCCTGTCTGTGATGAGCTAGGCCTGGGTCCACCTCTAGGACATCAGGTCCCACCAGGAGTGCCTGCCTGGCTCCTATCCCATTCACCCTGTCTCTGGAGCTTGCCCTGGCTCTGACCTTAGCCAGGTGTGCTGCTTCCTGAAGCAGATCCCTTTCCTTCAGAGATTATCAACATCTACTGGATACCTTGTGCTGGCTAAGGGTTTGTTTTTTTTTTTTTTTTTTTTTTGATTCTCACAACTGTAAACATGGCCCCATCTGGCTAAAGCAAAGTGGGAATTCTCGTGTGCCTGGAAAGCCCAGGTTCTGATTTGGACTAGCCTAGGTCAAGAAACTTATGGGGACTTTCTCAGTCACCATTGCTTGGCTCTTTTCATGATGATTCATCCTGAGGTTCTTCCTTACAGTAGCAAGAGATAGCTGTAGTAGTCCCAGATTTTGTATCTTTTTGGCTTTATCCTCCATGGGGAAACATCAGAATCTCTTATTCTGCAGTATCATTGCAAGTCTGATTGGGACATAGGTTCATCCCTGGACCCATCTCTGCAGTTAGAGTGGAGAGTTGATGCACTGATTGGATCGGGCCTGGGTCAATGCTCAACCTTTGGAGTTGGGAGTGGGCAGGGCTCCACATTGACCATGAACACAGAAAATGGGGAAGTAGTGTGGTACAATAAAAAAATAAACACCTGGTTTTTGTCCTCAGTTCCGGGCATAGAATGCTTAAGACTCTTGGAGTTTACTGTCTTTTGTATGCTGATGAGATGACTCAAGACCGGAGTTCCTACACAGCTTCAGGATGGGGGCCCGTTGCCAGAGAGACCAAGCCATGATTATAGGGTTAGAACTTTCAGCCCCATGTCTGAACTCTAGGAAGGGGAGGAGGGCTGAAGATTGAGTTCAGGCACCAATGCCCAATGATTTCTTTCTTTCTTTCCTTTCTTTCTTTCTTTCCTTTCTTTCTTTCTTTCTTTCTTTCTTTCTTTCTTTCTTTCTTTCTTTCTTTCTTTCTTTCTTTCTTTCTTTCTTTCTTTCTTTCTTTCTTTCTCTCTCTCTCTCTCTCTTTCTTTCTTTCTTTCTTTCTAAAGACTTTATTTATTTATTTGAGAGAAAGAGAGAGGGAGCATAGAGGGAGAAGCAGACTCCCTGCTGATCAAAGAGCCCAACTTGGGGCTCTATCCCAGGACCCTGGGATCATGACCTGAGCCGAAGGCAGACGCTTAACTGACTGAGCCACCCAGGCGCCCCATCCAATGTCCAATAATTCCATCAACCATGCTTACATAATGAAGTCTCTATTAAAAACCCCTAAATGATGGGGTTCAAAGAGCTTCCCGGTTGGTGAACACATCTGGTGCTAGAAGTGTGGCGTACCCAGAGAGGACATGGAAGCTCCATGCAGGCTCCCTATACCTGATCCCACATATCCCTTCCATTTGGCTGTTCCTGAATTGTATCTTTTATAATAAACCAGTAATAGTAAGTACAGTGATTTCCTGAATTCTATGAGTTGTTGTATACTGACCTGACAGGGAGATTGTGGGAACCCCTGGATTTATAGCTGGTCAGTCCGAAGCATGGGTGGCAGCCTGGGACTTGTGACTGGTCTATGAAAGGTGGGGGGCCATCTCGTGGGACTCATCCCTTAACCTGTGGGGTCTGCATTTCTGGGTAGTTCATGTCAGAGTAAAATTGGTTGACTACCCACTTGGTATTAGAGAATCAGAGGATTGGTGTTGGAAAGGCCACCACATATGTCAGAGAATCAGAGGATTGGTGTTGGAAAGGCCACCACATATGTCAGAGAATCAGAGGATTGGTGTTGGAAAGGCCACCACATATGTCAGAGAATCAGAGGATTGGTGTTGGAAAGGCCACCACATATGTCAGAGAATCAGAGGATTGGTGTTGGAAAGGCCACCACATATGTCAGAGAATCAGAGGATTGGTGTTGGAAAGGCCACCACATATGTCAGAACGCTGGTGTTCAGAAAGCACGTGCCCACTGTATCCCTCCTCCCAGGCTGGATTCCGGATCCACTCCTCCTACGGTACTGATGAATCCCGTGGGCATCACGCTCTGATCGGACACCATCTTCCTTTCAGTCCCAGATACCGCAGCTCAGGAGGGAATCGTTCAGAGTTTGACAGAGAGAATAAAAGTTAAAATCTGCAGTGGGCTGGGGGAGTATAAACGGATATAATTTTCCTTGCAGCTACTTTGGCACTCTGTATTGACTTAAACATTTCCTTACACTTTGGCACAGTAATGTTAAGTTTTGGGAACTTTTCCTGGGGAATGAGCTGATACATGTGTTAAGCTTTGGGTAAAACATTATCTATCGAGCATTATTTATATTAGGAAAAAAACCAACCATGAAAAAAATGTCCAACATTGTGGGATTGATTAAATAAGTTTCAGCATATCAGCATTTCTTTGGATAGAATATTATATAACCACTAAAAATTATAAAGAATTTAAATCCATGACCAAATGATGTATGCTAAGTGAATAGCATATTCACTTAATATAGAATATCTTCTGAATTATACCAGCCAGGCTTTAATAAAAGAATTGGAAACACACTAATACAGGAAGTAAAACCTGTTTAGTGGGATAATTGGTGTTTAAATTCTTTTTCTTCTGTTTTTCTTCGGTATTTTTGATTTGTCTATAAGGATGCTGCAACTGTGTCTAAGTTCCAGGGCAAGACCCGGAAGGGCAATAGAGTTCTCCTTTTATAATCAGGAAAAAAGTTTAAATGGTTCCTCAGCGGTGCCTTCCACAAATGTTGAATTTTAGACTCTGCTCCGTAGAGCTGTCAGGGAGGCAAGGGAATGAGAGTTTACGGGCTGCATTGATTTTGTACTCCTTTCCTGCTTGTAACTTAGCCACGTGACGTGAGTCCTCTTGGAATAGCTAGTAGGAAGTACAAATCAAAGTCTGGGACACCAAGGACAAGTCCTGTCTGATCCGTGGAGGAGGGTGCCCTCAAGGCGGGAAGGAGGGCAGGGGGACTGGCAATTCCCCTGGGTAGGCTCAGCGGGGATGAAGGGCCTCGTGCATCTTTCAAGTCTGGAGGATGTAAACTTTCAGCAGTTGGGCAATTGAACTTAAATCACTGCCAAGGACAATGGAGCCTGAGAGGTTCTCTGCGGTGGCTATGTGCAGCCTCCAGCTTCTTTGGAAGGCCAGTCTCTTGAAGACCAAGGCTAGCAGAGGGTGAGCTTGGGGGAATGCATCCCTGTGTTTCCTCCTTTCCTGCCCTCTCCCAGTGAATGCTCAGGACTTCTTGTCTTTGGGATCCGGTTGTGCTCCCTCTGCCCTGTTACTCCTCTGGCTTTCTTTGGGTCTTAGGGCTTCAGCAGTACCCCAGCCCCTGTGTCCGTTTCTCCTGGCGGACTGACATGTCCACCATTAATAGCTCCGATCTCTGCCAGTCTGGCAAAGGCAATGTGGTTCTGGGAAAACTGACTCCTACACTGTACTCCCTTCCTGGATAGCCCTTGAATTTGCGTTGAAGTCATGACCCAATGTCAGTGGCAGACAGGGACAGCAAGGGGGACCTCCTAGTCCCCCACAGCCCTTTCTTCCATTCTGCACATCAGCCCTGACTGTTCCTGTGTTCCCTGACCTATTGTGAGGATGGAGGACCACTTCACAGAGAAACCGATGCCATCTGTGGGATTCTAGGCTCTTCTGGATAATCCATCTTTCATCACTTCTGGCGAACTATACATTTGTCTCTCTCTTTTTTTGCTCTTAAAAAGTATATAGTGCTTTTGAGTTGGTTTAACTTCAAAATGACAAAAGCATGGAGAGTAAAGTCTCTGGCCCACCTCTGTTCCTTGTCGGCCCACTTCTTCACTCCTTCCTCATCAGAGAGGATGGAGGGGTAGAGCCAGCTTTTCCAGATGGCTGCTCAGTGGTCTCAACTCCATTTCCTCCGCTGATTTGAGAGGATATCATAATGTCCTGTATATTTGGATCTGTTTCTGGGTTTCATCTTCTGTTTCACTGTCTGTCTAGTTTTCTGCCAACATCACTAAGAGTGGAGGACAGGCAGCAGCTCTTCAAGCCCAGGGGAAGGTATGCAGCTTTTCTCTTCCTCACCGTGTTCTTTTTTTTTTTTTTATGTTAATCACCATACATTACATCATTAGTTTTTGATGTAGTGTTCCATGATTCATTGTTTGCGTATAACACCCAGTGCTCCATGCAGAACGTGCCCTCTTTAATACCCATCACCAGGCTAACCCATCCCCCCACCCCCCTCCCCTCTAGAACCCCCAGCTTGTTTCTCAGAGTCCATAGTCTCTCATGGCTTGTCTCCCCCTCCGGTTCCGTCCCCCTTCATTCTTTCCCTCCTGCTATCTTGTTCTTTTTTTTTTTCTTAATATATAATGTATTATTTGTTTCAGAGGTACAGATCTGTGATTCAGCAGTCTTACACAATTCACAGTGCTCACCATAGCACATACCCTCCCCAGTGTCCATCACCCAGCCACCCCATCCCTCCCACCCCCACTGCTCCAGCAACCCTCAGTTTGTTTCCTGAGATTAAGAATTCCTCATATCAGTGAGATCATATATACATGTCTTTCTCTGATTGACTTATTTTGCTCAGCATAATACCCTCTAGTTCCATCCACGTAGTTGCAAATGGCAAGATCTCATTCCTCTTGATGGCTGCATAATATTCCATTGTATGTATATACCACATCTTCTTTATCCATTCATCTGTTGATGGACATCTTGGCTCTTTCCATAGTTTGGCTATTGTGGACATTGCTGCTATAAACATTGGGGTGCACGTACCCCTTTGGATCACTCACCGTGTTCTTTAGTTCTCCTTTCAGACTTAATACTGATACTACTAATAATTTTCTTCATAGTGATGTCTGCAGTAGATACAGTTCTCCCCATTTGATGGATAAAGGCAATGAGGAACAGAGAGGCTGAAGTTGCTTGCTCAAGGCAGTGTAGCTGGTAGGTGAAGAACATTAGGAGTCCTGAGACAGACATCTACCTACCGTGCTCTTTGTATTCTTTTTCAGAATATTATTATTATAATAAATACTAATAGCTACTGTTTATTTATTTTTTTTATTTTTTTGCGAGAGAGAGAATGAGAGACAGAGAGCAGGAGAGGGAGGAGGGTCAGAGGGAGAAGCAGACTCCCCGCCGAGCAGGGAGCCTGATGTGGGACCCGATCCTGGGACTCCAGGACCATGACCTGAGCCGAAGGCAGTTGCTTAACCAACTGAGCCACCCAGGCACCCAATAGCTACTGTTTATTAAGAGCTCTCTCTAGACATTGTGCTGAGTACTTTGACTTCTGTGCATATAGTGTTTCATTTAACTGACTTTCCATAATAACTCCACAAGGTAGATGTGACCACCAGATTGCACACATGGGAAATTGAGGCCCCAAAGGGTTATCTAAGCTGCTACAGATTAGTATGTGTTGCTTGGAGGACCACTGTCTTTACAATCATGCTTTACTGACTCTGGATTTTCACATTCACTATCAAGTATTCTTTCATATTCCTTCACTATCACTTCCTTTGTTAGCCACCAGACCTCAGGCAGTTGCCAGAAGCACAGAGGTAGGGATGAACAGGTGTGTAGGGCTCCTTACAGCTCTCTTCTCTGAACTCCTGAGGTGGTCCACTCTCCTTATATTTTTGGACACTATTTTGCTTTCTTAGGTTATGAAACTCTCTCAAACAACACACAAACTCTCAGAGCAGGGTCTTTGTGTTCTAAGGCCATCAATAAGTGTGTTGGTGTTTAGAAGGTGGATATGGAAGTCCACATTAGATTAAAAAGAAAAAAAGCCAGCTAATGGAGGATCTCAAAACCCCAACAGTGAAATTCAAACTTGATGGCACAGGTAGTGGGGAGCCTCAGAAGATTCTTGAGTGAAGACATAAGACACAAAAATGGTCTCTAAGGGAAAGTAGTCAGGGCTCATAAGCACTCTGAATAATCCTTGCACAGAAAGGAAAGAACCAGGACAACTAAATCTAGTTAACCTTATATGTAAAGGCTTAGATCTTCAGGGCACTTTGCTTTGTCCCTCTGATCTAAACACTGTGTCATCTGAATGTCCCAATACCCCGTTATTTTCCTCTGTGGCTCTGAGGTCTTTGTGTCCTAAGTTTAGGAGGATAGGGCAGGGCTTTCTCTTTTAGACGAATCTCTTTATTGCAAAGACTGGGAAGAACCTTGGGCAGACTACAGAACCCTTAACTCAGATGACAGTGTCCTTCATGGTCTGGCTCTTGCCTTAGTCCTCTGGCCATCATCTTCCATCTTTTTTTTGCTGTGCCTGCATCCAAGCTGAGCACTTTCAGTCCCCAAATGGGCCATGCCCCATTTTGCTCCTGGAATCGGTTTTGCCCCTTCTTGTCTAACTCCTCTTCTTCCTGAAGGCTTGGCTGAGATGTCACCTCCTTACGGAAGTTTCCTTGGGCCCCGTAGGGTGGGTTGGGTGCTCCTTCTGTGTCTCTCCACTGCATCCTGCCATTTCCCAGTCATTTCTCCTGCCTCGGTGATGGTTGAATAGCTTGCTTGTTCCCCTGGATTCAGAGCTCCTAATGGGAAAGGGCTGCTTCTCATTTGTCCCTGGGCCTGGCACACAGCAGCTGTCCAGAAAATCTTGGCACATGAATAATGAAGGAACATTGCCATGGGCCAGCTGTCCCCATCTGTTGCACCAGCTGACTAGTTGGTGGCTCTCAGCAACATTAATCTCCTCCTTGTCATCCCAACAGGAAGACCTTTGCTCCCAACTCAGGAGCAAAGGAACTCTTTCCTTCCTAGGAAGACCTTTCCTTCTGGGTTCCTGACCTCATGACTTCCTAGGTCCTGGCTTTCCCAAGAGCCCCCATCTCCCCAGCACCAGCAGCAGTATCCCTCACAGCCTCCTTTCTGTGGGCCAGAAAATCAAAAAGCAATACTTCCATTGGCCATGTGACTTCCTGAAGATACCAGGCTACTCTGAAAAGACTCCGTCTTTGACCAAGCCTGAGTCTGGCTCCTCTGAGCCCTCCTCTTGACTAAGCCTTGAACTTGGACTGCGTCCTTGGCCTGCTTGGTCCACTTTTAGCAAGAATCCTGCTGAGTCAGTTTAGCAAAAATCCCCCCACCCTTGTGTCTGATCATCCTCAATATTTGATCAAATTCTTTATCCCCCACCTTTGATATCTTATCATTCTGGCCTGCCTTCAGCAAGAATCCTGTTAGGTGGGTTTAGCAAGGATCCCCCTCGCCCTTGAAGTTTCTTCTTAGTGCTCTTCCATCCACTGACCCCCACCCTGCTGCTTTGCCGTAAATCACCACTTGTACTTGGTATTGAGCCCCATCTCTCTCCCCTACTACAAATCCCCTTGCAGTGGTCCCTCTTGAAAAAGTTTTCCTTACTGCCTTTACCAAGCATCATGAATCATTTCTCCTTAGTAGCATCCCCACAGTTCTTGTGCCTCTGTCTTCTCAGGCCCCGAAAGTCCCTTCTCCCTGGGGCCCAGTGCCCTCATGTCTCCTCCTCCTCTTCCTAATAGCACCTAAGACTTTACTCTCCCTCTATGTTAATTACTCCCCTCTTTAACCTCTGTGATCTCTCAGCATTTGTCTTTCCTCCCCTTCTATTTTCTCCCCAAGCTGGGACCTGTCCACCCACTTCTTAAATATAGATTTTTCCAAATTTGTGTTTTGTTTTTTTAAATTTTATTTTATTATGTTATGTTAGTCACCATACAATACATCATTAGTTTTTGATGTAGTGATCCACGATTCATTGTTTGCGTATAACACCCAGTGCTCCATGCAGAACGTGCCCTCTTTAATACCCATCACCGGGCTCACCCATCCCCCCACCCCCCTCCCCTCTAGAACCCTCAGTTTGTTTCTCAGAGTCCATAGTCTCTCACGGTTCATCTCTCCCTCCAATTCCCCCCCCCTCCTCATTTTTCCCTTCCTTCTCCTAATGTCCTCCATGCTATTCCTTATGTGCCACAAATAAGTGAAACCATATGATAATTGACTTTCTCTGCTTGACTTATTTCACTTAGCATAATCTCCTCTGGTCCCATCCATGTTGATGTAAAAGTAGGGTATTCATCCTTTCTGATGGCTGAGTAACATTCCATTGTATATATGGACCACATCTTCTTTATCCATTCGTCTGTTGAAGGGCATCTCAGCTCTTTCCACAGTTTCGCTATTGTGGACATTGCTGCTATGAACACTGGGGTGCATATGGCCCTTCTTTTCACTACATCTGTGTCTTTGGGGTAACTACCCAGTAGTGCAATTGCTGGGTCATAGGGTAGCTCCATTTTTAATTTTCTGAGGCATCTCCACACTGTTTTCCAAAGTGGCTGTACCAACTTGCATTCCCACCAACAGTGTAAGAGGGTTCCCCTTTCCACAACCTCTCCAACATTTGTTGTTTCTTGCCTTGTCAAATTTTGCCATTCTAACTGGTGTAAGGTGGTATCTCAGTGTGGTTTTGATTTGAATTTCCCTGATGGTTGATGATGATGAACACTTTTTCATGTGTCTGTTAGTCATTTGTATATCTTCTTTGGAGAAGTGTCTGTTCATGGTACTGGCACAAAAACAGACATATAGACCAATGGAACACAATAGAGAGCCCAGATATGGACCCTCAACTCTATGGTCAAATAATCTTCAACAAAGCAGGAAAAAATATGCAATGGAAAAAAGACAGTCTCTTCAATAAATGGTGCTGGGAAAATTGGACAGCCACATGCAGAAGAATGAAACTCGACCATTCTCTAACACCATACACAAAAATAAACTCAAAATGGATAAAAGACCACGATGTGAGACGGGAATCCATCAAAATCCTAGAGGAGAACATAGGCAGTAACCTCTTTAACATCGGCCACAGCAACTTCTTTCAAGATACATCTCCAAAGGCTTGTGAAACAAAAGCGAAAATGAATTTTGGGACTTCATCAAGATAAAAAGCTTCTGCACAGCAAAGGAAACAGTCAACCAAACAAAGAGGCAACCCACAGAATGGGAGAAGATATTTGCAAATAACACTACAGGTAAAGGGCTGGTATCCAAGATCTATAAAGAACTTCTTCAAACTCAACACCCCAAAAACAAATAATCAAGTCAAAAAATGGGCAAATTTGTGTTTTTAACCTCCTGCTCCCCTCATTCTGTGCACACTGCCTCTCTGGTGAGTGACCACCAAGGTCTCAAAATCTCAAAATGAGTATTGTCTCAGGGTGGTTGGAGCCTCTTAGAAAATGCTCACGGTCTTATCTGGGAGTCCAAACAGGGGAGGTGTTATCAGGTATCAGTACAGCCAGCCCCCTAACACCAGGATCCCTTATTTCTTGGGGTGGTAGGCTGGGCCCCAGGTATCTCTCAGAGTGTATCTGAATGAATGGAGGGGAGTCTGCTGACATGGCCCCCAGTCCTGCTCTGAGCCCATCCACCACTTGCCCCGCTTTGCACATCCTTCTGGGCAGCCAGTTACAGGGACCACCGCCTCCCATTGAAGACAAAGGCCCAAGGAAGTAGTGGGAAGAGCTAGTGTCCCAGGTACCCGAGGACCAGGGCTTGCTCTCCAAGGTGTGGGCCAATGTGTCCTGGTGGCACAGCTCCAGGTATTTTCACATATGCTGGATAATTATATTTGTAGCTTCCACACCCTTGTAGTGACATCCAAGCCGCTTGTAAGCTGATTGTTCTAATAGTTCCTGTGTATTTTGAAAACATGCATATCATCATGATTTTGAAACACTTGACATGAAAAATTTGATTGGATTTGAAATTTGTTTACATTATCACAAAAATGTCACTATTACTTGTCAAGGAAGGGTTACTAGATTCATTCCAACATGATTTTTCAATGTAGATTTTTGAATCGTAAAAATGATTTAAAAATTTGTATTACCTCCTTGTGTAAACAGAGTTTCTTGATGATGGAGATCATCAAGAATTTGAAGGGATTATTATTAAAAAGTGTTATTCCAGAGTTACATGTAACAGTTTCCAACCTGTGCCCCCCAAGAGAATGGGCAGAGGTCATGAAAAGTTTGTTCATGGACACAGATCCGAGTGTTTCACTTCAATATTGAAAACATTTTATTTGGAAGTTTTATATAAATTCAGTATTTCATACCTTTCTGAAACTTTTGTATTTTATTTTTCTTATACTGAAATGAATAAAGTATAATGATTTTTTTCCCCATTAAAGTCTAACTTTCCTTCAGTTTACTCCAGGGAATGATATGTTCTCTGTATGTTCTCACATAAAAAATGTGGGGAATTTTTAAAAAAATTTTTTTATTGTTATATTAATCACCATACATTACATCATTAGTTTCTGATGTAGTGTTCCATGATTCATTGTTTAAAATGTTGGGAATTTTTAAAAGCACCTTTACTGAGGTGTATTTACATGTTAAACTACTCACCCATTTTAAGTGTGCAACCGATGATTTTTAGTAAATTTACTGATTTGTGCAACCGTTCACATCCGTTTTTTTTTTTAAGATTTTATTTATTTATTTGACAGAGAGAGACAGACAGGGAGAGGGAACACAAGCAGGTGGAGTGGGAGAGGGAGAAGCAGGCTCTCCGCTGAGCAGGGAGCCCGATGCGGGGCTCCATCCCAGGACCCTGGGATCATGACCTGAGCCGAAGGCAGACGCTTAACCACTGAGCCACCCAGGTGCCCCCGTTCACATCCGTTTTTAGAACATTTTACTCATCCCAGTGAGATGGGATGCTAGTTGTGAAGGATGGTGAATGAGAACAAAAGGCATTCCTTGGGAGGACAGAGCTTTGAGTCCTGAGCCGCCAGTGGGCAAGTATGAGGGTGCTGAATTCCTAGGAGAAGCACCCCGGAAGGGGGACAGGGCAGACCAAGAAAATGGTTGTTGCTGTGGGGGTGGGGGGGCTTGGGGGATGGTTTGTGGCTCAGCTTAAATATCCCTGCTTCCAGGGAGGTGCTTCCAGCTCACATAGCAGGCTGCAGCTGCTTCCTTTCCAGGTCTCCAATGTATACCTTTTACAGCCAGACTACTGGTGGATTTTTGGTTTGTGGATCTGCTGTCCCTGCCAGACTGTGAGTGTCCCCGTGCCCCGCCTTTGTGTCCCCATAACTTAGCCCCATCTCTGGCACAGAGAAGAGCCTCACAGTCACTGTGTTCCCAATGACTAAGTGCTCTCCAGCTCTTTATCGTCCCCTCCAAGGTTGCCGGAGCTGACCAGAGGCACACAAGGGAGAGTCCCCAGCAGACAGTGACCAGAGCAAGATCAGGCTGTGTCGGTGGGTGGGGCAACAGAGAGAGTGCAGGCCTGGCCGCTGCAGCCCTGGCTTCTTGTCTGGCTCTGCTTCTGACCATTTGTCCCTCTGTGCTGTCACCTGCAACTTTCAGCGGTTCTGTCTCCTCCCAGATGAGGCTGCCGGGTAACACGCTGTCTCAGTTGCCTTCCAGCTACAAAGTCCCGTGATTGCCGTGGTGCGTCTTTCCCCCAGTGTCTCGTGGAATTGCCTGCATCTGAAGGGGCTGTCTCGGGGGAGCAAGGGCGGCAACGACAGGGGCTCCAGCCCCTGGCTCTGCCTGGGGACCCGGCATCATAGCATTTGCCAGAACCGCCCATCCCCAGATACCAGTGAAGGCAGCAAGCAGATAAATTGCCTTTGCCACCCCCAGAAGCAGGTCTCTGGGCAAGATGGTTTCCCTGGGCCCAAGGAGAAGGAAGAGATGTAAAGCAAGCACATCAAGCTGTTTTTGAGGGCACTTACCAGCTGCCCAGATCTGCAACCCCCTTTCTAAAAGCAGAGTTGCTTTACTAATAATAGAGCTCCATTATTCTTTATCACTAGACTCTCAACTCTACTCCCTACTTCCCTTTGGTGTTCTCCCGCTCACTAAACCCATTTATCCTCTCTTAAGACCTTACACTTAAAGCCGATGGAAAATACAGCTCTGACGCCGCGGGAAAGCTTTCTGGTGGTGGCCTGAGCTGGTGAAGTGGTTGCCGCCAGGACAGAGAATGCTCCCTAAACCCTAAACTATTTTTGGTTCTCAGGTGCCCCAAGTGGGTTTCTCGGTTGGGGGTGGGAGCTGCTTCTTGGCACCCAGTTGAAGGAATTTTAGGCTTTCTGGTGTCTTCTCCAAGCTCCATTGCCAACCCCTTGGTGTTGCGGAAGCAGAGGCAGCCCCAAGGGGAGGCAGTCAGTGTACCCCCCACCCCTAACCCCCCAGCTCTCTGGGCATTACAGGACCAGTCTGGGCTTCCTGGGACTGATCAGACCTGACTGTCATTTTCCTGTCTAATCATGTTGTTAATTAACATCACAAATCTTCACAGCTGGTGGCTGCTTTGTGCATCTCATCCCCTCCTCCCCCCTTCTGTATACCAATTAGTGCAAAAGCGGGGAGCAAATCTTCAAGCATTGATTTGCCTTTGTAGTAATGATTATTTTGGGAACGACCCAACCCCCTCCAAACAGATAAACTCCCCCCACACCCTGAGACTGAACCGCATGCTTCCTTCCTCATAGATTTTTGGTTTTGCTAGGCCAGGACAGAGAACCCAATTATTGAAGAGAATAATACCACATTTGTCTCTGGTTTTAAAAGACAAATGGGATTGTGAAGAAAGAAGGGGAGAAAACACCTCCAGAGGATGTGGATCATTTAAAGGTGTTGGCTAGTCTTTTCAAAAAGCCAGTTCCTTGAAGGTGGAAACCTAGTCTAGCCAAATGTCTAGTGGAACATTGTGAAAAAGCCTCCACCAACACCTCTCTGTTTATGAGGTGGTTCATGCCTCAGATGACTCAGCCCCTGCTGGTGCATTAGAACCTCAGGGGTCAGGGACCAAAGTGTGTCTGTGCCAGGAGAATTGTTTACAGCCCCAGCCTGGAGAGGGATCCAAGGACAGAGGGGCCGGTGCCCCTCCAGTGATCCAGGGACAGCCAGGCCTTGAACTCTGACTCTGGGTCCTCACTAGGGCACTTGCCAATAGACCTCTATGGTTAGGTAGTCCCCTAGAAAGGCTATATGGTCCCATGGCAAAAGAAAAGGAGTATTTGGCCTTGTGCTCACTAGGCAGTGTTTAGAAGAATAGACAGGGCATAGTGTGTTTGAGGGGATTTCACCTGTTGTGTCTTTTTCCCTCCCTAGTATTCCCTTCCAGCCTTGCGGGATCATCTCCTTGTTTCTTCTCCACTCTCACTCCCTCTCCCAAACACACAGACACATGACCTTAATCATTTCACTCTCTCCCCATCTCTTCTCACCCTGTTCTCTCCTGTGTGTGGGATTGTGAGGGCCTGGGCTCTGTGTGGGAGTGCGAGGTAATCAATTAGCAATGTCTGCCAGGGTCGGGGGGAGGGCTGCCAAGCAAGTGATGTATTTACCATCCCCATCCTTTTTTGTTTTTTAATTTTTAATTGTGGTAAAACACACGTAACATAAAATTTATCATCTTAACCATATTTAAGTGTGCAGTTCGGTAGTGTTAAGTATAATACTGTCATGCAATCTGTCTCCAGAACTTGATCAACTTGCAAAAGCAAAGCTCTGTATCTATTAGACATCCCCTTATCCATCCCTCCCCCAGCCCCTGCTAACCACCATTCTATTTTCTGTTTCTACAAGCTCGCTATTCTCGATAAGTGGGACCATACAGTTTTTGTCTTTTTGTGTCTGGCTTATTTTATTTAACGTAATATCTTCAAGTTTCATCCATATTATAGCATGTGTCAGAATTTCCTTTCTTCTTAAAGCTTAATAATATTCCGTTCTATGAATATACTATGTTTTATATATCCACTCATCTGTCAGTGGACATTTGGGTTACATCCACCTTTTGGCTGTTGTGAGTGATGCTGCTGTGAACATGGGTATACAGATTTTTTCCAACAATTCAGTGATCTAATTTAGTGTTTTTCAACTTTGTTTACATTAGAACTACCTACAGAGCTTTTAAAAAATACTGTTCTTTGAATCATCACCCCAATTAAATCAAATGTCTAGGTGTAGAGTCCATAGATCAAAAATCAAAGGTATTTGTTAAAAATGCAGATTCTCTGAAGACTGTGATTTACTTGGTCTGGGCTGGGGCTGAGAAATCTGTACTTTTAGGAAAGAGCCTCAGGATATTCTCATGATTGGTATTTTAGAAATTACGGTCTAGGGGGTGCCTGGGTGGCTCAGTTGGTTAAGCGACTGCCTTCGGCTCAGGTCATGATCCTGGAGTCCTGGAATCGAGTCCCGCATCGGGCTCCCTGCTCGGCGGGGAGTCTGCTTCTCCCTCTGACCCTCCCCCCTCTCATGTGCTCTCTCTCTCTCTCTCATTCTCGCTCTCTCAAATAAATAAATAAATAAAATCTTAAGAAAAAAAGAAAGAAATTACATTCTAAACCGTCAGTTAAAGGCTACCTTAACCTTCACGAAGCCTGGGGCACCTGGGTGGCTCAGATGGTTAAGCATCTGCCTTCGGCTCAGGTCAGGATCCCAGGGTTCTGGAATCGAGTCCCACATCAGACGCCCTGACCCTTGGGAGCCTGCTTCTCTCTCTCTCTCTCTCTCTCTCTCTCTCTCTCTCTCATAAATAAATAAATAAAATCTTTATAAAAAAAAAAACACAAAAAACCTCCACGAAGCCTTATCCCTTGGTCATAAATGGTGTCAAACTGTTCTCTAGTTATCTTATGTATCTTGGTCTTATAGCCCCAACTAGATTGTAAGTTCATAAAGTTGTAGAATTTCTGAATTCAAAGGGGCCTTAGAGACCTAAGATAATCTGTTCGACCAAGGCTACACCTTAGTTGATTTTAGGACTGGGTCTAGAAGCAGTTCGAAATTCCCTCCACTCAACAGGAATTTAAAATTTTTGTTTTTCCGCCGTGCCAGTGCAAGCCAACATGTTACTTTTAAGAAAGACTGGGTTGTGACTATGGTGGTTTTTGTGAAAGTTTGGGTGCTTACATTTATACTTTCTGCTGCTCTGAGCAACCCATCAATCAGTGATTGGGACAGCATCATGACGTGTAAGGGTTTGAATGAGAACATGGTCTCAACTGCACTGTTAAAGCATATCCTGACCTTGAGGCCAGGTTCAAGTCCACATTGGCTGCGGGACCCTGGACCAGTATGGACGTAGTCTTACTTTCTTCCTTGAGTCATGAAGCATAAGAGCTTACATTCATTAAACATTGACTATTCACCAGCTGTTATTCTAGATGGATTCCATGGATTATTTGATAGGCCTGTGAGGAAACAAGAGCTTGGAAATGTTCAATGACTTGTACAGAGTGACTCGCTAGCATGTGACAGGACTTGGATTTGGCCAGGCTGATTTCTCAGCCCATTCTCTTAATCACTGTGCTAGTTCACATTGCTGAAAAGAGATGAAGTAAGTCGAATGGTTAGCAGAGTGTTTGGTCCATTACAGAAGCCCAGTAAATTGGCCATCATCATCATTATCGCAACAACATCTAAACTTTATATAGCTCTTGTTATGTGCCAGGCACTGTTTTATGTACTTTACACGTATCTATTTGCAAAATAATCCTATGAAGCCATACTATTATAACAGATTTTAGAGATGAGGAAACTGAGGCACAAACAAGTTCTACTGCTTGTAAGTAGCAGAGGTGAAATTCATCTAGAGAGTGTGGCTCCAAAGTTACTTCCATAACCAGTACACTGTGCCGTCTTCCACGTGGTAAATGTGAAATACCGTTACTACTAATGACTAATAATAAAACCCTCAAATTTCTTCCAACATGGTAGTTTTCTGCATGCTTTCTTTGCAGGCATGCCCTAAAGATAATAATAAATACAATAATATATTTTTCTGCCCTCTCAAAATGCTTATGCAATTCAATCTGATACTATTTCACAGCCTCTGATTTCCTCGTTATTTTGGGAGTAACCTCTGGGGAAGGGACATTCATGGGGCCATTACATTTTTTTAAGTTGGAAGGAAACTTTGGGCTCCCCTGGGGCAGAAGTCTCTAAAATAGAGTGCTTGCACCCTACGGGATGCACAAGGTCATCCTTTGGAGTTGGAGAAGAAAATATTAGTGTAATACCAAAGAAATTCAGGGCTATAGTGATTCTCCTGTCGTGAAGTTCAGTGGACACCTCCTAGACGTTATCAGAGTGCCTGGTCCCGCTGTCTCTGCTGACCCTCCTTTCCTGAAACATTCCCGTCCCTTAGCTGAGCGAGGTCGCACTCCTGTCCCTTTACTTCTCTCTCTTCTCTGGCTGCTCTTTCCTATTTCGGGAATTAAAAAAATTTTTTTAAATTAATATATGGCCTCAATCAGAGAAAGACATGTATCACATGACCTCACTGATATGAGGAATTCCTAATCTCAGGAAAGAAACTGAGTGTTACTGGAGTGGTTGGGGGTGGGAGGGATGGGGTGGCTGGGGTGATAGACATTGGGGAGGGTATGTGCTACGGTGAGCGCTGTGAATTGTGCAAGACTGTTGAATCACAGTTCTGTACTTCTGAAACAAATAACGCAACGTATTTTAAGAAAAAAGAAAAAGAAGAAGATAACAGGAGAGGAAGAAAAGGGGAGTATGTCAGAGGGGGAGACGAACCATGAGAGATGATGGACCCTGAAAAACAAACTGAGGGTTCTAGAGGGGAGGGGGGTAGGGGGATGGGTTAGCCTGGTGATGGGTATTGAGGAGGGCACGTTCTGCATGGAGCACTGGGTGTTATGAACAAACAATGAATCATGGAACACTGCACCAAAAACTAATGATGTAATATATGGTGATTAACATAAGAATAAAAAATTTAAAAATAAAATAAAAAAAAAAATTAATATATGGCCTGACATGGCATTCTTACTTGCGCTATGCGTCGGAAGGTCATGGTTCTTGTATAGAACATCCCCCGTCTGAGACAGAGGTGGAGAGTCTATAGCACGGACGAAGCTGCCTTCCCTGTTTTATTTCCTTTCAGCATATTTATGTGTGCTGTTAGAGAGGGTGTGCTGTTAAATTGGGTCCCACAAGAAGATTTGTTGAGGTCCTAACCCCTAGTACCTCAGAAGGTGATTTATTCTGAAATAGGGTCATTGTAGATGCAATTAGTTACGTTAGATGAAGTCGTACTGAATTGGGATGGGCTCTCAATCCAATATGGCTGCTGTCCCCATAAGAAGAGAAGAGACACAGAAACAGAGACATATGGAGAGAAGACAGTCACGTGATGGCAGGGACATACACCGGAATGAAGCATTTGCAAGCCAAGGAATGCCGGGATTGTTGGCAAACCACCAGTAGCTGGAAGAGCTAGGGGAAGATTCTCCCCTACAGGTTCCAGAGGGAGCGTGGCACCACTGACACCTTGATTTCAGATCTCCAGCTTCCGGAACTGTGAGAGAATAAACTTCTGTTGTTTTAAGCCACCTAGTTTGTGGTACTTTGTCATGGCAGCCACAGGAAACAAATACATGTGCCTACACAGGTAGATTTATGAATTCTATTTCCTTGTTTAAATGAAACTATCCCTCACCAAATGGATACTCCTCAAAGACAACACCATTTGAAGATAACACCTCTGATGCAATGCAGGGGACCACGGGGACATGGGAGCACTGCCCCCTCCATCAACTGCCATCATGAGGGAAAAACGAAGACCGTTCCATTTAACCTGTAAGAAGTCAGTTAAAAATGTCTTGAAATATCAAGGTACTTGGTCTGTAGATTACTGTCTACTATAATTATGATAAATCAATCTTAACCCCAATTCATATTTGCCTTGAGGCATTAGCTCATGATAGTATCAAGCCATCATGATCAATAGGACATTTAATATTCCTTATTTCATCTTTATCTCATCCTTTTAAATATTTTACTTTTATGCCTTTTCATAATGTGTGCAATATTTCTTCATTAAGATGCACATTTCTGCCTCGTAAATGAAGAGGATAAATAAAAGCATATATATTGGCAGTATGTATTCATACAATTTTTTTGTTGATGGGGTAAATGATCAAGTCAACACCTCCCCCACTTGTATGCCTGAGGGAGGAAACAGGTTCCAGGGTAGTTATGTGAATTGAGTCACCCAGGCTCAGAACTTGAACTGGGTTCTTCTGACTCTGGGCTGGGATTAAGCCTCTATACCATTTTTTTCTCCTGCAGAGCGTTAATGAGTTGCACACTCTGCCCTGTTTCAACATCATGAGGCCTTGGGCCATTTTGAATAAAATGCTCCTGTTTAGCAAGCCTTGTAGGGAGTAGAGGTGTCCCAGGAGCGTCAGGCAAATGTGGGCTTACATTCTGGCTCTGCCACCCGATAGCTGTGTGACCTGGAGCAAGTACCTTAACCTCTCTGATCTTTGCTTTCCTCAATTACAAGATGTAGATATTTGTGCTTGTGGTATAGGATTGTTTTTAAAGAATAAATTATATAATGTTCTCAAAGTATAAACTACATGCTCCTTAAGGTTTAGTTGTAACAGTTGATGTTGCTGTTGAGATTATGAAGATGCAGGAGATAGAGTTCTGCCTTGTGCATGGGGGGAGGGGGTTCTGGGGACCAGTGGATAAGCCCCACGTCCAGATGTGAGTCTGATTTGCCTGGCTGGGCATGCGGCAGCAGAGACCAGGGTTTCTGTGGGCTGACCTTGCAATTCCCACTACCTTTCCCTGAGCCCAGGTCACATTCCTGGTACTAAGAAATTCACACTGCTGACGTGGCGTCACATTATTTCTCTTGTCTTGGTTACAGGTGAATGTCCTGATGGAGAGCTTTCTTTCTCACCTCTATCCACTCTTCAATCCACTGTAATCTGGTTTTTACCCATCAACTGCCAAGAAGCTGCCCAGCCAAGGGCCGTAGTGGCTTTACCTTGTCAGGTCCGGTGGACAACTTTTGGTTGTTACCATGACATCTTGGTACTATTTGTCACTGTTAGGGACCGTTTGACCGTTTGACCCCTCCCTCCTCCTTAAAAGCATTCTCTCTTTCTTAATTGAGAAACACCACCCTCTCTTCTTCTCTCTGGATGCTCCTTCTCACTCTTTTTTTCTGGCTTACATTCTTCTACTCTATATTACATACTAGAACTTCGGCCAGTTCTGCCCAAGCCTCTATTCTTCCTGAACAGTTCCATCTACGGGCTGGGCATCTGCTACCCTTGGCATCACTGATTCCCATATAGAGGGAGGGCTGGCTGTCAAACTCACCTTGTCAGGAGAAAGGCTTTCACAAACTGCATATGTCGCCGCATATGGTCCTGGATGCACCACGTATCACTGTCCTAATGGTCCTTTCTAGAGATGGTGGTTAGTTAAGTGGGGGGGATGTGTGCACGTGCATGTGTGCACATCGAGTAGCTCTTATTTAATGCTCAAGCATCCCAATCTGTCACCTGCACATGTGGGTACTAACTATACATCTCCACTTGGATGTCCACTAGTCACCTCACACTCAGTCTGACCCAAGTGACATGTAGGTCTCCCATTAACTTGTTCCTTTTCTTTCATCTCTAGTTTGAGTGAGTGGCACCACCATTCAAACAGTTTCTCAAGCCCAAACCTGGTTATCCATCATCCTTCCCTCCCTCCTCCTGTTCCATTACCCCTGGGCTGACGCCCACAATCAATTACCAAGCCCTCATGAATATACCTCCCCAAGTCATGTGCATCAGGTCATTTCTCCTCTTCCACACGGATGCTGCCCTCCTCACTTTCATTGGGTGTTCCAGCCTTCAGACCATTGGCCACTCTTAGCCTTCTTTGTGCACAGTCTTATCAGGGGACTCCCCTGCCTGAGTGCTTTCGTGGTCACTGTTGCCCTCGGGATTCAGCTGGGCTCTGCCCACCTCTTCAGCCTCATTTCTAACCTCTTCTCACCATACTCCTCTAGTTGATTGTCCGGACAGAATATACTTGGGACCAAAGAGGGTGCCATAAATTATTACCCCGGGAAAACAAGAACTTTCTCATGAAAACTGGGAGATTCAGTCAACCCAAGTCATACCAAACCTTCAGATGTGCTTTGTGTTCTTTTTCATCTGTCGACCTTTGTTTCGACGTCCCCTCTTTGCCTGTTTGTGACCTCCAGCCCCCATGCATTCTTCTAACACTCTGTACCTCATCCCTATAGTGTGTAAAGCACTCCATTAAAAATGTTTTTTAAGCTTTTTATTTTTAAATGAGGTATAGTTGAAATACCATATTATATTAGTTTCAGTTGTACAACACAGTGATTTGACTTTTACGTACATTACGAAATGCTCATCAAAGTTAGTGTGGTTACCATCTGTCACCATGCAAAGTTATTACCGTATTATTGATTCTATTCACTATGCTGTACTTTCCATCCCTGTGACTTATTTCATAAATGGAAGTTTGTACCTCTTAGTCCCCTTCACCTGTTTCGCCCATCCCCCGCACCCCTCACTTTCTGGCAGCCACCACTTTGTTCTCTACATCTGTGAATCTTTTTTTTGGTTTTGTTTGCTCATTTGTTTGTTCATTTGCTTTGGTTTTTAGATTCCACATATAAGTGAAACCATATGGTGTTTGTCTTTTTCTGTCTGACTGACTTCACTTAGAATAATACCCTCTTGGTCTATCCATCTTGTCACAAAATGGCAAGATTTCCTTCTCATCACTCCATTTTAATTGTATTTTCAGCCTCACCTGAGAGAAAAAATGAAGTTCGTTTGGATCTCGAGTTACTTTAATGCTTCTACCATTCCCTAAACTGCTTTTTCCAGTATAACCCTGCCCTTTTTAAAATAAGAGACAGTAGGTTTGAGGCTCAGATTCATGGTGTAAGTGATAGAATATCACCAGAAAGTTAAAACATCATCTTATTTTCATTTTATCTATTGATGTTTATCTTCTTTTTATGACAAGTAATGCCAATTTTCTATTTGTGCTAATGACATCATGTTTTCTTTCAAAATTAACTGAAGTAAAAGAAAATGAGCCAATTGAAATGAAAACATTAAATTAATAATAGCCCAGTTGATGTGTGAATATGGAGAAATTTCATGATAGCTAATACATCTCCTCAGAATATGGACATTCTCCTGTCATAAGACAATAAATACCATTATCACACCTAAGGAAATTTATAGTATGATGCAAAGTATGTGACTTCTGATATATTCTAAATATTGACTTTTAAAAAATAGATCACTTATAATATTCTTTTGACTTTATCCAATGGAGTCTAAATACCGTAGGACTTCTATACTCATTATTGTCTATTTTTGAATACATAAACAAGCTCTTCTGTAGCATTTGAACATTTTACATCTTTACTTTCTTTCTTTGAATTTCTATTCTGCTGACTCCACAAAGTTTTATCTTAATGTATGTTTTTTATGCTTCAAAGTTTTTTATTGAGCATTCCAGCATGTTCTTCTAAAACCAAAAATTCACTAAAACTGAATTCTTCCTTTATAGTCTGTGATAATAAAGCCCTAAGTGTTAACAAAATCTTCCTGATTGAGTAATCATTATAATTATTAGTAGTACACAAATACACCATTAGTATGGTACTGACCATAATATCATAATAACATCACAATTTCGATATTAGTCATAAAATGTAAAAAATGTTTTGGAAATATATCTGCTAAATGACGTGATGGGGTCTTTAACAAATAGTTCATGTATTCCTGGTTGACTGAAACTTAATGCCAGAAAGAGACAGGGCAGTATCAGTTCTAGTCCCATTTTTTATAGTTGCAAATTAAAAAATTCATATTTAAAATACAGTTATGGAAGGAGATTTATTATACCAGTTTGAATTTTTTTTGTGCTTATGTAACAACAATCACATAGTGACATATCACAATATTTACTCAATGATTTTAGTAATGATATATCATTTGACAATGCCGTTAGGTTTCCTTTCATTTTTATTAAAAGCAAAGAATTGGAGACAGCCTGAATTGCAAAAGATTTCTTATCCAGTTGTTAGACTTATTCACTCTCTTGATTTCTTGGAATTAGAGTGAAAAGTATTTATTAATCCTGATCAAATTATATTTAATTATACTTATTTTTTCAACAAAAGCTATAATCTTTAACCTGATATATTTGTAAATGATTGAGAAAATAGAACGTTGGTCGACACAACACAATTTTGCCAATGCAATATTTTATATCAAAGGCAAAAGCTTTGAATGTATTTATATGAAACCATAAATTTAATTTATGGAAAATGTCCATCACAGTCAAGCCCATCAGCCAAATCTGTTTGCTTCCTGTCAGAAAACATCGGACTTCATTTTCCAAATCTAGTAGACATCTCTGTGATAATGCTCTCACTTCTGGTTTTAGTTCCAAGGATTAAAGAGAGAGAAGTGGTATCTGAAGCCTTACTAGGAGTTTACTGCCTGGTGACATAAGGCCTGTGCCAGATTCTCTGCTTTGCTCTTGGCCCCAGGAGCATTGCTTTCTTTGATGTAAGTTGGGGATAGAAGAGGAGCGGATATTAAGTAGAAGTTCTGAATAGTTGAATTCAGAACTTCCTAACATGGCCAAAAAACCTTGTCTTTAATGCCACTGTTGGTCCTTAACAGAACATGCCTAACACTGGGTCGTGGTGGGGGGGAATGAGTGGCCCTGCCAGGTGTCTTGCACTCACCTCTCCTACTTTGCCTTTGTTTAGGGACTGCTCAGAAACACCTGGGCCAATTCCCGTGGGAGGAGTAAGGCTGGGTTGGGGGGCTGGTGTTCATAGAGAGCTATGGGTGACCATAGCAGGGAGGTGGCAGAGGGGATCAACAGACCAGCAGGAAGCCTCTACTATCAAAGTGGCCACAGGGAACTCAGTGTTAGAAAGAGGGGAGATAGGAGTGGGAAATCCAGAATTTGATTTCCTTAAAATTATCCCTGCTTGTGGGTCCTTTGGAGAGGTTTCTAGTTGCTTCCAAGCTGGGGTGCACTTACCCCTAGGAAGCCTGCAGGGCTAGTGAACTAACTTTACTGGAGTGTGGGTTGAGGGTGAAGTGGGGGAATTGGGAATGGAGGGGACACAGTGAATGTATGTGAGCATACAGAAGTGTGTGTCCCCAGCCATGGCTCTTTCTACAACACCCCACTGCCTCGGGGCCTTTGCACTTGCTATTCCTTTTGCGTGTAATGCTATTCCCAAGCCATATTTGCATGGCATATTCCTGCACTTTCTTTAAGTTTTTAATTTAAGTGTCTTGGTGAGCCTTTTCCTGCCTATGCTATTTTTAAATTGTACCCACCCACACTTGGTATCCCCTTTGTTGTGTTTTCTTCTTTGAATATTTATTTGTTATTATCTGTCATCCCACACCAGAATATAAACTCCATGCTGTCAGGGATTTTTCTGAGTTTAGCTAGCCATCATAGGCAATCAGTCAATGTTTTTTGGCAAAATGAACAAACTCCCACAATAAATCTTCATCTAGAGGTCACAAATCCAATTTCCAATGAGGAAAAGGCAGGAAATGGCAGGGGGGTAGTGGGGATGATGGCAAACCAGAGAGCTCATGTCACCCATCTAAAGAGCACAGCCACTCCTTGGCATTGCCATGTGACATTGTGGTTTTCATTCAAGAAAAACCTGAAATTGGAATTTTGGGATGGGAAGGTAAAATCTGATTTTTACATATGAGAAAAAAATTTTAATTGAAAAATGAGCATACCATACAAAGTGAACAAATGGTTCAATGGCACCTACTTATGACTTCTCCTTAACCCAAACTAGAAAATGGCTTGGGGGTGGGCAGAAGGGACACATCAGAAGAGTGCCTTCTTTTTCTTCCATGAGTCCTGTGCAGCTGAGAGAGAGGAACATGCTTGGGGTTTACCTCACCTAAAAAGCCAAGAGATTAATTGAAGAGCTGGTTCAGGAAGGTTCAGAATAGATTATTGCACACCAGAAGTTTCCCAGATATAATAAAAAGTCTTTCTCTCAGAAGGTGGCAACTCAAGAGGTTCCTCAACAGGCATTTTGTGAAAACCACTCCTTCCCCACACAGCATTGGCCAAATCTCCATGAGGTGTTAAAGGTTTGATTAAAGACTTACACGTAAGACCTGAAATCATGAAACTCATAGAAGAAAACAGGAAAAAAAAAAAAAAACCCCAAAAACCTCCTTGACCTGGGTCTTGGCAATGATTTAGATATGACACCTAAAGCACAAGCAACAAAATAAAAAATAAACAGGCGGGACTACGTCAAACCAAAAAGCACCACAAAGGAAACAATCAGTACAATGAAAACACAACCCTTGGAATGGGAAAAAAATATTTGTAAACCATATGTCTGCTTAGGGGCTAGTGATCACCTAATGTAGGTGATCACTTGCCCCCCTCTGAGCCTCCATTCTTCATATGAAAAATCAAAGTTTGAGCAAGGAGATTTCCAAGGTCCCGCTCAGCTCTAACATTTGACAATTCTACAGCAACCCTTCTCTTAGGAAAAGCAGGCCAATGTGGCTGTGCTCATGGAAATAGAGAATCTTTTATTATTTCTCTGAGGAGGATGGAATTTGAGAAAGTTGGCTTTCGCTCCTGACTTCTCCCAGAAGGTAAAGAAAGGTCGTGCTGGGGATTGGCAACCGAAGCGTGCACACTCTTGCTCTCTGCGGGCTGAATTTCCGATGTACCCGGGTGCAGATGGGTCGGAAATGAATGGAATTGGCAGAGTTGATTGCTATCTTTTTTAATACTGTTCTGTGTTTGATTTCTGCTATGACCCCGGCAGATGACAACAGATCGCTGGGCTTGACCAGGAGTAGATTATTTCTTATCTGATCATTGTGTGTATTTCGGGTGACTGAAGGTTTTTAATATTGAAAAGTCAAACAGCATGGACCGTTTCATCCACTCTTAGCTTAGCCCGGTATTTACAGGCCCATTCCTTTAACTTTCCAATTCTTAAAAAAAAAAAAAAAAAAAAAAAAAAAAAATCAGCCATCAGCAGCCCAGCCTGATAATGTCGGAAGATGGAATTTGGAGATAAATACATACACATTCTCCATGGTGCTTGGGTGGCTTCTAGGCAGCACTGGGTTTGACACACAATCTCATTTTTATGCCTTATGTGGTTGTGTCTCATGAGAAACATTCATTGCCAGGGGCAAGTGTGATTAGACCATGTCATGCCAAGGGTTGGGATCTAGCAGGGACCTAAGCGCCTAGAGGGATTTGTTTCACAACTAGAAAGTTCTTAAAAATGGGCAGAGCATTATTTTGAGATTTCTATGACTTAGTCAAAAGTGTTACAAATATTTCTATTTTCTGGGGGATGATTGGGAGCTAAGGACCCAGTGTTTACATTCAGAAGGTAGACTGGAGAATTTGTGGGGGAAGGTGGTGACAAAGGGGAAAAAGATATCAAGATTGTGAAGGGTTTGGGATTTTACCCTACTTGCAACTTGCCAGCCAGCCAGTTAGCCTGCTATGGTTTTCTGGATGCTGGTGGACTCCTGGTTCAGAGACAGAGAAGTTTGTTGCTTCACACAATAGCAGTAGCCTGAGTATCATGGTTGTGCCAGTTTCCTGAACCCCGTTCCCACAGGGTGATATGGAGAGGCCCAGGTGACACCCACAGATGTAGGGAATTTTGTTATAGCAGAGGCACCCTGAGTTTAAGGAGCCTGAATCTTTAATAGTGAGAAACAAGCCTGCTCTCCCTGAGCTCTGGAGGGAGACATTATCTATGGGCAAGCCAACTTATCCTTTGTTCTGCAGAGAAATACTATTCCTGTCTTCTTCTTCTTCTTCTTTTCTTCCTCCCTATCTCTGTCTTCTAAGACTGTTCTCTGTATAAATATCCTGGAGAAGATAGTCTGGGAAAGAAGCAGTCGGTGCCTCCTCTTGCGACACATGCAGAAACCCAAGACATGCATGGAGAATTGTCTTCCAGAGGGAACAAAGGGCTGTTTTTGCCCTAAAGTTGCACTTTCTCCCTTCCTCCCCAGCTGCCTCAAGTGAGTTCACCCTGGCTTTGGATCCAGGTTTTTCGTCTCTAGTTTCTAAGGAAATCCAGGCAGACAGATTCCTGCCTAACCTTAAGGTGCAATTCAAACTCTTCCTGGAGCCAAGGCTGAGAACTGTAAAAGTCCTGTTCACTCTATGACCATTGTATCTTTTTTTTTCTTTTTGTGTTCTCTGCAGTACAATTGGGCACTTCATCTATTGGAAATCTTAATTCCGTATCATTTTTGAAGTAGATGGGACTGTGGGTTTGTTACCTCAGCCAGTCCTTGTTGATTGAGGCAGATTTCACATTTGAGACCTTTAGAAACTTTAGATTAAGTTTCTGAAGAATCAAGTGCCTGGTTCAAAATCATTCCATAAAGATGTGCTGGAACCATGATTCCAAGTCAGGTCTATGGAAATGGGTAGTTTCCTGTCGTTTTCCTCATAATCAGAGTTTGGACAAGGAGATATTTTCAGACTGGCTTTACCAAGAAAGGTTGAGAAAAGGTGAGTGAGAATCCTCAGAATATCCTTCTGAAGCTTCAGCATTTTTTAAAAAAAAGATTGTTTATTGATTTATTTGAGAGGGAGAAAGAGAGAGTGGCAGAGGGAGAAGCAGACTCCCCACTGAGCAGGGAGACCGATATAGGGCTCAGTCCCAGGACCCTGGGATCATGACCTGAGCTGAAGGCAGACACTTAACCGACCGAGCCACCCAGGTGCCCCTAGCTTCAGCAATTTTTTAAGAAAGAAGTGTTGAAAGAGACTGCGGGTTGCCTACTCATTATCCATTCTCTCCTTCTGTAGGATAGGGCTTCTGTATATTTGAATAGGCAATTTGCCCAATTAAAAAAAAACAAACTTCATTTGCTAGCTTTCCTTGAGGTTGGGGTGGTCAATGAAGTGTGGGTAAGTTACTTCCAGCACTCACTTGCTGTTGGGAGACCCTTACCTTTTCTCTTTCCCTCTGTCCTACCTGGAACATGGCTGGGATGACTAGAGTCACCGTGGTAATCTGTGATCCTAAGGACACCTCATAAATGGAAGCATGAGTTAAAGATTGTAGAGCAGAAACATAGCTGGAGCCCGGACCACTGTGAACATCGTGGAGTCACCACGCCAGCTTGGAGTCCCTACCTATGGGACTCTTCATTGTGAGAGAAAATAACTCCCTGTCCCTCCTTTTATTGCCATTGTATTTTTGGATAGCAGATGCATGTACCTCCTTGCAGATATTAGGTGCTTATTGATACCTAATTGTAATCTCTGAGTGTTCATAGTATCTAGTTGAGTTTTTAAGTTACAAGTAACACAAACATTGGTTAATATTAGCATAAAAGGACTAATTAGTTTTTAGGAAGGTTATGGGGTTGCTCCCAAGAGGGAAGTAAGAGCTGAAGAACTGGGCTGCAGCATGTGGGCACCAGATTGCTCCGGAAGACCTTGGTAGCAGGCTCTGCTCATTGATCTCATCAGTGAGCCTCAATTCCTTGCAGACCTTGCGTCCCTCAGCCAAGATTTAGCATTTCAGGGAGGCAAGTATTTGATCATCTGAGCCAAGGTGACATGACTGTCCCGGGCGAAGGTCACATGACCACTCGGGGCCAAGTTGGTGAGAGGAAGAGCAGAGCAGAAGGAACCTCCAGGGACCCATCCAGCTCCCACTATTGGGGGGGGCATAGGCACCTGGATTTCTTGTCCCACACGGATTGCATCCAGTGGGGGGCAGAGGCCAGTCCCTACAGGGCAGTCAGAGTACTCATGGGAAGTGCAGAGGATTTAGACTTTCCTGGGATGAGGTGAGTTGGTTAAGATAAAGGCAAAGATGGTGAGCATGCCATGAAAACTTCAGGGATGAGCAGTTCCGGATGGGTCTGCCCTCCTTGGGGACACAGGCTTACAATAACGGCCCTGCCTCTGAGGAGGCCAAATGCTTCCTGTCAAAGCACAAAAGAGCTCTTTTAATCTCCAGTTTATGTAGCTGTAAGTGCTGTAAGTGCTGTTTCATGGTAAAAATACTAACACGTCCATTTCCTCGGCTGCCTGTTCTGTCCTTAATCGGGTTGCGGTTTCTAATTCACACTCATTAACCCACCTGAAGCAATTACAGGTCTTTGCAGATCTCCCTAAGTGGGAGCAAGTCATCTTTTTCCCTACCCCCATGGTGGGAAATCAGAACTCTAAAAAGATCAAGTGCCATTCCCAGGGCCATGGGGTGTGATGATAGTGCCGTGAGGTAAAAACAAATTATAGCCTGCAGTTAAGGTGGACAGAGGTCATCAGTTAAGTAGTGATTGCTGAGGAGAGCTGGCCTCAGTGTGAAGATGTTCATGGATGTGATGCTCTAGCCCCAGAGATTCTAACCACGCATAGAATATTAGTAAAATATGTCCAAGAAGGAAGACACTCAGAAACTTGGACTCTGGAGGTACCCACCAGACTTTGGTTTATTGTTGCAACCATATTTAATACATATCCCCGAGGAAAGCTATCAGGAGGAAAGCAAAAGCTGAAGTCTCTTCCCATGCTTAAAACTCTCAGTTGAATAAAATCCAACCGCCTCATTCTGGGTGTGAGATCTTTTGTGATCTGACCCTGCCTTCCCACGTGCTCTCCTTTTTCACTCTGATTCTACCTGCTGCTTCAGTCACTTTGGTCTTCTTTCAGTACTGGAAGCAGGTTCTTGCCCCTTCACATTTGCAACCTGGGAATGCTCAGTCCCAGACTGTGCTTAGCTTACTCCTCCTTGCCATTCAGGTCTCAGCTCAGATGTCGCCTGCCCTCTGGGAGCCCAGAGCCCTCCTGCCTGGCTTCCATTCTTGGCTCTATCATGTGCTGGCTGTGGAAGATTCAGCAAGCACCGAACTGCAGGACATCTCCTTCTGCCCGGCTGCAAATGGGGATGGTGCTATCCTTATATCTTAAAGTTGTTGTGCTGTTGATAGAAGTTAATATAAACGGAGCCTTGAGGACATTGCCTGGGGCATAGTCAGTGCTACATTAAGTGTTAGTGTCATTGTTAGAGGAGCAGGGGTCACTCTGTCACCGAATCTGGTTCCTTTGTAGCCCTAATCACTGTTTGAAATTACTTTGTGTGCCCATTTATTGTCTCTTTCTTCCAGGCTATCTCCAGGTTGAGGAACTGCAACAACACAGAACTCCGTTTATTCCTTCGGTCGGGGATGACGGTCAATGGCATGCCCACTTCTGCCCCGCCCCCTGGTCCTGGTTTCTCACCCAGTGCAGCGAAGAAGCGGGACCTCATCAGTTCTGTTGTGTATCCCAGTCACCCACGGGGCCTGTGAGAACTGGAGGTGCCAAAGAGAACTGCCGTATGATTCAGCAATCCCACTTCTAGGTGTTTATCCAAAAGAATTGAAAGCAGGGTCTTGAAGAGATATTTGCACACCCGTATTCATAGCAGCATTATTCACAGTAGCCAAAAGGTAGAAGCAGCCCAACTGTCCATGGACAGATGAATGGGTAAACTAACTGAGGCATCTACCCACAATGGAATATAAGTCAGTCTCAAAAAAGGAAGAAATCCTGTCACATGATACAACATGGATGAACCTTAAGCACATTATGCAAAGTGATGTAAGCCAGACCCAAGAAGAAATACTGCATGGTTTTAAGTATATGAGGTATCTAAAGTAGTGAATATACTTAGCACTTAAATGCTAAACTGTACACTTAAAAATAGTTAAGGTGGTTCTTGCCTCATCCCACAACCTGCCTGAGTCTTGAGCATGAACTATAAAAAAAGCTAAGAAGTCAATGCTCACCTAGCTCAGGCTTTGGAATGATTCCATATATGTGAGATAAACTTTCCAGGACATGAGTAGCTGGAAGGGAGGCTGTCAACTCATCTCCCTTCAGGACCATAATTGTCGTGTCACCTGGAGAAGGACAACAAAATCTGGCTTTGGGCTTGTTCGAAAGAGGAGCCACTGAGGTTGCCTAATTCCTGGAAAACTGCAGAGTAGGAACAGTTGTGTTCCAAACTTCCCATGTGTGAACATATTTTCCTAGGTCGCCTTGGCCCGTGGGGTTTGTATGGTCTCAGTGCTTGTCAGCAAAACAGAGATCTCTCAATAATCCTAACTTCAACATGGGTAGAAAGAATGCCATATCAGATTCCCCAGTGCCTTCCAGTTGGTACAAGTGGTTCCTGGTGGCCTTCACACATGTCCCCATTGGTCCCTAGTTTTCAGGGTTAGAATTAGAATATATGGGATCTTTGTGGGAATTAGGAAACATCCCCACTTCTAGATTTACTTAAGCAAAGTGGATTTTCCTGCAGGGGACAGAGTCCTGAGTCAGGACACCTGGCAAGAGAAACAGAATGCGGTCACTATACTTCACTGGATGTTAAAAAAAGTTAAGGTGGTAAATTTTACGTTATATGATTTTTACCGCAATAAAAATAAATAAATGAGGCTTGACCTAGATTTTGAATAAGTAGATTGGAGTGGGTGGGGTATTTACATTTAAAAAATCTCCCTGGATGATTCTAACCCCCCTGCACCACACTTTAGTAATCGGTGGGCCGCGCAATCATTAAAGATGCATCCGTGGTGTGTATTTAGAGCATTTAAAACTTGCAACATCTCTCATATAAAGCTCTAATCATATGGAGGAAAAAATGATCCGCCGATCCTCCTCATGGGTTCTCTTTAATTTTGTCAAATTAACCTGCTGCTCCTCTGGATTCCCATCCCTTGCTGCCCTCTGAGCGGAGAGTGATAATCCTCAGGTGGAGAGTTTTCGGCGCCGGCCCACCGGCGTTTTTTCCCCGGAGCGTCCACAAGGTGGCAGGCCAGGCACTGGGATTTGGGCAGCCAGGGGAGCGCGCAGCAGGCAGCCCGCAGCGCCCGGGGAGTTCGCTCCAGGGGTGTGCGGGACTCCCTGCCTTTGCAGGGCTTGAGGGTGCGCAGAGCAGGTGGTGGTGGGGTTCCCGTTGATGCCCAGGCTAGAACTGAAGCCGGCGGGTCAGGTTCCGGGAGCCGGCGTGCGTTTGTGCTCAAGGGAAGGTGAGCAAGCCCCCTCCCCCGTGCCCACCCCGCCCCCCAGGTTGAGTCCGGCGGCCACAGCCACTTCCCCGTGGGGCTCAAGTGCATCTCTCCCAGGAAGGCGGGCGTTTGAGTGTGTGCACGCGTCTTCAGGAGTAATTTTCGCAAGCTGTTCTATTTTTGTTTGTTTTTTTCCGGAAGGAGAGCAATGTTTTGGTGATATTTTCTTTCAAATAATTAAAAGGCCTGAGGCAGAATAGATGTTCTGTGTTGTTTGGAACTCCTAAGTGATGGGGGGAGGGTGACTCCAGTTAACACGCACCATCTGTTGGATATTTAATAGGCATCTTAAAATTATTGCCTTGCTGAGCCTTGACCTAGCAGGGGGTCACAGTCCACAGTAGTAAATAACTCAGTGAGTGGTTTGGTGACACGCTGAGATGAAAAGCAGAGGACTTCTCCACGTGATTTTAATGTGCTTTTGGTTTGTATCTTAAGCCAGGACTATGGCTTTCAGCAGGTACAAAGTGTTTGCAAGTGAAGAGAAAAATGACAGGACAGGAAGCAATGCTGGTGCAGCCCCAAGAGCACAGGCTTGGGGTTCCCCGGCCGTGGGCGTGGGGAGGGATAGGGGTTTGGCACAAGTCCCTCACCCTGTCTGAGGCTCGTTTCCTCCTGTGCGTGATGGGCACAAAAACACCAGCATCATGAGTTGTGGTGAGGAGTGAATGAAATTCGGATTCAGACCAGGATGCCAGGCACAAGCTAGGTACTGAGGCTGCCACAACAAGAAGACACAGTCCCTTATGTGGGGCGCCTGGGTGGCTCAGGCGGTTAAGCTCCTGCCTTCGGCTCAGTTTAGGATCCCGGAGTTCCTGCTCAGCGGGGAGTCTGCTTCTCCCTCTGCCCTTCACCCTGCTCGTGTGCTCTCTCCCAAATAAATGAAATCTTAAAAAAAAAAAAAAACGCAGTCCGTTATAGTCCATTGCGGAGGCAGATATGTCTAGGAATGTCCTCAGTGCAGCAGCAAAAGCACACTAACAAGTTCGCGTGGGGTGCCCGGGGGTCCAGGGGACTGGTTAAGGGGTGTTCAGGAAGAGAGCGGAGAGATGGATGTAGCAGGCAGAGGGAGCAGATTTCCTACGGGGCGGTGGGGGTAAGGGTGGGGGTGGTCCAGCCCAAACACACTTGTAGTTTGAAATGTATAGTGTTTGCCACCATATTTTTTCTAAAAATGAGATTCTTTACCATCATTTAAAAGTAGAGTGATTTCACTTGGAATTTCATGTTTCCAGCTTCCTGGAAAGATAAGGATTTGGCTACACTGAACCAATTTTACTGCACAAAACTGATTTAAAACAAAGTAGTGGCTGCCTTCCTTTTTTTTTTTTTTAAGATTTTATTTATTTATTTGACAGAGAGAGACAGCGAGAGAGGAACACAAGCAAGGGGAGTGGGAGAGGGAGAAGCAGGCTTCCCGCTGAGCAGGGAGCCCGATGCAGGACTGGATCCCAGAACCCTGGAATCACGACCTGAGCTGAAGGCAGTTGCTTAACCGACTGAGCTACCCAGGCGCCCCACGAAGTAGTGGCTGCTTTCTTTAGACGGTGTGCACCACAGTCGCCACCACACCTTATTGCACACCCAACTCAACTCGCTTTCTTGTTCACTTTCCATCCCTAATCCTATGGACATTGGAATGGAATGTGCAAGCTCTACCATAAAGTGTCTAGAACAGTGGCACATTTGGGATAATTAATACCTGCTATTTCCTTTTCTTCTTGATGGCTGGGCTGGCCTCACCGGCTGTTCCTTCAACAGTAATAGACATTTGGGAAGAAGAATAAAGGAAGGAGAACACTTGGAGCCGCAGATGTGAAGTCAGGATTTAGTTCACTGGGGTTGCTGTTTTGTTTTGGGGGTGCTGTCACATTTGGAGTGAAGTCCTGGCCGTCGCCAGGGGCCCCTGGAATGTCTGGGAGTCTGGCTGAAGTTACAAGTTTATATGCAGGCTGTTGACCGTCAGCCATCCTTGGTTCATTTTAGAGAACCGAATGCAGATCCCTCTCCAAAGTACCATTTCCCCACAAATAATAGCGGCCTATTGTTGGTAGGGCTGTCAGCCCGCAGTCCTGTAATAATGGCATTTTCATGAAGGAAAATCACATCCCCACTGTGAGCACAGCTGAGAACATGAAACCTACTATTGAGACATTCTGGTTAAAATGAAGCATTATCCTGTAAGATGTGCCTGTCCGTGGGGGTCTTCAGGAAGCCAGGTGAGAGGCCTTTGCAGGTCCTGTTGGAAATGAGTAGGTAAAAAACATCCATCCATCTGAGGATGATTAACCTCATTCATGGGGCTGTTAGGAAGCCCTGGCCTCCCCTTCCCAGCAGGAGGTGAAAGTGGATAATTCATGTCAAAAAAGAAGGAGCAGAGGGAGACCAGTGTGCGGGTGGCAAAATAGAGGAGGGGTGGGGGGGAGAGGGGAGGAGGCTGCATTGTTAGATCCAGACTTGAAAACTCAGGGGAATGGCCACTCTCAGGGGTTCTTTCCTTTTAGAAGCTCGAGGGGGGGGGCATTTGTAGGTGACAGCGGGTTGATGTGGTTGTGCCCTCTTAATTCAGGTTCCCACTGTCTTTCAGGAACCAAGAGATGCAGAGGCAGCTGTGGGCAGCGGGGACCAGGGGGTCCTCCAGCCTCAGATGCTTAACTACCTTTTGTCCTCATTGCATTAAAAAAAAAATACTTTTATTTTCCAAATGTCAAATATACTCAAGAATATAGAGAATAGGGGCACCTGGGTGGCTCAGTTGGTTGAGCATCCGACTCTTTGATTTCAGCTCAGGTCATCATCTCAGGGTCATGGGACGGAGCCTGCAATCAGCCAGAAGTCTCCTAGTCCCTCTCCCTCCCCCTCTGCTCCTCCTCTCCTCCCACAGGTGCTCTCTCTCTCTCTCTCTTTCAAATAGATAAATAAGAGTCTTCTAAAAAAAAAAAAAAGAACATAGAGAATAGTATAAGCTATTGGTTCCTGCATATTGGAGTCACTTAGGGATCTTTTGAAAATTCCAATGCTAAGGCACCCTTGCAGACCACTTAACTCCCCGTCTCTGGGGTTGGAATGCAGGTATCAGTATTTTTGATGCTCCCTGGCTAGTTCCCATGTACTGACAAGTCTGGGAACCTCTGGTGTCCTTGTCACCTGGCTTCCACAATTATCAACAGGTGGCCAGTCTCGCCGATCTTGTCTTCTTTGTGTCCTAGATCCCCAGTTTCTCATCACCTTCGGGTTATTTTAAAGCAAATACCAGACTTACGTGATTTCACCTTGAAATGCTTCAGTACACGTTAAGAGCTAAAAAACCCAAAAAAAACCCCAAAAAACCCAAAAAAACCCATAAGCACAAAAACTTTATCATTCCAAAAATTTTAACAGTGATTCCTTAGTATCATCTAAAAGTCTATCTTTGCTCAGTTTAGCTTTTGAGATACTTATTTCTCTCCTTTATCTTTGATTTTAATTTGATTAAAAGAGATAAATAATATTTGCACCCCCCCATTTATGAAGTAGTGTAGTTGGTGAAAGGGGCACACAGCTGGCTCACCCCTGGTTACCCTCCTCTTTTTCTTAGCATGACCTTGGGTTCTAAATCCCTTCAAGGACAGCCCTGCCCACGTCTGTGGGGAGGGGGCGCCCACAGAGGCAGAAATGCTCGTGTATTCTTTCAGCGACTGTTGATTGGGAGTGTCCTATCTATCCAGACGCTGTGTTAGGTGCTGGGGGACTGGGTCTGTCTTTGTCGCCATTCTAGCCTATTCTGTTTAGCACAGAGCGTGGCACACGGTAGGGACTCAAGATATATTTAGGTCAGGTACAAAAGTGTGTTTTTATTACCATTGCTGATCTGTTGGCTCCGGATATCCAGTACCACTTTATGAATCACATATGCACGAACCTTCCACGTTGTACCTTTTTACTTGAGGATCTGTGAATATTTGAAAAAATGATTTTCACTACAGCATCACGTGGGTTCCCTAAATGAGATGAAACAGCATTGCAGGGTTAAATCTCCGTAGTGGAGAGTAAGGGCAGCCCCAGTAGCTGAAATGCAAACATGCCATGTGAGCCTCATTTCAGCTGGGAGGTTTCCACATTCCCTTGCTATTGAATGCTTTCAAAGGCATGCTAACATGCCGCAGAAATAGACTGGTTTGAAGCTGACCTTCTTTTATTTCCTTTGCTCAGCCTCTAAGTGAAACACTTAGAAACAAAACAATAAAATGTCCAGATGCAACTAACATAGCCAGGGAAGAAAGGGTGTGAGATCTCATTGATGCACACATTTCTTAATGGAATATTTTTCGATTTATCACACTAATATATTTGTTACAGACAATTTGAAGAATATAGGATAAAAGTATGAGGAAATGAAAATCACCCATGTCTTACCATCCAGAGGTAATTACCATTGTCTACCGGAGACAATTGACCATTTTGGTGTATTTTCTTCTAATCTTGGGGTTTTTTGTTGTTGTTGTTTTGTTTTTTCTTTTCTATGCCTGTATTTTCTATAGACTGTATTCTCTGATTTGACTGAAGTTATTGTTAACTTTTTTTTTAAAGATTTTTATTTATTTATTCATGAGAGACAGAGAGAGAGAGAGAGAAGCAGAGGGAGAAGCAGACTCCCAAGGAGCAGGAAGCCTGATGCGGGACCTGATCCCAGGACTCTGGGATCATGACCTGAGCTGAAGGCAGACGCTCAAGCATCTGAGCCACCCAGGCACCCTTAACTTCTTTATTTAAATGAATTTAGGACTTTATGCTTTTAAAAGCAATTTTTAATTTGTTTCCTTCTTTGTTTCTCATTATAATTCTATAAAATATATAGGGAAGATGTTATTCTCTTTACAAGTGAGAAATCAAGGTCCAAAAGGTTAAATGATTTTTCTCAAGGTCACACAAATGGCCCAGGACTCTCATTGGTAATCCAGGGTCTTTGTGCCTGATCCCAGTCCTCACTATGTATACAGGCATGACCCATCAGGGGGATAGCCCTAGGATTATTCTTTTTTTTAAAGATTTTATTTCTTTATTTTAGGAGAGTAAGCAGGGGGAGGAGCAGAGGGAGGGGCAGAGGAAGAAGAAGGCAGGCTCCATGCTGAGCGCAGAGCCCAACTCAGGGCTCTGTCCAAAGACCCTGTGCTCAGGGCCTGAGCTGAAACCGAGAGTCAGTCGCTTAATCAACTGAGCCATCCAGGCACCCGTAGCGCTAGGATTATTGATGGTCATGGGACTAACTGCGCCTCCTTTCCCCATCTCCAGAAGAATTTTAAGTCAGAGGGTAAAGACCCACGCATCCCTGGTATAGCCTAATTGTGGACGCCGGAGGGAGGGTAGAGGAGATTAAGTGCCATCACTTGTGGGCCAATCCGACCCACATCCCAGATAACATACTTTGTTAGGCACTTTTTGGCTGTACCATACATCATGACCGTTGACTTCCAAATCGCCAACTGTGCCCCCTTGTAAGGGAGGCTACCTGGCTGTCCCCTCTGCTGCCTCAGCTGCCAGACTTTGTGCCAGGCCTGGCCTGTGCCCTGTCCCCACCATACTGTCGCCTGGGGTGGAGGCTGACCCAAGCATGCCCAGGCCACGGTAGATTATGATGATCATCTGGGGTAAAAAGGTGAGTAAGAGCAATCAGATGTTCTTGCTCAGGAACCTGAGCTACTAAACATGAAGAGCATTTACCAGGGATCTGCTGAGGCAGAGAGCAGGACGGAGCCATGGCCAAAGCCATGTGTAAAATGAGATTATGAGGGAGCAGGAAATACAAATACGTTGGCAGACAGAAAAGAACTATGTGGGTCATTCTGTGAATCAAGTGCGAGAGAGGTGCCCCCAACCTGTTTGTTCTCGGGGTTTCTCAGGTCCAGCCCCTGTGTCTCTGACAATGACTTGCCTCACCCACCCCTTCCCTGGAGGTGACGTTCATGGGTCTCTTTGTCCTTGCAACCAAACAAGGCAGCCTGTCCCACCAGCCGCAGATCCACGGCCTGACAGACTGGAAGAGACCTTCCGGGAGGCCTCCCTTGCCCTCCCCATTTTGCAGATGGGAGAGGCAGAGAACTTGCCCCTGGCCGGCGGGTCTCCTGACTCCAATCCAGGTTCCCTGCTTCTTTGTCTCCAGGCCACATGCTTCCTTGATTTGCATCTCAGACATATCATTAAGCTGGAAGGCGTGGCTCATGCTTTTTATATCTATTTCTTCCGCTTCCTTTTGCTTTGCGTATTGCTAAACATCGAGTAGGTGCTCCATAAAAACTTGTTAAATTGAGTTGGGGGATACTTGAGCTTTGAGTCAGTGGTAGAGGTGGCCATTGATCAAAGCTCCCCTGACTGAGGGAAAGGTAGGCATTTTGGGTAAGTTTGAGCCAGGCCCTTTGGCTCTTGTGAGGTCACTAGTCTTTTAGGCTGGAGGGGACTCTTTTTTTTTTTAATTTTATTTTATTATGTTTTGTTAATCACCATACATTACATCATTAGTTTTTGATGTAGTGTTCCATGATTCATTGTTTGCGTATAACACCCAGTGCTCCATGCAGAAGGTGCCCTCTTTAATACCCATCACCAGGCTAACCCATCCCCCCACCCCCCTCCCCTCTAGAACCCTCAGTTTGTTTCTCAGAGTCCATAGTGTCTCATGGTTCGTCTCCCCCCTCCGATTCTCCCCCCCTTCATTTTTCCCTTCCTGCTATCTTCTTTTTTTTTTTTAACATATAAGGTATTATTTGTTTCAGAGGTACAGATCTGTGATTCAACAGTCTTGCACAATTCACAGCGCTCACCATAGCCCATACTGCCCCCAGTGTCTATCACCCAACCTCCCCCTCCCTCCCACCCCCCACCACTCCAGCAACCTTCAGTTTGTTTCCCGAGATTAAGAATTCCTCATATCAGTGAGATCATATGATACATGTCTTTCTCTGACTTATTTTGCTTAGCATAATACCCTCCAGTTCCATCCACATCGTTGCAAATGGCAAGATTTCATTTCTTTCGATGGCTGCATAATATTCCATTGTGTATATATATATATATGTATACCACCTCTTCTTTATCCAATTATCTGTTGATGGACATCTTGGCTCTTTCCACAGTTTGGCCATTGTGGACATTGTTGCTATAAACATCGGGGTGCATGTACCCCTTTGGATCCCTACATTTGTATCTTTGGGGTAAATACCCAGTAGTGCAATTGCTGGGTCATAGGGTAGCTCTATTCTCAACTTTTTGAGGAATCTCCGTACTGTTTTCCAGAGCGGCTGCACCAGCTTGCATTCCCACCAACAGTGTAGGAGGGTTCCCTGGAGGGGACTCTTTATACTGTGGATTTGCCACAGCAAAACCAAACAAAGAGGACAGTTTCTTCCATCTCTGATGGGTCAGAATCTGTTGCCAGCAGTTGTGTATCCAAGAGGAAGCAGGTGCAGAGAATGCGTGCACATCTGATTGAACTGGACATCCGCTGGGCGAAAATGGATGTGGTGCATTTACTGGTGGTTTGGATTCTCTGAATCGTTTTTTCAACAATATAACCAGGATTTGACCTGAGCAGAGTAGGAGGGATGGGAAGAATGGTATTTTGAACTGAAGCATAATCTTCGTTCTTCAGCAAATATTAAGTGCCCATTCTCTCCTAGGCATTATTTCAGAGGCTGAGAATATGCCAGGAGTCCAGACCTACAAAAATCTTTGCTTTCCTGGAGCTTACATTCTGTTGGCGTTGCGACATTGGTTAGAGGAAATGCGGTATGTCTTAGTTTGTCAGGGCTGCTAAAACAAACTACCACACACTGTGTGCTTACAGAACGTAAATTTATGGTCTCACAGTCATGGAGGTTAGAAATCTGTGAGCAAGGTGTCAGCAGGATTGGTTCCTTCTGAGGCCTGTCTCCTTGGCTTACAGATGGCCATGGCCTCTCCTGTGTCTTCTTGTTGTCTTTTCTCTGCCTGTGTCTCTGTTCAAATTTTCTCTTCTTAAAGGGACACCAGTCATATCAGATTAGGGCCCGCCTTGGTGACTCCATTTTTAACTTAATTAGCTCTTTAAAGATGCTGTCTGCAAATGAAGTCACATTCTGAGTGAGTCACATTTCATCATATAAATTATGGGAGGGACACGATTCAGCTCATAATGTCATATAAATAAAAAAGTGATATTGATGCATGATGACTCATTGTATTTAAAGCATAAGGATTTGGTGTTGCTTTTCCAAATTGGGGAAGGGCTGCTTGTCTACCCATGATGCCAGTAGCCAGTGAGACTTGGAGGGAAGACAGACTTCAGGCAGTAGAGTGATCTGAGTTGTGCACTGAGTTTTCCTTGGAGAAACTACCCAGGCTGCACGCGATTTGAACCACTGACCTGAACTGAATTAATATGAGAATCTAAACAATTGAGAAAGAAGCCCAGGCCTTTTGTATATATACATTTTTAGCATAGCTTGCTGGAAATAAGTGAATTTATTTTCATAAATGATGACTCAGGGAAAGGCTGCAATCATTCCACAAGAGAGCGTTAAAGCTGTTTATTTTCCCCCTTAATCACCTCCTATTTTCCTAATGGGATTGGAGTCTTTGTGGTTCCTGCTGTTTTATATACTTTTTTGCCGTGTGGCTGTTGGTTTCTCTTTTCATTTATGCTTTTGTGGTTTTACTGAACAAAGGACCTTCTGTGTCATAATGAGTTCCTGGATCTCGACATGCTGAGCATAAATCTGCCAAATCTGGAACTGCTCTGGAAGATTCAGTTTGGCTTTTGACATAAGAAAAAGGTGCTGAAATAGTTGGTTAGGCACATAGGAGGAGGGCTCAGTCCTCTTGGGGCTTTGATGCAACAGATGCCAAGCCCAAATAGTGGTGTGTAGGCTTGGTCCGTCTGTCAAGTCAGAGAAATCATCCCATCTGCTGGTCTGACAATGGGGACTTCTCTCATGGGCACTCGGGGACTAATTTGTTAGTGAAGAGCTTTGCAGGCCACTGAGTCCCAGGGAGAGTTGGTGGAGCAATAAGAATGGTGAGAATCTATGTCAGTTTTTTTTTTTTTTTTTTTTTGCCAAAGCAGCCTGTTGAAAAAATGGAGGATTCAGATAAATAGGGGAAGCAGTTGGACTGGTTATTAGAGGCAAGGGTAGGAAGAGAAGTTGTGTTTTTTGTTTCTTTGTTTTTTTAAGTAGGCTCCATGCCTAATCTGGGGCTTGAACTCACGACCCTGAGATTAAGAGTTGCATGCCCTACCAACTGAGCCAACCAGGTGCCCAGGAAGAGAAATTGTTGTGATCTCTTTGCTCTTTTTATTGTCTTGAAAAAAACTGTAGGAACTTCTATTTTCATTGATGGATTCCCTCATTCTGTATTTATTAATTTACTGAACATCTGTTATGTAACAGGGGCTGGGGTATAATAGGATTCCTTCCTTCAAAAAGCCTCTGTTAGGGAGGTGATGTTGCCAAGATGGTTGAGTAGGAGACCCTGTCCACCATCCCTCCACAAAGATCAACAATTAGACCGCTATCCATGAAAAAAAATAGCCCGGGAGCGCTCTGCAGTCCACTTAAAAAACTTCAGCAACACCACACCTGAGAACAAAACACCTGAGAATAACCACACAGAAAGGGAAGGAAGAACAGCTTCATTTTGTCTGTATAATCTTATCCTCCAGGTGGAATCCACCTCAGTGCCAAGAGAGAATCCCCACCTAGAAAGAACTCCCCTCGCTGGAAAAGGGAGAGCAAGCTGTGTGACCAGCTTCTCCAGGCTTCCAGGGCCCTGCCCACGGGATTCACTTTGGTTTCATCCCACGCAGACATCAGCAGACCTGAGACCTATAGAGACAGCTATATAATAAGGAAAAGGAGACTGTACTATCAGCCACCCAGCAAGAGGGACGGTGGTTCCCGGTGACCTGCTCTGTAGAGGACCCCAACAGCTTTTGCCACTGAAGAAACCACAGACCTCCTACAGATCTACTGGTTTTTGCATTTGCTAAAGCCAGCTGCTGAGTCCCTCCCTGCTCTCTACCTCTTTCCCCATGCTCCCATCCTCTGGAGCCTGGCATCTGGACCAGCAACCAGCTCCAGCCCCTGTGTCGCACAAGTGCAAGATGACGGCTTAGAGCCCCATGGCTGACCTCTCTGCTATGTGTGTACTTGGGGCTAGACCCTCTAGCTATGCACCTGCATGCTACAGGCTGTACTCCTGTCGCCTGACTTGATTGTTGTGTGCGAACCTATGACGAGACCATGCAGCCATGAAAGTGCATGCTGACAGCCCAGTCCCCTACAGCGGCTGAGCGTCCAGATCCAGCCCCGTCTCCTGTTACTGGCCTGCACTATGGGTCTCACCTGTGGTTTGCCCCCTCAGCTAGGCACCTGCATGCCTCCTGTCCAACTCCTGGCACTGCTCTCCATTGCTGTGTGCCTCTGGTGGGACCAGAGGAGTGCATGCTGACAGCCAGGGTCCTTGCAGCTGCTAGTGTGCCAACAGTTGACCCCAGTCCTTGCTGCCGGCCATGGCCCTGACCATGATGTGTGTGTGTCTCTGACCGCTACCATTATGCAGGCACCTGCGGCTGGCTCCCACGGCTGAGTGTGTGCGCACCACCACCCATAGCCACTACCGCTGTCAGCCCTGGTCCCTAGTCGCCAGACCTGGAGGCACTGATGAGGCCCCCGGTAGCCTTTGTAGCCACTGTGAACCCCCACGGCTTGTGCCAAACACCACACATTTGTCAACGTTGTGGATCCCAGTGGCCTGAACTGACAAAACATCATGCCCCTCTAGACCCAGAGATGCCACATCAGTAAAGTTTAGGATATAAAATCAACATACAAAAGTAGCATTTCTATACACTAACAATGAACTGTCTGAAAAAGAAATTAAAAATCCCATGTATAATAGATCAAAAGCAATAAAATCCTTAGGAATAAATTGGCCAAGGAAGTGAACGATCTGTACACTGAAAACTACAAAACACTGATGAAAGAAATTGAAGACAAAAGCAAAGGGAAGGTTATTCCATGTTCACGGTTTGAAAGACTTAATGTTAAAATGCCCACACTACCTGAAACCATCTATAGATTCAATGAGATCTCTATGAAATTTCCAATGGCATTTTTCAAATAAATAGAAAAAGAACACAAAAGAGTCAATAGCTAAAGCAGTCTTGAGAAAGAACAAAGTGGGAGGTATCACACTTCATGATTTCAATCTATATTACAAAGCTATAGGAATCAAAACAGTAAGGTATGACATAAAAACAGACACAGAGACTGAAGGAAAGAATCGAGAGTCTAGAAATAAAGCCACACATAAACGGTCATCTAATCTATGACAAGAAGGAGCCAAGAATACTCAATGCGGAAATGATAGTCTTTTCAATAAATAGTGTTGGTAAGGGATCCCCGGTGGCTCAGTCCATTGAGTGTCTGCCTTTGGCTCGGGTCATGGTCACTGGGTTCTGGGATCGAGTCCTGCATCAGGCTCCTTGCTCGGTGGGGAGCCTGCTTCTCCCTCTGCCTGCCACTCCCCCTGCTTGTGTTCTTGCTGACAAATAAAGATCTTTAAAAAAATAGTGTTGGTAAAACTGAATATTTACATGAAAAGAATGAAATTAGGCCTTATTTTATGTCACTCATAAAAATTAACTCAAAATGGATGAACGACTTAAGTGTAAGACCTGAAACTGTATAATTCCTAGAAGAAAACATGGGGGAAAATCTTTGTAACATTGTTCTTGGCAATGATTTTTTTTTTGTGTGTGTGTGTATGTTTAACACCAAAAGCACAAGCAACCAAAGCACAAATCAGTGAAGAGACTATAGCAAACAAAATAGCATAACGTTAGCACAAAGAGCAATCAGCAAGATGAAAAGGCAGCCAATGGATGGGAGAAGATACTTGCAAACCATGTATCTGGTAAGGGATTCATGTTGTAAGTATGTAAAGGACCATACAAGTCAGTAGCAAACAAACAAAAGGTGCTCAACGTTACTCATCATCAGGAAAGTGCACATCAAAACCACAATGAGATACCACTCCATACCTGTTCGAATGGCTATTCCAAGAGATAAATTCTGTTGAGGATGTTGACAGAAAGAAACCCTTGCACACTATTGGTGGGAATGTAAATTGGTGCAGCCACTATGGAAAACAGTATGGAGGTTCCTCAAAAAATTAAAAAAACAGCTACAGTATGGTCTAGCAATCCCAATTCTGGATATATATCCAAAGGAAATGAAACCACCATCTTGAAGAGATGTCTGCTCTCCCGTGTTCATGTTCACTGTATCATTATTCACAATAGCCAAGAGGTGGAAAAAATTGTCTATTGACAGATGAATGGATAAAGAAAATGAGATATATATGTATATATCTCAAAAGTGATACACATATATACACACAATAGAATATTATTTGCTCACAAAAAAAGAAGGAAATCCCTATCATTTGTGGTAATGGGAATGGACCTTGAGGATATTATGCAAAGTGAAATAAGTCAGGGAAAAACAAATACTTTATGATCCCACTTATATGTGAAATCTAAAAATGTTGGTCTCATAGAAACAGAGAGTAGATTGATGGTTGTCAGGGACTGGCGGGTGGGGGTAACTGGGAGATGTTGGTTAAAAGGTACAAACTAAGATGGGCATATTTCGGGGCTCTTACAGCAGGCGACTGTAGTTACCATGTACCATATTGTGTACCTGAAAGTTGCTATGAGAGTAAAACTTAGATTTTATCAAACCACCATAATAAAGTAATAATTATGTGAGGTGAAGGATGTACTAACTAACCTTATTGGGGTAAACATTCCTAATATAGAAGGATATCAAATAATCACACTGTACATTTTAACACAGTGTTATATGTCAGATAATACAGCTAGAATTTTTTTTTTTTAATTATACAACAACAAAAAAAGCCTGTGTTAGTCTAGGATAAAGAAGTAGACCCTAAAGCAGGATTATGTTTGCAGAAAGCAGAAATACCTCACCTTCTCAGGTACCACACTGAACATTTTTTTACTCCTCTATGTTTCTCACTCAAAAACCCCCACAGTGAGTCATGAAGTCCTATCATTCTGTGCCAGCTAATGTCTTGTAACCATTCCTTGAATTCTCCAAGTTCAAGTCTTCTCTCTTGCTGGATGTTTCAGTAGCTTCATAACTGGTTTCCCCACCTCTGATACCTTGCCTCCGCAGTTTGGCCTTCTCAGCCAGGCTTATCTTCCCCAAATACAGGTGGGATCCCTCATCTACGCTTTTAGAATCTTCCCAGGGCCTCCTCATTGCCTGGAGTTTGGGTTCCTCTGCTTGTGGGTTCCCTGGCTCCTCTAGTTGGCCTTACCTCTTCTTTCATCACACCTGCCCAGACTCTGCTCTTGTCAGCTGGAGCATGCGCCATCTTCGCACCTCTGTGCCTTGGCTCATGCGGTTTCTTCAGTCTGTAACTCTCTCCACTGCCTTTCTCTTATATATTACATTTTTATTCTTTAAGCCTCAGCTCAAGCTCCACCATCTTGGTGAAATCTTCGATATGCAGTCAGAATTAACTATTCTTCTTTACTGTAATTTATAGCTTTTCTTTAAGTTCTGCTGTGCCATTGGTGTTTACATTCTTCATCTCTCTAGACTGCAAGCTGTTGAGTAAAGCCGGTACTATATCTTGTCTCTGTATATAGAATAGTGATTAGCATGTATTAGCATGTGATTCTACTCATGTATTAGGTGTTCACTAAAGGTTTACTGGGTGAAAAATTATCATCCACCTATTGGATTTCTTTTTCTTTTCCTTCCTTCCTTCCCCCTTCCTTCCCACTTCCTTCCTTCCTTCCTTCCTTCCTTCCTTTCTTCCTTCCTTCCTTCCTTCCTTCCTTCCTTCTAATGTAGGCTCCACACCCAGCATGGAGCCCAACATGGGGCTTGAACTCATGACCCCTAGATTAAGACCTGAGCTGAGATCAAGAGTCACCCACTTAACCGACTAGCCACCCTGACACCCCAGCCTATTGGATTTCTTCCCTGGGTGGTCCCACCATTAGCTTTAAGCTCAACCTGTCCAAAACGGAGATCATGATTCTGCCCACCCCAAAGCTGGCTCTGCTTCCCAACTTCCTTAGTCCTATCAATTATTATTGAGTGTCTGGGACCCCAACACTCAGCCAACCTTGATTTGTTCTCTTTTCTCCTGTGATATCTGTTAATCTCTAGGCCTTGCAGATTTTACCCCAAATATGATAAACATCTGCCTTTTCATGTCAGATAAATCTGTTTCTTATCACTTCATGCTCCATTTATCTTTGTAGAATTTTGTCTGGTCTCTTTGGGATTCCATCTTCATACAAGTGGTTAAGAGTGGGTGTGTGCTGAGCCAGCCATGGAACAAAGAAGCAGACAAAGCCCTTGAGGACCACGAAACATGTCTACATTTCGGTGTGCATAGTCAGGGCTTCACTATCAAAAAGTAGTTTTCATAAAGTTTTTGTCTTATTGCAAAAGCAACACATGTTTGGTGTGAAAAAATTTTTAAATAATCAATAGGAGAAAAGGAAGATAATAAAAATGATAGGTAATCTCAGCATGCATACATTTTGGTGTATCTGTCATATGTATAGATATTGCAGTAGGCATGTATGTGTCCTATGTATGTGCGCATGTTCTACAGGCTAGGGTTGCATTTAGCTTTAAGTGACAGAAAACCCAAGCACAGGGTCTTAAATGAATGGGTGTTTATTTGTCTCACTTAGCATGAGGTCTGCAGAGAGGGGGATAATTGCCAGGTTCAGTGGCTCATGATGTCAGTGCCGGATTCTCTGAAATTCCCTTGGCCACTTGTTTAAGACCTAGTGGTTAAATGGCGGCAGTTCTAGCCATTTTCATGGCATTTACTGCGGGGAGAAGGTAGGAGGCGAAAGGCAGCACCTGTAGGCGTTTGGCTGTGTTTTGCTGGCCCACACTGTGTCACGGACCCCTCCTAGCTGCAAGCGAGACTGAGGAGATGAACGTTTAGCTTTTATGCCTTTACTGAATGGCAGGCAAACAGGCAAACGGGAGAGGCCCGGGTGTTGGGCGGATTGAACTTCAGTGTCTACTGCAGAGATGATGATGCATTCAGTCTAGTTGTAGTTAGGATGGCTTTCTTAGGATAATTTGTAGACATAAAACGTATGGCTCAGAAGTTATAATCTGAAAAAAAGGTTTAAAGAATTACTTCTCAACTATGTTGATAGCAATGGTGATTCGTGGCTTTTGTTATGTATCAAACAAACCTGACTTCGGGATATAATCAAAGGTAGCTTCATTTTGTCTCTCATTGCCCCTTTACATTTTATTGGGTAGGGGCAGGGGGCTGAATTTCCCTGGCCTCTGATGAACACTTGCGCGGGTTCCTGGCTTTTCTGACCATGCTTAGGCAGCAGACAATCCAACAGTTATGTTAGTTGCAAACACGTTTCAGAAATTAGGGATATCTAGACCCCCAAATTAATAAAATCTCTGAATTCAATTAATATGGGATTGTGTGTTTCCCACAGCAGGCCTCTCACTGTGGCTGATCCCTTGCCAGAGCAGAGGTGCGGCCTTCTTTCGTCTGCTCTTCCGTCTGTACCCCCTAAGGGCTGTTGCTGACCTCGGGTGCTCCAGGAAGGACAGGACAGGGGAGGGACGACACGAGAGCTCTTCCGGGAAGCGCCCTGTGCGTCACACTCCCAGGCCTGGCAGATAGTCTTAGCTGACTCTTTCTCACAGATACTCTGGTGAGCTGCTTGGGAATGCCTCCACGTGGGAGCCCCCCTGCAGCTCCCCTTGATGCACACTACGTCATTTCTCCCCTCCTGGGCCGCTCTCGTTCTGGTTTTGTGATGTTTCTCCACATTTCATCTTGCCCTTGGAGGCCTCACCCTGTCCCAGGCCTCCTCTGGGGCGGGCTTTAAGCTGGACCCAGCCTGGCTTTCCCTCGTGGTCCACGTCCCGTTCCTGTAAACCCTGAGGGTGCAGGCCGGTCCCAGCTGTATGCTCTCTCCGGCCGCCACGCGCTGCCCAGACTGCTCTACAGTACACAGTGTCCCCCAAGTGCTGGGATAGTCTTCATTGTCCTTGACTGGCCCCGTGCAAGCCCCCTTCCCAGGCCTGAGCTGACAGAAAGCCCATTCTGTTCCCTTCCCATGCAGCGCAGAGCAGGACTCACAGTATCTTAATAGTTCTCTGCAAAATACTCGCTTCACAGATTCCCCCTTGCTCTTCCCTCTCAAAATTTTATATTCCCAAAGCAGATAAAGGCCTCCGGGTGGGGAGCTCAAGAGTCATGGAGCCGGTTCCTCGCCATTTCCTATAAATTCTGCCTTGGAGCCTTGTCTTCCTCTGTTTGGGCTGCTCCCACAGAATATCATAGATTGAATGGTGTGCAAACAACAGACATTTTTATCTCACAGTTATGAAGGATGGGAAGTCCCATAATCTAGTCACCAGCAGATTTAGTATCTGGTGAGGGCTTGTGTTCTGGCTTATAGACAGGTGTCTTCTTTCTGTGTCCTCTGTGGTAGAAGGGACATGGGAGCTCTCTGGGTTCTCTTTTATAAGGAAACTAATCTCTTGTGTGGGGGCTCTGCTCTCATGACCTAATCACCTCCCCAAGGCCCCACTTCCAAACACCATAGCATTATGGGTTAGGATATCAATCTATGAGTTGGAGGGGGGACACACACATTCAGTGTCTAGCATGGTTCTCCTACACTCACTGTGCTGTCTGAGATCTGTGGTATCAGAGTCTCTGTTTATTCCAGGTGAGCATCTCTTTTCAGATGAATGCAAGGCTGGACAGCTGGTGAACCTCTCGTCAGGGCTTCCCTGACGTTGAGACAAAGGACGTTCTTGCTCCTTCTGGAACTGAAAAAATAAAAAGCCAGCCATCATCCTGGTCGTCATAAGTATGTATCACGATTTACATAATCCAAATGGCTGGGAAAGCTGAGAACTGGTGCATAAAACTTGGTTAGGTTAGGTAACTCCGTGCTATGGAGTATAATGCTGTGAACTGTCACTGGCTATTTAAGCTTCACAGGGAGCGCCTTATGGAAGAGGCAGCTGGAATTGTTAGGTTCTCTCAGAGAATAGAGCGTGATAGCTTCTCACACTTAAGGCTGTCCAAAATGCAAATGCAATGGCTGCCCGGGGTCGCCTAGTGCTGGAGGCGGGGCTGAAAGCCCAGGAGCAGGTCTCTGCACCATAGAGATGCGATCCGGCCACACGATCGGTGGCCACGGTGGAAATTGGGGAACTTGCTTCACACCGGACAGAAATGCCGCCTGCGGGACTGTGTGGCTGACTGTGTGCTGGGGACCCGGGGGAAGGGCAGTCTTTGTGGTGCAGGGCTGAAATTGGCTCTGTATGGTAGCTCGTACCCCATCCATGCAGCCTCGCCATCTTCAGAGCCTTGGCTCTGACCCCTTCCTCCAGTAAGCCTTCCCGATCACGTACCTGGAAGCCATCTCTCCTTGAGGTCATGCAGCCGCACTGCTCTTCCTTCCTCACGTTGTTGCCATGGACCCTGTGTGAGGGCATCTCTGCTGTTACCTTACGTGTCTTTTGGGAAGAGCTGACAATGCCCACATGAGAGACAGGAGCCCAGGGCTCTCTCCTGAGATATACATTGTAAGAAGCCTCCGTGGGGCCAGGACCCTCTGCCGTGGAATTTATCCTGGTTCAATAATGGAGCCCTGTCCATTCCAGCTGGAAGGCTACTGATCTTTCATTTCTTTGCCTTCAACAGATTTTTTAAAAAAGATTTATTTATTTATTTGACAGAGACACAACGAGAGAGGGAAAACAAGCAGGGGGAGCGGGAGAGGGAGAAGCAGGCTCCCCGATGCTGGGCTTGATCCCAGGACCCTGGGATCATGACCTGAGCTGAAGGCAGACGCTTAACAACTGAGCCACCCAGGCGCCCCTCAACAGATGTTAACTGAGCACCATCTATGTGCCAGGCCCATGGCTAGACCCCAGGACACTTTATTTAGGAAGAGTCCAGTTTTGGGGGAAGCCTGGCATGCGGGTAAGATGTAATGAGGGAGAGAATTCCATTCACTCAGGTCTAAGGTGTGCTTTCTGGCAAGAGGAACACTCAGGCTCAAGCTGGACCACTCTTCCCCAGGGGATGGCTGTGTCAAGGAGGGTCTCTCAGCCGAAGCAAGAGTGCCGGGGCAGAGAAGGCGGGCATCCTTGGGAATGGATAACGTATCAGGGAGGGCGTGTGAGCAGAGATTTTTGGCACTGGGAAGCTTTGAGGAGAAAGATCGATGTGCAAAGAGGACTTTTATGAGCCTTTTCTGTGGATAGTGTAGTGTAAACCTTACCTCTCTTCCTAGAAGTGTCCTTTAAGAAAAACATGGCAGATCTGGGGAATGGCGAGTATTTGGTGTGGCTGGACTCCGAGTCCTTCAAGGTGCCTCGGGGGGTTGAGGTTGAGCATGTGGCCCCGGGGAAGCTGGTGTCAATATCACAACCTGTGCTTCCCCCAATACCCTTTGGTTAGAATGTACTTTTAGCAAAATGTATGCATCCTCAATAATTTTATTTCACTATTTAATCTTTTTAATATATTCCATTAGCTGATATTACGTACCCTTTTTTGCCTTTTTATCTGTAGTTTTGATTGTAGTACTGTTCTTTTAGGTTGTAATCTCACCGTTTACCTTGGCTGTCTTTTATCGTTCTCTCACTGTAAGTGTGTGTGGTTAAACTCCTCAAATTTATTTGCCAGCATTTTTCAGTTTTGCTGGTATTCATGTTAGCATGTTTTAAGCGAATGTTTACTTACGGCTTTTACTTTTTCACTTTTCCAGAACTGTTTTTGTCCTTTTGGTTTATTTCATCTTATTTCTGTCATTGATTGCTGTGCCTCATATGAGTCGGACCTGCCTCTTCATTTTCCTGCAGTCCCTGGGAGTGCTGTGGGCAGAGCAGGTGGCCCTCAGTCTTTGCAGAGAGAGTGACTGAATGCATGATTCATTCGTGTCTAGTCAATCACCGGGTCCTGGCCATTGTGCCTCCGGAACGTTGTAAATCCAGCCCTTCATCTTCCCTGCCACTGTGTTGGTATAGGCCACCACCATCTCTCACTTGAGTCCCCACACAGCCTCCTAATGGCCTACTGTCCCCTCTTTCCTTCTCTCCAATCTGTTCGCCACCCTGCAGCGCGGTGATATTTTTAAAATGTAGAAAAAAATATACAAAACCACTCCCATTTATTTTTGGCTAATGAGTTAGGATATATAACATTTTTTAAAAAATTGCAAGAATAGATATGCTTCTGATTTAAAAACGATTCATGTTAGTTTAAAAAATATTTCCACTCTGGAAAATTTCAAACCTAGATGAAATGATGAGAATAGTGTAATGAACCCCCACGTCCCCACCCCCTGACTTCAACCGCTGTCAACCATTCACCATTTCCTCATCAACTCCCCTTTCTGTTTTTGTATTCTGTTTGAGTGGCAACATTTTTATATTTTTGTCAGCCTGATTATTCTTAAACACAAATAGGGACTTGTCAGTGGCCTTTCCTCGTCACTTGAAATCTGCAGCATCGGGTACAGACACTACCGTCTGCACCCCCTGGCCTCGGCTTCTCGGCCGCCTCGTCTGTTTCTCCTCTCTTCCTCCCTCCCACACGGTCCCGTGGAAGCCCTTGCTTTCCTCAGACTATTGTCCTCCCTCTCTGCCGTCGGGCCGGTACACCTTCGTCTGGGGTATCTAGTTTCTCCCACCCCACCCCACCCCCTGTGTGGCTCATACTTTCTTTTTGTACTTGAGGTCCAGGCTTCAAGGTCCTGAGCTCTGGGAAGCCATCCTGACCGTCCTTCTCTGAGTCTTCTCCCTGCTGCCTTTTCCTCCCGCTGTAGAATTAATTACGCTCTTTTGTAATTGCCTGTTTACATGTGTATTTCCCTCCTAGTCTCTGAGCTCCTTGAGGGTAGGATGTTTATCCCCACCCCCTCACTTTTCATTACGGGGAATAATGAACGAAGAAGTATATGATCTTGTCTTCGGGGATGTTCTGGTTGCCTGGGATTGGGATGCTCTCGACACCTCTCTGTTACCCGTTCACTGTGCATGTCAATTCACGGTCATTCACATGTCACTATGCACTGTGCTCAGCTCTGTCTGGGACAACATTGGTGAATAGTGAGGGCAAACCAAAGCATCCGTGGACCCACCCTCTCTGCTCTCCTGCCACATCAGGGGCTTTCTAGGTCATGAGAGTCTGTGCAGCGGCCAAAATGTAGATCTTTGTGCCAGTGCCCCATCCTTGCCCAGGGACCCAGGGACCGGGGGCATAGCGGGGTCTGCATATACTGGGGGTGATGGGCTCTTCATCTAAATGTCCAAGGCTGCCCTCTGGAAGTCAGTCAGCAAGGCTGACAAACGGCTCTCGGGTCTCCATGGGATTGCTTTTTGTTAGAGGCATAAACATTGGACTGCTTGCCTATTTGGCCTTTGTGTAAGAATAGAACGTGTTTCTTCGGTGGGCTGTATCCTATCCATTCGCCTTGCACACATTTATATCTGGATGGATTAGGTGAGCTCAGTGAATGGTCTCTCTGCTTCTCGAAGATAGGGCAGAGTTTTACACGCACACGTAATCTCTTTCTGAGAATATTGTCCAAAAACTGGGTCATCTATTGTAAAGGAAATAAGGTAGTAATTAAATTTAACTGGAAGTTACAGTATTGGTGGTTTCATTTTAGAGGAAGTGTGCCTCCCTAATTACTTTATTGCTACAGTTACACTAGCTGTGGGTTTTTTGTTTTGTTTTTTTCCTGCAAGAGGTGATGATAGGTTGTATTTAATAAGTTAGATGATGATTTCTGGGCTTGAATTTTTAAACTGGCAGAGTCTCACCTTCAAGGGCGAGTTCTGTTTCCTTGTGCCCTTTCCAGATCTGCCTGATGGAAGCCCGCTCCCCTACACAGTTGTTTGGCTCAGACCCCCAGGGATAGCTTTTGGCACAAGAGCCACATAGAGAGACAGGACCAGGCCAAGAAAAGAGCAGCAATCTGGGGTGGGTTCTTTTCACGTATGCAGTTGGTTGTCACAGCCGGGTGGGCTATAAGTGATCCACGGTCTCCCCCACTTTTTATTTTCTGGGCTGGAAAGGGTACAGAGAGGCAAGGCCTGTGGAAGTCCGGCCCGCTGATCGAGTGGCAGAGAGCTGGTAGGAGAACCCAGGTTTCAGGACTCACGTTAAGGGAACTGCTGCTTGTCACCTTTCCAAAGGGGAGCCTGAGGTCAGGGCAGCCGGGGACAGTGGGACCCCAGCTGGGATGGGTGCCCAGGAAATGCTGCGCGAGTGCATGCTGAGGGACAGGGTTGGAACAGTTTGGCTGCACCCCCCAAAGGTGGATTATACGGCCTTCTCACACTCCTTCTAGGCTTGAGATCCACTTAGATCCCTCAGAGCGACCAACCATCCACTTAGATCACCTGGGCAGCGGTCCCAAAGTGCTTGTGGCTTACCGTTTGCTTTCCACGTGCCCTTGACTCAGACATCTTTGACCAGAGGCCCCCTCCCTCCCTCTCCCTCCTCCCCCCTCCTCCCTCACCCCCTCCCTCTCCCTCATCCCCCCTCCTCCCTCACCCCCTCCCTCTCCCTCCTCCCCCCTCCTCCCTCACCCCCTCCCTCTCCCTCATCCCCCCTCCTCCCTCACCCCCTCCCTCTCCCTCATCCCCCCTCCTCCCTCACCCCCTCCCTCTCCCTCATCCCCCCTCCTCCCTCACCCCCTCCCTCTCCCTTATCCCCCCTCCTCCCTCACCCCCTCCCTCTCCCTCATCCCCCCTCCTCCCTCACCCCCTCCCTCTCCCTCATCCCTCCCTCCCCTCTTTCCTCCCTCCCCTCCCCTCTTTCCTCCCTCATCCCTTCCTCCCTCTCCCTTTGCTTAACCATTACAGACAAATCAACTAAGTAAAAACCATTAAACTTCCCAGAGGTGTCCATTCTTCTTTTCCTGTGGCCTCTTCACTGAGGGCTACTGTCAGTGTTTGTGAGGAAAACCTACTGTTAAACCCATAGCTTACTATGTTTCTCTAAAAAAAAAAGAAGTAACTTATTTGTTCAGAAGGCTCACAAATACGGTTCATTGACTTTTTCTTAATAAGTACTTTTCATACTGACTCTTCCTTTTTTTAAATTTTATTTATTTATTATTTTTAGTTTTTTTCTTTTTCTGACCAACTCTTCCTGGATGAGGTGGTCCAGGGGACTGGGAAGCCAGCCCAGGGAAGTTGTTGTGTGTCTTTGTGTGGAAGTCACCAGCTTCGGGTGGGAACCTTGCCAGGGAGGATGACACCAGGGTTGTGCTTCAAAGCCCCATCTTGGTTTGGTACATGTGAGGTTCTGGTAAAGCTGGACAATTTTTTATGAGCAAGGAAAAAATCATAAACAGCAAAATAATAGCTCAGTTCTAGAGATTCCTTAAAGAGCAAAGAAGGATCCCACAGAGCACATTTTAGCTGGTTAATAAGGAAGCCGAGTACAATGGGTCCGTATATAACCTGCTCCCACGTTCTATCAATATATAATTACCACATATTTTCCAATCTGCCCCTGAAAGATGTGTCAGGTAAAATAGATTGAGAAGAAAATAATGGTGCTTGCTGCACAATATATTAGATTGATACCTGTTAATACTGGAGCAGGCTCCTTGCAGGATGATTGGAAAGCCTGGGATGCTCTCAGTACAGACCGAATGACTATTTAAGCTCTTTGTTCTTTTAAATATATCTGTACACATGGGTCTGCATAGCATGCAGAACATGTACATTTATTAAGACTCCCTGTCTTAGGAGTTGGAGGTCTTATTAAACTCAACCAGGGGAAACCTATGGGTTATGTCGAAAAACGATTTGTCTCCACTTCCCTCCCCTACTCCCAGTGCCAGGGGCAGCGTTGCAGGCTTTTTCCTCCTCTGTTGGGGTTGGTGGGGGCCTTGGGAGGGGCCCTGTGGTACTGGAGTCGGGGTCATGCATTTACCACCAGACCAAAACAGACTCCAAGCTGTTTTTCCCATTTTCTTCTTTCCTTAAAAAAATAATAAAAAAAATAAATTAAAAAAAAATAAAAAAGGGTGCCTGGGTGGCTCAGTCGGTTGGGCGTCTGCCTTCGGCTCAGGTCATGATCCCAGGGTCCTGGATCGAGCCCCACGTCAGGCTCCCTGCTCAGCCAGGAGTTGGCCTCTTCCTGTGCCCCTCCCCCCTGCTTGTGCACATGCGTGCGCTCTCTCTCTCAAATAAATAAATAAAATCTTAAAAAGAAAATATTTGGAAAATGTAAATGCACAAAATACAAATACAGTTGCTGAGAATCTCACTCTTTTTTTTCTCGCATATTACCTTTTGGTCTCATAAAAATAAGAGTAGACATATGTATCTTTATAATTACAATTAGTGTTCACATGCTTTTTGGAATTTTGATCTTTTTCCCCAACATGCTATATCACATTTTCCACCTGTTTTTACCCAGATTTAGCACTAGTCATCTTAAATTAAGGCTACTTAACATTTCAACATGATGATAGGTCAGAATTTAAGTTAGCACGGATATGTCTCATGAGGTGCTTCATTTGTTTGTTTTTTCATTTATCAAATTAACACTTTTCAGACATGGGTTCTGTGCCAGCATTGGAAAGAGTAAGATATAGTCCTTGCCTTTAAGGAGGCCCCAGACTAGAGACATGCAAACTGAGGAAGATCACTAAAAGAAAACAGTTCTCCTATGCACAATACTTCTGACACCAAATGTGTGGGAGGTATTCCTACACCAGTTTCCAACTCTCTGGACACCAACTGGGTTTCCTACAAATCAATTCTGACACTCCTCGGAGTTAGCACGGACCCCACAGGTTAAGGGCTCCGTTCCACAAGACTGTCCCCACTTTGGATGCCAATCACGAGAACAGGCCTCCTGCACTTCTGACGGATTAGCTGTAAATTGAAGATTCCCCCCATTCCCCTTTTCGGGCTTGATAATTTGCTATAATTGCTCACAGAACTCAAGGAAACACTTGACTTACACTTACCAGTTTGTTATAAAGGTTACAACTCAGGAACAGTCAGATGGAAGAGATGCACAGGGTGAGGTGTGTGGCAAGGAGCTTGGAGTTTGGAGCTACCAGACCCTCTATGGGCATTTCACCTTCCCAGCACCTCGATGTGCTCACCAACCTGGAAAGCCCTCTGAACCCCGTGGTTTAGAGTTTTTATCGAGGTTCCATTATGTAGGCACAGTTAATTAAATCATGGTCCACTGGCTCCATCTCTGGCTCTTCTCCCTGCCCCCTTCCCTGGGGGTGGGGCTGAAAGTTCCACCCCTCTGATCCCCTGGTTGGTTCTTCTGGCAAACAGCTCCCATCTCCCAGGAGTCCCCTTATTAGCAAAAACTCAGAGGGGTTTGAAAGGGGCTTATTATGAGTAGTAAAGACACTACTCTTACTGCTATCACTCAGGAAATTTCAAAAGATTTAGGAGTTATGAGACAGGAACTAGGGACAGAGACCAAATCTACTGTTTCTTACTATGTCACAATATCACAGGCCTCGGGGTAGATGGATGTACTTGAGGACAGCACTATGTACTCCCTGTGGGCTTGGGTCTGTGGTTTAAAGGGTGGAGGAATTCTCACCTAGAGTCCTCAGAGAAGGTCTTAGGGGTGCTTGAGCTGGGCCTTGGCAGACAAGTGGGGGTTCAGCACACACAAGTCGGGGCAGCCTGTGGAGAGTGAGCATGGCTCACTCCCAACTAGGATGACTGTGTGCTTTGTTGTCCAAACTGGGATGCTCCGGAGAGTGAAGGGGCCACACCAGGTGCAATCCAAGCCAGTTCCTGGCAAATCAGATGTGTGGTCATCCTCAGTGGAACCCTCATCAAAACCAAGGTGTGCTAGAGCTGGAGGGAGGGTAGGGTTCCTTGTAACGTGCAGCTTCAAGGCCATTGCCCTCCTCCTGACCAGTCAGAGCAGCCTGGGAATCTGCATTTTAACAAGCACCTGGTGTTTCCCATGCAGTTCATGGGCTACATTTTTTTTAAATTTAGGAGCCTATTTAAATTTATTTTTAAAGACTTTTTACTGGAAATCCTTGAAAGTACATACAAAAGCAGAATAAAGAATCCCATAGGTGTTCATTCGACCCCAATAATTAGCAACACATTTTCCTAATGTTTCATCTGCTTATCCCTATGCCATTTTTTCCCTGTACAATTTTTTTTTAAGTTCGAGTATTTTAAAGCAATTTTCAGACATTATTTCACCCATATACAACATGGACTTTTTTTTTTACACAACCACAATACGATTGTCACACATAACAGAACTCATGATAATCTTTAACATCCTCTCACACTCCGTTGTTGAAATTTCCCTAATTGTCTCAAAAATGTCTCTTTAGAGTTGGTTTGTTAATATCCAATAAAGACTCGCACACTGTTTTTGGTGGTTACATTTCTTAAGTCTGAGTTTTTTTTTCTTCTTTTCCCCCATGTTTTTACTGAAATTCCAACTAGTTAATGTATAGGGCAATACGAGTTTCAGGTGTCGGACTTAGTGATTCATCACTTGCATACAACACCTGGGGCTCAGAGACTTCTTTTTTAAACTTGTGCTGTATACTTATTGAAGGAATGGGCCATGTGTCTTGTGCAATTTCACAGATCACATCTTGAGGAACACCAATCTAGACCTTCTTATTTAAGTTATCAACAGTCTTTCTTTCGGGAGAACTCTCCCATGGACTTGGGGAGACCCTTGCATAGACTGACAGCCATCGGGGGTGAGGACTTCACCATATGGTGAACAACATTTCTCAGGGGGCACATTCCTTCCATTGTTTATTCATTTTTTTCATCAAATAGTATTCCGATGTGCCATTCACCCTACAGATTCAGTGACGTAAAAGAAAGTTCCTGTCTTCCACGAGTGTGCAAGTGCAGTCGAACTGGATCAGTGAGGGCAGTAAGGAGTTCTGGATGCTGGCTCTTACCCACACAGGTGAGAACAGGAAGGTACAGAGAACTAAGGATGCTTTCCCCCGTCTTTATATATTTATTACCTCTTGACTTCATCATGACTTTTAAAACCATGAAAATGTTTATGGTAAGTAAAATGATACAGACCTGAGTCAATCCAGAGTTGACATTTTCCCTCCTATCCCTTTTAATCTCAACTACGGAAGTCATCGATATCAACTGTTTGGTGTGTGTCCTTGAGCCAAATCTTATAATCTGAGAGGACCTTCGGCAGTGGCCACGAGGTGTGAGGGCCTTTGGAAGGGTTCTGGCTGAGGAGGAGTCCCTTGATCTTGGGGGCAGTGGGGAGCCCCTGAAGGACTCTGAGCTGGAAGGAGGCATGCTCAGATGTGTGCTGGGAGACCTCTGTGGCCAAGTGTAGCCCAGGGGAGATAAGGAGCACCTGAACTAGGCAAGTAGCTGTAGGAATAGACAGGGGACACATGTGACCGAGGGGGGTGAGGAGTGTCCTTTCCTTACTGGGCAGTCTCACGCTGGCCAGCACCTCCAATTGAGACATTGTACTAACCATGGGTGTCCACGTGGTTTGCTCTCGCAGCCCTTGGATGGGTTGACAGAGGCTGTTTGGAAGCATTGCTCTCAGCAGGGTTCTCAGTGGCGTGCAGGCCCAGCAGGACCCATGATCATTAATTAGTGACGAATGGGCATGGGGGGGGAGTGGCAGCTTGTGTGTGCCACTCTTGGCCCAGCTACCATGAAGGATGGTGGTGGGGAGGGCCAGGTAGCTTGTGATACTCCAAGAGCTGAGGCAGCAGCATCAGGGATAAAAGCCTAAGCTTTGGTATTGGAACTATCTGGGTTCAAATGCTGGCTTTACCACCTGTGTGATCTTGGACCAGTGAATAAACTCTTCTGACCTCCAGCTTCTGCGTCTGTGAAGTGGGATGGATGATACCTGCCTCATCCAGCCCCCAGGATTGCGAAATGAGAGAATATGCAGAGAGCACTTGGTACAGTGCCTGGCACATAGTGAGGCAGTTCTTGGTGTATGATGACATTATCTCCTGAGTCCCTCCCAAGGCTGTGAAGCAGGATGGTTTTGAGATCTCATGGCCCTCAGAAGGAGCCTGCCAAGTTGTTGAAGGTCAGACAGCCCGGGTGCAGCTGGGAATGGTTCCTGGATAATGCTAACTTTCCTCCTTTCTTACCCTCCCCTCCCAGGTTGGCTGTTGTTCTGTTTTTTTACTTTTTATTCCCACCATTTGATCTTTGATGTGCGTTTTAATGTAATTTCACCCAGGGCAGGGCCTGGCTGCAAGGCTTGCTTTTCATATTTGTCTGCCTGTCAATCCTTCAGGCCCGACAGAGATGGGCACCCACCATGTGTCCCATTTACCCCTTGGCCTGTTATGATCTATGCCGTGGTGCCCAAAGGGACACTGTATTTATAGCATCATGTGTGTTTGTGTCCTGACTTAACCTTGAAATGATGGCTTTAACTTATTTCGTTGACCATGCCTGGGGAGCAGTTTGATGATTTTTCACATCCCTTTTCCACCCTGTTCCATTTCTCTGCAAATGATAGCTCCTTGTCTCCAGGGAAGAACTCTATCATCTCCATTCACTCACACCCTGATTGGAAACACTGCCCGTGGGGGTGGCAGGCTATCTGGGAGTAGAATATGCCAGTTGTTCCTGATCTGTTTTTCCTGAAGCAATTATGTGTGCATGGAATTGGGGACAGGAGGGACCACTAAATTGCCATCTTTTTCCTTGGGAACGAGGGGTGACTGCCTGTTAATATTAAATCACTTGTGGCTCCTTGCATGATTTTTTTGGTGTTCAATTCTTTCTGGTTCCTGAGTTCTAGGCTATTAAATTGTTAGACCTGTCCACTTATATGTTAGGATTTGCTGGGATGGCATTTGGTAGCCAAGATGTAGCTAAAGGGCAAGATGGAGGGGTTGGACAGCACATTCTTTAGTGGCCTCTTTCTTGTATATATATTTTTTAAGATAATGTGTTAGTATGATGGTTGTTAAGACTGTGTTGAAAACACCTTTGGGAAGCAGTGTGAAATAAACAATTGGAACATCAATGGGCAGATGGGCAGATGGTCAGGGGAGGAAAAAGGGTAGTCTGTGGGAGACACCATTTTTATGTGCTGGTTTACTCCACCAACCAAGGGTGCAGGTGTGACTCGCTGCGGGCTCGTGCTCCCTGCCCATCCCTTTGCAAGTATCTGTGTGTTCTGGTGGTCTTTTATCCATGTGTTTTTCTAAGCACTGAGACACAGTCAGCTGATTTTACCTTTCCTTTCACAGAAGCTTAACTTGCTCCTGATATTTTATGTAATCCTTATGTGCTGGAGAGTATGTACCAATAGACAGGGAGAGGAAGGGCACGGGAGCTGGGAGAGGTGGGAGATCCAGCTTTGAGTATTGACAGGATAGTGTGGTGGTCTGTGCATGTGGGCCACTAAGTTTTGGGATAATATGTTACATGGCAGTGGATAACGATTCCAACATCTGTTGAGTAAGAGGATTTTTCAATCTCAGCCACACACGTACTCAGAAACAATACCCCATCACCCAGGCTGACGTCAGCACTCCAAATTCCTTCCTCCTTCAGGGTAGCCTTTCCTTGGCAGTGGGGTGGGTGGAAGTTGTATTTGATCAGTCAGGGTAGGGTAGGTTATGCTGTGGTAACAAACAACTCCTAAATTTCAGTGGCATACGTAACAGAGGTTAATATCTATTCTTGCTCAGGCTGTGTGCCCCTGTAGGTCACAGAGGTGGCTCTGCTTTAATTTTAAGTACTCAGCGCCCCAAGCTGTCCGAGCAGCTGTTGTCTAGAAATTTGTTGGTCACCATGTCAGAGGGAATGTGATCTTGAGGATCTTGTACTGATAATTAAATGGTTCAGCTTAGAAGTGAAGGCGATCAGAATATGCTATCCCCAAATATACTACTTTGGCATGAGGATTATTTTGAGCTCAAAGCACTTGAGAAACAGCAAACAGCGGAGGAAGTCTCTGCCCTCTTCCTGCCTGAAAGCAGGGCATGCATTTCCCTTTGTGAAGGTATCCGTCCTTTTCTCTTCAACTTCTGAAGAGAATAACTTTTAATCACTGTAGATGACTCTTATCAGTAGAGAGAATACTGACTTGAGTCTGCATAATAGCCTTACTCAAAAAACCTCACCTTCTGTTAGTTTTCCACATATCTTTACCTTATCACAACTTACTATCCCTAAAAGCCCAAACATCCTTTCCTTTGTCTTCTCGCTTTTCCACAATCTCTCAGCCTTTGTTAAAATGGTATGTATGCTCTCAAGCCTAATTAATTACTTCTTCAGGTTTTCACTTCTTTTCTGTGCAGCGCCCTATCTTTGGTCAGTTTAACTTGCAGTGTTTGGCTACTGAACATAAGAGGGTAGAGAAAAAATATTTTTCCTCCCCTACAGAAGTGACACACATCATGTCATTGACTACAGCTAGTCATATGGCCACACCTTGTGCCCAGAAGTTTTACTGAGTGTTTATTATATGTCAGGCACTGTGACAATTGCTTGGTATAAATAGTCTCCTTTGTCTTCCAACAACCTTATGAAGTAGATATTATTATCGTGTCTTCCATTTTACAAAGAGGGAAACTGAGGTACACAGAGGTTAAGTAACTTGCTAAAAGTGAGACAGTAAGTGGTGGATCCTGGACTCAGACACCAGATTCCATCATTGGAGCCTAAGCTCCCACCACCACAATTTACTGCCTCTCTGATTGGAGTTAGAGCCATGAGAATCACCAAAGATGGTCTGAAAACATTGAATCTCGATAGATATATGGGTCAGCATCTTGGTATCTCTTCTCCAAGGAAACTCCCTGGTTTCTATGCAAATTTGCTGAATTTCTGCCCAGAAGCCTTCTAGCTTCACATATAAAGTGGTAAGGGGAGTGTGGTGGGTGCCAGGATGGCCATTATCAAATCCAAAAAGTATTTTATGTTGCCAAACTTGAAACAACAGCCTATGACATTTATCAAGGGCTTACTATGTGCCAGGCTCATTCTAAATCCATTACATTTTTTTAGTCCTCATAACACTCCGATGAGGTATAGGTGCTATTATTATTCCCATTTTACTGATGGGGAAATGGAGCTACAGAGAGGATAGGAAACTTGCCTAAGGTCACATGACTGGTAGGTGGAGGGCCCAGCAAACCTTTTGGAATGGTATGGCATTGAAGAGTATTCAATGGATTAAATCCAGTGGATAGATTTTATTTTTTTTTATTTTCTTGCCCAAACCTGTAACATGGTATCAGATGATTTTTTGGAGGGGGATCAGCTCTTTTATTAGATGTGTTTCCTAATTTTTTAATGTAGAGCCTGAGGTACCAGTAAAATGGACAAGGAGGAATTTGGAGATATGGAGGGAAATAGCCATTGAAGATTGAAATTTTTAATAAAGGACACCTATTCTAGTGTTTAGAGATGGAGTGTTTTGCGTATTTGTTGTCAACAAATGTTTCTTTTTTTTTTTGTCAACAAATGTTTTTAAGAACTTGAATACATTTGGTTCTCTTAAATGCTTTCAATGGTCCCTCTCCTATCTTATTTACTTTACTTTGCACTACCCATTAGGAGGGGCTATACTGGGCACTGCTCAACCACAGCTGCCTCACTGCCCAGTTATCCTAAATTCTGATTTGATGGCTTTGGAATTAGTGAGGTTGTTTGTTTATTGAAACATTTCAAAATTAAATAAAACTTGTAAGTACATTACAAAGAACTGTTCTTATCCTGAACCATTGACAGTAAGTCTCATTGCCCATGAATACTTCCGTTTGTTTTTCCTAAAACAAGGATATTCTCTTATATCAGTGGCTCTCAAAGTAGCATCAGCACCTCCTAATAATATGTCAGAGATGCAAATTCTTGAGCCCCATCCCAGACCCCCTGAATCAGAAACTCTCAGCTACCTGTATCTTAACAAATCTTCTAGGTCATTCTGACCAACACTCAAGATTACACAGCACGTATTCTGTAGAGTATCCACATCACAACCATACAAATCAGGGAATTAATACTGGTACATTACCATGATCTACTCCTCACAGTCCATTTACATTTTGCCAGTATCCCCAATTTTCATGTCCTTTATAGCAAAAGGATGACACCCAGACTCTCCCATTGCATTTATTTGTCATGTTCATTTAAAATATCCTTCAATTTGGAATAGTTCCTTAATCTGTCTTGGATTTTCATAACCTTGACACCTGAAGATGACAGGCCAGTTATTTTGTAAAGTGTTCCTCAATTTGCATTTGTCTGATGTTGCCTCATGATTAGACTCAGATTATGGACTCTTGCTAGAAATATCCTAGATGTGATGCTGAGTTTTTCTCATTGCATCCCATTAAGTGATGCACAATTTCAATTCTATATCTGATGATGTTTACTTTAGCTACTTGATTAAAATGATGTCCATCAGACTTCTCCACTATAAAGTTATTTTTTGTCTCTGTAATTAATAGGTATTTTGTGAAGAAAAATTTTGAGATTAGGTGAATTCACTGTTCTTTTTCAAACCCTCTCTTCCTTCCTTCCTCTCTCTCTCCCTGTTTCTCTTTCTTTCTCTCTCTCTCTCTCTCTTTCTTTCTTTCTTTCTTTCTTTCTTTCTTTCTTTCTTTCTTTCTTTCTTTCTTTCTTTCTTTCTTTCTCATCCATCCATTTGTATGGGTATGGGACTCATAGATTCCTCTTCTATTAATGGGTTATAATCTATTATCATTATGATGCTCAGATTATCTTTGAATGGGCCAGTGGAAGCCCTTTCAGGGTCGCTTCTTTATCCTTTTGACACATCCCCATCATTTGTTGAGCACTTCCATGCTTTCTGGTACAAGATGTTCCAGGCTCATCTTACATTTTCTTTGCCTTCGCCCCTGGCATCAGCCATTTCTTTAAGGAACCCTAGTTTCTTTCTTTATTTCTTTCCTTCCTTCCTTCCTTCCTTCCTTCCTTCCTTCCTTCCTTCCTTCCTTCCTTCCTTCTTTCCTTCCTTCCTTTTTAGTGGCAAATAGTATTTAGAAATCAATATCTGGGTACTAGATGTACTCATTACTCCTGGAGTGTTGCTACTTTCAGGCCTACTCACTAGACAGACTAGAGATTGTGTATGTGTGTGGGTACATTTATACTTATATTTGTTTTAATATCTAGCTATACATACTGAAAACCATGAGAGCTATACATACTGAACCATGATATCTTCAAATCCAGTCCAACACCTAATTTTATTCTAGTTTTCTCCCTTTCTGTATTTGTAGCTCCTAGCTCTGATGGTGAGAGATCTGATTCCCACTATTTTTGCTTTTTTATGTATTTGATCAACTTTCCTGTCTGTATAGTCTATTTCCCATCACCGCTGCTACCCCACTCCCTACATGGACACCCTCCCCATCCTCTTTGGACTTTGACACCTGTGCCTGTACCTGCTGCTGCTCTGGGCTGCATACATGCCCCTCACCCAGCTCTGATACCCCATGTGGGCCACTTTCCTATACAGATGATCTCCCTACTCAGCTCAGACTCCAATGCTTTGTGCTGGGCTGCCCCTCACATGTATCCATGGGTGATCTCCTTACTCAGCTGTAGCTCTGATACCCTGCATTGCTGCCCTTCTTGCCCTCCTCAGGCTTTGAAATTACACACTGCGTTGGACTACCAACCCTTCTCCATCTCTTGTGAATGCCTTGCTTGCTGCACCTGGCTTTCAACAAACCCTCTAGGACTGTTTCCCTCCATCCTCTCCATCCCCTCTCCGAGCCTTCCCTCCACATAAGGATGCTTTCCTTTCCCAGGTAAGGTTCCAATACCTCACTCTGGGCCACTGCAATTTCCTCCCTCACCCAGAACTTTTGGATTGAATTGTTCAGAAAGGAATGGGAAGGGGTAGTAGAAGAAGATAATACAATCAGGTTTAAATGTATTTTTAAAATCAAGTTATTTATCAATAATACCAGTAGATTTACTTTTAGCATTTGTTTAGGCAGGGTACAAAGGCATTTCCATTTTTCTAAAAAGATTTTATTTATTTATTTGAGAGAGAGCGAGAGCGTGAGCACATGAGCCAGGGGAGGGGCAGAGGGAGAGGCAGAGAATCCCAAGCAAACTCCGCACTGAGTGTGGAGCCTGATATAGGCTCAATCTCACGATCCTGGGATCATGACCCGAGCTTAAACCAAGAGCTGGACACTTAACCTACTGAGGACCCCAAGACATTTCCATTTTATCATAAAGTTTATGAACCATGAACTTCCTTAAAATAATAATGTCTTTATTATATATATCAGATTTGTAGAGATATTCCAGATGATTTTTCTGTTCAGGGAGGATTTGGCTAATATGGTAGGCTAGAAGCTGTATTTTTTTTTTTTTTTTGGTCTCTGAGAATCCTTGATTTTAATTTCTTTTTCTTGACTAATTGCTCTGCCCGGGACTTTCAGTACTATGGTGAATAGGAGTGGTAAGAGTGGACATCCTTGTCTTGTTCTTGATCTTAGAGGAAAAGCTTTCAACCTTTCATCATTGAGTATGATATTAGCTGTGAGTTTGTCATATATTGTGTTGAGGTATGTTCCTTCTATACTCAATTTGTTGCAAGTTGTTATTGTGAAAGAATGTTGAATTTTGTCAAATTCGTTTTGTGCATCTATTGAGATAATCATATGATTTTTATTCTTAATCTTGTTAATATAACACATTTATGATTTACATGTGTTGAACCATCCTTACATCTAAAGGATAAATCCTACTTGATCATGATGTATGATCCTTTTACGGTGGTGTTAAATTCAGTTTGCTTGTATTTTGGTGAGGATATTTAAACTATATTCTTCAGAGATATTGGCCTGTAATGTTCTTTTCACATAGTGTCCTTATCTGGCTTTAGTATAAGGGTATACTGGCTTCATAAAATGAGATTGAAAGCTTTCCCTCTTCTTCAGTTTTTGGAAGAGTTTGAGAAGGATTGGCATTAATTTTTTTTTTTTATTGTTTGGTAGCATTTACCCATGAAGCCACTTGATTCTTGGCTTATTTTTGTTGTTTTTGGAAGGTTTTTGATTACTCATTCATCACCTTACTTATTACTAGTCTGTTCAGATTTTCTATTTTTTCATGATTCATTCTTAGTTGGTTGTATGTTTCTGGAAAATTTTCCATTTCTCCCAGGTTGTCCATTTATTGCTATGTAGTATTTCATAGTAGTCTCTTATGGTTCTTTGTATATCTGTGGTATCAGTCAGTTGTAATGTCTCTTCTTTCATTTATAATTTCATTTGCTTGAGTCTTCTCTCTTTTTTTCTTTGTAAATCTAGCTAAATGTTTATCAATTTTGTTTATCTTTTCAAAATGACAACTATTAGTTTCATTGATTTTTTTCCATTGTTTTTCTAGTCTCTTTTTCATTTATTTCTGCTGTAATCTTTGTTATTTTCTTCTTTTTGCTAACTTTAGTCTTTTTTCTTATTTTTCTTGTTTCTTGAGCAATAAAGGCAGATTGTTTATTTGAAATCTTTCTTCTTTTTTTAAAAAATTTTTTATTGTTATGTTAATCGCCATACATTACATCATTAGTTTTTGATGTAGTGTTCCATGATTCATTGTTTGTGTATAACACCCAGTTCTCCATGCAGAACGTGCCCTCCTTAATACCCATCACCAGGCTAACCCATCCCTCCACCCCCTCCCCTCTAGAACCCTCAGTTTGTTTTTCAGAGTCCATCGTCTCTCATGGTTCATCTCCCCCTCCAGAAATCTTTTTTCTTAATGTAGGCATTTTTGTTATAAACTTTTCTCTTTAAATTTTTTTTTAATTTCATAATTTAAAAATTCCAGTTTAATTAACATACAGTGTTTTATTAGTTTCAGGTATACAATAGAGTAATTCAACAATTCTATACTCAGTGCTCATCCCCTTCACCTATTTCACTCATATTCCCCCCACAACATTTTGGCAACCACCAGTTCTCTATATTTAAGAGTCTGCGTTTTATTTATTTATTTTTTTGGTCTCTTCTTTGTCTTTTGTTTCTTTTTCTTTTATTTGACAGAGAGAGACACAGAGAGAGAGGGAACACAAGCAGAGGGAGTGGGAGAAGGAGAAGCGGGCTTCCCACTGGGCAGGGAGCCCCATGTGGGGCTCCATTCCAGGGACCTGGGATCATGACCTGAGCTGAAAGCAGATGTCCAATGGACTGAGCCACCGAGGATCCCCTGTTTTTTGTTTCTTATATTCCACATATGAGTGAAATCAGATGATATTTGTCTTTCTCTGACTGACTTATTTCACTTAGCATTATGCCTTCCAGATTCATCCATGTTTTGCAAATTGCAAGATGTCATTCTTTTTATTGCTTTTATTTCATTGCATATATATACCTCCTCTTTGTTATCCATTCATGAGTCTGTGGACACTTGGGTTATTTCCATACCTTGGCTATTGTAAATAATGCTGCAATAAACCTATGGGTGCATATATCTTTTTTCATTAATGTTTTTGTTTCCTTGTAAATACCTAGTAGTGGCATTACTGGATCATATGGTAATTTTATTTAAAATTTTTTTTTATGTTATATTAGTCACCATACAGTACATCATTAGATTTTGATGTAGTGTTCCATGATTCATTGTTTGCATATAACGACCAGTGCTCCATGCAATACCTGCCCTCCTTAATACCCATCACTGAGTTCACCCATCCCCCAACCCGGTCCCCTCTAAAACCCTCAGTTTATTTCTTAGAGTCCATCGTCTCTCATGGTTCATCTCTCCCTCTGATTTCCCCCCCTTCATTTTTCCCTTCCTTCTCCTAATGTCCTCCATGCTATTCCTTATGTTTCACAAATAAGTGAAACCATATGATAATTGACTTTCTCTGCTTGACTTATTTCACTTAGCATAATCTCCTTCAGTTCCATCCATGTTGATGCAGAAGTTAGGTATTCATCCTTTCTGATGGCTGAGTAATATTCCATTGTATATATGGACCACATCTTCTTTGTCCATTCATCTGTTGAAGGGCATCTCAGCTCTTTCCACAATTTGGCTATTGTGGACATTGCTGCTGTGAACATTGAGGTGCACGTGGCCCTTCTTTTCACTACATCTGTATCTTTGGGGTAAATACCCAGTAGTGCAATTGCTGGGTCATAGGGTACTCTATTTTTGACTTTTTGAGGAACACCCACACTGTTTTCCAAAGTGGTTGTACCAACTTGCATTCCCATCAGCCGTGTAAGAGGGTTTCCCTTTCTCCACAACCTCCCCAACATTTGCTGTTTCTTGCCTTGTCAATTTTTGCCATTCTAACTGGTGTAAGGTGGTATCTCAGTGTGGTTTTGATTTGAATTTCCCTGATGGCTAATGATGATGAACATTTTTTCATGTGTCTGTTACCCATTTGTATGTTTTCTTTGGAGAAGTGTCTCTTCATGTCTTCTAACCATTTTTTGACTTGATTATTTGTTTTTTTGGGTGGTGAGTTTGAAAAGTTCTTTATAGATCTTCGATATCAGCCCTTTGTCTGTAGTGTCATTTGCAAATATCTTGTCCCATTCTGTGGGTTGCCTCTTTGTTCTGTTGACTGTTTCCTTTGCTGTGCAGAAGTTTTTATCTTGATGAAATCCCAAAAGTTCATTTTTTGCTTTTGTTTCCATTGCTTTTGGAGATGTGTCTTTAAAGAAGTTGTTGTGGCCAATGTTGAGGAGGTTACTGCCTATGTTCTCTTCTAGGATTTTGATGGATTCCTGTCTCACATTGAGGTCTTTGAGGAATCTCCATACTGTCTTTCACAGTGGCTGCACCAGTTTGCATTCCCACCAAGAGTGTTTAAGGGATTCCTTTTTCTCCATCCTTGTCGACGCTTGTTTTTTGTGTTTTTGATTTAACTATCCTAAGTGATCTGAGGTGACATTTCATTGTGGTTTTGATTTCCATATCCCGAATAGTCAGTGATTTTGAACATTTTTCGTGTGTTTGTTTGCCATCTGTGTGTCTTCTATGGAAAAATGTCTGTTCAGATCCTCTGCCCATTTTTAAATTGGATTATTTGGGGGTTTTTTGGTGTTCAATTGTATAAGTTCTTTAATAAATTTGGATATTAACCCCTCATTGTATATATCATTCACAAATATCTCCTCCATTTAGTAGGTTGTCTTTTTGTTTTGTTGATATTTTCCTTTGCTGTGCAGAAACCTTTTATTTTGATTTAGTTCCAACAGTTTATTTTTTTCTGTTGTTTCCCTTGCCTGAAGAGACATGTAGAAAAAAATTTTTTATGGTCCATGCCAAAGAAATTACTGTCTATGTCCTCCTCTAGGAATTTTATGGTTTCAGGTCTCGAATTTAAGTCTTTAATCCATTTTGAGTTTATTTTAGTGTGTGGTATTAGAAAGTGGTCCAGTTTCATTCTTTTGCATGTTGCTGTCAGGTTTTCCCAATACCATTTGTTAAAGAGACTGTCTTTTTCCTACTGCATATTCTTGCCTCCTTTGTCATATATTAATTGACCATATAACCATGGGATTATTTCTGGGCCCTCCATTGTGTTCTATTGATCTATATGTCTATTTTTGTGCCAGTACCATCCTATTTTCATTACTACAGCTTTGTAGTATATCTTGGAATCTGGGACTGTGATACCTCATATTTTCTTCTTTTCCGAGTTTGCTTTGGCTCTTCAGGGTATTTTGTGGTTCATATAAATTTTAGAATTATATGTTCTAGTTCTGTGCAAAATGCTGTTGGTATTTTGATAGGGATTTCATTAAATCTGCAGATTGCTTTGGGTAGTTTGGACATTTTAACAAAATTTGTTCTTCTGATCCATGGGCATGAAATGTTTTTCCATTTGTTTGTGACGCCTTCAGTTTCTTTCACCACTGTTTTATAGTTCTTAGAGTACAGGTCTTTCACCTCTTTTGTTAAGTTTATTCCTAGGTATTTTATTGTTTTTGGCACAATTGTAAATGGCATTGTTTTCTTAATTTCTCTTTCTGTGACTTCATTATTAGTGTATAGAAATCCAACAGATTTCCATATATTGATTTTGTATCCTATGACTTTTTTGAATTCATTTATCAGTTCTAGTAGTTTTTTTGGTGGAGTCTTTAAGGTTTTCCATATACAGTATCATGTCATCTGCAATCATGTCAATGGAAGTTTTGTTTCCTCCTTACCAATTAAGATACCTTTTATTTCTTTTTATTGTCTGATTGCCATGGCTAAGACTTCCAGTACTAAGTTGAATAAAAGTGGTGAGAATGGATACCCTTGCTTTGTTCCTGTATTAGGGGGAAAGCTCTCAGTTTTTCCCCATTAAGGATGATGTTAGCTGTTGGTTTTTCATATATGGCCTTTATTATATTGAAGTATGTTCCCTCTAAACCTACTTTGTTGAGAGTTTTTATCATGAATGATGTTGTACTTTGTCAAGAGCATTTTCTGTATCTATTGAAGTAATCATATGGTTTTTAGCCTTTCTGTTGAGGTAATATATCATGTTGATTGATTTGTATATATTGAACCTCCCAGGAGTAAATCCCACTTGATTGTGGTGAACAATTATTTTAATGCATTGTTGGATTTGTTTCACTAATATTTGTTGAGGATTTTTGCATCTACATTCATCAGAGATATTGGCTTGTAGTTCTCTTTTTTGGTAGTTTCTTTATCTGGTTTTGGTATCTGGGTAATGCTGTCCTCACTAAAACGAATTTGAAAGCTTTCCTTCCCCATCTGTTTTTTAGAGTAATTTGAGAAGAATAGGATTTAACTTGTCTTTAAATGTTTGGTAGAATTCACCTATGAGGCCCTCTGGTCCTGGATTTTTGTTTGTTGGGAGTTTTTGATTACTGATTAAATTTGAATCACTGAATTCTATTCCTGAACCCAATATTGCACTGTATGTTAACTCACTAGAATTTAAATAAGAATTAAAAAAAATAACAAAAAAAGAAAGTGAAGGGATAGAAAAACATTTTTCATGCAAATGAAAGTAAAAGAAAGGTAGGGTAGCAATACTTATATTGGACAAAATAGACTTTGAAACTTTTACCCATTAATCTTGGTAATTAGGCTGTCCAAATTTTCTATTTCTCTTTTTTTAAATTTTATTGTATTATGTTATGTTAGTCACCATACAATACATCATTAGTTTTTGATGTAGTGATCCACTTTTATTGTTTCCGTGTAACACCCAGTGCTCCATGCTGTATGTGCCCTCCTTAATACCCATCACTAGGCTCACCCAAACCCCCCACCCCCCTCCCCTCTAAAACCCTAAGTTTGTTTCTCAGAGTCCATAGTCTCTCATGGTTCATCTCCCCCTCCAATTCCCCCCCTTCATTTTTCCCTTCCTTCTCCTAATGTCCTCCATGCTATTCCTTATGTTCCACAAATAAGTGAAACCATATGATAATTGACTTTCTCTGCTTGATTCATTTCACTTAGCATAATTTCCTCCCGTCCTATCCATGTTGATGTAAAAGTTGGGTATTTATCCTTTCTGATGGCTGAGTAATATTCCATTGTATATATGGACCACATCTTCTTTATCCATTCATCTGTTGAAGGGCATCTCGGCTCCTTCCACAGTTTGGCTATTGCAGACATTGCTGCTATGAACATTGGGGTGCATGTGGCCCTTCTTTTCACTACATCTGTGTCTTTGGGGGAATACCCAGTAGTGCAATTGCTGGGTCATAGGGTAGCTCTATTTTAATTTTCTGAGGCATCTCCACACTGTTTTCCAAAGTGGCTGTACCAACTTGCATTCCCACCAGCAGTGTAAGAGGGTTCCCCTTTCTCCACAACCTCTCCAACATTTGCTGTTTCTTGCCTTGTCAGTTTTTGCCATTCTAACTGATGTAAGGTGGTATCTCAGTGTGATTTTGATTTGAATTTCCCTGATGGCTAATGATGATGAACATTTTTTTATGTGTCTGTTACCCATTTGTGTGTCTTCTTCAGAGAAGTGTCTTTTCATATCTTCTGCCCATTTTTTTGACTTGATTATTTGTTTTTTTGGATGTTGAGTTTGAGAAGTTCTTTATAGATCTTGGATACCAGCCCTTTATCTGTAGTGTCATTTGCAAATATCTTGTCCCATTCTGTGGGTTGCCTCTTTGTTCTGTTGACTGTTTCCTTTGCTGTGCAGAAGCTTTTTATCTTGATTAAGTCCCAAAAGTTCATTTTTGCTTTTGTTTCACTAGATTTTGGAGATGTATCTTGAAAGAAGTTGCTGTGGGCGATGTCAAAGAGGTTACTGCCTATGTTCTCCTCTAGGATTTTGATGGATTCCTGTCTCACATTGAGGTCTTTCATCCATTTTGAATTTATCTTTGTTTATGGTGTTAGAGAATGGTTGAGTTTCATTCTTCTGCATGTCCAATTTTCCCAGCACCATTTATTGAAGAGACTGTCTTTTTTCCATTGCATGTTTTTTTCCTGCTTTGTCAAAGATTATTTGACCATAGAGTTGAGGGTCCATATCTGGGTTCTCTATTCTGTTCCATCAGTCTGTATGTCTGTTTTTGTGCCAGTACCATGCTGTCTTGGTGATCACAGCTTTGTAATATAGCTTGAAATCGGGCAACGTGATGCCCCCAGCTTTGTTTTTCTTTTTCAACATTTCCTTGGCGATTCGGGGGCTTTTCTGATTCCATACAAATTTTAGGATTGTTTGTTCGAGCATTTTGAAAAATGTCATTGGAATTTTGATCAGGATGGCATTGAAGGTATAGATTGCTCTGGGTGGTATAGACATTTTAACAATGTTTATTCTTCTGATCCATGAGCATGGAATATTTTTCCATCTTTTTGTGTCTTCTTCAATTTCTTTCATGAGTGTTGTGTAGTTCCTAGAGTATAGATCCTTTACCTCTTTGGTTAGGTTTATTCCGAGTAATCTTATGGTTTTTGGTGCTATTGTAAATGGAATCGTTTCTCTAATTTCTCTTTCTACAGTTGCGTTGTTAGTGTATAAGAAAGCAACTGATTTCTGAGCCTTGATTTTGTATCCTGCCACATTACTGAATTGCTGTGTGAGTTCTAGTAATTTGGGGGTGGAGTCTTTTGGGTTTTCCACATAAAGTATCATGTCGTCTGTGAAAAGAGAGAGTTTGACTTCTTCTTTGCCATTTGAATACATTTTATTTCTTTTTGTTGTCTGATTGCTGTTGCTAGGACTTCTATTACTACGTTGAACAATTGTGGCGAGAGTGGGCATTCTTGACGTGTTCCTGATCTTAAGGGAAAGGCTCTCAGCGTTTCCCCATTGAGGATGATATTCGCTGTGGGTTTTTTATAGATTGATTTTTATGAACTTGAGGAATATTCCCTCTATCCTATACTCTGAGAGTTTTAATCAGGAAAGGATGCTGTATTTTGTCAAATGCTTTTTCTTCATCAATTGAGAGGACCAATTGGTTCTTCTCTCTCCTCTTATTAATGTGTTCTATCACATTGTTTGATTTGCAAATGTTGAAGCACACTTGCATCCCAGGGATAAATCCTGCTTGGTCATGGTGGATGATCCTTTTAATGTATTGTTGGATCCTATTAGCTAGGATTTTGTTATCCATATTCATCAGGGATATCAGTCTGAAATTCTCCTTTTTGATGGGGTCTTTGCCTGGTTTGGGGATTAAAACAATGCTGGCCTCATTGAATGAGTCTGGAAGTTTTCCTTCTATTTCTATTTTTTGAAACAGCTTCAGGAAAATAGGTATTATTTCTTCTTTGAATGTTTGGTAGAATTCCCCTGGGAATCCATCAGGCCCTGGACTCTTGTTTTATGGGAGGTTTTTGATCACTGCTTCAATCTTATTGCTGGTTATTGGCCTATTCAGGTTGTCAATTTCTTTCTGTTTCAGTCTTGGTAGTTTATAGGTTTCCAGGAAGGCATCCATTTCCTCCAGGTTGCTCAGCTTATTGGCATATAGTTGTTGATAATAATTTCTAATAATTGTTTCTATCTCCTTGGTGTTAGTCGTGATCTCTCCCCTTTCATTCATAATTTTATTTAATTTGGGTCCCTTCTCTTTTCTTTTGGATAAGTCTGGCCAGTGATTTATTGATCTTATTAATTCTTTCAGAGAACCAGCTTCTAGTTTCATTGATCTGATCTACTGTGTTTCTGGTTTCTAATTCATTGATCTCTGCTCTAATCTTAATTATTTTTCTTCTAATGCATGGCTTAGGCATCGTTTGTTGCTTTTTCTCTAGTTCTTTAAGGTGTAGAATTAGTTGGTGAATTCAGGATTTTTCTATTTTTTTGAGTGAGGCTTTGATGGCTATGTATTTTCCCCTTAGGACCACCTTTGCAGTATCCCATAGGTTTTGGACTGATGTGTTTTTGTTCTCATTGGTTTCCATGAATTGTTTAACTTTTTCTTTGATTTCCTGGTTGACCCAAACATACTTGAGCAGAGTGGTCTTTAGCTGCCAACTGTTTTAATTTCTTCCAAATTTTTTCTTGTAATTGAGTTCGTTTTAAAGCATTATGGTCTGACCTGTACCTGTGAAACAAATAATACATTATATGTTAAAAAAAAAAAAAAGAGAAGATAGTAGGAAGGAGAAAATGAAGGGGGGGTTGGAGGGGTAGATGAACCATGAGAGACTATGGAATCTGAGAAATAAACTGAGAGTTCTAGAGGGGAGGAGGGTGAGGATTGGGTTAGCCCGGTGATGGGTATTAAAGAGGGCATGTATTGAATGGAGCACTGTGTGTTATATGCAAACGATGAATCATGGAACACTACATCAAATAAATGAATAAATAGGAAAAAAAAAGCATTATGGTCTGAGAATATGCAGGGAATAATCTCAGTCTTTTGGTATCGGTTGAGTCCTGATTTGTGACCCAGTATGTGGTCTATTCTGGAGAATGTTCCATGTGCGCTCAAGAACGAGTATTCTGTTGTTTTGGGGTGGAATATTCTGTATATATCTATGAGGTCCATCTGGTCCAGTCAAAGCTCTTGTTTCTTTGTTGATTTTCTGCTTAGGTAATCTGTCTATTGCTGAGAGTAGAGTATTGAGGTCTCCTACAATTAAGGTATTGTTATTAGTAGGACTCTTTATTTTGGTTAACAGTTGGCTTATGTAGATGGCTGCTCCCATGTTGGGGGCATAGATGTTTACAATTGTTAGATCTTCTTGTTGGACAGACCCTTTAAGAATGATACAGTATTCTTCTGTGTCTCTAACTACAGACTTTAGTTTAAAATCTAATTTGTCTGATATAAGAATTGCTACACCAGCTTTCTTTTGAGGTCCGCTGGCATGGAAGATAGATCTCCATCCCTTCACTTTCAGTCTGGATGTATCTTTAGGTTCAAAATGAGTCTCTTGTAGACAGCATATGGATGGGTCCTGTCTTTTTATCCAATCTGCAACCCTGTGCCGTTTTATGGGAGCATTTAGGCAGTTCACATTGAGAGTGATTATTGAAAGACATGAATTTATTGTCATCATGTTGCCTGTGAGGACCTTGTTTTTATAGATTGTCCCTGTAAATTTCTTTTCTATATCACTCTTGAGGTCTTTCTCCTTTTATAAAACCCCCCTTAATATTTCTTGCAGCGCTGGCTTAGTGGTCACATTTCTTTCAGTTTCTGCCAGTCTTGGAAGCTCTGCATCTCTCCATCCATTCTAAATGACAGCCTTGCCAGATAAAGTATTCTTGGCTGCATGTTCTTCTCATTTAGTACCCTGAATATGTCTTCCCAGGACTTTCTGGCTTGCCAGGTCTCTGTGGATAGGTCTGACGCTATTCTGATGTTCCTCCCTCTGTACATAAGGAATCTCTTCCCCCTAACTGCCCTTAAGATGGTTTCCTTGGTTGTAAGATTTGCAAGTTTTATTACATGCTGGGGTGTTGACCTGTTTTCCTTGATCTTGGGAGGGGTCCTCTCTGCCTTTAGGACATGAATGTTTGTTTCATTCCCCAGATTAGGGAAGTTCTCAGCTACGATTTGCTCAGATATATCTTCTAGTCCTCTCTCTCCACCCCCTCAGGGATTCCAATAATTCTGACATTGGAACGTTTCATGGTGTCACTTATTTCTCTGATTCTATTTTCATGGATTCTGAATTGTTTTTCCCTGGCCTCCTCTTTTCCCTTTTTTATCTATTATTTGGTCTTCTAGGTCACTAATTCGTTCTTCTGCCTTGCTACCCTAGCTGTTAGATTATCTAGATTAGATTGGATCTCACTGATAGCATTTTTAAATTCTGCCAATTCAGCTTTTATTTCTGCCCTTAGAGACTCTATGTTGCCATTAATTGATTTCTCCATTCTAGCTATTGTCTTCACAATTGCTAACCTGAATTCCATCTCTGACATCTTGATTATATCTGAATCCATTTGTAAATCTGTGGCATAAGTCATAGTCTCTGAGTCTTTCCTCTTTGGGGGGGTTCCTTCTCCTAGTCATTCTGTTGAGGGGTGGTTGAGGGAATGTATAGACTCCAAATTATTGACCACAATCCAAGCAAAATGCACCTGTTTTCTAGGGACCTTAGGGTTGCTGGCCTCTTGTTCTCCCAGCCTGTCTTCTGGAGGAGGGGCCTGCTGCACTGTTACTCAGACAACCCTGTTTGGACAGAGTTGCCCTGCCCCCCTGTGGTAGGGGATGGGCTCAGTGGGAACCAGTTTTTGGGACTTTTGTTCTCTGGCAGCTTTCCCTGGCAGCTTTCCATGTCTCTTCTGAGAGTCACAGCAGAAGAGACCATTTCCAACCCTCTGCCTTAGAGCAGAGAGATCGCAGTCTGTCTTCAGTGAGCTCTCCAGGCCACACTGTCTCTTCTGTGCTGCTATAAACTGCAGCGTTCTGGGTTGTGTGCCCCTCCGCAGTGCTCCCAGTCCTTGCCTCCAGGTTGGGGCACGTCTCTGCCCTTTGTGCTTCTAGAACTGCCAGTCGCCCCTGGCTTGCACACTTGGCCCTGCTGCTCCAGGTTTCTGTCTGGGCGGCTGCCCTAAAGTCCTTTCCTCACCGCTACTGGTCTGTGAGTCTATGCCGCATCCCCAGCGTGGGAGGCTATTGCTCACCGGCGGTGTAGGATCCCCACAGCCAGGCTCCCTCTCCTTGCCACTTATCCTCCAGTATCTGCCCACAGAATCACGGCTCCCCACTTCATACCTCGAGACCAACCGCCTGCGATCTTCTCTTTGTAGAGATCCAGATCTTCTTACATCTCAGGCTGATTTCGTGGGTGTTTGGAGTGGTCTGGTAGATACCCAGCTCAATTCTGGGGACCGGTTGGAATAGGGTCCCCTACTCCTCTGCCATCTTTCCCCCCCCGAGTGACAGAGTTAACCCAAATTTTCTATTTCTTCTTGATTCAGTTATGGGAGGTTGTATGTTTCTAGGAATTTATCCATTTCTTCTAGATTGTCCAATTTGTTGGCATATAATTTTTCATAATATTTTCTTCCAACCCTTTGTATTTCTATGGTGTTGGTTGTTATTTCTTCTCTTTTATTCCTGATTTTGTTTATGAGTCCTCTGTCTTTTATTTTTGAAGTGTCTGGCTAAAAGTTTATCAAATTTGTTGATCTTTTTGAAGAACTAGCTCCTGGTTTTATTGATCTGCTCTTTTTTTTTATTTCTATACCATTTGTTTCTGCTCTGATCTTTATTATTTCCTTTTACTGGTTTTGGGTTTTGTTAGTTTTTCTTTTTCTAGCTCCTTTAGATGTAATTTAGGTTTTCAGTTGAGATTTTTCTTGCTTCTTGAAATAGACCTGTATTGCTATAATCTTTCCTCTTAGAATAGTTTTAGCTACATCCTGAAGATTTTGGGCCATTGTGTTTTTATTTTCATTTGCCTCCATGTGTATTTTTTGATTTCCTCTTTGATTTCTTGGTTGACCATTAATTGTTTAGTAGCATGTTATTTAACCTTATGTATTTGTGTTCTTTCCAGATTTTTTTCTATGTTTGATTTCTAGTCTTAAAGCATTGTGGTTGGAAAAGATGCATATGACTTCATTCTTGAATTTGTTGAGACTTTTTTGTGGCCTAACGTGATCTATTCTGGAGAATGTTCCATGTGCACTTGGAAAGAATCTGTATTCTGTTTTAGGATGGAATGTTCTGAATATATCTGTTATATTTAGCTGGTCCAATGTGTCATTCAAAGCCACTGTTTCCTTGTTGATTTTCTGTTTGGATGATCTATCCATTAATATAAGTGGGGTGTTAAAGTCCCCTACTATTTTTATAGTATTGATTACTTTATGTTTGTTAATAGCTGCTTATGTATTTGGGTGCTTTCATGTTGGGTGCATAAATGTTTACAATTGTTATATGTTCTTATTGGGTTGTTCTCTTTATGATTATGTGCTTAGTGTTCTTCTTTGTTTCTTGTTACATATTTTGTTTCAAAGTCTATTTGTCCCATATAAGTATCGCTACCTTTCTTTTACTTTCATTTGCAGGAAAAATATTTTTCTATCCCTTCACTTTCTTTTTTTGTTATTTATTTATTTATTTTTATATTCTTATTTAAATTCTAGTGAGTTAACATACAGTGCAATATTGGGTTCAGGAGTAGAATTCAGTGATTCATCACTTACATACAACACCTAATGCTCATCATAACAAGTACCCTCCTTAATGCCCATCACCCATCTAGCCCATCCCCCACCCACCTCCCTTCATCATCCTTCAGTTTGTTCTCTAACATAAGAGTCTATTATGGTTTGTTTCTCTCTCTCTCCCCACCCCTATATGTTCATCTGTTTTGTTTCTTAAATTCCAGATATGAGTGAAATCATATAGTATTTGTCTTTCTCTGATTGACTTATTTCACTTAGCATAATACACTCTAGCTCCATCCATGTTGTTGCAAGGTTTCATTCTTTTTGGTGGCTGAGTAATATTCCATGGTGTTTATATACCACATCTTCTTTATCCATTCATCCTTTGATGGTCATTTGGGCTCTTTCCATAGTTTGGCTATTGTTAATAATGCTGTTATAAACATTGGGGTGCATGTACCCCTTCGAATCTGTATTTTTGTATCCTTTGGGTAAATACCTAGTAGTGTAATTTCTGAATCATAGGGTAGTTCTATTTTTAGTTTTTTTGAGGAGCCTCCATACTATTCTCCAGAGTGGCTACACCAGTTTGCATTCCCACCAACAGTGCAAGAGGGTTCCCTTTTCTCCACATCCTTGCCAAAACCTGTTGTTTCTTGTGTTGTTAATTTTAGCTGTTCTGACAGGTGTATGGTGGTATCTCATCATGGTTTTGATTTATATTTCTCTGATGTCCACTCCTTCCCTTTCAATCTGTATATGTCTTTAGGTCTGAAATGAGTCTCTTGGAGGCAGCATATAAATGGGTTGTACTTTTTTAATCCATATGTCATCTTATATCTTTGGATTGGAGCATTTAGTCTATTTACATTCAAAGTAATTATTGATAGGTATGTATTTATGGCCATTTTGTTACTTGTTTTATGGTTGTTTTTAAGTTCTTCCCTGTTTCTTCTCTTGCTCTCTTCTTTTGTGGTTTGATGACTTTCTTTAGTGATATGCTTGGATTCCATTCTCTCTCTTTTTGTGTATCTATTACTGGTTTTAATTTACAGTTACCATTAGATTTATGTATAACATCTTATGTGTATAGCAATTTATATTAAGTTGCTAGTTGCTTAAGTTTATACGCATTCTAAAAGCACTGTTTTTACTCACCCCCATGTTTTTAGGTATGTGGTGTCATATTTTTATTTTGTGAATTCTTTGACTAGTTTTATAGATGTACTTGATTTTACAGCTTTGTGCTTTAACCTCTACTGGTTTTATAAGTGATTAATCTACTATGTTTATTATGTATATATGTACCTATGAAACTTTTTCCTTTGCTACTTTTCTTAGTCCTGCTTATGGCCTTTCCTTTCCACTTAAAGAATTCCCTTTAACATCTCATGTAAGGCTTGTTTAATGGTTATGAATTTCTTTAACTTTTATTTGTCTGGGAAACTCTTTACCTCTCCTTCTATTCTAAATGATAGCCTTGCTGGATAGAGTATTCTTGCTTACAGGTTTTAGTATTACTTTTTTTCCTTTCAGCATTTGGACTATGTCGTGCCACTCTCTTCTGACCTGCAGAGTTTCTATGAAAAATCAGCTCATAACCTTATGGAGTTCCCCTGGTCTATAACTGTTTTCTTTTCTCTTGCTGCTTTAAAAATCATGAGGCTTACATAACATATCTTACAAATATAACAACCTATTTTAAGCTGAAAACAACTTACCTTCAGTCACAGGGGATAGAACTACATTTTTACTTCTTTTCCTACCTTTTATGCTACTGATGTCACATTTTGTCTTTTCATATTGTACATCCAATAAAAAATTATTGTAGCTATGGTTATTTTTAGTACCATTGAATTTTAACTTTTATACTAGAGATAAACATGATTTACACACCACCATTACAGTATTAGACTATTCTGAATTTGACCCTATATTTACCTTTACCAGTAAGTTTTATACTTTTATATGTTTTTATGCTGTTACTTAACATCCTTTAATTTCAACTTGAAGAACTTCCTTTAGCATTTCTCGTAAGGTTTGTTTAGTGGTGATGACCTCCCCTAGCTTTTGTTTGTCTAAGAATGTCTTTACCTGGCCTTCATTTCTAAAGCATAGTTGTGCTGGGTATAGTATTCTTGACTGGCAGGTTTTTTTTTTTTCTTTCAGTATTTTGAATATGTCATCCCACTCCCTCCCAGCCTGTAAGTTATCTGTTGAAAAATCCACTGATAGCCTTATAAGAATTCCCCTGTGTATGATGAGTCATCTGTCTCTTGCTGATTTCCAAATTCCTCTTTATCTTTGACTTTTAACATTTTGATTATAATGCATCCTAGAGTAATCTTCTTTGGGTTTATCTTGCTTGAGGTCCTTTGAAGATTTTATTTACTTATTTATTTGAGAGACAGGCAGAAAGAAGAGGAGGAGGAGGAGCAGAGGAGCGGAGGGAGATGGAGAGAAAGAATCTCAAGCAGACTCTGCACTGACCATGGAGCCCAACATGGGGGTTGATCTCACAACCCTGAGATCATGACCTGAGCCAAAATCAAGAGTCTGATGCTTAACTGACCTGAGCCACCCAGGTGCCCTGCTTAAGATCTTTTGAACTTCTTATACCTGGATGTCCATATCTCTCCTCTCCCTAGATTTGGGAAGCTTACAGCTATTATTTATTTAAATAAAATTTCTGACCCTTTTCTCTCTTTTCTTCTTCTGGGGCACTCATGATGCATATGTTAGTTCTCCTGATGGTGTCTCATAATTCAAATTGGTTTTCTTCTCTCATTTTCATTCTTTTTTTCTTTTTATTCCTCTAACTAGCTAGTTTTAAATCACTTATTTTTGAATTTGTTAATTCTTTCTGCTTTGCCAAGTCTGCTGTTGAAGCTCTCAATTGAATTTTTTAGTTTTTTTGTATTCCAAGATTTCTGTTTGCTTCTTTTTCATGGTTTCTAGTTTCTTTTTTTAGATTATTATTATTTTAATTTTATTTTATTGTTATGTTAGTCACCATACATTACATCATTAGTTTTTGATGTAGTGATCCACTATTCGTTGTTTGCTTATAACACCCAGTGCTCCACTCAATACATGCCCTCTTTAATACTCATCGCCAGGCTAACCCATCCCCCCACCCCCTCCCCTCTAGAACCCTCAGTTTGTTTCTCAGAGTCCATAGTCTCTTATGGTTCATCTCCACCTCTGATTCCCCCCTTTCATTTTTCCCTTCCTACGAGCACAAAATTGGTTTCTATTTTCTAATTGAACTTCTTATTTTGGTCTTGCATTATTTTCCTGTTTTCATTTAATTGTTTACCTTTGCCCTATTGCATTTTATTGTTTCTTTAAGATTATTATTTTGAATTCTTTGTCAGGCAGTTCATAAATTTCTATTACTCTGGGGCAAGTTGTTGGAGTTTTATTAGTTTCCTTTGGGGCTGTTATATTTGACTGATTCTTCATGATACAAGTAGTTTGCTTTGATGTCTACATTTGAATGAGCAAACCCTTCTTCCAATCTGCACAGGCTGACTTTCCCTTGTTATGTGGTGATTTTTCATAAATCTCATTCTTTACCCTTCTGTTTTCTCACCCTCATACAAAGAGAGATCTAAATAGAGTCAGTATTTGTCTGCAGAGAAGTCAGGCCTTGGCCCCACATTCTGTCCACTTTGATGTTGATCACATCTCCTTTTTAGGATGGTTGTATGTGCACTTTTCCTACCCCCATATCTGGTATTATCACTGTTTTTCTCTTTGTACTTCACCTGGGTGGACTTAGGATTCTCTCTTTCCTTCTCTGCTGACCCAGTAGCCACTTGGGTGTACTCCCACTGGTTTTGTCCTTTTCTCTGTCAAGTCCTTCATGTATCACTTGAGGTACTTTTATATCCCAGAATTGAATATGCTAATGCTACCTTCTCCACTTCAGATTCCTCTATCTTCTGTTGTGAAGGTAAGCAGAGCCTTCTGTTGCCCCCACAAGTGTGTACACATCACGGATACCAGCCTCAGCTATTTGTCCACCATGTCGTCCCTTCTCAGCCTCTACCTGCAATGGTGCTGCCAGGTGCAGGACTCTGGGCTGAAGCATCTCCTGACCATGAGGAGTTTGCGTCTCTTATCTCTCTGGCAGGCTGCCTGTTGCTGACCACCACTGGGCTGTTGGGCCTGGTGTAGCTGCAGGAGCTAGAGGAGCTGGAGCTGACCAACTGCCCTGCCCCAGCTCTTCAAGTACTTCTTGCAGCACCTGCCCATCTGTCCCATCATCGAGTAGCATGGGCCTCTCCCCGGCCCTGGCACAGGAAGCTGCCATGCTCCTAGCTGTGACGCCTTCTCCTGGTCCTGCCCTCAGGGGAGTCCTTAAGCCTGCGGGCCAGCACCGGGGGCAGGGCGAACCCAGTGAAAGCCCCGCCCTGCCCTGCAGCCACCTCCAGCCTTCATTCACCCATTGCGGGTGGGTGGCAGTGGGGCAGGGCTTGGTCTAAGGGGGTGCTTTGAGTTCTCCTGACTGCTGCTCTCACCACCTTCCCCACCACACCCTGCTCTGTCTCCTCGCTGTCCCCCCATCTCGGGCAGGGCCCAGAGGGATTGAGGGGAGCTGGGTCCCCCAGGATACAGGGACCAGAAGAGCCCTAAGGGCTTCCAGCATCTTCCACTGCACTACGCCTGGAGCCCTCAGAGGGGTGCAAAGGGGAACAGGCCACCACCAAAACCATGGCCTGCCAAGGAGCCCAAGTCCCACTTGCCCTTGTCCCACCTCATGCCAGCCTGACCCAAGAGACCTCCCCTTTTCCTTGCCACTGTATGAGGCACCCCCCTGCTCACCGCCCCCCCCCCCCTGCAGCCCTAGTGATCCTTGGGCCAGGCTAGGGAAGAACTGAGTTTGAGGGAGGGGCAGACTGGCTGACAATGATCTTGCTATAATCAACATTAACGGAGCTGGCTGTAACTGACCTCAAAGGCGGGGGTATAACAAGAAAACAACAACAAAAACCTGTTATTTAGGAGTTGTAGCCTTCAACTGTGTGTTATAAAATGACCACTAACTCCTATACCTTTATAGCAGTAGTATTATTCACATAATAGCCAAAAGGTAGAGACAACTCAAGTGTCCACCAGTGGACGAATGGTTAAACAAAATCTAGTATACCCATACAATGGAATATTATTCAGCCTTAAAAAGGAAGGAAATTTTGACACATGCTAAAACAAGGTTGAGCCTTGAAGATATGCTATGTGAAATAATTCAGTTATGAAAGGACAAATACTGTGTGATTCCAGTTATATGAGATGCCTAGAGTAGTCAAATTCATAGGTAAAAAGTAGAATGGTGGTTGCCGGGAGTGGAGTAGGAGGGAATGGAGAGTAATTGTTTAATGGGTACAGAATTTTAGTTTAGGATGATGAAGTAAGTTATGGAGATGGATGGTGGTAACGGTTGTACAACGGTGTCAGTGTACTTAATGCCACTGAACTGTACACTTAAAAATGGTTAAAATTGTAAATTTTATATTGCATACATTTTACCAGCACTTTAGAAAAGTACTGCTAGTTTAGCTAACAGGGGAAGTGCTACGGCTGCCTCAGAAGGTGATACCCATGCTTCAAAGATCTGGTTGGCACAGACCTTGTGTTGGAAACTAGGGGCAGATAGTGTAGAAGGAGGGAAAAAGATTTTCCAACTTTCCCAACTCTTTCTCACTTTGGTATTGGTATGCCAGTTGTTAATACGGGTACCTCATTTTTATGGTGATATCTTGAGACTTGGTTTTGATTTTATTTATTTATTTAAAAGAAAAAGATTTTATTTATTTTTTTGTTTATTTTTTTGACAGAGAGAGACACAGCGAGAGAGGGAACACAAGCAGGGGGAGTGGGAGAGGGAGAAGCAGGCTTCCCGTGGAGCAGGGAGCCCGACACGGGGCTCGATCCCAGGACCCTGGGATCATGACCTGAGCCAAAGGCAGATGCTTAGTGACTGAGCCACCCAGGTGCCCCTCTTGGTTTTGATTTTAATGTTGAGAGTATATCTCAGAGTATCTTCATAGTTATTTCCATGAAAACATGGGCAAGGCCTTTTTCACTAGACTCTCCATTTTTTTTGGTTATAATTTGGTGATTTATGGTGGCGGTACTTTAATATTTGACATTGGAGCAATTTCTGGAAAAAACCTAGGATACAGGCTATGAAATATATTAGGACTTTCTCTCGTCTAAGTGAAGCACCTATAAACCTGTATTTAGCTTCTACCTGCTAGGTAGGTTGAGGAAACCCAACATATCTATTGTTTGTTCAGACTATTGTTTTTGTGAGGCACTGTAGAGAGGTATAGGTGAAATAGAAGACATATTTCTTACATTGGAGAACTTTCTATGTCCTTCGGGATACAAGACATACATATTTAGAAGAAATCAAAACTACCTGTGGGACCCTTGGCATGTGCCTAACTTCCCCAAATCTGCATTTCTTCATGTAAAATGTGTATAGTGTGGTGGGTGTAGGAGCTGGAGAATTGCATTACCTTCCTTGGAAAATTGCTGTAAAGATTAAACAAATGTAATATAGGTAAAGGACCTAAGTTTTTCACATAGTAGGTGCTCAACTAGTGTTATTTTTCTTTCCCTTAAAAAGTGGGATTTAAAAATGAGATGCTAGAACTCCAACCAAGTGACCATTTTCAGTGACTAGGACATACTACTCTTTCTCCTAAAAGGCAAATGTTCTGAAATGAAGAACGCATAACTGAAATAATCTGGGAGTGGATTTTACTATGGATTCTTGTCTGTGTGGGCAGATTGCTGATTATCTCTAAATCTGTGAGGAATCTAATATATTACACCTGTGTGGGTTGTAATTCTCACTCAATTAATTCTTTGTCAACTTATGTTTTAAAAGTACAGTAAAGTACTTGTTCTCTAAGGGTACATTTACCATGTGTGTGTTTGTACACATGTGTGTGTGTGCATGTGCACACACATACACACACACACTGCACCACAGTTTTTATGCTTTGATGATTTAAAGGCTTATGTAAAATTTTGCTATAATGTTTATCTTCCAGCTTTCCAAATATCATATTTATGTTTTGTCTAGGCATAAACTACTGTGGCCTCTTTGGGTAAGAATTATAAATTGCCCAGAAGCAAATTTAAATAATGATTTTGATTCTTCCTGCTCCTTTAAGACCCTTCCCTGGGGCTGAACATCCTTCCACATGTTTCCATACAATTCTGTCTATACATCTATTATTTCACCTCCAAATCATATTTAATTATTTATGCATCTATTTCCCCATATAGGTTGTACACTCCTTGAGAACAGGGCCTGTCTTATGCATTTCCACATTTCTACCATCCTGCGTAATACCTGATCAAGGCAGACACTTAGTGTTTGTTGAGTTAAATTGAACCCTGGTCATTACATCGAATTAGTGATCTCAGCTTTCTCTCCTTTTGCCTGATGTTAAAGAGGATTATCACTACTCTGTACAAACAAAGCTCAAGCCTTGAGGATGCATCAAGTGTCTCAAGCGATCTTGGGAGTGCTGGAAATGCTTTTTAGAATGTCCCCCAAATCATTCAGCTTGATAACATCATTTTTTTCTCTCAGACCCTCCAGAAGAGATACTGAGTATATGGATTCACCTTGTCTCCAGAAGATCACATTTCAGAACTTCAGGATCATGATGTTGGCATAGTTTGCACTGTCTGCATTATGACTTCTCAGTAATGAAACTGCATAAGATAAACTGCAGGCCAGGACTACCATCCTCAGCTCTGCCCTCTTGCTCCCAGTTTTGTGGTGAGGTTCTTGAGTCTTGACATAAGGAAGATTCAAGATGGTTTGATTCTCCTTGCAGAATAGAAAGGAATTTTGACAAGGATGAGTATGAGCTCATGTTTGGAGGCAGAATCATGAGGAGTGATTTCTTTCTCTATCTCTTTTTTTAAAGATTTTATTTATTTATTTGACAGAGAGAGACACAGCGAGAGAGGGAACACAAGCAGGGGGAGTGGGAGAGGGAGAGGCAGGCCTCCCGCGGAGCAGGGAGCCGATGCGGGGCTCTATTCCAGGACCCTGTGATCATGACCTGAGCCGAAGGCAGACGCTTAACAACTGAGCCACCCAGGCGCCCCCATGAGGAGTGATTTCTAAGGGACTGGATTGTGATGGTCTGAGATTAGAAAATTTTTTTAGCAAAAGGGCTAAGACTATAAAAAGCCATCTGTGATAAGGCAATTTTTCTATTGCTCTCTTTCAACATGAAGCAAATATTAAAGCTGCAAAGTTGAGCAAAAAGAATCAAACAAAAAGACAAAACCCCCCAGAAATCCACGTTTTGAATGCACAAAAGTTAGACATAATGAAATTCAGTGTCAGCTAAGAAATAACTTGTTTTGTCAACATCTGAAGTAAGAAGGACCAGCAAAATAGAATTCAACTTTGCAGTGTCTAGTAAATGTGTTAGAGGAATTTACTACTGAATTGTAGGTAGGAACATCCATAAATCCCAGCCTCCCAGCCTTTTCAACCCCATATTGACTAAATAGACTCAACTCGGAGAAATGAGGCAGTTCCGTCTGGGAATGCAGTTTAGGGAGAGAGCCAGTACAGTCCTAGAGACAAGGATTATTTACTGCATGCCATTGTACACACAATGAAATCACAATTGATCAAGGGGGGAAAATTCTATCAACTCAAATTAAGATGCAGGAAGGGGAAAGGTCAGACAGCAAGAAGAAACAAACCTTCTTTGCTAGAGAACATTGGGATTTAATAAATGACAAAATGAAAATTTCAGACCACTGGAATGGACACAGTGTGGGGTGAAGAGTGAGGTATCCCCAGACCCCTGTGACATAAGCCAGAAGAATCAGCCCTACACTGGTGAAATCTGATGTCTGTAGGCACATCTTTCAAAACAGACCCCAAACCAGAAAAGCAAGGCATGGCCATGGCCAAGAGAGATGGATTGACATGGCCAAAGAAAGACTCCTTGTAAGAGAAGGGATGGACTGCTGTCATAAGTTTAAAGGAAATGGGACCTAGCAATTCAGAATTTGTTTGGTTTACCCCTGCGTGCAAGAGATAAAGACAGAACATCTGGGAGCCTTTAGCTATTCATCCTCATTGGAAGAGTGCTCTGTCATGGGAAAGTCTTCGTGGGGCCACACCATGGCCTGGTGAGTGTTTCAAGGAAATGCTGTGTCCCTGTGGTGGCTGGCCACCTGCAGTGTCCATGTATGTCACCCTGGCAGTCATCCACATAGGATGTGCTAAGCATTTCTCATGCATCATTACCTAGGATCATAACATCCCTCCCCTCATCTTGACTGCTATTTTGAGTGTAAGCTTTGAGACAATAGGTACATAAAACATTTTTTAATTTTTTTCAGTGTAGTTTATTCTAAAAGCACTCTAAGAAGTTCCCTTGTACCAAAAAATAATTAAAAAATGATTTGTTTGCTTATTTTTTTTTAATCAAACATATATTGAGTTGCTATTGCATAGCCAGGCTGTATTAGAGAATAGGGCTGTAGAAGGAAAAGCCAGAGGAGGTCATTATCCAGTGAGGGAGGTAAACAATTACAGCTGAGTTTGACAAATATTCTGATGGGAGAGGAAGATGATACAGAGAGGAGGAGAATCCAGCTGAGATTGCTGGGAAGGCCTCTTGAAAGAAGTGATCTCTTAACTGGGTTTGAGAGACAGGTAGAGGTTAGGTGAAGATGGGAAGGAAGGATTTGCAGAGGGAGCCACTCACATGAATTGAACTAGCAATCATTGAGCATCTCTGGTATGGACCAGCCACTGTGCCAAGCACTGGAGATACAGTACCTGCCTTCATGAAGCTTACGTTCTAGTTGAGCGGTGGGAACGGGGAGATAGCCAGTAAATATTTAAATTAATAACTAAGGCAATTTTAGATAGAGGTAGTATGGAGCAAATAAAATAAGGCATGGGACCAAGAATGACGAGGTGGGGTGGCCCTTTACCTCAAAAAGATGGAAAGGTTTCTCTTGAGATGACCTCCGAGGTTAAAAGGAGACCCTGTAGGAAGAGCACTGCAGTCGGGAAAGCAGCAATGGCGTGCTTGGAGGGTGTGTGAGAAAGCTAGTGGACTGCGGGGGTTGGGGGGTATGATGGAGGGAAGGGATGAGGAGATGAGATGAAAAACAGGGGATTGCTTAGGACAGCCTTGTGGACCATGGTCAGACTTAGGATTTTATTCTGTAGTCAGTGGAGATCATTCTGCCCACCACACGGAGAAATAGGGAGTCTGGGGCAAGAATGGAAGAGGAGAGATCAGCTGGAAGACCCCACTGGGGTCCAGGCAAGACACGAGGGTGGCTTGGATCAGAATTTGAAAAATGGAGGAGAAGAGAAATGGGTCACGTTCAGGATGCATTTTGGAGGTAGTGCCAGCAGGACTTGATGACTTATTGAATGTGGAGTAAATAAAGGCAGGGATCAGAAGTGGCCCCTGGGTTTTTGGCAGAAGTATGAAGACAGGCAAAAGCCGGGGGGCATTAGGGACCAATCAGCAGTCACTTTAGGGTACTGAATGAGATATTAATTTGGAATCAGAAAGCCTATTTTAACATAATAATAAAAAGTAAAAAAGAAAGCCTATTTGATTTTTTAAATTTATTTTTCTCTTTTTAAATTATGTTCAGTTAGCCACTGTATAGTACATAGTTTTCGATGTAATGTTCAGGGATTCATTAGTTGCGTATAACACCCAGTGCTCATCACAGCATGTGCCCTCCTCAATACCCATCACCCTGTTACCCCCTCTTCCCCACTCTCCTCCCCTCTGAAACCCCCAGATTGTTTCTCGGGATCCATAATCTCTCATGGTTCATCTCCCTCTCTGATTTCTCCCCCTTTGGATTTCCCTCCCTTCACCTATGGTCCTTCGTGCTATTGCTTATGTTCCACATATGAGTGAAATCATATGATAATTGTCTTTCTCTGCTTGACTTACTTCACTTAACACAATCCCCTCCAGTTCTGTCCATGTTGATGCAAATGGTGGGTATTCATCGTTTCTGATGGCTGAGTAATATTCCATTGTATACATGAACCACGTCTTCTTTATCCATTTGTCTGTTGAAGGGCATCTCGGAAAGCCTATTTTAATGCTGACTTTTCCACTTCCCAGCCACGTGACCTTGGACAGGGGATTTACCCTTTCTGGCTGCTGGTGTCCTCAGGGTGACAATATTTATGTCCTCTCAAGATTATTGGAGGGGTTCAATAAGCTAATGTATGTCAATTTTAATGTTATCTGGCTTGTACTAAGTACTTAATAAATGGTAGCTCTTATTACAGGTTTACAGCTGCTCTGTGTTTTGTCCTCCCGAAAGGCTTGTACATTAAAATACAAATATAAACATATTATATCCCGGGTTCCCAAAGTCTTTGCCTGTGTAAGTGCTTCAGTTAGAGCTCAGTGAAGGAGAAATCAGCTAAGACTGCTGGTCATTTATTATAAACATTCTTTCTGTTTGTGTGATAGAATATTCCCCTTCATTCTTCCCTTTTTCTCTTGCCCACATTTATTTCTTTGACTGGTAATGATTGACTTTACCTGGAATTAAAATACGTGTGCATTGAACACTCACAGGTGTGCTCCTATTATCAGCTGGGGAGAGGAGACCAGCACTGAGCACATCTCAGCATTCCTGATGCTAAGGGTAATTCACAAAGGAGAAATAGCCTGGTTTTCTTTTTTTTTAATTCATGGTTGGGAAGCAGCTTATAGTGGCAGTACAGTGAGGAGGGATGAGAGAGGATTAAGTGATTAAAGCAGAGTGGGAGGGGTGCTCCTGGATGTTGGCAGGCTCTGAAAATATTGCCCTCCTGACAATTGAACTCAGCATAGGTTGAGGGCCTATTGGGCACATTTTACATGAAGGGGTGGGTGCATAGTTGAAAAGTTAGACTGTGGGCCTCCAAGGAGTTTGCCAGAGCAGGAGTGGGGCTTTGGGTGGGGTGGAGATTGCTATGTAAAGGACAAAATACAAGGGAAACTGACATGAAGGCTCAGACAGTGGGGCAAGGAAAGCTGTGGGGATACAGACAGCAGGGCAGTTCATTCCAACCTGGTGCTCTTAGAAGCTTCTAGAAGGAGGTGGCGCTTGAGTTGGACAAACAGGATGGTGGCACTTTAGACTGTGGGTCTTGACTGAGCATAGACGTGAGATGTTTCTGGTTTTTCTCCAGCCCCTAGCAGAGTGCCTGATGTGCATTATGCTTTCAAGAAACACTTAAATGACTAAATTGCTGTGAAAGGCTTGTGTACTAAGCCACATGTAGTCCAGAGGGGCTGGGATGTGGTGGGAGGGGAGACACTTTGCTGCCTGTAACTCTGTATTTTGATTTTACTTTCTTTTTATTTTTTTTTAAAGATTTTATTTATTTATTCATGAGAGACAGAGAGAGAGAGAGAGAGAGAGGCAGAGGGAGAAGCAGGCTCCCAAGGAGCAGGGAGCCCGATGTGGGACTCGATCCCAAGACCCTGGGATCATGACCTGAGCCGAAGGCAGATGCTTAACCATCTGAGCCACCCAGGCACCCGATTTTACTTTCTTTTTAAAAAAATTGTGGTAAAATTTCTATAACATAAAACTTGTGGTTTTAAGCATTTTTAAGTGTTAACTCTTTCCCAAACTCTTCCATCACCCCACATTGGAACTCTGTAACCAGTGGGTGCTAACTTCCATTCTCCCCTGTCCTTGGCCCCTGGCAATCTCTAATCTACTTTCCATCTCTATGAATTTGCCGATTCTGGGTATTTCATACAAATGGAATGATACAGTGTTTGTCTTTTTATCTCCTCCTCTTTGTAACCTGGAAATAGAGGAAGGTGCTCGGACATCTATGTTAGTATACCTTCATGCTTTATCTAGGTCGTCCTGGGTGGTACTATCTTGTTACTGTTTCATTTCACAAAATAAAATCTCTGATGAAGAGTTCAGCTCTGCTTCTAGTATAGTTAGGGGTATGTACACCTTGTTTTTTGTTTTTGTTTGTTTGTTTGTTTTATAGGCTTAGGCCGTGGACCCAAGCACAGGGCCTCATCTTTTTAAAATTTATTTTTATTTTTATTTATTTATTTAATTAAAGATTATTTATTTATTTGAGAGAGAAAGAGAGAGCATAAGCAGGGGGGAGGAGTGGAGGGAGAGGGAGAAGCAGACTTCCCGCTGAGCAGGGAGCCTGATGTGGGGCTCAATCCCAGGACCTTGGGATCATGACCTGAGCCAAAGGCAGACGCTTAACTAATTGAGCCACCCAGGCACCCCTCATTTTTTTTTAATTTTATTTAAATTCTAGTGAGTTAACATATAGTGCAATATGGTTTCAGGAGTAGAATTCAGTGATTCATCACTTACATACGCCCAGTGCTCTTCATAACAAGTGCCATCCTTAATGCCCATCACCCCTGTAGCCTGTCCCCACCCACCTCCCTCCATAAACCCTCAGTTTCTTCTCTATTGTCAAGAGTCCCTCATTGTTGTTTCTCTCTCTTCTTTTTTCACCCTTTCCCATATGTACATCTATTTTGTTTCTTAAATTCCACTTATGAGTGAAATCATATGGCATTTGTCTTTCTCTGACTGACTTAATTTGCTTAGCATAATACATTCTAGCTCTGTCCACATCATTGCAAATGGCAAGATTCCATTCTTTATGATGGCTGAGTAATATTACTGGGGGAGGGTCTTGCTGAGCTTTTGTCATTTGCTGGCCTGTCCCAGGAAGCAGTAGTATGACCGTGCAGCAGTTTGGAATTTATGGCAAAACAGAGCAGAAAACCAGCACCAAGACTCCTGGCACTTAGCCAGCATCTCTGCTCCTATGCTTGGGAACAGTGCAGCATGTTGGCACCACCCATTCTTCTTGTGACCCAGGGGATCCTCAGACTGTGCTGTCACTCCTGGGACTCCACCCCTCTTTGCCACCTGAGCACGTTTAAGACAGGCATATACCCCAGGGTAATGGACTTCTAAAAGTTCAGATTTTGTGCTTTGCTCCGTATAATACTTTGCAGTAGCCTCCCTAAGTAGGGCTCCCTCCCCGCCCTAGTATCCACAGTTATATCTCCCCCGATTCAACTCTCCACACGTCCTACCTTCCAAAAGGTTGTTTTTCTACTTGTAGACTTGCAGTTTTTGTTCTCTCAGACCTCCAGTTGATTTCTTAGGTGTTCAGAATGATTTGATAACAATTTAACTGTGTTTGAGGGACAAGACAGGCTTAGGATCCCCCTACTCCTCTGCCATCCTAACTCTTTCCTGGGTGTACACAACTTTTCGCTCTCCTAGACTGTAAGCTTTGGGCAGGCAGATGCTTCACTTTCATGTGTTTGGACGAGTCCATGCACTCAGTTGTGTTTGCTCAAGGTATTTAGTAGTCTTGGGTGATAAAGAAGAGCAAGCATGCAGGGAAATATGTAGAGCTCAGAACAACACTAAACTCATCTAAGCAATAAATAACAAGGCAGTAAGAAAAGCCCTAGTGATATTTTACAAGCAGGATGTTGGCAGGAGGGGTCAGTGAGGACAAATGTTAATGATGTGACTGATTAGAATGACAGCAGCCTTTTCCTGAGGTCTGCTATTGGCTGGAAACTTCCATTCAGTGTCTCTCTTTGTTGCAGCAACTTTGTGATATGAAGGCCTTTTATCCATTTTGTAAGTGATCAAGTTGCATCTTAGAACGAGTTGTCCACTCTAATGTCATCAACCCACTAAGTGGCTGAGCTGGGATAAGATCAAGCTGTGGCTGGCTCCAAAGTCCAGCTTTCTTCCACTGTGGGAAAAGCTGTCCATCTCATTTGGAGTATGGAATGGGTTCAGAGATAGATAAATTGACAGCCCTACAGTGGCATTAATGAAGCAGCATAGACACATTTCCTGAAAAAATTGGTCCAAGCTGACCCAGAGAGGCCAAAGAAATATTATCTACCATAGTAAGGGCATTAGGAAAAATAAAAGAGAAAACAAAATATCATTCTTCCCATAGTGAAGCTTGAAGAGGAATGATTATGAGTGCAATGCTAGTATAAACACTCGAGGGGTGAGGACTTGTAATAGCACCTTCCTCTGCATGTTCCTTGTCATCCTGTAGTGCAGAGGCAACATGTAGTATTAAAAATAGTTCTGAAGCCCCTGGTAGATCAGCCACTTCTTTTCCTTTTAGGTCACACAGGCTAACACAATAGCAAAAGAAAACTTGTCAATTTTTTACAAAATGCACAGCAGGCGTTTACCCTGGGATGTTTTAAAAAACAGAGATATTTGTACGTAGAGGCTATTAGTTGCTACAGAGTAACGTCAGCTAGAGCTGGTTTTTCCATCAGAGAAATCAAATTTCTTATTGTGCTATCAGCCTCCCACCATTATCATTTTTTAAAGGTGAGCCATAAAATGTTTCTCTCTACTGTGGCAGCAAGGAGGAAAACTTTATTAGAGGAAAAGTAATGCAGTGTGAAAGAGTCTTGTAAACCAAATATCTGTTCAGGGCACTTAATTCTGGGCTTTACAAGGCAACCACATCTTTCTTTGCAAATAAATACACAGCTTTTCAATTCGCATGCCGGGTGGAGAGAGCATTAATATGGTGGTTCGCCTGTATCGGTTTCATGGCACAGTGGGTAATCTGGGGAGGGAATGGTGATAGTAAAGTCCACTTCCCCCTTGCTGTGGCTCACAGTGGTACAGAACTGAGGACGGGGAACTTGAGTGAGATCTGTCTGATAAGGACATACATTTGCTGCTGTGTGTGGCTGGGGTAGATGTGGAAGATAAGTGTGCCTGAGCATGAATATGCCTTAATATCTCTTTCTTGCTTATCCTCTATTCTCATTTCAAATTAGTAACAGTTAGCCTGGTGACTTCCAACTGAGTAGTGATTTTGACTAGTTCTTTCCCTCACCACCAAAACAACCACACATACACACCAAAATCCTGTGGGTTCAGTAAGCATTATTAACAAATGCACATTTATAATAGAAAACTTGGAAAATACAGAAAAGCTGAGGGAAAGAGAAAACAATTAGTCATAGTCTTATCAGAAATAGTAACAATTTTAGTTTTCTTTTTTGGTGTGTATATTAAAAATAATTATGATCATACTATATACACAAAATTGTACTGATTTAAACATCTATTTTGTGGATATGAAAGTGATATATATGTTTTGCATAAAAGTTGAAAACTATAAAAGTATAAAGAAAAAAATAATTACACAGAATTTTACCATCCGGAGATAAATGCTATTGCTCCATTTTTTTGTAGGTATTTAAAAATGTATTTGTTTCTTTTAGCCATTCTGACTGGTGTGAAGTGGTATCTCATTATGGTTTTGATTTGTATTTCCCTGATGGCAAGTGATGTGGAGCATTTTTTCATGTGTCTGTTGGCTATTTGTATGTCTTCTTTGGAGTAATGTTCATGACTTCTGCCCATTTCTTGATTATTTGTTTTTTGGGTATTGAGTGTGAGAAGTTCTTTATAGATCTTGGATATCAGCCTTTTATCTGTAATGTCCCTTGCAAATATTTTCTCCCATTCTCTAGGTTGTCTTCTAGTTTTGTTGACTGTTTCCTTTGCTGTGCAGAAGGTTTTTATCTTGATTAAGTTCCAATAGTTCATTTTTGCTTTTGTTTCCCTTGCCTTTACAGACGTATCTTGCAAGAAGTTGCTTTGTCCAAGGTGGAAGAGGTTGCTACCTGTGTTCTCCTCTAGGATTTTAATGGAGGATTTTGTGCTAAGTGAAATAAGTTAATCAGAGAAACATAATTATCATATGGTTTCACTCATATGTGGGACGTAAGGAATAGTGCAGAGGACAATAGAGGTAGGGCAGAAATGAATGGGAAGAAATCAGAGAGAGAGAGAGAGACAAAGCATATGAGACTCTTGACTCTGGGAAACAAAGTGATGGTTTTGGAAAGGGAGGTGGGTAGGAGGATGGGGTAACTGGGTGATGGGCATTAAAGAGGGCTCATGATATGATGAGCACTGGGTGTTATACTCATCTACTGAATCATTGAACATTATATCAAAAACTAATGACGCACTATACCTCGGCTAATTGAATTTAAATAAAAAATTTAAAAAATGTATTTGTTTCAAAGTTTAAAATATAGTAAATGCGGGGACTTTTATAACTGTTAGGTGGAAGATGATGAAAAGAGGATTAAAGAAGATAAAATCTGCTATAGACTAGTTTTTTTTTTTTTTTATTAAGCTTTTAACAACAAAACAGACCTCTGAGACTTAGGTCATTCAATATGAGTTTTAAAGTTGCTGAAAATCATTACTTCAGTTCTTTGGCCATGAAAATGGTTATTATGTTGCACTATGCAGCTATACTTTTATGGAAGAAGAAAGAAAAACTACCTTAGGTTAGAAGTTCTCCCAGCACAGAATCTTAACCATGTAAATAGTTTATCTATAATTGGAGCAAGTGTTGGAACAAAATAATATAGGTTATTTTAATTGGTAATGAAACATGGAGAAAGCTTTTATCCAAACTCTGGGACAAAGAATAGGACTCAAGAAACATACTTCCTGGTGTTGGTAAGATAGGGAAAGCAGCCAAGGGTAGCATTTCAAGGCCAGCTTATGTCCTGAGATATAGAATACTTCTGGAAACATAAAATCCAAAAGACTTTCTTGTTTGAGGTCCAAAGTGAGTAAATTATTTTATACCACAAAGGATATACTATTGATCTCTTAAATGTGATTCTTCTCTGGGTTCTTGAAACATTTTGCTAAGTGACTCCTTTTTCCACAGAAGAATATGTGATAGCCTATTTTACCTTTATATTTGAGAGACAACTTGGCTGGGTATAAAATTCTTAGATCAAAATCTCCCCACTCAAAATAGTAACTGTAAAATAGTTTAAAAATTCGAATTCTAGGGGTGCCTGGGTGGCTCAGTCAGTCAAGCATCTGCCTTTGGCTCAGGTCATGATTCCGGGGTCCTGGGATCAAGCCCCACAACAGGCTCCCTGCTCAGTGGGGAAGCTGCTTCTTCCTCTCCCTCTGCCTGCCGCTTCCCCTGCTTGTGCTCTCTCTCTCTCTCTGTCAAATAAATAAATAAAATCTTTTTAAAAATTAGAATTCTAATATTAATGTTCATAGTAAGCCCACTGAGTAAATTTAGTATTTCATTGCTGTTCTTTACCTTTAGAATATATACCCTAAAGAAGTACAGTCATAGTTTTGTATTCAAAGAAATTTCAAATGCTGATTTTCTCTGTGTGGTTACCATTTTTATATGCAGGTGGGTTCATTTGTTTCTGATCGTGTACAGATTTTTGGCTTAATGTAATTTTAAAATATAGAATATTTACATGCTTCAACAGTAAAAATTATATACAAAAGTATATTTTGAGAAGTTCCTTTGTTCTCCATATTATCACCACCTTCTATAGACAACCATTAACTAATTTTTATGTGCTTTGAAAAATAAGCAAATTATCTGTGTATATACTCATTCCTCTGCTTTTCTTATATAAAAGATGTCAAACTATATAATATTTTCCACTTTGACTTTGTAACTTAGTAATATTTTCTAGAAGTCACTCCGTATTAATTTACAGAGACCTTGACTTTGCTATAATGGTTGCATGGTTCTCCATTGTGTCTTATGGGTGTCCAACCGGTTCCCAACCGAGAGATATTTGGGTTTCCAGTTTTTTGCTTTTACAAATGCTACAGCCATAAATAGCCTTGTGCATAGGTTGTTTCATATTTGTGGAGTTTTGTCTTCATGGTCCTTGTCATTCTGTATTTGTTCAGGTGGTCTCCGTCTTGGGGAGAAGTCTATGGCTAGGTTTCTCAATTCAGCTTTATTTGCTTTATGGTGCAAGTTAGTTCCTTTCAGATATTGATATTAGGTTGAAATCAGTTAAGACTTCAGTATTTTTGTCTCTTTTTTTGGTCGTAAGTTCAGGCAGTTCTCTCCTTTAATGCATAGTATATTCTTGAAAATTTGTACAAGACTTGAATTGTGGGAAAGCCAGACAATAGACTTATATGTTCCACCACTTTAGAGAGCTAAAAGAGGCTTAAGATCCCTAATTAGACCTTGGCTTTTTGAACACAATCGTTTATGATATTGCCAATATTTGGTACATGTTCTTTAATTGTGTTCTTTTCCTTCACAATTAATTGAACACACCATTGACCTGCCTGAGTCCAGTGAGAATCTGATTAGGGTGAAAGATTGTCTTCAGGCTGCTTAATCATTTTTATCTTTTTCTCAATTATATTATATTTGCATGGCTTATACTTCTTATCACTTGTATCAGCACTTTCACATTTCTGTTTTCTCCATTTTATGAAGTAATAGGACAAAATAAAATAAACATGCAGATAATTGCACAAATAGCTTTGGGCTGAAACAGAATAATTTACTCTTACGTAACACTAAGGTAACAGTACTATGGTTAACACTACTATGTGATAGCTTGAATTGATCAGTTCTCAGCTGTTGAATGCAGCCAGAATTTGGCATATGAAAAGGGGTTTGGAGTGATAATATACAATGTGCGGATGTACAGGCTGTTTGCAAGTTGAACATGAAAGTTGAGGTGCCTCTGTGTTTTATGAGAAGTTGGGAGAGGCTGCATGGGCAGATGCTGGGTCAGTGCCATCTAAAAGTGAACAGTAATAATGCAGAGAAGAATGTGCAGGTGGTCTTCAAATTATGACCAAAGGTGTACACTAGCTGCATTTCAAAGTTGGTTATTTGACATGAATTTCTAGTTTTACTCCTCACCTCTCTCTTATCTTTTCTTTCCATCTCCATTTATCCAGAGGTTTTGCTTGAATCCTGAGAGGGCTCTGCTGTTGATGGCAGAAATCATCTAAAAAAATGTGTGAATTAGAGGCACTGTGGTTCTTGTTCCATGTCCTACTTACACAGAGTTTTTATAAGGCAAGGGATTTTACCTCTGCATCTTGGGTATTAATCACAGCCTGTGAATGACATTGAAATATATAGAATCAACTCTGGATGGTACTTGAAGGAATAAATCTGCTGGCTTCAAAAAGCCTAGAAGAGATGGCAGGAAACACCTGCTGACTTTGCAAGGAAGTGGTATATGGTGTGGAACAGGTGACTCATGAGGGGCAGGAGAGCTTCAGAGGGTGCACAAAATGAATTTGCACTCCAGGGTCAAGATCAGGGGTCTGAGTTTGAAAAACATCAAATGAAACCAAAAGGAAGGTTCTGGAACAGGCCAAAGACAAACCCTGGGGGTAGAGGTGGAATCAAAAGTAGGGGCTGAGGAAGAGAGGAAGACACCAACTACAAGTTTAAAAACAAGGGACAGGAGCCAGAACGAACTGTTGTTAACAGGGGAATGTTACAGAGGCTGTGACTCAGAAACTGAGCCCGTTGCTCAACCCACATACCTATTTTTGTCACCTTTTCCAAGGATACTCATGCGAGGAAATAGTTGGTTAAATGAAAAAGCAGGGAGAGGAGAAGCAGACATATGGGATGGGATGCATATCCAGGGAGTTAAAGCATTAGGATACTGACTGTGATGAATGTTTTAAAGAGTGTTTTTTAAAACTCTTGTTCCTCAGAGCTGCTTTGGTGCTCCCAGACCAATGGGAGTGTTTCCTTCAGTATCCCAGGTCAGTGTGAGGGTAGCAGGGGAGAAATGACCTCTGAGGGAGGCCACTGCTTCCCCCTTGACAGCAGTTCTCCTTTGATCTATTTTGTACAATGGGGGGCTGTATAAGATTTCCTTTGAAAGAATGTTTTTGCTGTATTAGTTTCATGTGGCTTCTGTAACAAATTGTACCAAACTTGGTGCCTTAAAACAACAGAAATTTATTTTTTTGCCGTCTGGAGACCAGAAGTCTGAAATCAAGGTGTGTGTGGGACCACACTTCCTCCGGAAGTTCTAGGGGAGAATCCATTTGAAGAGAAGGCAAAATTCTTCCTCTACCCTTCAAGTTCTTCCACCTGGACTAAGGATTAAATGTACATGAGACAGGTTAATAGGAGAAAAACAACAAAGTATTTTTTTTTAAAGATTTTATTTATTTATTTGACAGAGAGAGACAGTAAGAGAGGAAACACGAGCAGGGGGAGTGGGAGAGGGAGAAGCAGGCTTCCAGCCGAGCAGGGAGCCTGATGCGGGGTTTGATTCCAGGATCCTGGGATCATGACCTGAGCTGAAGGCAGACGCTTAACGACTGAGCCACCCAGGCGCCCCAACAACAAAGTTTTATTATGTGCTCATGGAGGTCCAATAATGAAATTGAGACCTAAAGAAATGATTAAAGCAGGCAGTTTTAATACATTTTAGACAAAGAGACAATTAGTTAGGAATTTACAGGATAAGGAAAAACAGGTATTTGGGAGCTTTAATTAGTAAGGAATTCTAAGTGGAATTGGGAACTGAGGTAGTAGATTAGTAAAAAGTAACAAGGTTTGTTTTTATAGTTTTCTTGGCTTTAAAGTCCTTCTCTCTGGTGATAAGGATGTCTTTTTACTTTGGTATTGGGAGGATATTTTTCATATGGGAGATTTGTTTCCTGTTTTCACAGGGACAGGGGAGGGTCTGGGTGTCCTTGCACTGGTTGTTTCTTAAGCAACTTTTATTTAAAACAATCGATATGCTAGAGCGGCACATTTTGGGACAGCCTGTTCTTGGCCCCTATACATTCCTGGTCTCCTCTGGTTTCTGGTTGCTTTTGGCATTCCTTGGCTTGTGGCAGCCTCTTTCTCTGCTTCATCTTATCACCACCTTCTCTGTAAAGGGGTTTCCAATCTCCTTCTGCCTCTCTTTTATAAGGACACTTGTGATGGCATTTAGGGCTTATAGGGATAATCCAAGATAGTCTCTTGATTTCAAAATTTTTACATTAATAAAAGATCAGTATAATGTAGTTTAATTAATTAACTTAATTATAGCTAAATAGACTCCTTATTAGAGTCTCTTTTTCAGTAAGGTCACATTCACCTGTTCTGGGATTAGGATGTGGACATATCTGTTTGGAGGCCACCATTTAGCCCACTACATGCTGTTAAAAAAATTTGAAAACTTCTGATCTTAAATGATGAATGTGAAAAAATGGTTAAAAAAAGAATGGAAAGGTCCTCAATCTTTGGGGTTCTCTGCTGGAGATAGGAAAAGACAATTGTAACACAATTTGATGTTTAAATATGAGGTAGATGCAACAGGATGGTTCAAGCCTCACAGAAGGGGCAGCACACATACTCATTCAGGGGCTGAATGTGGTGGGGTCCTTGGCTCCATCAGTGAAGGCTTAAGTCACTTGCTGTCACTCACATTCTCCTTCCTTGTCTCAATACTGAACGCTGATAATTTTGAAGGAGGATCAGGTGGGGCTCAATCTTGATGTGGCGTGGTTCTCTAACAAAACCCAGGCTTTAAAAAAAATTTTTTTTTGTTAACATATAATGTATTATTTGGTTCAGGGGCACAGGTGATTCATCAGTCTTATACAATTCACAGCGCCCACCATAGTACATATCTTCCCCAATGTCCATCACTCAGCCACCCCATCCCTCCCACCCCCCTCCACTCCAGCAACCCTCAGTTTGTTTCCTGAGATTAAGAGTCTCTTATGGTTTGTCTCCCTCTCTGGTTTCATCTTGTTTCATTTTTCCCTCCCTTCCCCTATGATCCTCTGTCTTGTTTCTCAAATTCCTCATATCAATGAGATCATATGGTACTTGTCTTTCTCTGATTGACTTGTTTTGCTTAGCATAATACCCTCCAGTTCCATCCACGTCGTTGCAAATGGCAAGATTTCATTTTTTGACGGCTGCATAATATTCCATTGTATAGATATACCACATCTTTATCCTTTCATTTGTTGATGGATATCTAGGTTCTTTCCATAGTTTGGCTATTATGGACATTGCTGCTATAAACATTGGAGTGCATGTGCCCCTTCGGATCACTACATTTGTATCTTTGGGTAACTACCCAGTAGTGCAATTGCTGGGTCGTAGGGTAGCTCTATTTTCAACTTTTTGAGGAACCTCCATACTGTTTTCCAGAGTGGCTGCACCACTTGCATTCCCACAAACAGTGTAGGAGCAAAACCCAGGCTTTATGGAACGGGTAAAGGGAGTAGTGAAGAATGACCCTACCCCTAGGTACATGTACCTAGTGTGTTAATGTAAGCATAGCATTCATAACAAAGATGTGTGTGATACAGTCAGTGGGATCTGATCTTATTCCTTATTCCCTTTCTAGTAAGGAATAAGTGAAAATCTTTGGGCATGTTTGAGGGAAAGGTCTCTATTTTGTTCCACTTCCTCTACTGTATAGTTACTATTTTTCCTTTTATAATTAATGAGTAACTTATGGGGAGCTACTATGAGAGCATATAAATATCCCATTCCTCATCAAAGTTTCCTTTCTAGATTTAGCATCCAAGGAGGATTTTTTGCCTCAATCTCTGCTATGGTGGTTTATTTATTTATTTATTTTTTAAAAAGATTTTATTTATTTATTTGAGAGAGAGAGAGCAGAAGAGGGAAGAAGGTCAGAGGGAGAAGCAGACCCCCTGCCAAGCAGGGAGCCCGATGTGGGACTTGATCCCAGGACTCCAGGATCATGACCTGAGCCGAAGGCAGTCACTTAACCAACTGAGCCACCCAGGCGCCCTCTGCTATGGTGGTTTTAAAATGGAGTTTTACTAATTCTATTATTCCTTTTGTATTTATTAGCACTTTATGGAAAGGAAGAGATTTCCCTTTTTTATGTTTATTTAATTTCTTCATTATCTGCATGGACTCATGGATTCTTATTTTATTCAATGACTTATATAGTTCATTAATGTATTTATTTATTTTGATGTTTAATTGTCCCAAGTTTAACCAGTGGGAACCCTTTCAAACTGCCTCCTGTGTCCTTTAACATGTTCTCATCATTCTTTTAGTACTTCCTCACTTTTTCATTCAATAAGTTGTTCCTAGATTGTCTTGTACTTTCCCTGTCCCCACTCTGGAATTAGCCTTTCCTCCAAGGAGTCCAGTCCCTTTTTGTAGACAATGGTAATTATAAACCATAATCTAAAGCCATTTTTTTCATTACATGGTTGCTATCTAAAGAATTAAAATCTTTCATAGGCAGTGCCTTAGTCCATTCAGGCTGCTGTAACAAAATACCATAGACTGAGTGGCTTATAAATAACAGAAATTTATTGCTTACAGTTCTGGAGGCTAGAAGTCCAAGGTCATGGTGCCAGCAGTGTTGGGTTCTGGTAAGGCAGTCTTCCAGGTTGTAGACTAAGGACTTATATCCTCACATGGTTGAAGAGCTAGGGAGCTCTGTGGGGTTTCTTTCATGAGGGCATTAATCCCATTCATGAGGCACCACCCTTATCACCTAATCACCTGGCAAAGTCCCTATGTCCTAATACCATCACCTTGGGGGTTAAGATTTTAGCATATGAATTTGGCAGAGGAGGCACAAACATTCAGACAATAGAAGATGGTCTCAGTTTAGGTTCCCTAGAACCAGACCTTTGAGCCAAGAATTCAGAGGCAAGCTGTTGATTGGGAAGAGCGGTGTTAAGTGAGGGTCAGGCAAGACAGGAAGGGTGCGTTAGGCTGCCTACCACAGTGGGCCACTTTGGGGAATGGTGTACAGCATACGCTTCAAAACTACCTTGCTAAGGGGTGAGAAAGCTGGAGTGTGTACACCCCACGCCTGTCAGACACTGGCCCAGGGCTGTTGTGTGGGGGTCGGTGGTGGGGTGGGTAGAGATGCAGGTTGCAGGGAGGCATTCATTCCCAGGATCCTCTAGTCTGGAAAGGTGGCTGAAAATCAGGCTGGTTTGTAGAGACATGGTGAGAGGGGTGGAGGGTGTGGGCACCAACAATGTTGGTCATAAGGTACTGGCACCACCAGTACCAGGAAAGGGTGGTGAAGCTGACTGAGAAACAGAGAGAAGAGCTTTGGGCCCTCTGAAGAAAGGTACTCTGGGAGGCCTGGAGGTTTCCTGACTTGGGTGGAGCATTTTAGATAAGGAGCCCTCAGGACTTCCCTCACAAAGCCCACCCTGGCTTGGCTGTTAGGACTTTTGTTGTTCCCTCCTCAGAAACTTGGGGGCCACATGCTTGGCCTCATCCACTGTGGGCCACATGAGTGTGTATCTATTTGTACTGTGAGGCAAGTGACTTCGGAGAGGGTGGTGGTAGGAGTGTGGTACGGTATGGAGGCAGGAGGGGTTAATAATTTTGGCTGGGAAATAAGAGGAATAGAGAATAGGAGCCCTCTTTGACTGCTTACTTTCCTTCGCACCGTATATTCAACACCCTAGCAATGTTCATATACCAAACCTGGTGGCCTCTCACCACCTCCTTTGCCCTCCAAGGCCATCCTGTCTCACGTGGACCATTGCAGTTGCTTGTAACCACACTGCTGCTTCTACCCTTGCCCTCTGTTCTCCACACAATAGGCTGAGCGTGGAGCTTGGCCATGTTACTGTCCTGCTCAGAACCTTAGACAGCCTTTCTGTTCCACTGAGTAGGAAAGCCAGCATCCTGCCCATGTCCAGCAAGGCCCATGCAGCTGGGCATCTGGCTGGCAGCTGCCTCTCTGATTTGCTCCCCTAGCTCTCTTTCCCTCCTTAATTCTGCTTGATGATTCTGGAACACGCCAGCCTTTTTTCTCCACTGGCCTTGTGTTGCTGTTCCCTCTGCTTGGAATGCTTTTCTACCAGAGTCATATGTCTCCCTCCTTTTGTGTTCTCAGGACTCGGCTCTGCTATCATCTCCTTCCTAATCTTCCCATCCACTCATTACTCTGTCCCATTAATCTGCTTTATTTTGCTTCAAAGCCTTATGGACATAAATTAAGACCACCCAAATGAGAACAAGCAAAGGCCACTTACTCAGAGCTTGCTATAGCCAGAAAGTCAGCCACCATCTTTTGCATTTGGCAGAGACTCAAAGGCAGGCAGAGGAGTGGAAAGCTTCATAGTGAAAAAAGGGAAGGCCTCAGGTATGGTGTGACTGGAGGCTACTGTCCTGGGAAGCTGTAGGTGGGCTAAGCAGAAGTAGGGCCTCCCATGTGATTGGTCAGGGGTTTATATTTGGCTTTCTCTGGTTGGTCCTAATTTGGAAGCAAGGGTGAAAGTTAGGAAAGCTGCCAGTTATTAGTAAAGTCCTGGCCAACTGTTACAAGGGTTATTGTTTGGATTCCTGAACTATCGCTAGAGACTCTGGTCTGACTTCCTACAAATCTGACTTATACCAGGCTGGCTTCCTGGATTGGTTTCCTGGGCAGGTTGCTGCAGGTTGCAGGTCAGAATTCTATTTTTATATACAGCTTGGCTGTCAGCTGTTTGTATATTTAGTCTCTCAGCACTTACTCTTTACTCAAGGTGATGCATATTTATTTTTCTAGTTATTGCCTGTCCCACAAGAGAAGGGAAGTTTGGCAAGGGCAGGGGTCTAGTCTTGTTACCATTGCTTCTATAGCTCCTCAAATTGTACCAGGCAGATGGTAGGTACTCAGTAAATATGTATTGAATGAGGGAATGATGATGCCTGATCATTCCTCTATTTCAGTTTCTGGAAATAAAGCCATTTGAGTGAAGCTTTTGCTTTATATCTTTTTCTCTCTTAATGGGCTGATCACCCCTCTGGCATTTTGGCTCAGGCTAACCACCATCTGAAGATACTTGGTGAAAAGGCCTATAGGGAGGACCCTGAGTTTTGGATTCAAAGGAACAAATTCAAATATCTGTAGGAGCTAGACAGGTCAAAGAATGAACCAGCTTTGAAGGCGAGGAGGGACGGAGAACAAGGGGCCTTTGTCTTGTGGAAGGATGGCTGCCTCAACTCAGCACTTACCAGTTTTAATAAGTCAGAATAAAGCCTCCCATTTCTGGAGTTTTATGTGAATACTTCCATTATTTAAATGTTAGTGACTTGTAAAAGACTATGTATCGGGACAGGGGAAGGAAGGTGGAAAAAAACAAGATGTTTTGGGGATTGCATTCAGTCCTTGGGTGGCCAGGTCCTTGGGTGGCTTGGCTCTGGTGTAGGTTGTCTTCTCAGATCCTCTCTGGAAGGCTCTTTGGGGCTCCCTCTCCCTGCTTGGCCTGACCTGCCCCAAGATTGAGATTAGACGCTAAGGAGAAGACAAGGGGTACGAGCCCCCGAGCTCCAGCCATGGGACACTGCGGACTGGGTCTCAGTGTACGTGTTGCCTTCCAAATGCTTTTCTTCATCAAGAGTCCTCCGTGGATTTGAGGAGGGTGATTGCATGAGGCCGTTTTGGCATTGAGCTGATTGTAAGTGCAGCTGCAGGAGCCAGCTCCCTGATTAGAACTGAGATTCTAAAGCCAGGTGAATTAATAATGAGGTGATAGGGAAACGGAGAGACTCTTAACACTGCACTTGGTTATGTTAAGAGAAGTTTTAGGTGCTTTTGCAAGGAAAAAAACCAAAGAATATTTCTCTAAACATTAAGTCAAGCTGATTGGTACCTAGATTCATTAAGCTCCTTTTCTCAGAGTATGACCGACCCTTCAGGAAAGTCCTTTTCCTAAGCACCATTCATTACAGTTTGCTCAGGACTAAAAGAGAAGGATTGTGGGCAGTGCAGATTAAACGGGAGAGGAAAGGGACCCCAGGACAGTTATTGGATGTTATCTTCACAGCTATCACATAAGATCCCAACAAAAATTATATTTAAGATGGATTTTTTTTTTCTGGTTCCAATTCCAGGAGAACACCAAAATGCAAACCACCTAGGTTGATATTATTTAAGAGCTATTATCCTTGATTAAATCTAAGCACAACAAAAAAGCTATCCAGTTTCTTCAGAAATGGGAGATAAAGTGTTTTTGGGTAAGGTTAGCATTTTGCCAAATTTTGTGGTGGTAGCAACCCGCTTATTTATTTGAAATTGCTTAAAATTTTATTCCCCTTCAGCCCTGATTGAGCTAATTAGACCCCACAGGGAATTATGTGGGTAATGGCAGCGTGGGGGAAGTATAAATATGCAACGCAATTAGCACCTACTCTTTTTCTGTGTGATACAATCCAGGAGCTCATGGGCTTGTGCAAACCTTGGGACAATAGGAACCATTGATACTCAAGCTGCTAGGGGAGTCCATAATTATGATATAATATTTTGCCAGCTTCCTGCATGCATGGAGGTAGAACGGAATATGAGTAAATGAAACCCAGCAATTTTCTCCATTCATAATTCTTTATATCAATAGCGTATGTTCTCTGTTCCCTCTCTCTTTTTTCCAAGAAGATAGAAACTTTACTTACTTGAACATTTTATGTACTACGAAGGACTTCATCTCTATGGGAATAAATCTGGTTTGCAATCAGTTAAAATGGACGATTTTCTCAGTGTTGTTACAAGTTGAAGAAAGCTACTCCACGATGCCTTCTGCCTATCACAGGCAGATTTTCTTGACTTTGCTTGCTACTGTTGTATAAGCTTATGCTGGGAGATAACTTGAATTTTGTCATTTATTCCTTAATTTATTAGAACTATACTCAGGGTGGGTTGACTTCATAGGCATATGATCTATGAAGACCCTTATAGCTGCATTTAAAGCTAGCATTATACAATATAAAGATGAACAAGATTCTTGCTAATAATCTAAATGTTTAATTTTTCTTTATTTAGAATAACATGAAATAGCAAATACAAGGCACTATGACAATGGAAAGGAGGGACCACAGAACAAAGGAAAAAGCTTTATATTTGAGTACCTTTACCATTACTTTTCCCCCTCTACCTTTTGAACAAAGGGCCCCAAATTTGCATTTGGCTCTGGGCCCCATAAATTATGTAGCTGGCTCTGTACCCAGGCACAGCTAAATGGAATTCCAAGATTTATTCACTCATTCAACAAATGTTTACTCAGTACACCACAGTACCAGGCGTAAGAAATACAAAGATTAATGAAGGGGGTGGTCTCTGCTTCTTGGGTCTTACCACCTCGTTTCAGGACACATCCCTGCAATCCACAGATGTCTCACAGATGCTGTGAGACAAAAATCTGGGAGCAGATGTGCATTCCCAGTTGCATATGGTGATGGGAGGGGTTAGGAAAGAATTTATAGAGATGCTATTTCAGATTGTAGCTGAACGTTCAAACTTGCCAGACACTTAAGAAACACTCTCTTTCTGAAGATAAAACCAAATAATGAGAATGGTCATTGCAGAAAGTGGAGTCTTTCTCATCTTCTACTCCAACCTCATAGATTATGAGGAAGACCCTGCAGTTGTCTTTTCAAATCTGAGACAGTGACTGTAGTCTGCTTGTAAGTGTCAAAAGTAGGCCTGAAACTTAGGTCATCTGATTTCAATTTTTTAAAATTGATATATTGTTGACATAGGTTACATTAGTTTCAGGTGTACAACATAGTGATTCCACAAGTCTATACATTACGTTGTGCTCATCACAAGTGTAGCTACTATGTTTCACCATCTAACACTCTTACAATACCATTGACTCTATGCCCTATGAAGTACTTTTTATCCTCATTGATTTCGAATTCTTTTTCATTGTATTCCAATGATTTATTCCCCCTCAATCTTTAACTTGATAACTTCTATCCTGTTACTGGTATTAAGAAATTAGGAAGTGATGTAGTATTTTCCAGATTTTATTTTTTGCTTTGTGTCAAAACTCATGTAAGGGGTCTTTTTCTAAAAAATTATTTCTTTATTAGTCAGAAAGAGAGAGCACAAGTAGGAGGAGTGGCAGGCAGAGAGAGAAGCAGGCTCCCTACTGAGCAAGGAGCCCAATGCGGGATTTGATCTCGGGACCCTGGGATCATGACCTGAACTGAAGGCAAATGCTTGACCGACTGAGCCACCCAGGTGTCCCTGTAAAGCGTCTTTTATAGAGAAAATTTTTCCAGTGCATTTAAATTATACTTTATTTTATAAAAATCAACTTCTCCCTAAACATCTTCACCCTGAGTAAGGAATGTCTATGTTCTGGAGCCAGTCTTCTGGTATGGAAGAAGTACAATCTTGCAGTCAGGCCTGGGTGGCATCTGAGTCTCATCCATATGCTTTTGGAATTGTAATTAGCCTTCATGAGCCTTGGTTTCCTCATCTGTACAATGGGGACAGTACCAATTGCTTCTTAGTGACATTGGTGGGTTTGATGGAATGAGGTTGTAGAGCATGCATCAGGTACTGGGTGCTCAGTGAATTTAACTTTCTTCTCTCAAAGACAACTTTTCCATCTTTTCCCCACTTCTTTTAAGGTATTTACCACGTGAAATTGCTCATTTTATACATGGCCTATTATATCAGTGTTGGTTACTGGTGAAATTTCTGTTACTTTTAATCTTCTACTAATATGAATGTAAAGAGAGAAAAATATGACTCTTTAGTTTCCACCTTTTTTTATGGTATGTTAATCACCATACATTACATCATTAGTTTTTGATGTAGTGTTCCATGATTCATTGTTTGTGTATAACACCCAATGCTCCATGCAGTATGTGCCCTCTTTAATACCCATCACCAGGCTAACCCATCCCCCCACGCCCTCCCCTCTAGAACCCTCAGTTTGTTTCTCAGAGTCCATCATCTCTCATGGTTCATCTCCCCCTCCGATTTCCCCCCTTCATTCTTCCCTTCCTGCTATCTTCTTCTTCTTCTTTTTAACATATAATGTATTATTTGTTTCAGAGGTACAGGTCTGTGATTCAACAGTCTTGCACACTTCATAGCGCTTACCATAGCACATACCCTCCCCAGTGTTTATTGCCCAGCCACCCCATTCCTCCCACCCCCCACCACTCCAGCAACCCTCAGTTTGTTTCTGAGATTAAGAATTCCTCATATCAGTGAGGTCATATGATACATGTCTTTCTCTGATTGACTTATTTCACTCAGCATAATAGTGAAATAAGTCCAGTTCCATCCACATCGTTGCAAATGATAAGATTTCATTCCTTTTGATGGCTGCATAATATTCCATTGTGTGTGTGTGTGTGTGTGTGTGTGTGTGTGTGTGTGTGTGTATGTATATCACATCTTCTTTATCCATTCATCTGTTGATGGACATCGTGGCTCTTTACATAGTTTGGCTATTGTGGATATTGTTGCTATAAACATCGGGGTGCATGTACCCCTTCGGATCCCTACATTTGTATCTTTGGGGTAAATACCCAGTAGTGCAATTGCTGGGTCATATGGTAGCTCTATTTTCAACTTTTTGAGGAACCTCCATACTGTTTTCCAGAGTGGCTGCACCAGCTTGCACTCCCACCAACAGTGTAGGAGGGTTCCCCTTTCTCCGCATCCCTGCCAGCATCTGTTGTTTCCTGCCTTGTTAAATTTTGCCATTCTGACTGGTGTGAGGTGGTATCTCATTGAGGTTTTCATTTGGATTTCTCTGATGCTGAGCGATGTTGAGCACTTTTTCATGTGTCTGGTGGCCATTTTGATGTCTTCTTTGGAAAAATGTCAGTTCATGTCTTCTGCCCATTTCTTGATTGGATCATTTGTTCTTTGGCTGTTGAGTTTGATAAGTTCTTTATAGATTTTGGCTACTAGCCCTTTATCTGATATGTCATTTGCAAATATCTTCTCCCATTCTGTTGGTTGTCTTTTGGTTTTGTGGACTGTTTCTTTTGCTGTGCAAACCTTTTTATCTTGATGAAGTCCCACTAGTTCATTTTTGCCCTTGCTTCTCTTGCCTTTGGTGATGTTTCTAGGAAGAAATTGCTGCAGATGAGGTCGAAGAGGTTGCTGCCTGTGTTCTCCTTTAGGATTTTGATGGACTCCTGTCTCACATTTAGGTCTTTCATCCATTTTGAGTCTATTTTTGTATGTGGTGTAAGGAAATGGTCCAGTTTCATTCTTCTGCATGTGGCTGTCCAATTTTCCCAACACCATTTGTTGAAGAGACTGTCTTTTTTCCGTTGGACATTCTTTCCTGCTTTGACGAAGATTAGTTGACCACAGAGTTGAGGGTCCATTTCTGGGCTCTCTATTCGGTCCCATTGATCTCTTTGTCTGATTTTGTGCCAGTACCGTACTGTCTTGATGATGACAGCTTTGTAATAGAGCTTGAAGTCTGGAATTGTGATGCCACCAGCTTTGCTTTTCTTTTTCAACATTCCTCTGGCTATTCGGGGTCTTTTCTGGCTCCATACAAATTTTAGGATTATTTGTTCCATTTCTTTGAAAAAAGTGGATGGTATTTTGATGGGGATTGCACTGAATGTGTAGATTGCTCTAGGTAGCATTGACATCTTCACAATATTTGTTCTTGCAGTCCGTGACCATGGAACGTTTTTCCATTTCTTTGTGTCTTCCTCCATTTGTTTCATGAGTATTTTATAGTTTTCTGAGTACAGATTCTTTGCCTTTTTGGTTAAATTTATTCCTAGGTATCTTATGGTTTTGGGTGCAATTGTAAATGGGATCGACTCCTTGATTTGTCTCTCTTCTGTCTTGTTGTTGGTGTATAGGAATGCCACTGCTTTCTGTGCATTGATTTTATATCCTGCCACTTTACTGAATTCCTGCATGAGTTCTAGCAGTTTTGGGGTGGAGTCTTTTGGGTTTTCCACATAAAGTATCATATCATCTGCAAAGAGTGCGAGTTTGACCTCTTCTTTGCCGATTTGGATGCCTTTGATTTCTTTTTGTTGTCTCATTGCTGTGGCTAGGATTTCTAATACTATGTTGAATAGCAGTGGTGAGAGTGGACATCCCTGCCATGTTCCTGACCTTAGGGAGAAAGCTCTCAGTTTTTCTCCATTGAGAATGATATTCGCTGTGGGTTTTTCATAGATGGCTTTTATGATACTGAGGTATGTACCCTCTATCCCTATACTCTGAAGAGTTTTGATCAAGAAAGGATGCTGTACTTTGTCCAATGCTTTTTCTGCATCTATTGAGAGGATCATATGATTCTTGTTCTTTCTTTTATTAATGTATTATATCACATTGATTGATTTGCAGATGTTGAACCAACCTTGCAGCCCAGGGATAAATCCCTTTGGTCGTGGTGAATAATCCTTTTAATGTACTGTTGGATCCTATATGCTAGTATTTTGGTGAGAATTTTTGCATCCATGTTCATCAAGGATATTGGTCTGTAATTTTCCTTTTTGATAGGGTCTTTGTCTGGTTTTGGGATCAAGGTAATGGTGGGCTCATAAAATGAGTTTGGAAGTTTTCCTTCCATTTTATTTTTTGGAACAGTTTCAGAAGAATAGGTATTAATTCTTCTTTAAATGTTTGGTAGAATTCCCCTGGCAAGCCATCTGGCCCTGGGCTCTTGTTTGTTGGGAGATTTTTGATGACTGCTTCCATTTCCTTAGTGGTTATAGGTCTGTTCAAGTTTTCTATTTCTTCCTGGTTCAGTTTTGGTAGTTGATACAGCTCTAGGAATGCATCCATTTCTTCCAGATGATCTAATTTGCTGGCATATAGTTGCTCATAATATGTTCTTAGAATTGTTTGTATTTCTTTGGTGTTGGTTGTGATCTTTCCCCTTTCATTCATGATTTTATTTATTTGGGTCCTTTCTCTTTTCTTTTTGATAAGTCTGGCCTGGGGTTTATCGATCTTGTTAATTCTTTCAAAGAAGCAGCTCCTAGTTTTGTTGATCTGTTCTAGTGTTCTTTTGGTTTCTATTTCATTGATTTCTGCTCTGATCTTTATTATTTCTCTTCTCCTGCTGGATTTAGGCTTTATTTGCTGTTCTTTCTCCAGCTTCTTTAGGTGTAGGGTTAGGTTGTGTATTTGAGACCTTTCTTGTTTCTTGAGAAAGGCTTGTATTGCTCTATACTTTCATCTTAGGACTGCCTTTGCTGCATCCCAAAGATTTTGAACAGTTGTGTTTTCATTTTCATTGGTTTCCATGAATTTTTTTAATTCCTCTTTAATTTCCTGGTTGACCCATTCATTCTTTAGTAGGATGCTCTTTAGCCTCCATGTATTTGAGTTCTTTCTGACTTTCCTCTTGTGACTGGGTTCTATTTTCAAAGCATCGTGGTCTGAAAATATGCAGGGAATGATCCCAATCTTTTGGTACCGGTGGAGACCTGATTTGTGACCTAGGATGTGATCTATTCTGGAGAATGTTCCATGGGCACTAGTGAAGAATGTGTTTTCTGTTGCTTTGGGATGGAATGTTCTGAATATGTCTGTGAAGTCCATTTGGTCCAGTGTGTCATTTAAAGTCTTTATTGCCTTGTTGATCTTTTGCTTAGATGATCTGTCCATTTCAGTGAGGGAGGTGTTAAAGTCCCCCACTATTATTGTATTGTTGTCAATGTGTTTCTTTGCTTTTGTTATTAACTGGCTTATATAATTGGCTGCTCCCATGTTCAGGGCATAGATATTTACAATTGTTAGATCTTCTTGTTGGATACACCCTTTAAGTAGGATATAATGTCCTTCCTCATCTCTTATTATAGTTTTTGGTTTAAAGTCGAATTTGTCTCATATAAGGATTGCCACCCTAGCTTTCTTTTGGTGTTCATTAGCATGGTAAGTGGTTTGCCACTCCCTCACTTTCAATCTGGGGGTGTCTTTGGGTCTAAAATGAGTCTCTTGCAGACAGCATATCGATAGGTCTTGCTTTTTTTCCAATCTGATACCCCATGTCTTTTGTTTGGGGCATTTAGCACATTTTCATTCAGGGTAACTATTGAAAGGTATGAATTTAGTGCCATTGTATTGCCTGTAAGGTGACTGTTACTATATATTGTTTGCGTTCCTTTCTGGTCTATGTTGCTTTTAGGCTCTCTCTTTGCTTAGAGGACCCCTTTCAATATTTCTTGTAGGGCTGGTTTCATGTTTGCAAATTCGTTTAGTTTTTATTTGTCCTGGAAGCTTTTTATCTCTCCTTCTATTTTCAGTGACAACTTAGCTGGGTATAGTATTCTTGGCTGCATGTTTTTCCTTTAGTGCTCTGAATATATCATGCCAGTCCTTTCTGGCCTGCCAGGTCTCTGTGGATAGGTCTTTTGCCAATCTAATGTTTCTACCATCGTAGGTTACAGATCTCTTGTCCTGAGCTGTTTTCAGGATTTTCTCTTTGTCTCTGAGACTCATAAGTTTTACTGTTAGATGTTGGGGTTTTGACCTATTTTTATTGATTTTTGAGGGCAGTTTTCTGTGCCTCCTGGATTTTGATGCCTGTTTACTTCCCCAAATTAGGGAAGTTCTCTGCTATAATTTGCTCCAATATTCCTTCTGCCCCCCTCTCTCTTTCTTCTTCTTCTGGGATCCCAATTATTCGAATATTGTTTCTTCTTAAGGTATCACTTATCTCTCGAATTCTGCCCTCATGATCCAGTAGTTGTTTATCTCTCTTTTTCTCAGCTTCTTTATTCTCCATCATTTGTTCTTCTATACCACTAATTCTCTCTTCTGCCTCACTTATCCTAGCAGTTAGAGCCTTCATTTTTTATTGCACCTCATTAATAGCCTTTTTGATTTCGACTTGGTTAGATTTTAGTTCTTTTATTTCTCCAGATCAGGTTTCTCTAATATCTTCCATGCTTTTTTCAAGTCCAGCTAGTATCTTTATAATCGTCATTGTGAACTCTAGTTCCAACATCTTACTAGTGTCCGTGTTGATTAGGTCCCTGGCAGATGGTACTGCCTCTTGTGCTTTTTTTTGAGGTGATTTTTTTCCATCTTGTCATTTTGTCCAGAGGAGAATAGATGAATGAGAGAACAAAATGCTAACAGGGTAACAACGTCCCCAGGAAAATATACACTAAACAAATCAGAAGAGACCTGAAACCGGGGTAAAAGAAAGGAAAAGAAAGAAAAAATAAAAAAAATGAAAAGAAAAAGATAACAAAACAAACAAACAAACAAACAAAACCAAACCAGAATGTGATCAAATATGATCACGTTTGTGCATAGATCAGTGCCACACACTAGATTTTGGGCATATTTTGGTCTGTTAGAAGAAAGTGACTCCCAAAATTTTAAAGAAAGAAAAACTTATATATGTACCAAAATAAGGGTTAATATGATAAAGGGATGGAATATGACTGTAAAGATGAAAATTATAAAAGATTTTACAAAAGGAATTGATAAGATAAGAAATTGTTTGAGAAAAGAAAGAAGAGGATTTTAAAAAAAAGAAAAAAAAGAATGTGATCAGACAGGAGACTAGAACAAAGCCATTCACTAGAGATTTAGGGTATATTTTGGTCTGTTAGAAGAAACTGTATCCCAAAATTTTAAGGAGCGAACAACTTATATATATATATACCAAAATTAAGGTTAATTGCTATGAAGGGATAGAATATGACTCTAAAAATGAAAAATAAAAAAGATTTTTTTTAAAAAAGGGATTGATAAGATGTTGGTTGAAAAAGGGAAAAAGAAAAAAATTTTTAAAAAGTGAGAAAAAAATTAAGTTTTCAAGACTAAAGAATCAGGGGAAAAGAGCCCTGAATTCTATGTGCAGTATTCCCCTAGCGCTGGCGTTCTGCCGTTCTCATTGATCAGTAAACTTGGTCTTGGCTGGCTGTTCTTGCTGATCTTCTGGGGAGGGGCCTGTCACAGTGGTTCCCAAATGTCTTTGCCGGAGGCAGAATTGCCCCACCTTTGCCGGTCCCAGCTAAGTAATCTGCTTGGGTTTGCTCTCGAGAGCTTTTCTTCCCTGCAAGCTTTCTGTACAGCTTTGGAGGAGGAGAGTGAAAATGGTGGCCTCCCCATCTCCGCCCAGAGGAGCCAAGAACTCGGGGCCACACTCCTCAGTGCGCCGCCAGAGAAAAGCAGTCAATCACTCCCATCTCCCCGATCTCTGGCCGCACTCCTTGCTCACCTGGCCTGTGACCAAGCGTTTCTATCTCTGGCACCCAACCCCGTGTGGGGTCTCCAAACCCAGCAGATCCCTGTGGTGGGCTCCCCTGCTGCTCCTCCCCGGGGAGGAAGGGGAGTCTCCCCGGATCTGCCGCTTTTTGTGTCCCTGCTGGAGGAGTAGTGGCCCGACTGTGCTGCGGATCCCAGTTTATAGCAACCCTGAGCTGAGAGCCCGCGCCTCGGCTCCGTCTCTGCAGCCAGCTTCCCCACTCTGATACCCAGGAGCTCTTCTGCACTCGGACACCCCAGTCTTTCTGTGACCTGGAGGTTCCTGAGACCACACCGTCTCAGTGAGGGTTCTACCCCCGGTTTAGCCACTGGAGCAACATCCCTCAGTGGAGCTGACTTCTAAAAGTTCCAATTTTGTGCTCCCTCATACTTGCCCGTAGCAGCTGACGGAGGCCCCCTCCCCCACCGTCTATCCTCCCGAATATCGCCTTGGATTCACTTCTGTGCAAGTCCTACCTTCCAGAAAGTGGTCCTTTTCTGTTCAGAGAGTTGCTGCTATTCTTTTCTTCAATCTCTTGTTGAGTTCGTAGGTGTTCAGAATAGTTTGATCCCTATCTAGCTGAATTCCTGGGACCAGACGAAATTTAGGTCTCCTACTCCTCCACCATCTTGCTCCTCCCCCTCCAGTTTCCACATTTTCTTTCCATGTTCACTTTCTATCTCAATGATGAGATCCCAGAATACTAGAACTTTGGGGGAGTTATCAGAGTCAATTTGACTAATTTTCAAATGATAAGGCACTTTGGAGATAATCATAATAGCTGACATTTCAAGAAGGCTTTGCTTTGGGCAAGGTACCACCCTGAGCCCTTTACATATATTAATTTGGTTGTATCTTATAAAGAGTCTATGAGGGAAGTGTGTTATTGTTTCCATTTCACAGATAAGGAACAGAAGCAAGGAGTTAAGTAACTCATCCAGGGTCACCTTGGCTGGCCCAGGACCTATACCATGGCATTATGCTAAACTCCCTTAATTATGATATATTCCAGAGCCCCAGTTCAACAGATGACTCAGATCTGCAACGAATAATTGACTTGCCCAAGGTCATCTAAGCTGCTTAAATGCAGGGGCAGGACTTGAACCCCAGGATCCTGAACCCTGGGATCCTGACTCCCTAATGCAAGGTTCTCTCCACTCTCCCCAGAATTACTGGCAGGATAGGCTCCTGAGAGGCTCAAACTGGGAACCAGCCGAGCTAGATAATAATATGTCTATTCCTGTGGCTTTCATTAAAGATGCATGATTTTTTATGATTCTTTCCTTTAACAGTAATTGCTATGTTTTGTCTTTCAGGAACCTGGGCAGCAAGAGATAAGCCAATATATCTGCCTGTTGAGCCTACAGTTAAAAGTAATTATAGAGAACATGGTGATGCTTCAGAAACTGTCAGGTGATGCGACATTTTCAGATCATACTTTTTTTCGTTATTCAGTTGTAGTCTAGAGGGAATACCTATCAGTGGAATGGAGGAAAGAGGGGGAAAGAAAAACCAAACGTTGTTCACTTGTTTCTTTCACAGAAAACACCTGACCATTATCATATAATGGTAAACACAGATGAAATTTGGATTTGTAGGTTAACCAAAAAATTATTTATTCACTATACGTTCACTTTTCCAAAAAGAATTTGGTGTGTGCAATGAGAGGACTAAACCAGTTTAGTAATTATTTGTGCCCTAAGAATGAAGGGGAGGCAAAGGTATCAGGTGTAGGGGTCTGGGCTGTTGCTGTGGTTTAAGAAAACCTTGTGTCTGAGCTTCCTGGCCACCATTCTCCCTCATCAGAAAGGAACGCAGCAGTGATGCTTACAGGAGGCAAAGCTTAGAATAGGGCAGTTTTTGCCAAAGGGCATGGTACAGGGAATATTAACCAGTAACAGAACAGGTCCTATGTGAGGAGTCCGGGTTCTCCGGAGAAACAGAACCAATGGGAGATCTCCCTCCCCGTCTCTCTGCCTCTCACCCCTCCCTCTGTCCTCCCTCTCCCTGCCGCATCTTTACTTCTGCCGAATTTACAGTAAGGCATTGGCTCATGTGACTATGGGGGTGGACAAGTCCTAGGTCTGCAGTTAGTAAGCTGGAGCCCCAGAAGAGCTGGTGGTATAGTGGGGTTTGAGTCTGAGGCCTGAGAACCAGGAGAACTGATGGTGTGAGTTCCAGTCCAAGTTTGAAGGCAGGAGAAGACTTATGTGCCAGTTCAGTGACAGGCAGGCAGGGAGAGAGACGGGTCTCTCCTTTACTCAGCCTTTTTATTCTCTTCATGCCTCCAATGGATTAGATGAGGCTCATCCACACTGGGAAGGGGACTCTGTGTTACTTGGTCTAATGATCTGAATGCTAATGTCATCTAGGAACACCCTCACAGACACACCCAGAATAATGTTCAACCGAATATCTGGGCACCTTAGGGCCCCAGTCAAGATGACGTATAATTAACAATCACACTCCCCTTCTTTTTCAAACATAATGTTCTGTTGTTTTCTAATTCATGACACAGATATGAATCAGGAATTTGTACTCGTACAAATCTATATTACATCAGTTCAAGTTTATAATTTACTTATAAACAGTCAGTGAGGGAAAATGAGACTGTTTTGGTTAACACAAAATATGCAGTAAGGGGTTATGGATGGCAGTCACAATCTTATATTAGCCTCAGTTCCCCAAATCCCAGTCAATCCCACTGTGATTCGATCACACAATACTGGGGTGAATTTGCAGATAATTAGCTATAAAATGTAACATTTTTGGTAGCTTTCCTTTGTATAACAGAATACATTCTCGTTAAACTCATTTGGAAGCTGGAAAGAAGAGCAGTTGGAAGTGTTTGTTTCAGCATTAAATCAGTGATGATACAGGCTCACATTTGACTTATTATGGACCGGGAAAAGCACTCAGGACTTAGAAGAAGCTGTAGAGAGACTCCATTATTACTGGTTATGGTGCAGCTCTTATGTCTGGGTCTAGATCTGAGATGAGCCAGGCCAGCCTGGCGTTTCTGTGGAATACATGCAGACTGCAGCCGCCCTAGATTTCCTCATGTGCCATTTTGTATTCCACAGGTCTGCATTTTTATTTTTTATTTTTTAAAAAAGATTTTATTTATTTGGGAGAGAGAGAGAGTGAGAGAGAGAGCAGGAGCAGGGGGAGGGGCAGAGGGTGCGCAGACTCCCTGCTGAGCAGGGAGCCTGATGTAGGGCTCGATCCCAGGACTCTGGGACCATGACCTGAGCTGAAGGCAGACGCTTAACCATCTGAGCCACTCAGCACCCCTTATAGGTCTGCATTTTTAAAAGGTGTAGTGTAAAACTACACACTTTCTTTGATTAATATAGTTTACCACTATTAATAGCTAATTGTTTAAGTTCTACTTGCATATTCTGGGTAACTTTTTGATTGGTGGTGCCTCTCTCCACACACACACACACACACACACACACACAGAGAGAGAGAGAGAGAGAAACAAACACATACTAGTTTTCTAGGACTACTGTAATGAAGTACCACCGACTTGGGTGGTTTAACAACAGAAACTTATTTTCTCACAGTTTGAAGGCTAGAAGTCTGAAAGGTGTCAACGGGGTTGGTTCCTTCTGAGGACTGTGTAGGAGAATCTGTTCCTCTCCCTCCTCCTCCTCCTCCAGGCTTCTCTCCTGGGCTTGTAGATGGCTGTCTTCTCTGTGTGTTTTCACATGTCTGTACATTGTGTCTAAATTTCTTATTCTTAGAAGTCATATTGGCTTAAAGCCCCTCCTAATGACTCCATTTTAACTTGATTACCTCTGTAAAAATCCATTCTCCCAATAAAGTCACATTCTGAGATCCTGGGGGTTAGGATGTCAACATATGAAATTTGGGGGAACACAATTCAACCTAAAATTATCTATCTATCTATATATGTGTATGTATGTGTATCCATGTGTGTATATGCATGTATATATGTGTATATGTGTGTGTATATATATGTGCATGTATGTGTGTATATATGTGTATATATGTGTATATGTATGTGTATATATGTGTATGTATGTGTATATGTATGTGTATATAGGTGTATATATGTGTGTATATATATGTGTATATGTGTGTGTATATGTGTGTGTATATGTATGTGTATATATATGTATGTGTATGTATATGTATGTGTGTATATATATGTGTATATGTGTGTGTATATGTGTATATGTATGTGTATATATGTGTGTATATATGTGTATATATATGTGTATGTGTGTATATATACACACATATCTATATATAGTCTGTAACTATACATATATATGTACCTATGGTTATATAGGTATGGTTATACACTATAAATACACTATATGTATAGGTATTGTATACTATAGGTATAGTTATACACTATATTGGTATAGTTATACCTATGTATATATGTGTGTGTGTGTGTGTATATAGTTTATACACAATCCTATATGCTTACATATATGCATATATATAGTATGTACACAATATGTATATACGTGTTTGTGTGTGTGTCTGTACATATATATACACATCTATGTACATACACACATATATATACACATAACTCATTTAATCCTCAAAACAAGCCTAACTATGAGGTAGATACTGTGTTTATTACTCTTTTAAATATGAGGAAGTTGAGGCACAAGGCCCAGTACCCCACAGCTACCAAGTTCAGGGGCCGACATTTGAACCCAGGTCTCTGAGTCCTAAGACCATGCCCAGGTCGCAAAACAACAGTGAGTTTTCTTGGCAGCCAAAGTAACATTTCGATAGACCATAAATGGTTAAAATATGGGATTTATTCTCTTCAGTTTTTAAAAACTACAGAGTGGCAAAAAATTGTAAAATGATCCTGAAAGAAAATTCCACAGCACGCCAAAATTTGGTTTGGAAAACCTCCAGTACAAGAGATACTTGTTTGAAGTCAGTGCAAATTTGCCCCAAGCAGTAGCCTGTGAGGTGTCCAGGCTGGGCCTCTGTCTCACTTGCCTGGCCTCGAGTTTGGCTCTCTTGTACATGCGCAGCACCAAGTACTGAAAATGAAAGCCAGGAAGTAGGAATAGCTGACATAGTGTGAAGACCCCTTTTGGGACATGGGGGTTGGTTGTGGGGAGAGAGAAATGTGGCCCTCACCTGGCCCAGGTGTGGGATCAAAAGTCTTCTCTTCCTGTCCTTCCATCAATGTGCAACTCTTCCCTCAAAAGACCATCTGGATGGTGTGGCCAGAAAAGCAAAGCCACTGGGGATGTGATGCTTTGGGCCATAATCAACTCCCCAGTTGTCCTTTTGATCCACTTGGAACCTCATTGTTTTCTAGTTTCTTCATGTTCAAAGATGACACTTGTTGACTAAATCATCTTTCTGTTGACTGGTGCTTGTTGAGGGTCCTTCCCTGTGGTAGGCACTGTGGGCATGGACATCCCAAGTGCTGGGGGTCTGGTGGAGAGGAGCATGGCCTCTGGAGCCAGCTCTCATGAGTTTCGATGTCTGCATAGTAGCTGACGAGCTGCCACCTTTCAAGTTAATGAATCGCTCTGTGCCTCAGTTTCCTCATCTTTGAAACAGGAATCATATTGATGGCCTCACAGGGTTGTTATGAGGACTTAACAAGTCAATGTTTGCAAAGATGTAGAGCTGAGATCCATACATACACACTATGTGTTTATTAAATAATCAACCATCTCTGGCTTTAAAGAATAGACCCTGTCGTTAGGTTGGAAAAATGGATCCTGATGAAATGAGACATAATTGCTAACCCAACACCATAATGTTCTGGGAAAGGGTGTGAATTGGCAGTCTGGAAGAGTCAGGGGGGACTAAGAAATTTTAGAGGACAGAGGGGGAAGGTTGTTGGGGTGCTCACTGTGTGCCAGGCATGGAACTAGGACTTCGCATGCATTTCCTCTTTATTATCAATAATTCTGGTTAGGAAATCTTGTCTTCCCCATTGCACAGCTGAGAAAACCAAGGCTTTAGAGAGGTCACGTCTGGTACTAGAATTTGCAAGTGACAAAGCCAGGATTTATTCCGGGCCAGACCAGCTGAATGGAGGCACCTATGTGCTCAGGGTAGTGACCAGATTGCTATAGCTGGGCCAGCTTGGTGGGGTGTGGGGGGGGTGGTTAAAGGGTCCTAAGCTAGCTGCTCACAGCACCCCTTTCAGAGGCCTCCTGGGACTCGGGGGGCCCCGACAGGTGCCTTGCTGCACGGCTCATTTGGATTTTGCTCATCACTGCAGCAATAATCCAGTGTCAATATTTTACAGAGTGATTTGATTATACTTCACTCCTGAGGCTTTAAAAGAAGAGCATATTTAAAAAAAATTAATAAATAAGTGTTTAACTCTCTGTGTTACCCACCCTTGATGATGACAGTGTTTTCCTTGAGGAGCAAGAATGATGCTCTGTGTATGGATTTCTGAAATCATTATGTTTTTGTTAAGTGAATTTTGTTTCCCTCCTTTTGGCCTTCCCTGAACATAGAAAATAAAATCTGGGGGGGTGAGGCCTTTCCCACTGATGGATGGCACCCAGGGCAATACAAGCATTTTTCACGAGTCTACTTTGTTTTTCCAGACGTCTCTGAGTGGCCATTACATAAGTCTAAGGGACCCAGGGTCAACTTCTATTTATGTGACAGATTCCTCGTATTTGTTTCTTTCACCTGAAAATCTAACCCTGTGGAAACGTTTCAGGATGTTGACCTTTAAGTGCTGAATAAAATCTTGCTTCTTTTCCATGCTTAACAGTAAAAACAACTACCACAATTATAACAATAGCTGCTATTCACTTAATGTTTCATATATTACAGGCACCTATTAAGGGCCTTTCATGCATAATCTCATCTAATTCTCCCCCAGCCCTGTGAGCTAGGTGGTGGTTTTTTTTTTAAATTTTAATTTTTATTATTATTATCATTATTTTTATTATGTTATGTTAGTCACCATATAGTACATCATTAATTTTTGATGTAGTGTTCCATGATTCATTGTTTTGAATAACACCCAGTGCTCCATGCAGTACGTGGCCCTCTTTAATACCCATCACCAGGCTAACCCATCCCCCCACCCCCCTCCCCTCTGGAACCCTCAGTTTGTTTCTCAGAGTCCATAGTCTCTCATGGTTCATCTCTCCCTCCGATCCACCCCCCCTTCATTTTTCCCTTCCTTCTAATGTCCTCCATGCTATTCCTTATGTTCCACAAATAAGTGAAACCATATGATAATTGACTTTTCTCTGCTTGACTTATTTCACTTAGCATAATCTCCTGCAGTTCCATCCATGCTGATGCAAATGTTGGGTATTCAGCCTTTCTGATGGGTGGTGTTTTTAATCTGTATTTACAGATGAGGAGACTGAGCCTTAAGGAATAGAAGACGGTGCCCAGACTCACAGGGCTAGATACTGTGGGGAGTGTATTTCAATCTGGTCCTTCTGCCTCTGGAGTCAAAATCCTCCATTTCTTTAAAGACAGATCTAGCAGCAAGTGATCCTTCCTTCTCAGATAATTCACAAAGAGCAATGCTGTGTGTCCGAGACTTTCAAAGCCAAGGAGGCAGAACCAGGCTCATGTCAGAAACTTCGCAACAGTGACTAAGATGGCCAGAACTAGAATTCTGTGGCACAGTGACACACCACACAACCTGACCCTCTAAATGGCCAGCGAGGCTTGGGGTCTTTAATGTTTTACACTTGAAATCACTAATTCTTACAGTGCCTTCCTGTTCAATAACCTGTCCCAGGTGCCTGATGCCTCGAAGTGGGGTGATGATCCACGGGTTACTGTTTGCCTGATTTTTCCTATGTTAGCTCCAAATGTTTCCCATGCTGGGAAACCCCTCACTCAGTCTTGGGCACACTGGGACTGGTGCTTGCCTTCCCTCTAAGGGAAAGTTCAAAATCACCGGCTTGGTTTTTTACCTCTCATTATCAATCCCGTCTTCTATATAGAGAACTCTGCTAGCTAGAAGCTGCTCCCTGATAGAGGCTGTCCTTGACCAAACCGTAGCCAGGCTCCTCTGAGCTCTCTTCTACACTAGGTCTCAACCTTGGCCTATAAAGACTTGAACAAACACCAGCACAGTTTTTAACAGCTCAAGACCGCATCCCTAGGATGCCCCTGGTCCCCTTAAAGTGCCTGCCTGAGAAAACCCAAGGCTGGTAAAAGAGTTTGCTCTTTCTTCCAGCCAGCACCTGAAGATGGGGCCCTGGTTTCTCAGTCTCAGTGGGAGGGTAGGAGTCTAACTTTAAAAAGCACCAGTTAGCAAACCCAGATGGAGTTCACATGAACCAAGCCTTCTTCCTGCTTTTTGTCATTTTTTTACTTCCTGACTCTGCTGAGCCCCTGACCACCCCCTCCCTACTCCCTCACCCTCCCTTTAAAGTGCCTAATCATCTCTGTATAAATCAAAGTTGAGTTCAATTCATGCCAGACTCTGTCCTATTCTAATAGGATATTACTGATTAGAATCTGTCCTTACCACTCTAACTAGTATCTGGCTTTGTTTATCTTCGACACCTTCTCTGTTCCCTCTTGCCTCCAACACTTGCCCCCATCATCTCCCCCTTTATCATCTCTCCTCCCCCCACCCATGCACACAGGATCTCCCTTCTAAAGTTCTGCTTAATCCCCATGGGCCCTGCAGTGTTAGTTCCACTTCTGTTTATCTCATTTCAGCTCTTGATGATCTCCTTCTTTTGACCTCCTCTGGCACTTGGATTTGGCAGTTCTCCCGGAGAAATAAGATAGGCTATCTCATATTGCTTTCTATGTAAAGGTCCTATTTCTACATCTGGATTTGAGTCTCTGGAGGGCAAGAACAGTGTCTTATGCCTTTTTGTGTATCCCAGGCCTCAAGAAGGCTCACACAATGGGCAATCAAAAGTGTGTGTTGTCAGTGATGGCTTAGAATAGGTGACTGGTGAGTTCTTACATTACCTACCTTTCTTTAGAAAACATGCTCTGTTTTCAAACAACTTAGACTGTTGGAAGAGACATACAGAAACACATATATAAATTACTCCTTGGATGAGCAGTGTAATGAAGTAGATAAGAGCATAGCCTCTGGAATCACACTGGCCTAGAATTCCTTCCTCTTAATTCACCTTAAAAAAAGTCATGGACAAGTTTATATCGTTCTCTGAGTCTCATTTCATCAAGTAAGTATAAAACGAGCATATCACGTTTCTTACTGGGTGACTGTGGTTGTGAGGGTTGAGTGTCAAAACAGTACCTACTGCATATTGAGTACCAGTAAATGGAGTCAATGAAAAGCATATACTAGCCACACAAATGTAACAGGGATAGAAATTAAACAAGTGTGGAGTTGGAGGGGAAGAAAGGAAAGGGGTGAAACAGGAGCTGTAGCAATTGGGGTACCTGGAACTTTGGGGTCAGGGGGTCTGGAAAGACTTCTTAGAAGATGGGGTAGAAAAAGGGAAAAGAGGATGTCTTTTATTTATTAAGCTTCTCTTGTGCATAGATATTTTGTACGTTGCAACTACTTGAATTCTCAGAACAAAGATATAAGATATGTATTTTCCCATAATTTACTGATATTGACACTTTCCTGTGGTCACAGAATTTATAAGTGAACAGCTGAGATGGACTCAGGACTATCTCATACCAGAGCCATGTTTTCCCCAGTTTACTAACCTCCTTTCCTTACCCAGTTACAAGCATCTGGACACACAACCGTGTGGGTACATTAAAAACTTTGAACTGTCTTACAAGTGATAAAAGGATCAATCCAACAATTGGGGTATAAGAAATAAATATACACCCAGTACTGGGGCACCTAAAAACATAAAGCAAATATTAATGAACATAAAGAGAGAAATTGATGGTAAGTACAATGAAAGTAGGGGACTTTAACACCCCACTTACATCAATGGATAGATCATCAGAAAGAAAATCAATAAGAAAAACAGTGTCTTTGGGGTGCCTGGGTGGCTCAGTTGTTAAGCTTCTGCTTCAGCTCAGGTCATGATCCCAGGGTCCTGGGATCGAGCCCCGCATCGGGCTTCTGCTCAGCGGAAGCCTGCTTCTCCTCTCCCATTCCCCCTGCTATGTTCCTGCTGTCACTATCGCTCTCTCTCTGTCAAATAAATAAATAAAATATTTAAAGAAAAAAAAAGAAAACAGTGTCTTTGAATGACACATTCGACCAGATGGACATAACAGATATAGACAACACATTCCATCCAAAAACAACAGAATACACATTCTTTCCAAGTGTACATGGAACATTCTCCAGAATAGATCATATATTAGTCCACAAAATAAATCTCAATAAATTTAAGATTAGAATCATACCATACACCTTTTCTGATCACAACAGTATGAAACTAGAAATAAATCACAAGAAAAAAATTGGAAAAAACACAAACATTTAGAAGCTCAAAAACATAATATTAAACAACAGATAGGTCAGTAAAGCATTCAAGGATGAAATAAAAAAAATACCCGGAGACAGATGAAATGAAAGCACAATGGTCCAAAATCTTTAGGACACAGTGAAAGCAGTTCTAAGAGGGACATATATAGTGACATGGTCATCCCTCAAGAAATAAGAAAAAGCTCAAATAATCTAGCCTTACACCTAAAGGAACTAGGAAAGAAGAGCAAACAAAGCCCAGGGTGAGTAGAAGGAAGAAAATAATAAAGATCAGAGCAAAAATAAATGACATAGAGACTAAAAAAAAAAAAAAAAAAAAAAAACCAAAACAAACAAACAAACAAAATCAGTGAAACCAAGAGCTGGTTCTTTGAAAAGACAAACAAAATTGATAAACCCTTAGCCAGACTCATCAAGAAAAAAGAGAACGAATCCAAATAAAATCAGAAATGAGAGAGAAGTACAGCTGACACCACAGAAATGCAAAGGATTTTAAGAGAATACTACGGAAAAACTATTATGCCAACAAATGGCACAACCAAGAAAAATGGACAGATTTCCTAGAAACACATAATCTAAAACCAAATCAGGGAAAAATAGAAAATCTGAACAAAACTGATTACAAGCAATGAAATTGATTGGTAATTGAAAAACTACCAAAAAATGAAATTCCAGGCCCAGATGGATTCAAAGGGGAACTCTACCAGACATTTATAGTTTCTTTTTTTTAATTAATTTTTTTTGATGTGTTCCATGATTCATTGTTTGTTTATAACACCCAGGGCTCCATTCAATATGTGCCCTCTTTAATTCCCATCACCAGGGCTAACCCATCCCCCATCCCCCTCCCCTCTAGAACTCTTAGTTTGTTTTCTCAGAGTCCACAGTCTCTCATGGTTCGTCGACCCCTCTGATTTCCCCCCCTTCATTTTTCCCCTTCCTACTATCTTCTTCTTTTTTTAACATATAATGTATTATTTGTTTCAGAGGTATAGGTCTGTGATTCATCAGTCTTACACAATTCACAGCGCTCACCACAGCACATACCCTCCCCAATGTCTATCGCCCAGCCACCCCATCCCTCCCACCCCCCCCCACCACTCCAGCAACCCTCAGTTTGTTTCCTGAGATTAAGAATTCCTCATATCAGTGAGATCATATGATACATGTCTTTCTCTGATTGACTTATTTTGCTCAGCATAATACCCTCTAGTTCCATCCATGTTGTTGCAAATGGCAAGGTTTCATTTTTTTTGATGGCTGCATAATATTCCATTGTATATATATACCACTTCTTCTTTATCCATTCATCTGTTGATGGGCATCTTGGCTCTTTCCATAGTTTGCTGCAGTAAACACTGGGGTGCACACACTCCTTCGGATCACTACATTTGTATCTTTGGGGTAAATACCCAGTAGTGCAATTGCTGGATCGTAGGGTAGCTCTATTTTCAACTTTTTGAGGAACCTCCATACTCTTTTTCACAGTGGCTGCACCAGCTTGCATTCCCACCAACAGTGTAGGAGGGTTCCCTTTTCTCTGCATCCTCGCCAACATCTGTCGTTTCCTGACTTGTTAATTTTCGCCATTCTGACTGGTGTGAGGCGGTATCTCATTGAGGTTTTCATTTGGACTTCCCTGATGCCAAGTGATGTTGAGCACTTTTTCATGTGTCTGGTGGCCATTTGGATGTCTTCTTTGGAAAAATGTCTGTTCATGTCTTCTGCCCATTTCTTGATTGGATCACTTGTTCTTTGGGTGTTGAGTTTGATAAGTTCTTTATAGATTTTAGATACTAGCCCTTTATCTGATATGTCATTTGCAAATATCTTCTCCCATTCTGTCGGTTGTCTTTTGGTTTTGTGGACTGTTTCTTTTGCTGTGCAAACCTTTTTATCTTGATGAAGTCCCAATAGTTCATTTTTGCCCTTGCTTCCCTTGCCTTTGGCAATGTTTCCAGGAAGAAGTTGCTGCGGGTGAGGTCCAAGAGGTTGCTGCCTGTGTTCTCCTTTAGGATTTTGATGGACTCCTGTCTCACATTTAGGTCTTTCATCCATTTTGAGTCTATTTTTGTGTGTGGTGTAAGGAAATGGTCCAACCGTACATTTAAAGAAGAGTTAATATCTATTCTCTTCAAACTCTTCCAGAAGATAGAAGAGGATGGAAAACTTCCAAATATATTCTATGAGGCCAACATTACTCTGATACCAAAACTAGACAAAGACACCACAATAAAAGAAAAGGGCATGGGGTGCCTGGGTGGCTCAGATGGTTAAGTGTCTGCCTTTGGTTCAGGTCGTGATCACAGGGTTCTAGGATTGAGCCCCACATTGGGCTCTCTGCTCAGCAGGGGGCCTGCTTCTCCCTCTCCCTCTGCCTCTTTCTCTGTCAAATAAACGGATAAAATCTTTAAAAAAAAGGAGAAGGCCAATAACCCTTATGAATGTAGATACAAAAATCCTCAACAAAATACTAGGGAACTTCATTCAGCAATGTGTTAAAAGGATCATACACCATGATCAAGTGGGATTTATGCCAGGATGTAAGGATGGTTCAATATTCACAAATCAAGCAACCTGATACACTACATCAACAAAAGGAAGGATAAAAATCATATGATCATCTCAATAGATGCAGAAAAAGCATTTGACAAAATTCAACATCTATTCATGATAAAAATTCTCAACCAAGTGGGGTTAAAGGGACTATACCTCAACATAATAAAAGCCATATATGACAAATCCACAGCTAACTTCATACTCAGTGGTTAAAAACCAAGAGCTTTTCCTCCAAGATCAGGAATAAGACAAGGATGTGTCCACTTTCACCACTTTTATTCAACAGTACTGGAAGTCCTAGCCACAGCAATAAGACAAGCCAAAGAAATAAGAGGCATTCATGTTGCTAAAGAAGAAGTAAAACTTTCACTATTTGTAGATGACATGATACAATACGTAGAAAACCCCAAAGACTCCACCGAAAACTACTAGAAATAATAAATGAATTCAGTAAAGTTGAAGGATAAAAAAATTAATACCCAGAAGTTGGTAGCATTCTTATATGCTAGCAATGAAGTAGCAGAAAAGAAATTAAGAAAACAACACCATTTACAATTGTACCAAAAATAATAAAATACCTAGGAATAAACTTAACCAAAGAATTGAAGGATTTGTACTCTGAAAACTAAAGAACATTGATGAAAGAAATTGAAGAAAACACAAACAAATGGGAAGGTATTCCATGCTCATGGATTGAAAGAATTAATATTGTGAAAATGTCCATATTACCCAAAGAAGTCTACAGGTTCAGTGCAATCCCTATCAAAATACCAACAACATTTTTCACAAAACTAGAATAATACTAAAATTCCTGTGGAACCACAAAAGACCCCAAATAGCCAAGGCAATCTTGAAAACGAAAAACAAAGCTGAATATATCACAATTCCAGATTTCAAGGTATACTGTAAAGCTGTAGTAATGAAAACAATATGGTACTGGCAATGGGACAGAATAGAGAACACAGAAATAAACCCAAGATTATATAGTCAATTAATCTATGACAAAGGAAGCAAGAATATACAATGGGGAAAAGATGGTCTCTTCAATAAATGGTACTGGGAAAACTAGACAGCTGCATGCAGAGAATGAAAGTGGACCACTTTAACACCACACACAAAAAAACAAACTAAAAATAGATTAAAAGAGGGGTGCCTGGTGGCTCAGTCATTACGCGTCTGCCTTTGGCTCAGGTCATGATCCCAGGGTCCTGGGATCAAGCCCCATATCGGGCTCCCTGCTCGGTGGGAGGCCTGCTTTTCCCTCTCCCACTCCCCCTGCTTGTGTTCCTTCTCTTGCTGTGTCTCTCTCTGTCAAATAAATAAATAAAATCTTTAAAAAAAATAAAAATGTATTAAAGACCCAAATGTGAGACCTGAAACCATAAAAATCTAGAAGAGAGCACAGGCAGTAATTTTTTTGACATTGGCCATAGCAACATTTTTCTAGACATATTTCCTGGGGCAAGGGAAGCAAAAGAAAAAATAAACTATTGGAACTATGTCAAAATAAAAAGCTTTTGTGCAGCAAAGGAAAATATCAATAAAATGAAAAGGCAACCTACTGAATAGGAGAAGATATTTGTAAATGGTAATAAGGGATTAGTATCCAAAATATATAAAGAACTTATACAACTCAACACCCCCCGACAAAAATCTGATTAAAAATGGGCAGAGGACCTGAATAGCTATTTTTCTAGAGAAGACCTACATATGGCCAACAGACATATGAAAAGATGCTCCTCATCACTCATCATCAGGGAAATGCAAATCAAAATCACAGTGCGATATCACCTTACACTGTTAGAGTGGTAAAGTCAAAAAGTCAAGAAATAACAAGTATTGGACAGAATGTGGGAAAAAAAAGAATACTTGTACAGTGTCGGTGGGATTGTAAATTGGTGCAGCCACTGTCTTAAAGAGGACGGCCCTCAGAGTTTGAAGAGGGCTGCTATTAACAGCCAGGACTAGTGACTTCTTTGTTCTGGGTGAGAGAAAAATCTTTCCCTGAGTCATGGACTAAACATTCCATTTCTTTAGTCTGACTGGGTTAGTTAGATTGTGGGTCCAGCCCTGAAAGAAGCAATCAACAAGGGGAATACTCTGTACTGAATGGCCAAAGGCAGGTACTTAAACCAATCATCGACAAGAAGACTGAAATTACTGTGATTGGCTGATACTAATCATGGCTCTTTTCTAGGGTCAGAACTGGTAGGTACACTACCCACCCAGAGGACGGAGATTCTAAATATGTTAGGTGTAGGGGTACCTGGGTGGCACAGTCGATTAAGCAGCAGACTCTTTGTTTCAACTCAGCTCATCACGGTGTGAGATGGAGCCCTGCGTGCTGTGCTGCATGGCTCCAGGCTCAGTGAGGAGTCTGCTTGAGATTTTTCTCTCTCCCCCTCCCTCTGCCTCTTCATCCCCCTCCCCCCACCCCACATTTGTGCACACAGTCTCTCTCAAATAAATAAATCTTTTTTTAGCTAAGTTTCTTTCTTTTCTTTTTTTTCTTTCTTTCTTTCTTTCTTTCTTTCTTTCTTTCTTTCTTTCTTTCTTTCTTTCTTTCTTTCTTTCTTTCTTTCTTTCTTTCTTTCTTCTTTCTTCTTCTTTCTTTCCTTTCTTTCTTTCTTTCTTCTTTCTTTCTTTCTTTCTTTCTTTCTTTCTTTTCTTCCTTTTCTTTCTTTCTTTCTTTCTTTCTTCTTTCTTCTTTCTTTCTTTCTTTCTTTCTTTCTTTCTTTCTTTCTTTCTTTCTTTCTTTCTTTCTTTCTTTCCTTCCTTCCTTCCTTCCTTCCTTCCTTCCTTCCTTCCTTCTTTCCCTTCTTTCTTCCTTTCTTTCTTTCTTTCCTTCTTTCTTTCTTTCTTTCTTTCTTTCTTCTTTCTTTCTTTCTTCTTTCTTTCTTTCTTTCTTTCTTTCTTTCTTTTCTTTCTTTCTTCCTTTCTTCTTCTTTCCTTCTTCTTCCTTCCCTCCTTCCTTCCTTCCTTTCTTTCTTTCTTTCTTTCTTTCTTTCTTTCTTTTCTTTCCTTTTCTTCTTTCTTTCTTCTTTCTTTCTTTTTCTTCTTTCTTTTCTTTCTTTCTTTCTTTCTTTTCTTTCTTCCTTTCTTCCTTCCTTCCTTTCTTTCTTTCCTTCTTTCTTTCTTCCTTCCTCTCCTCTCCTCTCCTCTCCTCCCCTCCCCTCCCCTCCACTCCCCTCCCCTCCTCTCCTCTCCTCTCCTCTCTCCTTTCCGTTAGTCAGCATATAGTACATCATAAGTTTTTGTTGTAGTGTTCAACAATTCATTAGTTATGTAATAAATCTTTTTTTTAAAAGATTTCATTTATTTATTTGAGACAGAGTGAGAGCACAGAGGGAGAGGGAGAAGCAGACTCCCAGGTGAGCAGGGGGCCTGATGTAGGGCTTGATCTCAGGACCCTGAGATCATGACCTGAGCCAAAGGAAGACCCTTAACCAACTAAGCCACACAGGTGCCCCTCAAATAAATAAATCTTTACATGTCTAGTACAGTTTGTTTATGACCAGTCAGAATGGATACTAGTTCTGAACAATGGTAAATCTGTTTGTTGTGTCCTAGCTGATTATCAGGTTAGATTATCACCTAACCAAAATGTAGGTTTTCCTAGGAAGGAGGAAGGGAGAATAGATCCTGGGTAGGCTGCAGGTGACTAAGGCTGTTATGTCTCTAGCTGAAGTTAGGCTTAAAGGACAGCTAAGGTAATCCCCAATCCGTTTTCTAGTCTGACAGCTTGGTATATGTGGCCCCAGTGATTAGGCAGTCTTTTAACATGCCCTCTTTAAATCAGTCTCATCCAAAAGCTGAACCTAAATGTGACCTGACCCAGCCAAGTCCAGCTCCCTCTTACATGGGGACCTGACAGTGAGTCAGTCCAAGCTGGGTCTCTGTTTAGTGCTAGGGAAAAATAGAACTGCTTAACACAAGGCAAAGTGAGTTAACCTAGGTCCTGCCTATAGTGATCTCCCACCCCAACTAAAAGCTATAAAAAAGGGGAGCCTGGGTGGCTCAGTCATTAATCATCTGCCTTCGGTTCAGGTCATGATCCCTGGGATCGAGCCCCGCTTCGGGCTCCCTGCTCTGAGGGAAGCCTGCTTCTCCCTCTCCCACTCTTCCTGCTTGTGTTCCTTCTCTTAGGGTGTCTCTTTCAAATACATAAAATCTTTAAAAAAAACCAAAAGCTTTAAAAAAAGTCCTTCATCAGGGGGTACCTCGGTTAAGCATCCAGTTCTGATTTCAGCTCAGGTCACGATCAGTCTCAGGGTCAAGAGATAGAGCCCCACATTGGCTCCACCGTCAGTGTGGAGCCTGCTTAAGATTCTCTCGTCCTTTGCCACCATCCCCCCACCCCCACATATTCTCTCTCTAAGAAAAAAAGTCCTTCGTCAGTCTTTGGTTTACTCAGTATTTAAAATTCCTGACTACTGTGGAGCATAGGCAGGTTAAATCAGCTACAGGTCTGATCACAGAAGATTTTAAGAGGTGTATGGTTATATCATTTTCAAGTGCAGACAGTAACTTAGATTCTAAAGAGATGTCTTATAAATCCATATATATATATAAATGAATTGTTTATGGTGAGCTTATCAATTATTTGCATTTAATTATTTGCTTTGAAAGTGCTTATGGTAGCTTGACACCAGTGTGTTCTGCCAATTACTTTAAACTTTCCCCCAGAAATCTTGTTTGCACTATTGATTTAGACTATCAATGCAGAGTCTGAAATAATGTTTTGGCCTATTCCTGATTTTACAAGGAAGATTGAAATCATATGTGTTCAGATTGATTTTTTTTTTTTTTTTTTTGAACACACAAAAGGGTGTTTGGTCTTTGGGTGGTAGTAACTCGCAAAGTCAGCTGGACAGGAGAGGTGGTTTTGTTTTTGTTTTTTGCTGTTATTATTATTGTTTTTTTAAGGGCCAATGTGGAGCCATATCACTAGGATATGTTAAATTGAAGTGGAGAGGGATAGTTTGCACAGCCCGAATGTGAATATTCAAATCGGTCCAGGGAAATAAGCTGTGTAAAGGTTGGCTGTGTGGTCAAGCTGTTGGAGCATTGGATCACAAGAGAAACTGAGTTTGCTCCTTGCTTTGTACTAGCTGGCTGATGACCTTGGACAAGTCACTTAACTTTCCTGAGCTTTAGTCCATTTATCTAGGATTTCACTAGGCCAACAGAGGCAAACAGTCATGGCTGTAGGGAAGACAGAAAATACATGTGAATAAAGAGGCCTTGAAACAAAACAGAACAAAACAAACCAATAAAACAAAAAGTCAACAAAACCCCAACTTTAATGTGAGGCACGGGGGTAATGGAAGTTGGTGGGGACTGTGACTGAGCACAGCCCCATCTAAAAGGAGCAGCCATTATTCAGCTTCAAGTTGAATGCAGGCCTCATGTGACCAGATATTCTGATTTTTTTTTTTTTAAGAGAAGCTGACATCTGCAAAGAGAGAGAGTTTGACTTCTTCTTTGCCAATTTGTACACCTTTTGTTTCTTTTTGTTGTCTGATTGCTGTTGCTAGGACTTCTAGTACTATGTTGAACAAGAGTGGCGAGAGTGGGCATCCTTGACGTGTTCCTGATCTTAAGGGAAAGGCTCTCAGCTTTTCCCCATTGAGGATGATAGTTGCTGTGGGTTTTTCATAGATGGATTTTATGAACTTAAGGAATGTTCCCTCTATCCCTATACTCTGAAAAGTTTTAATCAGGAAAGGATGCTGTATTTTGTCAAATGCTTTTTCTGCATCAATTGAGAGAACCATATGGTTCTCCTCTTATTAATGTGTTCTATCACACTGATTGATTTGCGAATGTTAAACCATCCCGGGGATAAATCCCACTTGGTTGTGGTGGATGATCCTTTTAATGTATTATTGGATCCTATTAGCTAGGATTTTGTTGAGGATTTTGGAAACCATATTCATCAGAGATATCGGTCTGCAATTCTCCTTTTTGATGGGGTCTTTGCCTGGTTTGGGGATTAAGGTAATGCTGGCTTCATAGAATGAGTCTGGAAGCTTCCCTAGTGTTTCTATTTTTTAAAATAGCTTCAGGAGAATAGATATTATTTCTTCTTTGAATGTTTGGTAGAATTCCCCAGAGGATCCATCCGGCTCTGGACTCTTATTTTTTGGGAGGTATTTGATCACTGCTTCAATCTCGTTGCTGGTTATTGGCCTATTCAGGTTGTCAATTTCTTCCTGTTTCAGTCTTGGTAGTTTATAGGTTTCTAGGAAGGCATCCATTTCCTCCAGGTTGCTCAGCTTATTGGCATATAGTTGTTGATAATAATTTCTAATAATTGTTTCTATTTCCTTGGTGTTAGTTGTGATCTCTCTCCTTTTGTTCATAATTTTATTAATTTGGGTCCCTTCTCTTTTCTTTTGGATAAGTCTGGCCAGTGGTTTATCAGTCTTATTAATTCTTCCAAAGAACCAGCTTCTAGTTTCATTGATCTGAGCTACTGTGTTTCTGGTTTCTAATTCATTGATCTTTGCTCTAATCTTAATTATTTCTCTTCTAATGCATGGCTTAGGCAACATTTGTTGCTTTTTCTCCAGTTCTTTAAGGTGTAAAGTTAGTTGGTGAATTCAGGATTTTTCTATTTTTTTGAGTGAGGTTTGGATGGCTATGTATTTCCCCCTTAGGACCGCCTTTGCAGTCTCCCATAGGTTTTGGACCGATGCATTTTCATTCTCATTGGTTTCCATGAATTGTTTAAGTCCAAAAGACTCCACTCCCAAATTACTAGAACTTATACAGCAATTCAGTAATGTGGCAGGATACAAAATCAATGCTCAGAAATCAATTGCTTTCTTATACACTAACAATACAACTGTAGAAAGAGAAATTAGAGAATCGATTCCATTTATAATAGCACCATAAATTCCATTTATAATAGCACCAAAAACCATAAGATATCTCATATAAACCTAACCAAAGAGATAAAGGATCTATACTCTAGGAATTACAAAACACTGATGAAAGAAATTGAAGACACAAAAAGATGAAAGAACATTCCATGCTCATGGATTGGAAGGACAAACATTGTTAAAATGTCTATGCTGTCCAGAGCAGTCTATACCTTCAATGCCATCCCGATCAAAATTCCAATGACATTTTTCAAAGTGCTGGAACAAATAATCCTAAAATTTGTATGGAATCAGAAAAGACCCCAAATCACCAAGGAAATGTTGAAAAAGAAAAAGCTGGGGGCATCACATTGCCTGATTTCAAGCTATATTACAAAGCATGACCACCAAGACAGCATGGTACTGGCACAAAAACAGACATATCGACCAATGGAACACAATAGAGAGCCCAGATATGGACTCTCAACTCTATGGTCAAATAATCTTCAACAAAGCAGGAAAAAATATGCAATGGAAAAAAGACAGTCTCTTCAATAAATGGTGCTGGGAAAATTGGACAGCCATATACAGAATAATGAAACTCGACCATTCTCTAACACCTTACACAAAGATAAACTCAAAATGGATGAAAGACCTCAATGTGAGACAGGAATCCATCAAAATCCTAGAGGAGAACATAGGCAGTAACCTCTTCGACATTGGCCACAGCAACTTTTTTCAAGATACATTTCCAAAGGCAAGTGACACAAAAGGAAAAATTAACTTTTGGGACTTCATCAAGATAAAAAGCTTCTGCACAGCAAAGGAAACAGTCAACAAAACCAAGAGGCAACCCACAGAATGGGACAAGATATTTGCAAATGACACTACATACAAAGGGCTGATGTCCAAAATCAATAAAGAACTTCTCAAACTCAACACCCAAAAAACAAATAATCAAGTAAAAAAAAATGGACAGAAGACATGAACAGACACTTCTCCAAAGAAGATATACAAATGGCCAACAGACACATGAAAAAATGTTCATCATCATTAGCCGCCAGGGAAATTCAAATCAAAACCACATTGAGATACCACCTTACACCAGTTAGAATGGCAAAAATTGACAAGGCAAGAAACAACAAATATTGGAGAGGTTGTGGAGAAAGGGGAACCCTCTTACACTGTTGGTGGGAATGCAAGTTGGTACAACCACTTTGGAAAACAGTGTGAAGGTTCTTCAAAAAATCAAAAATAGAGCTACCCTATGACCCAGCAATTGCACGACTGGGTATTTACCCCAAAGACACAGATGTGGTGAAAAGAAGGGCCATATGTGCCCCAATGTTCATAGCAGCAATGTCCACAATAGCCAAACTGTGGAAAGAGCCAAGATGCCCCTCAACAGATGAATGGATAAAGAAGATGTGGTCCATATATACAATGGAATATTACTCAGCCATCAGAAAGGATGAGTACCCAATATTTGCATCAACATGGATGGGACCGGAGGAGATTATGCTAAGTGAAATAAGTCAAGCAGAGAAAGTCAATTATCATATGGTTTCACTTCTTTATGGAACATCAGGAATAGCATGGAGGACATTAGGAGAAGGAAGGGAAAAATGAAGGGGGGGAATCGGAGGGAGAGATGAACCATGAGAGACTACAGACTCAGAAACAAACTGAGGGTTCTAGAGGGGAGGGGGGTGGGGGGATGGGTTAGCCTGGTGATGGGTATTGAGGAGGGCACGTTCTGCATGGAGCACTGGGTGTTATGAACAAACAATGAATCATGGAACACTGCACCAAAAACTAATGATGTAATATATGGTGATTAACATAACAATAAAAAAAATTAAAAAAAAAAAGAATTACACTTAAAAAAAAAAAACTAATGATGTACTGTATGGGGACTAACATAACATAATAAAATTAAATTAAATTAAAAAATAAAGAGAAGCTGAAAAATTCAGATTTTATGTAAAGTGTTTTCTTTGTTTAGGATGAATATTCTTAAATATCAGATAAAACAATAAACCTGTGTGCACCAACACTCTGTGAACAAAATGAAAATTTCCCCTGGGCTAAATTCAGCCTGGGATTGCTAATTTGCAATGTTTAGACAAGATGAACCCGGAAATCTGTTCCAGGTATAGAGTGCTTTGGCTCTATGAGTTGAATGTAGAGCATCTCCTGAGTCATACCAGCTTTGAGTTGGAAAAGGTCCTAGTGGGTGTGTGGGTTGCCTCTCACGCATCATCCCTTGGCAATGGTTACCTAACCTCTTTAGTTGTTCCACAAAACAGACTGTTCTGAAAGGGGACTCTGTTTGAAGCTCTTCCTTGTATGAAGAAGAAATTCCTTGTTCAGTAGCTTCTCTGATTGGTTCTAATTCTGTCATCTGGAGCAACACAGAATACACCCTTGGTGTCTTGGAGCTTTAGTCCTGGATGAGCCTACTTCCATTCACTAACACACACCAGACAGCTTGTTTCCTGGGCAGAGTCAGGCTCTGAAATGTCTTAGAGCACAGGATGCAGGATGAGCTAGAGATATTTTTCAAAAAGGGAATTCAAACAGAACTCCTTCTGTCTTCACTGTGTGATGGGTGGAACACAAGTTTGGACTGACTGCTCATGGCTGAGCCAAAGTTCCTTCATCTGGGGGAAAGGGGAGGGTGCTAGGAGGTGTGGACTGGGAAGTCACAGCTAATTTGGTGGGTGGCATGAGGGATGCAGGTGTGATGTGTCTCCCTCAGAGGGTCACCATGTTCTCTAGGATGAGTCAACCTGGGGGTATCATTTTATCCCAGAAAGGTAGCAGTGTAACCTGTTTCCATTTCTCACCTCATTATAACCTTAGGACGCTTTCTCCCCACACAGGACTGACCTGGAATCATTTTTTTCCATGCAGCCCCTTCCCAGCCTCTTTAATAGAAAGCACAGATGGGGCCTTTGCCCAACTGGAGGGAGATGGGGAAGTTGCTGTTGCTTGCCCTTGTGTGCGTGTAGTTCAGGAGGTGCTCAGAGCGAGGGGCAAATGCCTGGATGTGGGTCAGAGTCTTGAAGAGAAGCAGAGGGGCTCAGCTACAGGTCAGAGCTAGTGTGTGTGTGTGTGTGTGTGTGTGTGTGTGTGTGTGTGTGTGTGTGTGTGTAATGCTTCTTCCTAAATGTGACTGTGCATTATAGTAGAGTCTTCATGACATATTGTGGGATAATCTTTCACATGCTCTGTGATTTGACCCATAAGGCCAGAACAGGGAAATTAACTAGGTGTGATAAATAATAAAGAATCTGGTGAATATTTAGGGTCTGGTAATGATGATAAATCAGGTTTGAAATGTTCCTTGAGGAGATTGTGAGATCCTGAGAAATGAAGCCAGGAAGATTGATTAGAACTTATTGCTGTTCAGAAAATCTGCAAAAAATACAGGGATGTATTGCGAGGCTAATAGAAAAGGCGAATACAATCCACCTTGGCCTCTAAAAACCATAAGAGTGTAATCAACAAATGTCATTGCTCTTATGGGCAAATGCATAGAAGAGCAGGAGACACCCCAAAGCACCTGGAGGGTGTTGATTTGATCGGTGAAAGCAAAGAATGAGCGCATTAGGCTTTCTCTGTGGTCCTTATTTCCTTTGAAGCTTTATTGATTCATTTATTTGTTTATTTGGCTATTTATCTGTGCAATTTAATGAAAGGCCTCTACTGAAGAAATAAAAGTTATGTTTTTAAGAGTTTGTGCCGCCAAAATCTGTTCTTCTTAGGGGTCACATACTTGTTTTTCAGCTCTTGGTGTGAAGATTCATATCCTATAGTTTGTTCAGCTGTACCGGATGGGGGTTTATGTTGAATGCTTTACAGATGTATCATCCCATTCTTCTAAAATCTGACCCAACTTGTGGGGTGAACTTAGAAGTAACACAAAATACCAACCCTGTTGGAAGTTATCTTGGAATAGAGTAGCCCTAATCTTGTAGTATTTTTTTAAAAAAGTCAGACAAGTCCTTGACTGTTTGTGAATGGAGGTGGAAGCATAAAGAAGCCGTGTGGGTACTTAGGAGCAGACCAGGAATAATTTTTGATATAGCGGGAAGAAGATGGGCTTGGGTTCAAAATTGGCTGTGTGACTTTGGGCAAGTTACTTAACTCCTCTGAGCCTCAGTTTCTGCCTGAGTAAAATGGGGGAGAACAAATTTGTATCTCTTGGGAATTAAAGGAGGAAAACATGGGTCAGTGCCTAGCACTGAGCGTGGCACACAGTGGCTCCCTTCTCCCCACTTGGTGGCTTCTGCTTCCCATATTCTTCATTCAGTCCTTTGCACATAATGAGCACTTAAGATTTGTTGGCTCATGTACAGAGGCAGGGAGTCAGCATTCTCCAAAACCCCAGGGACAGAGCCTGTCTCAATGCTGCTGTCTGATCTCTTGTTTGGAACCTCGAGTAAATTATGGGAGCTTAGTTGAGCATCAGGCTGCAGGGAAAATGTATGGTGCAAGACAGAATCTTTACTCTTATCCCACACACGTGCACACACAGGCAGGGCATGCCAGGCAGACCTTTGTTAGTGCACATGCTAGTACCTTCCCTTCCTCCCCGATCCAATTCCCCGGGGTGAAGAGAGGTAGGTGATGGTGGTGAACCAGGTTCCAAATTAAAGACTAGAGATTTAAGAAGTTTGTCTTTCCTCCTTCATTTTGTAAGGTGAGGTATAATAGAAATGTCGATTCTGTGTAAATAAGTTATTTGATTAAACAGGACATCAGTATGCTCAATGGTTAGACTTGTCAAGAAACACAAGGCAAGCTGGTAATGGTTTTCCTAATTTACTTGAGGATAAATAATGCAGGAAGTTCATCAGACTCATCCGTAGATAGGTTTGAAAGAATTTGACCCCCAAAGCTAGAGAACTGGTTAAGGAGGAAAAATACTGCCATGAAGCTGGTTTTACTGCTAGAGAAATCAGGAGCTGCAAAAAGCCACATTAAAATCACATCACAGATCTGTCTTTAGCCAGAAAAGGAAATTAAAACTTAAAGAGAAATGTCGCTCTCAGGCTTGGTACTATTACTCCACTTCTATACTGGACGGTCTGTTTAAGGATCGGCCCATTAAAGCTGTTGTGCATTAATGAGGCTCTCCCCAATGGGCCACCCCAGTTGTGTGACCCCACTGTTTGACAGGATATGAATTATCATGAGAAGAAGTCTCATGGGTGAACAGTGGTATGTCACTGTGAGGGTTTCTAAAAATTTGCGTGCTGTCTTCAACTGGCTACAAACTGTGGCTAATTGAGGGCACTAGGGGCATTTTATGACAGATGAATATGCAGTTAAGATGCCCCGCTCTCCCTGAGAGTGGATGAAATGGACAACTGGCTTTGGAATGTGAATCACTGTGTCAGAGCCTTGGAATATTTCTACTGGCTGCTACTCTGAAGCATAAAAGGATGAGGCTACGATCACCCATTAACATTGGCTTAGTTTTATTGATTAGATTAGCACTGTCCTGATGGGAGACCATTACAGTATCCCACCCTCTTCCCTCTAATCCATCCTTCTCTCCTTCCTACAAATATATGTTAGGCAAAGTTCTAGGCTCTGGAGATATATCAGTGAGCACCACAGAAAAAGTCCCTGCCCTTATGTACAGTGCTTATGTTCCTCTGTGTGTGTGTGTAGAGGGAGACAAACCCTAAAACAAATATATATATTTGTTCATGTACACATAATTGTATTTGCCAGTCTTTTTGTCATTTAAAAGCTGATCTATGGGACACCTGGGTGGTTCGGTTGGTTAAGCATCTGCCTTTGGCTCAGGTCGTGATCCCAGAGTCCTGGGATCGAGTCCCACGTTGGGCTCTATGCTCAGCGGGGCACCTGCTTCTCCCTCTGCCTGCTGCTTCCCCTGCTCACGTTCTCTCTCTCTGACAAGTAAATAAATAAAATCTTTTGAAAAAAACAAGCTGATCTTGTGATCATTTAGATATTAGAAGGCCAAGTAGAAATATTTAGGACCCCTAAGATTTTTCCAGTTGCTCCCACTACCTTGAAGAGAAGTGAAAGGGACAAACTACAAAGTGTCTGCTCTTTGGTTTCCATGGATATGGTCCTGGGCCACCTCTGGATTGGATGGCCAGATGGAAGTCTGGGGGCAGGAGACAGTTATAATGAAACTCCAAAGTACTCCTGAAGAATTAAAGGACCACCACCCTCCCTCTCCAGGAGCCAGGCAGGTCTTTAATCTCAAGAAGACCTGTAGGGTTTGGTTCAAGACAGGTGAGTACTGGAGGCCGAGGCTTAGCCTCACCTTGATTTGGATTGGTGGTTCTCAAGGTGGGGACCAGGGTAGGCTCCACTTACTTGCACTAGGGTCACTTGCTATGTTGGTGTCCTTGCTGCATAAGTAGGAATCCCCTGGTGCCTTAGCTCAGACTGCTGTAATAAAATTCCACAGACTTGGGGGCTTAAGCAACACATATTTATTGCTCACAGTTCTGGAGGCTGGAAGTCCAAGACATGGGTGCCAAGACAGTCTTTCAGGTTACAGACTGCTGACATGTATCCTCACATGGCTGAAAAAAAAGTGAGCTGTGTCTCTGGCCTCTTCTTCTAGGGCCCTAATCCCATTCGTGAGGTCTCTACCCTTATGACTTAATCACCTCCCAAAGGCCACACTTCCAATCACCAGCACATTGGAGATTATATTTCAACATATGAATGGGGAGGGGACACAGACATTCATTCTGTAACACCTTTTTTTTTTCTTCTTTTTCTATTGATGTGTAACAAATTACTACAAATCTAACACCTACATTTGTTATCTCATGGTTTCACGGGTCAGGAACCTGGGCAGGGCTCATCTGGATTGTGTCCTCTTATGAGGCTACAGTTGAAGTGTTGACTGCCCAGGCTGTGGAAGAGTCCCCCCGTGGAAGGATCCTGCCACTCAGGTTGCTGGCAGGATTCACATCCTTGTCATTGTCAGGCTGAAGATTATGCCTTCTTGCTGGCAGAGGCTGGAGGCTGCCTCAGCTCCTAGCAGCTGCCTGCTCTTCTTTGCCACTTAGGGTTTTCCAGCACGGCCACTTATTTCTTCAGGCCAGCAAGAAATTTCTAGAGTGAGTCTTCTAGCAAGACGGAGTCTTCTATAACATAATCTAATCATAAGGATGTGATTCCATCACTTCTATCCTATTTCATTGGTTGAGAAGCAAGTCATGGGTCCCACACAGACTTAGGAGGAGGTGATTACACAGAAGTGTGAACCATGAAGAGGGAGTGGCTGGGGGAGCCAAACCTGGTTTACCTGTTATAAATGCAGGTAGCTGGGCTCACCCTGGACTGACTGAATCAGAATTTCTGGGGCAGGGCCCAGGAATCTGCAATGTAACAACTCCCATGGTGCTTCCTATTCACATTATCGTTAGAGATGCCTAGGGAGACGAGGGTTGTAGGATAGCTCAAAGCTCCACTGAGCAGCGAGGGATGCCTGGCATACCTTCCTGCCAGTGCTTCTGAGACTCCTCCAAGTCAGTCATAGCACTGACTGGAGGGGACATTGAATGGTTCCTCAGAGCCAGGGACTTGGCAACCTGCCCAGCATCTAAGGGATAGAAATGTGTTACATCCACAGCTCATTTGTGCACAGTGAACCCAACACTCAGTGACCACTTGAAAGTGGGGGTCTGTGTAGCCACACCACAGTCTCCCCATGCCACAGCTGCACCACAGGCTGGCAAGTGCCATGCCATCCCCGCTCTGCCACCATGGCTCCACCACGGCTAGCAGGTGTATGCAGCCCGGGAGTGCCTGGCTGTGGTGGTGAGGTGGGGGGATTGTGCCTGTGAGCTCCACGGGTCATCTCCTACATCAGGCTACTCCTTCAAGACTGGGAGAGGTAGCTCTTTCATCTAATATATAAAAAGAAACAGAGAATCAGGTAAAATGAGACAGAGGAATATGTTCCAAATTCAAAAGAACAAGAGACCAAATATTCAAAGAAGATTTAACAGCTATCTTTCTCAAACTCTTCTAAAAATGGAAAAGGAGGGAACACTTCTGAACTTAATTTTATAAGGCTACAAAAAACTATTAGAGCTAATAAATGAATTTAGTACAGTTGCAGGATGCAAAATCAATACACAAAATCCTCTTTTCTGTACACTTACAACAAATTATGTGAAAGAAAAATCAGGAAAACAATCGCATTTACAATTGCATCAAGTAGAATAAAATACCTAGCAGTAAGTTTTACCAAGGAGGCGAAATAGCCAAATATTGAAAATTGTAAGACACTAATGAAAGAAATTGAAGAAAACACAAATATGTGGAAAATTATTCCATATTCATCCAATGGAACTAATTCATTGGAAGAATTAGTACTATTAAATTGTCCATACTACCCAAAGCCATCTACAGATTCAGTGCAATCTCATCACAATTCCAGTGACATTTTTCACAGAATTAGAACAAACAATTCTAAATTTGTACTGTAACCACAAAAAGCCTGAATAAACAAAGAAATCTTGAGATAGAGCAAGCTAGAAGTATGACACTCCTTGATTTCAAACTATACTATGAAACTACAGTAATCAAAACAGTGTGATATTGGCATAAAAACAGAAAACCTAGATCAATAGAACAGAATAGCGAGCCCAGAAATAAAGCAACATATAGATGGTCAATTAATTTATGACAAAGGAGGCTAAAGTATACAGTAGGTAAAAGATAGTCTTTTCAGTCAGTGGTGTTGGGAAAACTGGACAGTCACATGCAAAAGAATGAAGCTAGACCACTGTCTTATACCATATACAAAAATTAGTTCAAAATGGGTAAGATCTGAAATTGTAAAATTTCTAGAAGAAAACATAAATGGTAAGCTCCTTGACATGTCTTAGTGATTTTTTTTGTATCTTACTTCAAAGACAAGGGCAACAAAAGCAAAAATAAATAAATGGGACTACATCAAAGTTAAAAGCTTGTTTTTTAAAGCATAGTGAAGGAAACCATCAGCAAAATGAAGACACCTTATTGAATAGAAGATATTTGCAAATCATATATTCAATAAGGGGTCAGTATCCAAAATATACAAAGAACCCATACAACTCAATAATAATTAAAGAAAAATCTGATTTAAAAAATGGGCAAAGGATCTGAATTCCAAAGAGTCCGTAGAGATGGCCAACAGACACATGAAAAGATGCTCAACATCACTAATCATCAGAGAAATACAGATCAAAACCACAATGAGACACCACCTCACAAGGGTTAGAATGATTAAAATTAACAACTCAGGAAACAACAGGTTTTGGCTGGAATGTGGAGAAAGGGGAACCCTCTTACACTGTTGGTGGGAGTGCAAACTCGTGTAGCCACTCTAGAAAAACAGTATGGAGATTCCTCAAAAAGTTAAAAATAGAACTACCCTATGACCTGGCAATTGCACTACTAGGAATTTATCCACAGGATACAAAAATAATGATTTGAAGGGGCACATGCACCCCAATGTTTGTAGTAGCACTATCCACAGTAGCCGAAACATGGAAAGAGCCCAGATGTCCATCAACTGATGAATGGATAAAGAAGATTTGGTTCACACACACACACTGGAATATTACTCAGCCATCAAAATGAATGAAACCTTGCCATTTGCAATGATGTGATTGGAACTAGAGCATATTACACTAAGTGAAATAAGTCAGCCAGAGAAAGATAAATAACATATGATTTCACTCATATGTGGAATTTAAGAAACAAAACAGATGAACATAGGGGAAGGGAAGGAAAAATAAAGACAGAGAAGGAAGTAAACCATAAGAGATTCTTAAATATAGGAAACAAACGGAGGGTTTCTGGAGGGAGGTGAGTGAGGGGATGGGGTAATTGGGTGACGGGGAGGGCACTTGATATAATGAGCCCTGGGTGTTATTTGCAACTGATGAATCACTAAATTCTACCCCTGAAACCAGTACTACACTATATATGAATTAACTTGATTTTAAATAAAATCTTGAAAGAAAAAAAAGCATGTACATAAATGTATATTATCTTCATTCAGAGCAGCTCCAGGGGCGCCTGGGTGGCTCAGTCAGTTGAGCGTGGGACTCTTGGTTTTGATCTCAGGGTTGTGAGATTGAGCCTCGTGTAGGGCTCCCCACTCAGCACGGAGTCTGCTTGAGACTGTCTCCCTCTGCCCCTCTCCCCCTTCTCCTTTTCTAAAATAAATAAATAAATCTTTAAAAAAATAATAGCTCCAAACTGGAAACAGTCCAGATTTTCTTCAATGAATAATGGGCTAAACTGTATTACATCCATACCATAGAATCTGCTTACCAACAAAAAAGAAGAAACTATTGATTCGTGCAACAAATTGAAGGAATAGCCATCATGTTGAGGAGAAAAAGCCAATCTCAAGAAAGCTTCATATTGTATAATTCTATTCATATAACAGTTTGAAGTGACAAAAGTTAGAAATGGAAGACCGATTTACTGGTTGTTGACAGGTATTAGCGCTGGCAGGAGGGAGGTGGACGTGATCATAATAGGGCAACATGCGGGATCCTTTGGTGTTGGAACTATATGTTTTCTTTACTGTGGTATTGGATACATGAGCCTACACGGGTAATGAAATTGTATAGAACTTAATAGACACAAAAATGAGTACAAGTAAAATTGGGAAATCTGAATAAGACTGGTGGACTGCATGAAAGTCAATATGCTGGTTGCTATAGTATAGTATAATTTTGCAAAATGTTACCATTAGGGGAAGCTGAGAAAAGTGTAAAGGATCTACCTCTATGACTTCTTAGAACTGCATGTGACTCTACAATTTTCTTAACTAAACATTTTTTTAAAGATTTTATTTATTTATTTGACAGAGAGAGACACAGCAAGAGAGGGAGCACAAGCAGGGGGAGTGGGAGAGGGAGAAGCAGGCTTCCCGCTGAGCAGGGAGCCCGGTGCGGGGCTTGATCCCACCTGGGATCATGACCTGAGCCAAAAGTAGCCGCCTAATGACTGAGCCACCCAGGCACCTCTAAAATTTTAATTAATTAATAAAATAGAGCCTGGACTTCACCTTCCTCACCTCATCCTCATACATCTGGAGTAGATCTTTATTAAAAAATCTTTCTTTTTCCTTCCCCCACAATCTGTCTGGGGGGGAGGTCTTAACTTCGGTTAAGTCACTTCACCTCTTTTTACAGAAAGTGTTCTCCTCGGCTGACTACCATTCTTGGGTGAGTTTTGGACATGGGAAACCCAGAAAGCTGAGACATGGAGTGTCTTGGGAGCTCAGGGAGACAGCCTCTACTTATCCCAGGGTCACAGCCTGCAGCAGCAGTAAATCAAGAGCAAAAGCAAGACTCCAAAGGCACACCCCTGGTTAGCTTCCCCTTGCTCCCCACTGAAAAATTAATATGCTGCACCCATAGCATGGTAGATAGACTCACTTGTGGTATCATTGCATGATGTGGTTCTGAGGTTAGGGGCATAGTTAGGTCAAGAAATAAAAAACCAGTGACATTTTGTCCTGTTCATCTCTAGCACAGGGATGTCCAGTAAGCATTTGTTGAATGAATGAATGAATGAATGAATGAATGACTACATGAATTCTGAGTGTGACTTTATTACTGCTCAGTTTCACTTGGGGGAGGGGGTGTCAGAAGCACTGGCTCTCTAAGAGAAATGTTACGTGGCTTTCCTTGTCGAGATTCATTTCTCAAGGCTGGAATCAGTGTCAACATAACCCTGTTTTATTTTCTTCCCACTCATTTGCATTGTAGGTGTTTGTTCAGGTTGAGCAATTCTCTCTCTCACTCTCTTTTCTTTAAGATTTATTTATTTATTTGAGAGAGAGAGAGAGAGAGAGCAGGGGGAGGGACAGAGGAAGAAGGAGAGAATCCTCAAGCAGACTCCCCGCTGAGCGCAGAGCCTGACACAGGCCTAATCCCAGGACCCTGAAACTATGACCTGAGCCCAAACCAAGAGCTGGATGCCCAACATCTGAGCCACCCAGGCTCCCCTTGTTTGAGCAATTCTAGACAAAAGTTAAGAGTGCTTAAAAGTATTGGGCTAGATGCTTGATGAAGAAAGTGAATCATCCTTTGGATCATGGCAAGTTGTCCCCTCTGGATTTTTAATATTAGGAAAAGTGCCCTTTAACAAAATAGGATTTAAGGATTGGGGCAGGAGCCCTTGCTTAGCTGGCAGCCTCACCGTTCCCTTCAGGTCCATGATCCCCCCCCACCACTCATCTGAGCTGTCTTCCCAGGGAGCTGACTCATTCAAAGTGTTTTGCAAATTCTTTCTGATTGTTAGATTGAAGCTACACTTCATCTTCTCAGCATTTTGATAAAGCAACGAGATAATTGTACTGGGTGAGTTTTTGGTCTCAACAGGAGAGTAGGCCAATGGGGCTTCTTACCTTGATGACCAACAGACTGATGGTCCTATGGGCTGTCTGATTGCTCTTGGGGGACCAACCTCTAGCTTAAAAGGTACCCTGTGGGGGTAATATACGTGTTTGCCTCTGAATTTATATAGACATGGCATTTAATAGAGAGTATTCTTGATGTTATTATGGGGTGGTGATAATGGTAGATCCTATAGGTGGAGTGTTAGGAACCAAAATACCATATACCCACAGTGGGCAGTTGCTTGACTGTGGACCCCAGTGGGGTCAGGGGAAGGACAGGGGCCTGCCTGAAGTTGTAGATCTGTAAGGAAACATTATTTACTCAATCAACACTGAGTTTCACATTATACATCTGTAAGACATATAAATCCTGGTGTCTAGGATAATCAGAATAGGAATTTGAGGCTTTTGAAGTCGCTTTTGAAAATGGCAGAGTGGAGGGTGGAGAGGGGAGCAAATCCAGCCGGAAAATAAAATCTTGCCCATTGTTCTCTGTAAACTCCCACAGACTTTCCCTAACACTTAGCCCAAAGAGCTTCTTCCGCCGCCAGTCTCTCTTTCTTGGTCAGCTCTTTATTGTGTACGCTCTCTAGGTTGTTTAGGCTGAGTCATTTGCAATATGCCCTCTTAGTTAATTACTGGGGATCTGCTTTCCAGAGGAGCGCATGGGGCTGGACCAGCAACTTCAAATCCTTCCTCCCTCTGGTAGGGCATGGTTTAGGATGTAAGACAGAAGGTTGGGGCGCATGGGGCTGGACCAGCAACTTCAAATCCTTCCTCTCTCCAATAGGGCATGGTTTAGGATGTAAGACAGAAATGGGGAGGGAGATTGCAACTTCTATACTTTAAGTGTTCTATTTTATTACTATGACACATGACTTTGCTAAATCTCAAGTGTGTTTAGAGTACTGTTATGATCAAAATAATAGAAATCCGTTTATGGGGTCACTGAATTCACAGAAGCTTTTCATCATTTAAATTTTCCTAATCAATAGGTATTAAAAAGACAACTACTATCAGGTAGGGGAGCTATGAAATGTCTAGATATTAAATTAGGGTTCTTGTTCTCAAAAGAGGTAGAGAAATCTATTGTTAGAAAAATGCCACTGTTTTTTGATAACTCTCTCAAGTGTGTTTTTGTGTTTTAAAAAATGTTTCAAAATTTAGTTTTTTTCTGATTTAGCTTAATGTATAGGAGGGTAAATGATCTCACTTGGCAGTATACTTATAACATGAAAGAATTGATTAATCGAAATAAAATCCCTAATGGAATAGTTTCTCTAAGCAATGATTATCAGTAGTTACCACAAGCACTAGGTGAAAGGTCATGGGGAGACTCTTTAGTGGGATCAGGCTGACATCTCCTGCATTCATTGATTATCACAAAAAGTGGAAAAAAAGCCCACCAGACATTCTATGCCTCCTGATGTGATGCAGTAGGAAGTCACAGCATTATCTATGGCATCTTGTTGCTAAAAATATTGAACCTTGATGTCTCTAGATCCAACTACCAGTTTCTAGAAAATGCAGCAGAAAGAGAAACATGCCGGATGAAAACCACAGTGATGCATTCAGCCACTGGACAAATGACTAATTTTCTTCAACAAATAAACAGTAGGGAGAAGAAAGGGAGGAAAAACCATTTTGGATTAAAAGAGACTTAAGAAACTAATAAATGCTATTTGTGGACTTTGGCTCCTGATTTGAACAAAATGACTGTAAAAACACATTTTTTGAAACCAGGGAAAAATAAGGCAGGTTATTAGGTGGTAATAAGAAATTCTTGTTAATTTTGTTGGATGAGATAATGGCATTGTGGTGATGTTAAAAAGAAAAATGTCTCAGTCACTTAAAGATACATGCTGAGGTATTTATGGGTGAAATGGTAGGACATCTGGGATTGGCTTTGAGATGCAATAAGAAAAAAGGCAAGGGGCAGAGATAAATTCAAAATGGCAGAATTGTTGGTAATTATTGAAGCTAGGGCTAAATACTTGGGGTTCATATTCTATTCTTTCTCCTTTATATATTTGAAAATTTCCATAATCAATGGTAAAAGTATAACTGAACACATTCTCGTTTTTGTTTTTGTTTGAAGGCCTTAGAGAAATGCAGCTGAAGACATAAAGAATGGAATCGGCTGTGTCTCTCATTGATACTTCCATTTTTCTTTCTTTCTCACAGATATATTTTGTGCGTGTCTATGGGATTAGGAAGTGGGAGTGCTGTCGGCGTAGGCTCGGGCTCTCTCAGTGGAGGGGAACAAGGATCCAGAGGAGGTGGTAAGTACTAGTGAGCTGGGGGATTTACGGGAGGGACAGTGCTAATCTGTCTGAAGGTTTTTTGAATGCTATGGTCTGAATGTTTGCATCACCTCAAAATTCACATGTTGAATTCTAATGCCCAATGTGATGATGTTAGAAGGTGGGGCGGTGATTAGGGAGGTGATTAGGTGAAGCGGGGGAGCCCTTACAAATGTGATTAGTGCTTTTAATAAGAAAATCCCTGGGCGCCTGGGTGGCTCAGTTGGTTAGGCAACTGCCTTCAGCTCAGGTCATGATCCTGGAGTCCCGGGATCGAGTCCTGCATTGGGCTCCCTGCTCAGCGGGGAGTCTGCTTCTCCCTCTGACCCTCTTCCCTCTCCTGCTCTCTGTCGCTCACTCTCTCTCTCTCAAATAAATAAATAAAATCTTAAAAAAAAAAAAGAAAATCCCTAAGTCATTCCTGAGTCCCTTTCCCCATATGAGTAAACGATGAGAAGTTTGTGACTCAGAAAAGAGCCCTCACCTGACCATGCTGGGTAGTCTGATCTCAGATTTTCAGCCTCCAGAATGGTGGGAAAGAAATACTTGTTCTTTATAAGCTCCTCAGTCTTGTATTTTGTTATAGCAGCTGGTATGGACCAACTGACTGGGCCATGTCTGTTTCCAATGTGTTTCTCCTTTCTGCTAAACCTGAAGCCACAGACCATGTCTTAGCTCTTGAGCTATCCTCAGTGCCTGCCCGAATGTCTGGGCAAAAGTTGGACACTTTGTAAATGCTGACTTGATGAATAATTAAATTTCAATTAGTTGGCACCAACTCTTTGTATGAGTGACCTAGTTAAGGCTTTGACAAATAACTAATGCAATGAGAAAGTTAATCTAAACAAATCCTTTGTCTTGAAGAGAAAATGGCCACTATACTAGGTGTCAGGAACATTATGCCAAATCAATACAGATCATCTTCATTATCATTAGGCACTGGGCTGGTTTGGAGATGGAGTCACTGTACCTGCTTTCAGCCTCATGAATTCTCATTATCTTCTCCCCAGCTATAATTAACAGTATAATGCTAAGAATACTAGTTTCTTAGGGATAGTCTTACAGGTGTGGAAACACAAGATTACTTACAAATGAGGAGACAAAAGGGGCTTCAATGCAATTACTTCCTATCAAGTGTAATAAACATGTACAATAAGTTATTATTAAGAACCTGTGAGGCAAGCCACATTAATGAGGTATTGAGACAACTAAATGAGATTTTAAGTAAAAAACAAACAAAAACCCCACAAAACCAAGAAAACGAGAATAAAGATGAATGTAAAGAAGAGAGGAAAATGGAAAATGAAGAAAACAAAGAGGAGCAGATATGATGAAAATTGCCCTGCCATTCTGTTGGCAAGAGTGAAAGCAAATCTAATGACTTTCTCTGCTTTCAGTTTTAAAAATAAGATGCATTTCTCAGATATGAAATGTGGTCCATTATCCACCAATGGTGTTCTGAGTTGTCTTCAGGCAGCAAATGTATGCCATAAAAGAAACTTTAAACTCTCCATCTCCTCCTTTTTGGTAGTGGTACAACTCTAGCTGTTCGGAAAATTGGTTCTTGATGACGGTTTTTGTGCCCTTGCTAGAGAAATTCATCGATGAGTGTGATGTGTGTGTGCAAGTGTCTGTGCATGTTGTGGTTTGTGGATTTTATGATGAACACCTTTTTTACACTTTAACATCTCTGAAACCAAGATGTGTGTGTCAGGGTTTAACTGGCAGCATTTTTTTTCCTTTCATGCTGGCTTACAAAGTAATGCTGCCTATTATAATCGGCCACATCTTAGGTTGTAAATTTGATTTATTTGGGGGGGTGGGGGTGGAGGAGGAGGAAGAGGACAGAAGTGGGAGAAGATTTGATGCCTTGTATAATGGCATAATTCAGAAAAACCCTTTTTCCCCTTTAATTCTTATTATTTGTATGACTATTTGGGAATAGAAATGGCATTTACTTGTATTCTTTGGATGAATCCACGAAAATGTTAAACTCCTCCTTCTGAATTCTCCTTCACCTTTTTCTCCTACCCCTTCTCTGCTTCTCATATACTTGAGACTTGGGCTTGGTGCAAGCTCCACACTTGCAACCTCCCAAAAGAGGCACATGACTTAGATCAACTGTTGGTTTGAGAAGAATCAGCCATGAAAAGATCTGAGAATGGCACCAGAGCCATACCATAAGGTGGGACACAGGGGCTCTTTGATATTTTAGAGAATTCCACTTCCAATAAGTCCACACACATTGATGGCTGCCCAAGCTGTACTTCTGCTTCTCTTTCTCATTTTGGGTTTTCTGGGCACAAGCTCATGCTCAATGCCAAGCAACTGCAAGCTTTAGCTCCACAACTATGAAATAAAAGAGACTTGCTTCTCTCCCACTGGGAAGAATGCTTTGAACCCTTCAGAGCAATTCCTTTTGTTCCCTTCTGCAGCTGCAGGTCTTGAGGACTCCCACTTAGAGGTGAAGACATTAACTCTGATGGGCTCAGTTGGCATGTCATCTGTCACACAGAGGGAGAGGAAGTGAAGCTAGAAAACCAGTACCTGGTACCCTCAGGTCAGGAGCCTTGAATGTTGTATTTTCATGCAGGATCAAGAATATCTTAATCTCGTTTTGATTTTGTGATACAACGGAATTCAGATGAATGTGGGATAGCCTACAGAGCAGATGGGATCAGGAAGATGATACTGCTGAAAGTTATAGGGAAGAGGGCAAAGACGTCCCTCTGGATATTGGCTGCTGACAATTAGGTGATGAATTTGGATGGTAGGTAATAGAGAGAAAGCTGGAACATACAGTCTCTGGCCATATCTATCTGCCCAAACAATGGGCAAAATTTCAGTGAAAAATAGTCACCAAGGCCATTGAGGCAAATTAGTACAGGCAAGGTTTAAGAGTTCTGGCCACACACTCACTGCGGACAGTAGAAATTTGGTGATGTTCACTCATGTCCTATGGAAATGTTCTTTTATACATCCAGTCTTATCAGACCTAATCATTCCTTGCCAAAAACCAAACAAAATGTCACCTCCCTTTTGGAAAGATTTCATCACTGACAGAAACATAATTTCACTTATCCAGCAAGAGAAATGTTGACACTGACAAGAAGATAGTACCTTTTATCCTCAAAACAGTTTTATAGGAAACAATTTAAGATAAAATAGCTTTTTACTTTTTTTTCCTCAATTTTATCAGGAATGATTACTCCCTTTGCTGCTCTGCCATGTCAACCCACATCTAATAGTACCTGAGACTGATCTGATCAGTTTCTGATTTAAAATAAAGGTTAAATACCCCCAGGCCAGGTTTTTGGGTTGGGGCCTCTATGGGGGCCTTGGGCAAGGTTTAGTGTCCTGGTAAGTTAACCTGGTAGGTGTGAGGGAGCGGAGGGGATGCGAAAGCTCAGTGCTGTGAGAGCCCCAGGGCTCGGGCTGGCTCTGAGCATCATCACTGTGTTGAACAAGGTCGCTGCATGGAGAAGAGCTGTCCCAGGTCCTAAACGAGGACCTATATGGGAAGAGGAGTGAGGAGTAAGTCAGGCGGGAGATAACCAAGGAGTAATAAGGGAATTGACTACATGTCTATGTCCCCAACTAGAGGTGGTTATCTTTGTGGTTAGAAGTATGCCTTGGGCGTCACACTGCCTACCTTTAAATCCCAACTGTCCCCTTTATTAGCTCTGTGACCTTTGGGTGAGCTACTCTTTCTGAGCCTTAGCTCTCTCATCTATAAAATGAGGATAATAATGATTCCTACTTCATCAAGGGCTTTGATGATAATGCTCGCAAATCATTTAGCTTAGTTCCTGTCAGGTAGTAAGTGCTCAGTAAATGTTATGCTAGCTTTTTATTCCTTCATCAATCATATTTCTCTTTCTCATCAGACTGTGAACTCTTCTGGGATGAGAATTCTATCTTATTCATCATTTTACTCTTGAATCTTTTTTCACCTCAGCAGCCTTAGCATGGCCCTAAAGGTGGTCTTGCCTTGCTTCCATGACATCGTCTTCCCCTGGTTCTCCTCAGGGGAAGTCTTTAAACATCATCTTTTCACTTGGGCTTCTCCTCTCTCTTTATTCTTTCCCCCAACTCCAGAATTGGCGTCTCCTGAGCTGAACTGTCCTCTGAGTCCCGGACTCACATAGCTGGATTTTTACTAGACATCTCCACTCGGATGTCTCAGAGACGAGTCAAATTTCAGAAACCAAGAGTTCAAAATCAAAACTATTGTTCCCCTTCTTCCCTTATCAAAACTTCTCAATATGCGGCTCCACTATCCATCTACTTTCTCCAGCAGAAACCTGGTACTTACCTCCTTTTCATTTCCCATATCTGATCTATTAGCAATCTCTGTTGGCTCAGCCTGCAAAAGATCTCAGAGCCAGCTCCTTCCCTCCACCTCTACGCCACGACACTAATCCAGGCCACCTTTGTTTCTTTTCTGGAATACTCTGGCAGCCTACAAACTTTTCTCCCGGTCTCTACCTTTGGCCTCTGACAGTCCATTTTCCATGAGCATCAGGGAAATCTTCTAAAAAATAATTGGATCATGTCACTTCTCTGGTTGAAATCCATCATGGCGTCCTACACACACACAGTATAAAGCCCCAAGTCCCCAAAGAGCTTACAGAGCCCTGCCAAATGGGTTCTCAAGCATCCTGTATACCTATTTCTTATACTCAGCATTTTCCAGTCAGATGAGCCTTCTTTAAGTTGCTTCATGCTCCAGGATCTTTTCCTGGCTTGTTCCTGCTGCTTGGAGTACCTTTCTCCTAGGCAGCCCCTCCCATTCTTCAGAGCTTGTTTTGAATTGTCGCCTTCCAATGTGGGCCACCCTCCCCCTAGTATTCTCTGTCTCAGCCTCCTTCATATTTTTTACATAGCCCATTCCACAATTTGCAACTTGTAATTCTTTTATTTGTTTTGTGTTCCTTTATCCTGCCAAAGCATAGGGATCACATCTGAGTCATTTCCTGAGGTATCCTAGAATAGTACCTGGCATGTAGTCAGGCTCTGTAAATACCTGATGAATGAATGAATCCAGCAGAGTGCTCAGGAGATGGATATGCATCGAATGAATGAACAAAGTCAGGTGTAAAAGTGTGATTCTTTTTAGGGTTGATGGCATTGTTACCAAGAGATAAGGTATTAATTAAGCTTGATGGGTACGGCATGGTATAGGGTAAGGATTGGGGACTGTGGTGTCACTTGAGTTGTGGCTCTGCTTCTTATTAGCTTTGTGACCTTGGAAGTGTTTCTTAACCAGTCTCAGCTTTCACATTCTCACCTATAAAATGGGGAATTAAACCTCTTTATTTCAGAGGATGTCATGAGAAGAAAATGAGATAATGTATGTAAATCCCCTGGCTTAGAGTTAGCACAAGAGTGGCACTTGATACCCGGTCATTCATTTCTTTTCTTCTACCAGATACAAAACTCTGTGGAGTTTCAGGCTTCAGTGAGTTGGTGAGAGGGCAGTTTTGGAGGAGAGAGGTCTTCTAGGTGCTGGCTCTCCCTTCTCCTCTCACTCTCTAATCACATTGCATTAGGAATGCCAGATTGTACAGGAAGCACACTTTTTCCAGCCGTGGAGGTTGCCAGTCATTGTGGAAATTATAGGCCAGCTAGTTGCCTTTGCTTTTTCTTCCTCCAAGTTGCAAATTTCAAATTTCAAATTCTCAGATCCTTCTGTTCAGAATATGACTATATTTGGGGCTAAAGCCCAGTGCCATTTGCCCCCTAATTTTCTCAACTATGTTTTATAATACCCTCCTGACTTCCACCTCCATGATCTGAGAAGTCCACTCAGACAGATACTGGAGGCCGCTAAGAGCTCCTAAACCCATTTCAATAAGTAGCACTGTCTTATTTGTCCAAAACCCTGCTCTTTACTCCTCATTTTGTTCCTCTGAACAGGTGATTGAACTTTTCCTGAGATCCTCACTACTTCCTCTCACTTGGCTTTTGGACTCCTTCCTTTCTCTTTTCTATCTCCTTCTTGTTTCTGTTCCTACCATCTTTCTCTTTCTTCCTCAATCCCTCTCTGGTCCCTTATCCCCACTGTGTCTCCATTAAGTGCTCTCTGACCCTCCTTGAGTAGGACAAGTGACACAGCAAATGCTTGGGTGCCCAGTGTCACATCCCTGGGTCTATCAGTGATTCCAGCCACAGCTGTGGAGGACAGTTTCAAGCCCTCCTTGCTTCTCTGCCTCAGGACCTTCTCCATTGCCAAGGCAGCTTGGAACTGCAGGGGAGTCATCACCCCAGGGGTAACTCTCAACCCATGGGGGATTGGAGCAGTGGCCCTGGGACCTGCTGACTGATTGGATTTGGCATTTGAGGGGCACAGAGAAGTGCAGGATGGCTGCCAGGTTGTTGAAGTTGGGAAGACTGGGAGAGTCCCAGGGACGGTATTGTCAAGATAGAGGTCATAGGTGAAATATCAAGTGAGGGTGAGTGACCTCAGGGCAGGATCATTCTTTATTTGTCTTTGTATTCCCAAGATTTAGCATAGTACCAGAATCTTAAGTGTTCACAAAATGTTCACTGAAATAGCAAAGCCATTTCTTCATGTGCCAGTGCCTTTAGGGAAAGCCGTTATGTTGGTATGGCTTTCTTCAGAAAGCCAGGTGCGACTACCCAGTCACCATAATATTATCCTGGAGATCTTGATAGATCTTTCTCTTTGAATACTAGTCCCATTGTCGCACAATGTATCAGATTCATAAAATTGCTATTTCCTTGTCATTTGTCAAGTCACTTTGGAAGTCATTTGCTTTTGGGGGGATTAATCTTCTAGAATATCAGTATCACATGGTATTTCAGTAAGCATCCTAAGTGGTTCAGCAAATGTAAATTGTTTAGCATTTATATATCACTTATATTCTCCAGGAGCTCAACATTAGTTAATTCTCATGATACTTAGAGATAAGTATCATTTCAAGTCACGAGTTGTATGTTTCAAGTTTATAAGTGTTCTCCGCCTGCTTTTTTTTGTCAGTAGCTATTTCATTTTCCGTCACGAGGACTTTCATTTAATTTTGTTTACTGCACTCTTTATGGACTGGGAACCCATGATAACTTTTGTTTGATGCACAACCATTATTTGAATAGCTTTTGGCTCATAGCTGACCTCAAAGGTCCTGCGTCCTGCCTGGAAATGTTCCTCAGAGTTAGAGGTTTATGACATGGAGCACGGAGGCAGGGGATAAACTAACAAGTTGCTTCATGAACAACAGAGGTGTCCTGGGTTCTAGCTGGTCCCTTCCCTGGGAGAATATCCACTAGGCTTCACAAAGGCATACACCCTCAAACTTTCACCCATCTGCACCCCAGCTCCCTGAGTGGAGAAAGTGTGAGCATGAGCCCAGGAGTTCGTACCAGTGTGTTGCCCTGGGAAATGCCTGAGTCACAGAAGACACACCAGAGAAGACACTGCAGTGCAGCATGTGTCCCTGGAGTTGCCACAGGGTACCTTGACTACCTTTTCAAGGATCTGCACACCAGGAAGCTAGGGGGCAGCTGAATGTTGCCAGAAAAACCTACATACCACCTTGGATGGGCTTATTAGCAGAAATCACCAAAGTTTGATCAATCCAGGTATCGAACAAGGAGGCCTGCCTTCCCTTGGCTAACTCTGGCTGTGGCTGTGGCATACTTCCTGCAGGAGCTCAGGAACAGATGTGAACCCCAGCAGGGGGCCTGATTTGACAGATGCCACTCCATTCCAATACCATAAAGAAGACTCTTGGACTCAGATGCCTTCCGGGGTTGGAGAAGTTTGACGGGTGAACCTCTATTCAATATTTACCGATATTTACCCTCAAAGAAAGTCTTGAATTAGAAAAGACCAGGTTATCTTGTACTGAAGAATGACCAGTTTTCCACTCTCGGCAGAAATGGAAATCCAAGAGTTAAGCTGAGATCGGTTATAAATAAATTTGTAAAAATCAATTTTGCAAATTTTATTAGGCTCTCATGGCTATCAAACATTCTATCAATTATTTTGTTATTATCCCATTCATTAAATGAGAGAACTGAGGCTTAAAGGTATTAAATAACTCACTTGAAGTCACCCAACTCATAAAGGGGTTCTGTTTTCCAGGCCAGGTCTACATGATGCTGGCTTATAGGATGCCAGGTCTATCTGATCTTTGCCTCTAGTCTTTACCCTAATTTATCATTAGTGCTTCCTAAACTTTACCACCAAAGTATTCTTAAGGGGCAGAGGTGCTCCAACACTTTGCCCTCCCATGGTGGGTGTGGATGTGGGAAGGTGGGGGTTGGTTAGGGATTGACTCAGACACTGTAGGCAAATTGGAATTTCTTTGAGTCATTTTTTTAATGATATTTTATTTGAAGAACTCATACGTATTGTATTCTATGTATTATATGTTTTCTCTACTTCTGAAATATTCTGTATTATGTAATATTAAGAAAAATAAGTTTTCTCCAATAAGCCATATTTATCCCTCTGGCTCCAAGTATAACTCAACCAACTTTGGTGAACCTTCTAGGTACATATATATACCCCAGTTTGGGAGCAAGTGGGTGGCCTCAGGCAGGTATAAGCTGGGGAGATAAGGTGTGGATGAATGTAATAAAAGAAAGGTAAGACAAAATGGAAAACATTTGTACCACTATATGAGAAAACAAGGAAATGAAGTGAGAGAGAGAGAGAAGGAGAGAGGGAGAGAGAGAGACAGAGGGACAGAGACAGGATATTGCTTGATTGATTGGCCTAGACGATTAGGACAGGGTGTTACTGGAAGCTGTTGGCTCTGCGCCCTTAGGCCTGTGTGTCTGATTAGTTTTGTAGGCTAGAGGGTGACTGAGACTGAAGTTATTAGTTTGCCATCATGTGGGTCATCCACAGCCACAGACCCCTCTCCTGACCATGCGTATGAGGGGGGTGGGTCTCTGGATGGGCTTGGTGAGACTGACCGTCCTCAGGACACGTGGAGCTGGAGAAAGAATTCTCCAGTGGGTAGGATTCTGACTCTATCTGCAGATATATTCTGGTCTCTAGAAATGCTCTCTTTTTTTTAAAATTTTTTTATTGTTATGTTAATCACCATATATTACATCATTTGTTTTTGATGTAGTGTTCCATGATTCATTGTTTGTTCATAACACCCAGTGCTCCACGCAGAATGTGCCCTCTTTAATACCCATCACCAGGCTAACCCATCCCCCTACCCCCCTCCCCTCTAGAACCCTCAGTTTGTTTTTCAGAGTCCATCGTCTCTAATGGTTCATCTCCCCCTCCGACTTACTCCCCTTCATTCTTCCTCTCCTGCTATCTTCTTCTTTTTCTTTTTTCTTAACATATGTTGCGTTATTTGTTTCAGAAGTACAGATCTGTGATTCAACAGTCTTGCACAATTCACAGCACTCACCGTAGCACATACCCTCCCCAATGTATATCACGCAGCCACCCCATCCCTCCCACCCCCAACCACTCCAGTAACACTCAGTTTGTTCCTGAGATTAAGAATTCCTCATATCAGTGAGGTCATATGATACATGTCTTTCTCTGATTGACTTATTTCACTAAGCATAACACCCTCCAGTTCCATCCACGTCATTGCAAATGGCAAGATCTCATTCCTTTTGATGGCTGCATAATATTCCATTGTGTATATACCACTTCTTCTTTATCCATTCATCTGTCGATGGACATCTTGGCTCTTTCCACAGTTTGGCTATTGTGGACATTGCTGCTATAAACACTGGGGTGCACGTACCCCTTCGGGTCCCTACATTTGTATCTTTGTGGTAAATACCCAGTAGTGCAATTGCTGGATCGAATGGTAGCTCTAATTTCAGCTGTTTGAGGAACCTCCATACTGTTTTCCAGAGTGGTTGCACCAGCTTGCATTCCCACCAACAGTGTAGGAGGGTTCCCCTTTCTCCACATCCCCGCCAACATCTGTCGTTCCCTGACTTGTTAATTTTAGCCATTCTGACTGGTGTGAGATGGTATCTCATTGAGGTTTTGATTTGGATTTCCCTGATGCCGAGCGATGTTGAACACTTTTTCATGTGCCTGTTGGCCATTTGGATGTCTTCTGCCCATTTCTTGATTGGATTATTTGTTCTTTGGGTGTTGAGTTTGATAAGTTCTTTATAGATTTTGGATACTAGCCCTTTATCTGATATGTCATTTGCAAATATTTTCTCCCATTCTGTCGGTTGTCTTTTGGTTTTGTGGACTGTTTCTTTTGCTGTGCAAAAGCTTTTTATCTTGATGAAATCCCAATAGTTCATTTTTGCCCTGGCTTCCCGTGCCTTTGGCGATGTTTCTAGGAAGAAGTTGCTGTCGCTGAGGTCGAAGAGGTTGCTACCTGTGTTCTCCTTTAGGATTTTGATGGACTCCTGTCTCACGTTTAGGTCTTTCAACCATTTGGAGTCTATTTTTGTGTGTGGTGTAAGGAAATGGTCCAGTTTCATTCTTCCGCATGTGGCTGTCCAATTTTCCCAACACCATTTGTTGAAGAGACTGTCTTTTTTCCACTGGACATTCCTTCCTGCTTTGTCAAAGATAAGTTGACCATAGAGTTGAGGGTCCATTTCTGGGCTCTCGATTCTGTTCCATTGTTCTATGTGTCTGTTTTTGTGCCAGTACCATACTGTCTTGATGATGACAGCTTTGTAATAGAGCTGGAAGTCCGGAATTGTGATGCCGCCAGCTTTGCTTTTCTTTTTCAATATTCCTCTGGCTATTCGGGGTCTCTTCTGGTTCCATACAAATTTTAGGATTATTTGTTCCATTTCTTTGAAAAAAGTGGATGGTAATTTGATGGGGATTGCATTGAATGTGTAGATTGCTCTAGGTAGCATTGACATCTTCACAATGTTGGTTCTCCCAATCCATGAGCATGGAACGTTTTTCCATTTCTTTGTGTCTTCTTCAATTTCTTTCCTGAGTATTTTATAGTTTTCTGAGTACAGATCCTTTGCCTCTTTGGTTAAATTTATTCCTAGGTATCTTATGGTTTTGGGTGCAATTGTGAATGGGATCGACTCCTTGATTTGTCTCTCTTCTGTCTTGTTGTTGGTGTATAGGAATGCCACTGATTTCTGTGCATTGATTTTATAGCCTGCTACTTGACTGAATTCCTGTATGAGTTCTAGCAGTTTTGGGGTGGAGTCTTTTGGGTTTTCCACATACAGTATCATATCATCTGCAAAGAGTGAGAGTTTGACTTCCTCTGTGCCGATTTGGATGCCTTTGATTTCTTTTTGTTGTCTGATTGCTGTGGCTAGGACTTCTAATACTATGTTGAATAGCAGTGGTGAGAGTGGACATCCGTGCCGCGTTCCTGACCTTAGGGGAAAAGCTCTCAGCCTTTCCCCATTGAGAATGATATTCGCTGTAGGTTTTTCGTAGATGGCTTTTATGATATTGAGGTATGTACCCTCTATCCCTATACTCTGAAGAGTTTTGATCAAGAAAGGATGATGTACTTTGTCAAATGCTTTTTCTGCATCTATTGAGAGGATCATATGATTCTTGTTCTTTCTTTTGTTAATGTATTGTATCACGTTGATTGATTTGCAGATGTTGAACCAGCCTTGCAGCCCAGGGATAAATCCCTTTGGTCGTGGTGAATAATCCTTTTAATGTACTGTTCGATCCTATTGGCTAGTATTTTGGTGAGAATTTTTGCATCCATGTTCATCAAGGATATTGGTCTGTAATTCTCCTTTTTGATGGGGTCTTTGTCTGTGTTTGGGATCAAGGTAATGGTGGCCTCATAAAATGAATTTGGAAGTTTTCCTTCCATTTCTATTTTTTGGAACAGTTTCAGGAGAATAGGTATTAATTCTTGAAATGTCTGATAGAATTCCCCTGGGAAGCCATCTGGCCCTGGGCTTTTGTTTGTTAGGATATTTTTGATGACTGCTTCCATTTCCTTAGTGGTTATAGGTCTGTTCAGGTTTTCTATTTCTTCCTGGTTCAATTTTGGTAGTTGATACATCTCTAGGAATGCACCCATTTCTTCCAGGTTATCTAATTTGCTGGCATAGAGTTGCTCATAATATGTTCTTATAATTGTTTGTATTTCTTTGGTGTTGGTTGTGATCTCTCCTCTTTCATTCATGATTTTGTTGATTTGGGTCCTTTCTCTTTTCTTTTGGATAAGTCTGGCCAGGGGTTTATCAATCTTGTTAATTCTTTCAAAGAACCAGCTCCTAGTTTCGTTGATCTGTTCTACTGTTCTTTTGGTTTCTAGTTCAATGATTTCTGCTCTGATCTTTATTATTTCTCTTCTCCTGCTGGGTTTAGGCTTTATTTGCTGTTCTTTCTCCAGCTCCTTTAGGTGGAGGGTTAGGTTGTGTATTTGAGACCTTTCTTGTTTCTTGAGAAAGGCTTGTATTGCTATATACTTTCCTCTCAGGACTGCCTTTGCTGTATCCCAAAGATTTTGGACAGTTGTGTTTTCATTTTCATTGGTTTCCATGAATTTTTTTAATTCTTCTTTAATTTCCTGGTTGACCCATTCATTCTTTAGCAGGATGCTCTTTAGCCTCCATGTATTTGAGTTCTTTCCGACTTTCCTCTTGTGATTGAGTTCTAGTTTCAAAGCATTGTGGTCTGAAAATATGCAGGGAATGATCCCAATCTTTTGGTACTGGTTGAGACCTGATTTGTGACCTAGGATGTGATCAATTCTGGAGAATGTTCCATGGGCACTAGAGAAGAATGTGTATTCCGTTGCTTTGGGATGGAATGTTCTGAATATGTCTGTGAAGTCCATTTGGTCCAGTGTGTCATTTAAAGTCTTTATTTCCTTGTTGATCTTTTGCTTAGATGATCTGTTCATTTCAGTCAGGGGGGTGTTAAAGTCCCCCACTATTACTGTATTGTTGTCAATGTGTTTCTTTGCTTTTGTTATTAACTGGCTTATATAATTGGCTGCTCCCATGTTCGGGGCATAGATATTTACAATTGTTAGATCTTCTTGTTGGATAGACCCTTTAAGTAGGATGTAGTGTCCTTCCTCATCTCTTATTACAGTCTTTGTTTTAAAATCTAGTTTGTCTGATATAAGGATTGCCACCCCAGCTTTCTTTTGGTGTCCATTAGCATGGTAAATGGTTTTCCACCCCCTCACTTTCAATCTGGGGGTGTCTTTGGGTCTAAAATGAGTCTCTTGCAGACAGCATATTGATGGGTCTTGTTTTTTAATCCAATCTGATAGCCTGTGTCTTTTGATTGGGGCATTTAGCCCATTTACATTCAGGGTAACTATTGACAGGTATGAATTTAGTGCCATTGTATTGCCTGTAAGGTGACTGTTACTGCATGTTGTCTGTGTTCCTTTCTGATCTTTGCTGCTTTTAGGCTCTCTCTTTGCTTAGAGGACCCCTTTCAGTATTTCTTGGAGGGCTGGTTTCGTGTTTGCAAATTCTTTATTTTTTGTTTGTTCTGGAAGCTTTTTATCTCTCCTTCTATTTTCAACGACAGCCTAGCTGGATATAGTATTCTTGGCTGCATATTTTTCTCGTTTAGTGCTCTGAAGATATCATGCCAGTCCTTTCTGGCCTGCCAGGTCTCTGTGGATAGGTCTGTTGCCAATCTAATATTTCTACCATTGTAGGTTACATATCTCTTCTCCTGAGCTGCTTTCAGGATTTTCTCTTTGTCTCTAAGGTTTTGATGTCTCTGAGACTCATAAGTTTTACTATTAGTTGTCGGGTGTTGACCTATTATTATTGATTTTGAGAGGGGTTCTCTGTGCCTCCTGGATTTTGATGCCTGTTTCCTTCCTCACATTAGGGAAGTCTCTGCTATTATTTGCTCCAATATACCTTCTGCCCCTCTCTCTCTTTCTTCTTCTTCTGGGATCCCAATTATTCTAATGTTGTTTCATCTTATCGTATCACTTATCTCTCGAATTCTGCCCTTGTGATCCTGTAGTTGTTTCTCTCTCTTTTTCTCAGCCTCTTTATTTTCCATCATTTGGTCTTCTATATCACTGATTCTCTCTTCTGCCTCATTTATCCTAGCATTTAGTGCCCCCATTTTTGATTGCACCTCATCAATAGCCTTTTTGATTTCGACTTGGTTAGATTTTAGTTCTTTTATTTCTCCAGAAAGGTTTCTCTAATAACTTCCATGCTTTTTTCAAGCCCAGCTAGTATCTTTAAAGTCATGATTCTGAACTCTAGGTCCGACATCGTACTAATGTCCGTATTGAGTAGGTCCCTGGCTGACGGTACTACCTCTTGTTCTTTTTGCTGAGGTGATTTTTTTCGTCTTGTCATTTTGTCCAGAGGAGAATAGATGAATGAGAGAACAAAATGCTAACAGGTTTACAACGTCCCCAGCAAATATACTGTATACGAATCAGAAAAGACCTGAACCCAGGGGAAAAGAAAGGGAAAGAAAGAGAAAAAAAAAAAGAAAAGAAAAAAAGATAAAAACAAAAACAGAACAATACAAAAAAAGGAGAATATGATCAGATATGATCAGGCTAGTGCATAGATCAGTGCCACAGACTAGATTTTGGGCGTAGTTTGGTCTGTTAGAAAAAAGTGCCTCCTAAAATTTTAAAGGAAAAAAGACATATATGTACAAAATAAGGGTTGATACAATGAAGGGATAGAAGATGACTGTAAAGATGAAAATTATAAAAGATTTTATAAAAGCACTTGATAAGATAAGAAGTTGTTTGAAAAAAGAAAGAAGAAGATTTAAGAAAAAAAAAAAGGGAGAGAATGTGATCAGGCAGGAGACTAGAACAGAGCCATACACTAGTGATTTAGGGTATATTTTGATCTGTTAGAAGTAACTGTATCTCAAAATTTTAAAGAGAGAACAACTTATATATATATGCCAAAAATAAGGGTAACTGCTATGAAGGGATAAAATATTACTCTAAAAATGAAAAATAAAAAATGTTTTTTTTTAAAAAAGAGATTGATAAGATGTTGGTTGAAAAAGGGAAAAATAAAAATAAAAAAACAGTTAACAAAAATTAACTTTGATGAACTAATGAATCATGGTAAAAAAAAGCCATGAATTCTATGTGCAGTATTCCCCTAGCGCTGGAGTTCTCCCATTCTCCTTGATCAGTAAACTTGGTCTTGGCTTGCTAGCTGTTCGTGCTGATCTTCTGGGGGAGGGGCCTGTTGCTGTGGTTTCCAAATGTCTTTGCCGGAGGCTGAATTGCCCCGCCCTTGTTGGTCGGGGCTAAGCAAGCTGCTCGGGTTTGCTCTCAGGCGCTTTTGTTCCCTGCAAGCTCTCCGTACAGCCTTGGAGGACCAGGGTGAAAATGGTGGCCTCCCAATCTCCACCCGGAGGAGCTGAGAACTCGGGGCCCCGCTCCTCAGTGCGCCCCCAGAGAAAAGCAGTCACTCCCATGTCTCCGGTCTCCGGTCGCTCTCCGTGCTCACCCGGCCTGTGACCGAGGGTTTCTATCTCTGGCACCCAACCCTGTGTGGAGTCTCCAAACCCAGCAGATCCCTGTGGTGCGTTCCCGCGCCGCTCCTCCCAGGGGAGGAAGGGGAGTCTCCCCGGCTCTGCCACCTGTTGGGTCCCTGCTGGAAAAGCAGTGGCCCGACTGGGCCGCAGATCACAGTTTACAGCAACCCCGAGCTGAGAGCCCGCGCCTCGGCTCCGTCTCTGCAGCCGGCTTCCCCGCTCCAATACCTGGGAGCTCTGCCGCACTCAGGCACCCCCGGTCTTTCTGTGACCCCAAGGGTCCTGAGACCACACTGTCCCGGGATGATTCCACCCCCTGCCTAGCCACTGCAGCGACGTCCCTCAGCGGAGCCGACTTCTAACAGTTCCAATTTTGTGCTCCGCCGCTCTATCACTTGCCAGAAGCGGCCGGCGGAGTCCCCCTCCCCCGCCGTCTCTCCTCCCGAATATCGCCTCGGATTCACTTCTCCCCACGTCCTACCTTCCAGTAAGTGGTCGCTTCTCTGTTCAGAGAGTTGTTGCTACTCTCCTCTTCGATCTCCTGTTGCATTCGTAGGTGTTCAGAATGGTTTGATCCCTAGTCAGCTGAATTCCTGAGACCAGACGAAATCTAGGTCTCCTACTCCTCCGCCATCTTGCTCCGCCCCCTAGAAATGCTCTCTTGCTGCTCCTGTCTGTCTCTGGGGATACCTTTTTATTTATCAGATAACCTTCTGATTCCCAGTTTGAGTTTCCAAACAGAGTATCCTAGATATTATACATGAGTATTTCCAGTGTTGCAAAGATTATATATTTTCTGAAGATTTATTTATTTATTAGAGAGAGAGAGCATGTGCACACACATGAGTGGGGGGGGCAGAGGGAGAGAGAGACTCCCAAGCGGACTCTCCACTGAGCTCAATCTGGTGACCCTGAGATTGTGACCTGAGCCGAAATCAAGAGTTGGACGCTTAACCCACTGAGCCACCCTGTCACCCCAAGCTTTTATTTTTTTATTATAAGTTGATACACTAACATCCTGGTTTATCAGCACATCACCTGTGAATTTTCTTGGCACACATCCGTTCCCAGGGCCAGAACACACTTGGGTGAACAGAGGTCAGATTTTGCACCTGCAAAGCTGGGGTGCAGTCTCTGGGACCACTGAGTGAACCTGCAGACATGAAGACAAAGTCTCTGAGGCCAGGTCTGAGCATCTGGGTGAGCATCCTCTTTCGTCATCTTTCTGTAAGGGTCTCAATCTTGTACTTAGGAGTTATGACTGTGCTTTAGAAAATGTGCAACTTCTCTAATAAACAGAGGAATGCAGATTGAAAAATGACATGGCATTTTTTACTTAGCCAACTGACAAAATAATAATACCCAGTGTTGGGGAGGGTGTGGAGCAAATTGCCCTTTCATGCTACTGGAGAGAGGGCAAAATAATGTAACCTTTCACTTATTTCCTTTTTTCAAAGATTTTATTTATTTATTTGCGAGGGAGAGAGAGAGCACAGAGGGAGTGAGAGAGAGAAGCAGATACCCCGCTGAGCAGGGACTCTGATGCGGGGCTTGATCCCAGGACCCTGAGATCATGACCTGAGCTGAAGGCAGACGCTTAACCAAATGAGCCACCCAGGTGCCCGTCACTTTTTTTTTCCTTATGTAGCAAAAGATTTTAAAATGCTGTTGCCTTTTGCTTCACCAGTTCTACACCTAGGAATTAATCCCAAGGAAACAGATGTTGATGACTGTATTGTATTATAACAGAGGAAAATCATGCACACCCTACTGTTCATGCCCTTCGTTAGGGAGTGGCTGAGTGGGTTGTGGTTCACATACATGATGGAATACAGCAAGGCCACTGAAAGGATCATGCAGAAGTACAATCACAGGCATGGAAAAATGTTCTTGATCTAGTTGAGTGAAAAAAAATTGGACAATGTATATATATATATAGTCTAGTTCCATTTTTGAATATCTGAGGATAGATTTGTGTGTATATTTGTATATATACACATCTGTGTGTCTGTATATTTGTGCATATGCCCATTAACAATGGCTATCTCTGGGAAGTGGGATGGGACTGCTAACAAATCCAGCTGGTCCCTTAGCCTTATTGAGACATTAAGAGACTGCTTGGCATTGGTCCACTTAGGCTTTCTGACTTCACTCACCATCCTTGTGTTAGGTCCCTTCTTCCTGATTTTTTTGGACCTGGCCTGTCTCACTGTGGGCTCTGTTCTCAACTGCTCTGTGTTCCTGATTATTCCACTTCTACCCTCCCCACCCCCTGCCCCTGCTCCCCACCAGTCCTGAGCCCCTCACACCACTGGGGTTTGATTCTTTACTAGTCCATGAGCACTGTGGTTATTCTTTGCCAAGCCTGGTGCCTTTTGGACTTGACTTCTTTGCCCCTCTCCTGGCTCCCTCCGCTGTATGTATGCCCATTTAGTCAGCTTGCTGTTGTGGTTTCTTAGCCACCTGCAGCGAGGCCATGCCATCTGTTTGGCTTTTGCTCATCTGCAATGTGTTTCTTCCATCTCCCATACGATCTCCACCACCCCCATGCCTTTGACTGCCCACATGGTGGGACCTGTCACTCATTCCTGGAGAATGTCCAGGACACTGGGGTTGAGTGGTGGTGAGTTCACTTTCCATGTGGGAGGACTGGCTGAGATCCAGACTTTGCTGATGACCCTGTCCTGCCATTCTCTATTAAGCATGACTTGTGCCTGGGATGGATGACATTGTCTTTCCACGGAGAATTGGGCTTAAAATGGCGTCACTGATGGGTAGAACAAGGGGAATCGGAGGGCCGGGGCGGGGGGAGTTCTAGAAAGTGGGAATGATGCAGTGATATACTTCAAAAGCATTACCCAAACTCTTTCTTTCTCTGTTAGGACCTCTATTCTTTGTTCAGCTAGTCCTGAGACATCATTGGAAGGAAGGTGCCAGAACCATAGATATTCTTAGGCAGACGAAACTGAGTTTAAGTACTGGTTCTATGATTGATTATATGATAATCTTGGGCAAGTTCTAACCCCCCCTTTTTTTTTACAGTATTTTACTAGTTTTTATTTAGGAAATGGAGGTTTCACTTTATCCCAATAGTTTCTTCAGGGGTAGACTTTGTTTTTATTTCAATGAGTTCTTCTACTCGAGCCAGAACACTTTCAATCAAATCAAATGTGAAAAGAGCTGAATGTAGGACCTTAAGCTGCATTTTAGGAGGCATATTAGGGATCTCTTCTCCACCTACAGTTACAGAACAAAGATCTTTAGACTTCTGGACTTCGTGGCTATTTTCTTGGCTATTTTTAATTTCTGCTTCATAATGTGCTTTTGACATATTAAATCCTGTATGGAGTGGCTTTAAGAAATTATTCTCAATCTTTCCAAGTTCTGTCCATAGTCCAGTTTGATTGTCTTTCTCATTATCTTTGATAACCAAATATCTCAATAAATTTAATGAAGCCATTATCCTATCTGAGTTTTGGAGTAAATCTGTTTCAGCACCCTCTGGGAGAAAGAGTACCAAATCTAGAAGTGAGATCAGCTGTGGCCCTGTAAACCATTTGTTATGTGTTCTCTTTAATGACACATCAATTTGATTTTTGATATTCTGAATAATGAAAGCCTCCACACCTGAATGATTACTTGTATTCAATAAGCACCTAAATAACGTATATTTGCCTTGTGAATCCAACTTGTTAATATACAGTTGAAGCATAGCTAAACTCTTTTTCCTCAATGTCTCAATGGGGCAAAGTGTCATTACTTTGACTAAGCCCTGAGGTACAGTAAGAAAGCTCTTGATTTCTAAGTACTGGTGAAGTAGACTGTTGTCTTCTATTCTCAATAAACCATTCTCCAACAGATCCACTCCTTTGGAGAAAACAGACTCTTCTGTGCTTTGCAAAAAGACATCAATATGCCCCATATTAAATTGCAAAAGGTACGATGGGCTTAAGACCATTGGAAGCTGATCAATACTGATGCCCTGTACAAATACCAGATAGGCCAGAGAAGCCATAGAGTCTGCTGTTTGTCTTCTTCTTCCTCAAATTCAGGATAGTCCCAAGTCCTCTTTTTCCTTCCATGATTAAAAATCATTTTGGGGAAAGGATGTCCAATTGCTGATAAAAAAGCTATTATTTCAGATGCAAATCATCTTAAGGGATCATTCCCAGCTTCTTTGGACTGCTCAAAGAATCGTGCTGTCAGCAAAGGGCATTTCAAGCTTTTGAAACAAAATTTCAGTAATTCATCCTTTAACTTTTCATTTTCGTCTTCCAGTGAGTTTTCTTTGTCATTAATGACTTCTTCCACAAAAGGCTTAGTGAACCCTGTTAAGGCCTTGCAACACTGACAAAGGCCATAGTCATCTGTTTGTCTTTGTTCTTCTGAGTATGGAACGGGAAGGAGAGATAGCTGACTCCAAAGAGTGGACAATGCTAATCCCACCGAATATGCCTTGTTGTTATGAAGTTTCTGAATCAGTGTTTGTAATGGCTGAAGTAAAAGAAGGATAATTTGGGATATCTGTTTTCCAGAGGGCTCTTCAATCAGTTCAAGCAAACCCAACAATAATTCCTTTGGATTACATAACTTTACCAATAAATCAAGCATCAGATAATAATATTTTCTTTTCTCATATTCCTTATTCCACAAAAGACATTGAACAACAGGACCAACAAGATTCCAGCTCATATTCTTGATAATGACCTTATTCTTTTCATTTTGAATAATTTCTAATAGCTGCTCTATATGCCCTTCATCTATGCATCTTTGGCCTGCTAACTGAAATAGGCCAAAATCTTCTTCTTTAAAGTACTGTTCTTCTAGGATTTGACATCTCATTATTATGGACTGAAGCTCTTCCACAGCCATTCCTCGTTATTTTTCCTAGTTTTGATGCCACCGGGCCTCTCGCCGCTCTCGGCGCCCTCCTCCACCTCCTCTGGCCACCAGTTCTAACCCTTTTTGACTTTCACTTTTTCTCACCTGCTAAAAGTAAGCTTAGTAATAGTAATAATGATGCTAATAGTTACTTATGTGTATTTACGAGAAGCCAACTACTATGCTAAACCCTTTAATTTAATCCACCTAACAACAGTATGGTAGGTACCATTCATTTCCCCTTTTATAGGTTGGGAAGGAAAGTTTTAAAGAGGTTAGGTATCTAAGTTCCGACAACTTGTAAGGCACGGAGCCAGCATTTGAACCCGCCTCTCCTCTGAACCAGTGTAGGCAAAGTACCTCATTCAGTGCCAGCACGTACTAAGTGCTCCCAATGCCCCCTCCTAGGGCATCCTGAGTTGACAGGAGGTCAGGCTTTAGAATCAGGGGTTCTTTTTATGGATATCCCAGGACTTTGCAATTAAAACCCAGAAGGGGGCCAACTGCAACTGTCTGTCTCATACCTGAGGCTCTGGCTGAATCTTCCATTCCCTATATGACATTGAGCAATGAAATTCCAGTTTATGATCTCCCATTCTCTTTATGGAGCCTCTGTTCCTGTGTCTCATCAATCATTGTCACTTTGAATTTTTGTAGTGTCTTACAAAATCAACCTATGTTGATCTTTCCACTGGTTTAAGTCTCCCGCAGTGAAGATCTATGGCTATCTTCTCTCCTGAAATAGGCATTCTACTGTGTAGAATCTCCAACAACAAACCTCAACAATGACAATGAGGACAATAGCAAATACATCAGCCACCGCCATGATTAATGTTACCCCAGGTGCCACCATTGTTTGGTGCACTAAATGCTGAGCTCAGGGGTCTCAAACTCAGATTCCTGCCAGGCCAGGCAGGAGCTTAATTAAGGACGGTAGGCCACGTGGATGGCAGTGAACCTAAAGCCCGTGGCCTCACTAGAGAGAAGACTGCTACTTAGCTCTGGTCGAATGTTGCCATGCTGGACTATAGGCTCATTTCTGTCAGATCTTCGCATTTCTCAAGAGAGGTAGTAAATATGGATTTTTATGTGCAATTTGCCCATGTAAAAATGTTGGCAAATAATTCACATTATTATTATCTGACCCAGCCCTGTTAGGATATAGAGTGAGCACCATTCGATACTAACGGTATAAGCCATGATCATGGGAAAGTGGGTATCATTAAATGCTTACATATCACAGGTTTCTAGAGAAACATTGTGAGGCCATTGCCACTTTAAAAGGCCTCCTGGGCGCCTGGGTGGCTCAGATGGTTAAGCGTCTGCCTTCAGCTCAGGTCATGATCCCAGGGTCCTGGGATCGAGTCCCGCATCGGGCTCCCTGCTCCTTGGGAGCCTGCTTCTGCCTCTGCTTCTCTCTCTCTCATGAATAAATAAATAAAATAAATAAATAAAAGGCCTCCCGCACCTCCAAAGGGGTGTTTCGCCAGTGTGACTGTACTGATTGCAGTGGGTTTCCATGTCAATTTCAGGCTCGCATCCTGGTGTCTTCATTTTTGTGTTTTGGGCTTTAACATTTTTTGTGCTCTCTTTTGGCTGGATCTCCTGCCAACTAAGCACAGTTGTGTTGCTACACAAGGAAACTCTGCCAGAGACGAGGTTTTCCCCAGGTAGGCTCCATGAGCCCCCAGGACCTCACTCAGCTTTTGGTCCCTGTGCTACTCCTGCCTACAAGACCAGCTTTGCCATCTGCCCCACTGAGAATCTTTGAGGTGGAAGTCTGTGTGTGGATTCTAGCCATGTAACGTGGTTTCATGTATCCACCCTGGCAGAAGGACTCAGAGGACCCTGAACAAAGATCTTGCCTAGTGCTTCTGGTCCCCAGCCTGGCCTTCCTGGTCCTCTCTAGAAGCAGGCTGGTGCCATGGCTACCGTGATCGTCATCATTCACTTAGCCAAGGATTTCGGAACAGCTGGTTCAGGATGGAACTGTGCATGAAGATTCCTGATGTGTCTTTTTCCTCACGGGGGTACAGAGATGAACACAGTGGCAACCCTGACATTACAGCCTATGGTGGTGGACTTGGTCAAGAGAGGAGACAAGGTTATATTCTGATAGGAGAGAAGTCCTGTCAGAAATCTGTGGGGTCCAGGGTGGTCTGTGCTCTCATTTACTGATGGGTTGGGATAGGTGGTTAGCGTCAAAATTGTGAATAATCAGAGGGTCTTCTGTCATTTTTTTATGTCAACCTAAAGGGCCCCGGGCCAGGCCAACTTGAAAATTCTTTGGTCCATTAGAGTTGATTACATGATCTTGGTTCATTTTCTGGCAGATGAAACCTATGCATTGAAGGGTTCTGTTTGAAGAGCACTTACAGCTTCTCGAGATTTTCATTATTTTGCATTGTGTCTGGATCTCTTACAAGTACTGACCAGCACTGAAGTTAGCAAAGCAGAAACATAGTTCATATTCGTGGAACTCACATTTTCCGGGAAAAGATAAAACCACTGAAGCATATTGTTTTTAAATCTGAGGACTTTCCAACAAATGAACCCCTTCTTCCTGGCAGAGCTTCGGGGGTCCCTCGAAGCTGCTGGCCGTGGCCCTATGGCACAAGTTGCTGAGCAGTACTTCCTGCCTTTTCTGGGCTCAGCAGATGCAGCATCCTATGCCTGCATGTGGTCTACACCCCTGGACTGCTTCCCCACTGATCATGCCTTGCCTCTGAGACCTCGAAACGATGGCAGGGAGAGCACTGTGGCCTTGCAGAGCCTTCAGCCCACAGCCGACAGTTTTCATTTTGACAAGTTAAATAGTCTTCTTGATGTATTGGTGATTCACTGCAAGGCATTAGCGCAAGCTTGTGTGGAACAGAAAGTTTACAACATTGATTTATTGAAATGAGGTCAGAGAAATGCTGGGCCCTCTGATGAGTGGGTGTCTTTAGGGCCAGAAAAATTGCTGATCCTGGGCTCAGGAGGTGAAGGGTACTGAACTATGTTGAGTGGGACCTGGGCTTTCCGCCTTTTTTTTTTTTTTTTTTTTGCAAAGGTTATCAGTGGTAGCCCACACACTCCTTCAATGCGACTACAGTCATTCATTCCTCAAACATGTATTGCATACCTACTATGTGCCAGGGACTTTTCTAGATGCTGGGGATCTAGCAATGAATTAAAAGCATCGTCTCTGTTCTCATGGATCTTTCATTGTAGTTTTGGAAGGCAATAAGCATATAAGCAAATATTGTCACATGATATATGCTATAAAGAATAACAGGCTAATGGGATAGAGAAAGATGGTGGGAGGCTGTTTTCTGAGAGCTGGTTAGTGAAGGGCGCTCTAAGGGGGTGACATTTAAGCTGAGATCTGAACCGTGAGGATGAGGCAGCCAGGTGGAGATGAAGGGAAAGAGCACCTGGAGCAGAGGGAGCAGCGAGGACGCACACTCTGAAAAGACAACGTGCTTGCCATGTTTGAAGGAAGAAAAAGGACCCATGCACCTGGAGCCTCGTGAGCAAAGGAGGGAGTGGGAGGGAAACGGGATCAGGATGCGAACGGTTCAGGGTGGGGCCTTATGGGCAAGAGAAGTAATTTAGATTTCATTCTAATTGCCTCTTTCAATCAGCAGGAAGGAAGGTTCTACATTTAGAGAAGCAAAGCTAATTGTAGGCGTATGGATGGAACCAGACCAGATGGAACTATTGTTAGTCACGAGTCAAGAGTCTAGACTGAGGCCCGTCTACCCCAAAGTGTGTGCCTTTTTGATCTTGTTCTGCCTCCTTTTCTATTTCATACTGAAGAGAGAGGCAGTGTGTTATAGAGGATATGGTTCGGGAACTCACCTACCTCCTCTAACTGCGGTTATGTAATGCTCTGAGGCTCAGGGTCCTCATCATGGAGAGGCCTCAGGTGAGCACACAGGACTCAGCTAGGGAAAAGGTTTTTACAGCCCAGGGGTAGGGGCCTGAGAGATTTAATCAAAATAGTTGAAGTGCATTTTATGAGGAATAGTAGGTATTACCCATTTTAATTGAGAACAGAAGACAACAAATTTCTTGTAAGTGGAAGTTCTTTTTTTAAAAAAATATTTAATTTATTTATTTGACAGAGAGAGGGAGAACAAGCAGGGGGGAATAGCAGAGGGAGCAGGAGAAGCAGACTCTCTGCTGTGCAGGGAGCCCGATGTGGGGCTCCATCCCAGAACTCTAGGATCATGACCTGAGCCGGAGGCAGACATTTAACCAACTGAGCCACCCAGGCGTCCTGGAAGTGGAAGTTCTTAAATCTCTAAGGGATCCATGAAGGCAATAGTGGGGACTATAAGCTGTTTTCCACATTTGAAAATCTCCAATGCCTCATGGAACCACTTTGACAGATTCTGTTTGGTAGAATCTATCTACTAAAGCTGAATACACACATATCTAGCAATTCCTCTACTATGTCTGGGCACTCGATACAGAGATACTTACATGTATTCCACAAAAGACAGGTGCCAGAATGTTCAAAGTAGTACTATCGGTGGTAGCCAATACCTGGAAATTACCCAAATGCCCACCTATAGTAGAACTGATAAGTTGCTACATGCTACAATGTATTGTATTTATTGTATATAATAGAATATGCACTATGCCTGAGAATGATCTTTAACTGTGTGTAGCATGGATTGTAGCTAATGTTGACAGAAAGCAGCTAGAGACAAAGAACACATATTGTAAAAACCATTGACCTAAAGTCCAAAGATAGAGAAACTACTCTATATTACTCAAGTCAGAATGGTGGTTATCCTTAAGGGTGGCGGTGATGCATTGTTACTGGAGGGGGAGGTTGAAGGTGCTGATAATCAATGGTACTGATGGTGTTTTGTTTCCTAATCTGGATTCTGGTTATGTGGGTGTTTTCAGTTTGTGAAGATAAATTGAGTAATATATTTTTGATACATGTGCTTTTCTACATCATATTATACTTATACTCAAATTTTAAAAAATGTTTAATGGAAATTATATGATAGCCATTTCAGCTTTTTATTGCATGCTCAGTTAAATATGACTTTTCATAACATGAGAGAGGAAATTAATTGTTGCTGGAAAAAATTGTTCGGAAGGCAATAATTTTTTTAAATGTGGGCCCAATCCTGGAGAAAAATATAATGAACAGTTTCCTGGGGGACCACTTGTGAAAGGCTTCAGAGCCAGTGGCCTTATTTTTAAATGTATTTTATTTTAAATTGAGTAACGCAATTCAGAAAAATAATCCTCTGGGCTCTACCCTTTTCATTTTTAGTTGAAGTAGAGTTGATGCACGATGTTACATTAGTTTCAGGTGTACAACATAGTGATTTGACAAGTCTATCCATCGCAGGTTCAACTTTTAAAATAAACTGTCTCACTGGTGGTATGTGCATTACCAAGGGAGTCCACGGAAAGTTTGTGGCACAGCCATACAAATGTTATAAGAGAATGTTGTCATTCCAAAATGACTTCGTTTCAGACTTGCAAGACACAGGCAGGTGGGTTAATGGTCTTTTCCTGCTGGCATTTTTAGACTGGCTTGTTATGAGTTTCCTGTTTGGTGAGAGTGAGGTGAGGGTCCTAAGTTCCTCTGGACGCCTCCACTTTGCTCCGTCAGAGAGCAGTAGGTGGCCAGCCATCTTGACCAGTGCTCTGATGCCACCTCCTGGTCACTCATAAACAAGGAGGACCTCAGGAAACCGGAGGGATCCTACGCTGATGGAGAGCGAGATTGTCATGGGGATCGAGGAGACAAAGGGCTCATGTTTGGGGTTTACTGCTCCTCTTGGCAACTGGGCAGCCTTCCACCATCTGCCAGCCACTCCTTGCCGCCATCTGCCAGCCAGTCAGCCAATCCAGCTTCCTGCCTGTTGTGTCACTCAGTGGGGGGAGTCAGGCTGTCCATGTAACTGATCCGATCCATCCTGGTTTTGCAAAGACAGATTTTCTTGTTTTTGCCAGAGTGGGGTTTGCTGCAGGTGGGGGTGGGGAAGTGAGAAACTGCCACCACTATTACCTTCATTGAAGTAATTCTAGGACAATGGTGACGATTTTAATTTGATGCCTGGAACTGAAGAGAGCTGACTCTGCCAGTGATGCCACTGCCCAGCCATTCTTGTCTTTCATCTGAGCGTCTACTCCTCTGCCTCCCGACTCAGGGGCAGGACTCAGATTTACCCCTGGATTAATCGGAGCCAAATTTAGGAGTCTAGTTCTTCTTGCTAATGATTGGTTTAGGAAGGGGAATTTATCCCAAATTTAGCCAAAGAGAAGAGAGGAGAAATATATTGGGAGATATCTGGTAAATGTTTTCTCACAGCAAAGAGTGGCTCTGTTGTTGTGTCCTGATGTACTAATCCTTGAAATGGTTGCAGCCATGTTGTGACCATGCGGATAGAGGCCTACAGATAAGTTGGCATGGGTTTAGGTTGCTGGTGGTGGGGGGGAGACAGAAAGAACCGGGATTCCTCAGGACACTGCAGAGCCCTTAAAATAATAACCCTGAGCTGTCCTGCCTTTGGACTTCCCATCTTCTCTTTGTAGGAACTAATCTGTTTTCTTTATTGTTTCAGCCAGTTGAGTTTGAGTTTTTTGTTACTTGCAGCACAAAACTTCCCAATGAATCTGAAACTTCAGTCTAACTTTTTCCCACTTGCGTGTGCATGTTGTCAATTTCCAGCTCAAAATTGTTACTCAGGTGTATCCTATGAACCATTATTCTTCAGATTCAAAATATCTGACCTAACTACTCATCTTGTCCTCAAATCTGCATCTCCAATTTGTATTAAAATTAGTGGTTTTTGATTTTACCTCCTTTAGGCTGTCAATATACCACATACACACATACACATAACCAGACAATTTTATTTTCATCATATACAATAAAATTTTGTATCATTTATGAAATGCTTACTGTGTGGCAGTGCAGACACTGTGAGACAATGCTCAGAACTTTATATAGATAGACATAAATTATTACAAATCCTTAGAACAGCATTGCAGGATGGACAATTTTACCCCCATTGTGTGAGAAAGTAAAGCAACAGAGCTGTTAGGTAACATTCCCTAAGACACACAGCATATCTTGGGTGAATGGGAATTTGAACACAATAGAGGCTCTCCCCCTAGATGCTCCTCTTCTCTTACCACACCTTCCTTCTGCCCCGACTCATCTTGCATCTCCATTTTCATTTCCTCTCCCACTGGCACTCTTCGGGTTGGGGCCAAGTGTGTCATACCTGGACTATCGCAATGGGAATGTTCCAGATTCCCTTGCCTCAGATCTAAGCCAGACATCCCTTGCTGTGCTGATTTCCCTACAATTGCGGTCGTACCACTTTCCCACTTTAAAATCATCAGTGATTTATCATCATCTGTGGCAACAGGCACAGTGGCTGGCAGGTAATATAAATGTGTAAAGTTCTGTTGAATGTAAGACCCCAGGCTCTAAACTGCTTGTATTGGGACCAAATGCCTTTTAAAACACCAGGCAATTCAAGTAAAAAGGCATCAGTGGTTACCAGTTTGTAAACAATGGCCTTTAAGACAAAACCTACATTTTTTAAAAAAGATTTTATTTACTTATTTGACAGAGAGAGAGAGAGAGCACAAGCAGAGGGAGAAGGAGAAGCAGGCTCCCCGTGAAACATGGAGCCCAATGTGGGGCTCAGTCCCAGGACCCTGGGATCATGACCTGACCTGAAGGCAGATGCTTAACTGACTGAGCCACCCAGGCAACCCCAAAACCGACATTTTTAATCTTTGCCTTTATGGCCATCTAAAATTGAATCCCAACTAATTTCTCCCTGTCATCTCCTGGTTACCAGCCAACACACAGGTCTAATCCCTCCGCTGTCACCAGATGATCTTGATCCCTGTGCTTTTCCTCAGGCCTTTCTCCCAGGAATTTTGTCCATTTGTTCTAACCTATTACTCAGTGGCCTCCACTCAGCTCCAGTCTCTCTTCCCTGACAATCCTATGCATTCCTGGGATTGCAGAGCAGAGAATTTCTGGGTGGAAAGAGGCCTCAAGACCCCTCAGGCCAGGCTCCAAGATCACCCTTGCCAGGCATTTGCCACTCCTTGGCTTGAACTCCGCTGGTGACAAAGAGCTCACCAGTGCCTAAGATGGCTCATGCCACCACTGGGCAACATGACCTGTTCAAAGTTTTGTTGTAGGTTGAGCCAAAGCTTATCATGCTAACTTCTGCCTTTCGGGGTCAGACAGGACAAGCTTGCTTTTTCCTTTCATTTTATTTTATTTATTTATTTTTTTAAGATTTTATTTATTTATTTGAGAGTGAGAATAAGATAGAGAAAGCATGAGATGGGGGAGGGTCAGAGGAAGAAGCAGACTCCCTGCTGAGCAGGGAGCCCGATGCGGGACTCGATCCCGGGACTCCAGGATCATGACCTGAGCCGAAGGCAGTCGCTTAACCAACTGAGCCACCCAGGCACCCTGCTTTTTCCTTTTAAATATTTGGGGAACAGTGGTCGTGTCCTCATCTTCTCAGAATGCCCTCTCACAATCCCTCTCAAATCTTGCCTGTGTTTTACAAGAGATCAGATGCAGTGTTTTGATTGTCCAAACACGTTTCAAAGCCCTATAAGGAAGCAGTTGGCTTTTAGCAATGACCAGGTGGTCAGACCAAAGAGGAAAAAAGTGTAGAGAAATATAAAGGTGGTATAGTTCACAGAACAGGAGCTGTTCCACTGAAAACCTTCCCCACAGAATCATAATGTGTGCATGTAGTGTGTGTGTGTGTGTGTGTGTGTGTGTGTTGTGAGGGGAACATTATCTTACCTGTAGTAAACTTTTGTAATGATGGGCTGTGCCAATCAAGGGGTCTACAAGTAATGAAAATTTGTTTATTATAAAAGCAAATGTAATATATAATTCATATATTTGAAAGGAATGTGAAAAAGAAGTAGATATAATTTTGCATTTAGTTAGGTGAGGTGTGGTCACAATTTTTACTTGTATTTCCTCTTTCCCATATCTACTGGTATAAATTTAAAATATGGGCCTTTAAACAAAAAATTTAAAAATCTCAAGAAGAACTTCTCTGTTATCCTGAGTTGATGACAAGTAAATGCATTCTTTGGAAACCCCCATCCTAGGAAGGAGCAAGTCTGACATTAATTTCCATTTCCTATCTCTTGCTCTCACCTTCGGGAAGTTCTCAGTACAATCCAGTGCCCTGTGTGGACACGGACCTCCGTAAGGACTGTTTATTGCCAGGCCCCTGCTGCGCTAGAAAGGTTATTCAGAATTATGTTCAGCTCAGGGCGCCTGGGTGGCTCAGTCGGTTAAGCGTCTGCCTTCGGCTCAGGTCATGATCTCAGGGTCTGGGATTGAGCCCCGCATTGGGCTCCCTGCTCAGTGGGGAGTCTGCTTCTCCCTCTCACTCTCCCTCTGTTCTCTCTCTCAAATAAATAAATAAAATCTTAAAAAAAAAGCATCAGCTATTTAAAAAAAAGAATTATGTTCAGCTCTCCAAAAAAGGGCAGAGTCTGTGCATTTAAGTTTTGATTTCTATATCAGATGTGAGCCAGAGCAAAAAAGGATGTAAATTAAAAAGGACCCGTAACTTGCTCAATAGTGCATTCCCTGTGCATTGGATGTTAATTGAAAAGTGTAAGTATTTTTCTTCTGAAAACTTTTCTATGCTTTCTAAATTTTCTTTAGTGAGCATATATTAATTCACCCATTTATTCATTAATTTACTCCTTTACCAAGCAGGTACTGAAGTACTTAGAGTATATGCTGGACATGTGCTAGGTGTTGAGTAAACGTAGGTAAAATGAAGTCCTTGCTCACAAGGAACTTATTATCCGGTAGAGCTGGTCATCTTAGTCAGCAATGACCCTGAGGCAAGTATGGTACCAAGCATTTCACTTACAGGATCTCATTTAATCCTCATAATAATTCCATAGCATGAGAATACTTATCTTCATTTAATGAGTGAAGACTGAAGCTTAGACGTAGTATGGCCACAACCCATCTGTAATGGGCATGTAGAATGAGTGATGAATGATTGCTGTTGGAAGCCACGAAAATCCTGGGATCATTTGTTCTGCAGCATGACCATCTGACTGGCACAGAATCCTTCAACCATGACACCAGAGTGCCTTCTTTTATGTCATTTCTGTAATTAGAAATGAAAACCCTAGAAATTGGAGAAAGCATTGTCTGGTCAGGATTTTTCAGTGCCAAGTGTTTATCTGAATGTCAAATATTTTTTCCCTTGAGCCTTATCTGCTACCACTCCTTCACTGTTACAATGTTCCTCACCCAGAGAAGTTGGTCAGGTGTCCTGAGGACTCATCCTGCTTCTCTCTCTCTTAAGGCCCTTGCTGATACCTCTTCCTGACTGTTTTGTAGTTGAATCCAATTCCGCAAGCATCTTTGGAATGTCTGTTATCCTGCTCCTTCAAAGTCCCAAACTCCTACCTCCTTCATGAAGCCATCCCTGATGCCCGTAGACCCATGTGATCTCTCTTGCTCTCCCTCCAGACTCTAATATCATTGTTTGCCACACATTACATGTGACCCGAAACTGTCTACTATCATTTTTAATTGAAATAAAATTCACATAACATAAAATCTACCATTGTAACCACTATAGAGTGGACAATTCAGTGATTTTTAGTATATTCACAATGTTGTACAACCATCACCACCATCTAATACTAGAAAATTTTCATTACTCCCAAATAAACCTCATACCCACTGAGTGATCACTCTCCCTTCCCCCCCTTCGCCCAGCCCTCGGCAGCTGCTAATCTACTTTTTATACCTTATGGATTTGCCTATTCTGGATATTTCACATTAAATAAATCATACAATATGTGTCTAGCTTCTTTCACTTAGCATAACATTTTCAAGGTTCTTGCATGTTGCAGCATGTATCAGTACTTCACTCCTTATTATGGCTGAATATTCCATTATAGACATACTACATTTTGTTTATTCATTTATCTATTGATGGACATTTGGGTTGTTTCCACTTTTGTGACTGTTGTGAATGATGTTGCTATGAACATTGGTATACGAGTTTTTGTGTGGACATATGTTTTCATTTCTTTTGAATATTTACCTAGGAGTGGATTTGCTGGGTCATATGGTGACCCTATGACTGTTAAGTCTTTGCTTTTAATCTAAGATATTGTGAGCTCCTGGGAGCAAGTGTTTTCTAACTTTTTCTGTCTTGCTGCTGTAGTACATTCATTCCTTTGGCAAATGTATGCTGTGTTGAATGCTTATCTGGTGCCTGGTTCTTCCCTAAGCATTGCAGTCAGGTTGATTATCATAGAGTCCTGGCTGGTGATCTGAGAGGTCAGATCTTTCCATCCGGTAGAATTATATATCTCAGTGATCTGGTCTCCGTATGAATATTCATCCTCCAATCATATAGCTCAGCTCCCTAAAAATAATTTCTGTTGCATTTTGTGATTACAGAAATAGTATATATGGACTGTAGAAAACTTGAAAGTATAAGAACATATAAAAAAAGAAACCAAAAATAATCCATAATTCTATAACCCAACAATAAACGCTGCTAGCATGTCACTAAATTTCCTTCCAGATCTTTTTTCATTCTGATACATGTATTTTCTGTAACTGGCATCATCCTTTATTTATCAGATCCTCTTGTTTCCTGCTTCAGATCTCCTTAATATCACCAGCCATGGCTCTGCAGGCTTCAACCAGTTTCCCGCAGGTGGAACCTGACATTGTCTCACTTCTGGAAAATTCAGTGTACCTCTTGCTTCTCTGATACAGTGGTGCTGGTGTGACACATCTCAGAGACCTGCTCAACATGGGCAACCCAAACCTTTGACTAAAGGGACATGCCCTTTTGTTCCTCGGGCTTTTCAGAAAGAGATGGAGCAGTCTGGCTCCTCCTCGTAGAGGCCAATGCAATACTTCGTCTTTATATTCTGTCTCCCTCCTCTTCTGTTCAGTCCTCCTACTCCTCTACTCTTGCTCGCTGGGATCACATTCCTCAGCAAACCACCCACGCATCAAACTTTGCTGTAGATGTTTCTTTGGGGAGAACACAGGCTAAGGTACTATATATGCAATTTTCAACACAGATTTCATTTAACATTATGCTATGAGTTTAGGAGATGTATATGTGTACATACACACATACATACACATATACATATTAACTTGTATTTATATTGGTTATAATTTATATTTGTATATATGCATATGTATTAATATGTCTATGCAAATATAAATGTCTATGTAAATATAAATATAATAAATATAAATATTGACCTTCATCCCTACTGTCTCTATGATCTCCCTGTATCAGAAGGGCTGGAAACCTAGGACAACATGTCCCAGTATCCTTTGCCAGCTGGGTTCTAATTTAGACTGTCAGTGAGAGGACTCACACGGGATTGGAAAGCAGAGAGAAGCAGAAGGTAGTATTGCTCCTCCAGCCCTGATGAGCGAGTGTATGTAGGTGAACGTGAAATTTTGCAGCATATGGCAAATGTGAAATTTTGAAGCAGCTTCTGTAGATTCACATGCAGTTGTAAGAAATAACACAGAGAAATCTTTTGTACATTTTATCATTTTCCCCCAATAGTACCATTTTGCAAGATGGTAGTATAATAACATGACTAAGATGCTGACATTGATAGAATTTACCTGTATTATTCAGTTGCCCAGTTTTACTTGTACTAATGTGTGTGTGTATTTAGTTCTATATACTTATTTTTTTCTTTCTTTTTTAAAATTTAAATTCAATTAATTAACATATAGTGTATTATTAGTTTCAGAGGTAGAGTTCAGTGATTCATCAGTCTTATATAACACCCAGTGCTCATTACATCACCTGCCCTCTTTAATGCCCATCACCCACTTACCCCATCTCCCCACCACCCTCCCCTCCAGCAACCCTCAGCTTGTTTCCAATGATTAAGAGTCTCTTATGGTTTGTTTCCCTCTCTGACTTCTTTATTTTTCCCTCTCTTCCCCCATGATCCTCTGTTTTGTTTCTTAAATTCCATGTATGAGTGAGATCATATGATAATTATTTTTCTCTGATTGACTTATTTTGCTTAGCATAATATCCTATGGTTGCATCCACGTTGTTGCAAATGGCAAGATTTCATTTTTTATCGCTGAGTAGTATTCCATTTGTGTGTGTGTGTGTAACACATCTTCTTTATCCATTCACTTCATTAACATTTAGAGCACACAATTTGGTGATATTTAGTATATTATTTAGTATATTCACAGAGTTATAAAACCTTCACTACTATCTAATTCTAGAACATTTTCATCAACCCAAATAGAAAACTCTATACTTGTTACTATTCACTCCCCATCTCTCTCTGTCCAGCTCTAGGTAACCACTCATCTACTTTTCTCTATGGATTTGTCTATTCTACACATTTCATATCAGTGGAATCATACAATATGTGGTGTTTTGTGGCTCATTTGTTTTAGCATAAATAACACTTTCAAGATTCATTCATGTTGTAGCATGTATCAGTACTTCATTTCTTTTTATTGCAGAATAATATTCCATTGTATGGATTTACACATTATTTTATCCATTCATCAGATAGAACTTGGGTTGTTTACACAATTGGACTATTATGATTAATGCTGTTATGAACATTGATGTACAAGTTTTTGTGTGGATGTATGTTTTCATTTCCCTTTGGTATATACCTAGGAGTAGAATTGCTAAGCCACGCAGTAACTCTATGCTTAATATTTTGAAGAACTTCCAAAGTATTTTCCAATTTTATCACATATGTAGTTTTTTGTATCCACCATCATAATCAAGATACTGAACAGTTCCATCAACCACAAGGACCCCTCATGAAACCCTTTTATAACCATATCCATGGTTATATAAAACCTTCTTTGCTGCCACCCCTGGCAATCACTAATATGTTCTCTATTTTGTCATTTCAAAAATGTTCCACAAAATGGAATTGTACACTAAGTAACCTTTCGGGACTGACATCTTTCACTCAGAGTAATTCTCTGACAATTTATCCAAGTTGTTGTGTATACCAGTAGTTCATTTCTTTTTATTGCTGAGTAGTGTTCTATGGTCTGGATGCACCACAGTTTATGTAAGTATTCACCCATTGATGGACTCCTGGGTTGTTTCCTGTTTGGGCCTTTATGAATAATGCTGCTGTAAACATTCATGTACAGGTTTTTGTGTGAATGTGGCCTTCGTTTCTCTGGAATAAATGCCTGAGTGTGGTTTCAGGTTGTATGGTCAATGACTGTTTAGTTTTATAAGAAATTGCCAAGTTGTTTTCCGAAGTGGCTGTACTGTTTTATATGCTCACCAATCATGTATGAGTAATCCAGTTACTCTGAATCTTCACTAGCATTTTGTATTGCCACTCTACTTTTATTGTGTCTTTATTTAATCTCTGTTTACTGTATCTTTCTCTGTGCAAAATTTCAAATATTAACGTTGTTTAAAAAAGTCCTCTTTTCATTTATGGCAGTGGTCTTTATGGTACAGTTAGGGATGTGATTTTCGCTCTGATATTATGAAAGCTATTTCTTTTATTTCTTCTGGTATTTTTATAGAGAAGCAACATAGGATAGAGTACTTAAGAATGGTTGGCATCCTCTCTGTAGTGAGATTTGCTTTGTTTCAGTCATGGCTCCACCATTTGCTACAATGCCCACTTTGGTTGACATGCTTCTCTAAATTTTTCTTAAATAATATCTCTTGTCCTTCAGCTGTTACTTAGATAATTTTTTTTCATGCTCTTTCATCCTGGTTGATCTCTATTGGAAGTTCTCCAATTTGACAATGTCTGTTTCAAGATGACATACCCAGACCTAAGCACTCCCCTCCAGGTAAGTTTTGACAGTGCAGAAGAAGTGGCTTTTAACCTGAGCTATTATGCACACTATCAGTGTTAACCAAGATTGCAATGACTTTTGGAGGCATCTGTGTTAACCTGTAACCATTATTAAACTTATAAAAACAAAACCCCATCATTTTTACATGGACTGTTGTTAAATTGAGCTCTTCTATCCTACCTTTCTGCATGCAATTTAATGATCATTATCTGTTGCTGGAGTAGTTCCCTCGATTAATATATAGGTACCCTATTTATTCATATGAATGTTTTTCACCTTAAAATCTATTTTGTCTTATAAAATATTACTGTATTACAAATTTTCTGCTAAGATTTTCCCTGCATTTTTTGCTTTTGCTTTATTTTCAATTTCCAATATTATTTTGTTTTAGAACTATCTCTTGGGTATAGTGTATATCTGGGTTTAAAAAATCCTATTTAATACTCTGAATTTTAACAGGTGAGCTTATACTACTGGGTATTTACTCCAAAGATACAAATGTAGGGATCCGAAGGGGTACGTGCACCCCAATGTTGATAGCAGCAATGTCCACAATAGCCAAACTGTGGAAAGAGCCAAGATGTCCATCGACAGATGAATGGATAAAGAAGAAGTGGTATATATACACAATGGAATATTATGCAGCCATCAAAAGGAATGAGATCTTGCCATTTGCAATGACGTGGATGGAACTGGAGGGTGTTATGCTGAGTGAAATAAGTCAATCAGAGAAAGACATGTATCATATGACCTCACTGATATGAGGAATTCTTAATCTCAGGAAACAAACTGAGGGTTGCTGGAGTGGTGGGGGGTGGGAGGGATGGGGTGGCTGGGTGATAGACATTGGGGAGGGTATGTGCTATGGCGAGCGCTGTGAATTGTGCAAGACTGTTGAATCACAGATCTGTACCTCTGAAACAAATAATGCAACATATGTTAAAAAAAAGAAAAAGAAGATAGCAGGAGGGGAAGAACGAAGGGGAGTAAGTCGGAGGGGGAGACGAACCATGAGAGACGATGGACTCTGAAAAACAAACTGAGGGTTCTAGAGGGGAGGAGGGTGGGGGGATGGGTTAGCCTGGTGATGGGTATTAAAGAGGGCACAGTCTGCGTAGAGCACTGGGTGTTATGCACAGACAATGAATCATGGAACACTACATCAAGAACTAATGATGTAATGTATGGTGATTAACATAACAATAAAAAAAATAAAAAAAAGAGCAAAAGGGTTCAGGGGACAGGTGCTTTATGGTCGAGTGGAATAAACAGAGTCTTCTTCACAAAAAAACAAAACAAAACAAAACAAAACAGGTGAGCTTATTCATTTATATTTGTTGAGAAAACTGATACAGTTGGAATCATTTATGCCATATATTTTGTACTTTTATTTTATCATTCCATCCTTTCTCCATTCCTGTTTTCTGCTTGATTTTTAAAGTTCCCAATTTTTTCTCCTGATTACAAGTTATAGATTATGTTTCTAGTTTCTAAGTGCTTATCATTAACAATTTTAACATTCTTTCCAAATTTTTAAAAGCCTAAAATTTAATATCTTTATCCTGTATTTCTTCTGTCCTTTTTTTAAAAACTAGGGCAGAACTTCATATTTTTTCAATTAAAATTAATCTTGTTAGTTACAATTCATCCCACCAGCCCATTGAGTGATCTTGAGGTTCTTATTCTACTCCTCCAAGTTCTCTTCTTGTTTTGTGTCATCTTCAATTTAATATGCATGAATTTATCCAAGTCATTAAAAAGAAAAGCAAAACAAAACAATCAATACTGGGCTCAGGGTCCTTATATTTTCCTTCTAGGAGGTCTGTGCTTTGGAGAGTCAAACATAAAACCCACTCTCCTAATCCATGCGTTGTGTCTGACTATGACCAGCTTTCTCTTCCTTGATTATTACAAAACAATTTCATCACTTTTCTCCTAAAGTTCCACGGAAGCTGTCACTTCCACTCTGTCACTCACGGCTGACTGCTGATTAAAATTAATTGAGGAAAAGCTGCTCCTCTCATTGCTTCCTCACCTTCTGAGTGATGACATTGTCAATGATGCGAGGCAGGAGCACATCAGATTCTCAGCCTTTAGTTGAATGAGACCACTGGCCAATGTCTAAGTAAAAGTCACGTAGCTGTGATGCGGTGAAGGTGGGGAGAATTAAGTAGATACAAAAAAGACACCATGCCTTCTAGCGTGGTGTGGTGGAATCATGACTCCTGGGAGGCATGAAACCCGGGTTCTAGCCTCTGCTCTGCAGCTGAGAGTATCAAACATTAGGAATGGAAAATTCTGCACATTTACACACATATAGATGCTAGACCTTGGAGATTTCCCCCTAGTTTCTCCCACTCACTTCTTAACCTCTTGCAACCCTTTTTGCCTTCATTCTTGTGAAATTGTTTTCTTCTTCTTGACCAAAACCCCAGAGCCTTTTATTTTTTGGCCTTAATTCTAGGAACTCTCTTTTGTATTCAGCACTGTGGGCTCTCTGCTTTCTTCTTGAATTTCTTCCTTTTTTTGTTTCTCCGTCACTGCATTGTCCTGATGTCTTCCTGCCTCTTTCCCTTGCTGTTGTCTCCTGTTTCTCCCCCCACCCCCGTTAGGTACTTAAATGCAGGATTCCACCCCAAGCACAGCCCCAACTGCCTGCTGGGTGTCTTCCTTCTGCCCTTTAAATGTCCACGTACCCCATGTGGAATTTGTTACATTATACCTAAAAGGAATTTATCCTTGATTTCTCTATTTTTCTTTTTTTAAATTATGTTCAGTTAGCCATTGTATAGTACATAATTTTTTATTTTTGATGTAATGTTCATTGATTCATTAGTTACGTATAACACCCAGTGCTCATCACAACACATGCCCTCCTTAACACCCATTACCCTATTACCCCCTTCCCCACTCCCCTCCCTTCTGTAACCTTCAGTTTGTTTCCCGGGGTCCATAGTCTCTCATGGTTCGTCTCCCTCTCTGATTTCTCCCCCTTCAGATTTCCCTCCCTTCCCTATGGTCCTCAATGTCCACAATAGCCAAACTGTGGAAGGAGCTGAGATGCCCTTCAATAGATGAATGGATAAAGAAGATGTGGCACATATATACAATGGAATATTATTCAGCCATCAGAAAGGATGAATACCCACCATTTGCACTGACATGGATGGAACTGGAGGGGATTATACTAAGTGAAGTAAGGCAAGCAGAGAAAGACAATTATCATATGGTTTCACTCTATTTTTCTTAATAGTACCATCATTTCCTCACTGATGCCAACTCAGTATCCTGAGTCCTAGGGTTGGGTCCTGAGCTGTCTCCAGTATTACTGAATTAAATAAATATGTACTGAATGCCCATTGGTAGTGCTGGGTGACAGGCTTTTTACACTGCAGAGCTTAAGTCTGGAGAATTATAGTGAGAACATCATATAACCAGAGCCGCTGTCAACAGGTTCATGTGCTCTGGTAGCCCAGAGACAGGAGGGTGGGGAAGATGACATATATTCATGGAGGACCTGCCAGGTGCCATTTCCTGCACTAGGCTCTTCATATGGACCATCTCAGTTGAAGCTTATGACCCTCTGAGGTCGATACTATAGCTGAGGAAAGGTAAGTTCAGTGGGGTCAGGTTTATAGGACTCCTTAGTAAGTGCTGGGACCAGGATTTGGAATTGGATCTGTCACCTTTTTAGGATAGCACATTGCTCCCTGGGCTGTCACAGAGGAAAGTGACAAGTGTGTCAATTGTCTATAGCTGAACTTTTCTCAGTAGTTCATATGTAGAAAAGAATTCCTATTATAGGGAATAAGATGTAAAAAGTACAGAGGTATGAAAGAGTGTGCCTTAGAGTTTGGAGTAGAAATAAGGAACATTGGAGGTTAGGGAGAAAAAGGATGCATTAGGTTTCAGGCATGTTCTGTTTGGGGCATTTATAGGCTGTCCACATTGGCGGGTCAGTGAATAGTTGGAAAGATGAGTTTAGAGTTTAAAAAAGAGATAGGGAATGAGAAGAAGTTAAAATTTATGTCATCAGCACAAGGAAGAAGCTGGAGCTGTGGAGACAGGAAAATGATCCAGATAGGATGTATAGGGCCCAAATATCAAAGATATGAGCAAGGAGCTATGGAGAACAGGAAGACTGTGAGGGACCTGTCAGAGGGGTAGAGGAACAGCAGTAGGGAGAGGATGATGAAAACCAGAGAAGAGTTTCAAGAAGGTCAAGCCAACAGGGTTTGCAAAGGGATAATTTGGAATCAGGACTAAGAATGCCAGTTGTATCTGGCAGCTAGGAAGTCACTGGAGAAATTGGTGGGAATAGTTTAAATTCAGAGGTGGGAAGTGTAATGCATGTTTTAAGGGACTGGGACATGAGCCAAGAAGGAAGAATGGGGAGAAAAAGTGAGCCACTCTTTTAAGATCAGAATGTCTGAATTCTCTTTGTGTATGTTACATCCCATCTTCAAGGCCCAGCTCAAATGCAGACTCATCTAGGAAATTTCCTCCCTCACCCCTTTCCCTGTCTGTGTTTCCAGGTCAATTTCCCACCATTGTAACCCTGAGCACAATCTGGTCTGTGTTTATTATGTGAGTACAGCTTCTGCGGCAAACTCCTTGAGATGTGAGACTCTTTCCTGGTGTCACCTGTAACACCCAGCCTTGAACAGAGTCTGCTCATGATGTGCCTTACACACAGTAGGTACTCATGAAATATTTGTTGGATAGGGTTACTTAGAAACTAGCATCACAGAGGGGCACCTGGGTGGCCCAGTTGGTTAATCATTTGACTCTTGATTTCGGCCCAGGTCATGATCTCAGGGTTGTGGGATCGAGCCCTGTATCGGGATCTGTGCTCAGCGCAGTCTGCTTGTCCCTCTCCCTCTGCTCCTCCCCCTACTTGCATGTGTGCGTTCTTTCTCTCTCATAAATAAATAAAATCTTTAAAAAAAAGTAAACTAACATCACAGAAAGCAGTGTAAATTCTGTAATAATTCTGTGTAATTTCCCCTCCCTTTCTTCCTTTTTTCTTTTCTCTCTCTCTCTCTCTCTCTCTTTTTTTTCCTGAGGGGAGAGAGTGTATGCTGATTGAATGAAATGCAGGTAAGATTTCTGACTGGAATATCTTCCAGGTGAATGGAGTCAGTGTTCTCATATGAGATAGCTCAACCAGTGATTCTTTTTGTACTTTAACTATTTTTTACATGAAACTACACAATTAGCAGAAAGTTTTGTTAACTTGATGTTTGGTTCAACTTGTTAAAGCTTTTAAACTGATTCATCTCAGACTTTTTTGTTTAGAGATGAACTTTCAGGGGTTCTGATCATTCTCAGTGTTCTAGATAGATTTGGGGCCATGAAATAGAGAAGGGAGGATGCTAACCAAAAAGAGGGGGAACATTGCTGTATAGTGTTCTAGAAAGAGCGCTGGACTTAGCAAGTCAGGGTATCTGATTTCTGGTCCCAACCCTCTGCTCCTAATTAGAAGTGTTACCCTACTCAACCACTCCCTGTGTTTTGGTCTCTGCATCTATAAAATAAGGTGGCTAGATAAGATGTCTCTAAGATCACCTTTCCTATTTTAACATTTTATGAATCTATGAAAACCCTTTCTACAGTAATACTGTATAAAACATTTCTACTCTCATGCTCTCTACTTTCCAATATCCATTTGGCAGTGAGCACAGAATCATTGAAGGAAAGAGGCTCAAAACTGGCTCCTTTTCTCCCTCCCCTCCATCTTTAGTCCTGCCTGCTGTTATTATAAAGAACAAAATGCAACTTACTGGCCCCGGGTTGATTATTGAACTGTAAGCTCTGCAGGGAAAGGGACCATGTCTAATCTCCTCTGTGGATCACCCCAGAACTGTGGTTCCAGCTCCTATATGCACTGCTCTGCCTGTTTGCTTAACTGACCGTTTGAATGCTTGACTGTGTTGAATCTATGTGGTGACCTGTTGAAGGTGAATTGCTCAGCTTGGCAGGTAATTCCTGATTCCTATTTGTTGCTATTGATTTTAATTATGTACCATATTTCTATAAATATTCTACATAGACCCAGAAACTTACAAAAGCACAGGGTGTGTGTGTGTGTGTGTGTGTGTGTGTAATTGAAGATATATATGATTGGAAATGAAAACCAGCAAAACAAGAAAATCTCTAGCAGTGACTCCTTTGTTACATTTTCTATTGCAATCTAGGTGGCAACTCCTGAGGCTTCTGGCTTCCTGAGTTCTGAGCAGTTTCTCCATTGGGTTCCAGGAGTAAGGTAGGTGTGGGTGGATAGTAAGAACTTTCTTATCAGACGTGACATGACTGATAGTTATTTTATTGTAAAGGCTGGTTAAAAATGGGAATCTGAAAAAATGAAGCATACACAACTCAAACATTTTATGTCATCTAAAACCTGTGAATGCATAACCCTTTCTCAATCTTAGGATGTCAGTCGGGTTGAGGTTTTAACTCTTTCATACACATTACCAACCATCCTTTCTCTCCATCTCTTAAGGTGGAGAGGAAGCTTAGACTCTTAGAAAGCAATCTGAGCACAGAATTATTTTTTTTAAGATTTTATTTATTTATTTGAGAGAGAGAGAGAGAGAGAGAGAGAGAGTGCACACACACATGAGCAGGGGGAGAGGCAGAGGGAAAGGGAATATTGCGTTGAGTGCTAGCCTGTGTGGGGCTGATCTCACCACCTGGAGCTCAGGACCTGAGCCAAAACCAAGACTCAGATCTTAACAAACTGAGCCACCTTAGGCACTCGGAGCACAGAATACTTCTAGATATTTACAGTAATTTTCCTAGTCTTATAAAATTTCTTCACTCTCACCTAATTAAACACAACTTTGGAATCTTTCTACAGAATTCAATCTAATTTTCATAGAATTAGCTCTCTTTTTTCATCCATATTTCACCAGTTTATATAATATTTACTTGTACTATATAATTTAAGTAGCATGTAAAACTGTTAATAGGCTCAGGAACAATTTCAGCTTGCTTTTCACAGGCATGGATTATAAACTGGTGGGAGCAAAAGCATGTGAGCTTCTATAAGTGGCCTACTAGCCACACACCTGGATTGGACCACAGGCATCAGCCACTGTGTTTTGTAGAGCAAATGGAGGATGACAGTTGATCTGGTGACTTGGTTAATGGAGATCCCTCACAAGAGCATGGACTGTGTCTCTGAAATATCTCTTCAGTCAAAAAGCCAAAAGTATTCTTGATCTTGTTGCAGGTCCTGTTCAAAATGGCCAAAGCTGATTTTGTCTGATGTGTACTCTGTTGATGGAGCACACCCATGGGTTGATTTTCTTTCTTTCATCTGTGTAGCCTGCTCATGGGCAGGTACAACTGTCTCAGTGCTTATTATGCACTGCTACTGAAATAGTTCTGGACAAATCTTTATTATTGTCACCACCGGTAGTAAATATTTTAGTGTACTTACAAATAAGAGGTATGTAAGATGCTGAGAATGCAGAATATAAATTATGGTCCCAGCTCTTAAGAAGCATGGAATCTAGTTGGAATGGCAGGATGTTTGTATATCTGGACATACATATATATGTAAAGATAATTGTATGGAGTAATATATGCAAAATACTGAGTGAGTTGTATAGATAGTAAGGGTTATAGGAATTTGGATGGACTGAATGTTACAGTCTTATTCATGTTTTACGCAAAGGCTTTAAATCATTCTTTTTTAAAATTGAAGTATAATTGACACACAATGTTATATTAGTTTCAGGTGTACAACATATTGATTCAATAATTCTATACATTACTCCATGCTCAACATGCTAACTATAGTCACCATCAGTTACCATACAACGTTATTATAATATTATTGACCATATTCCCTATGCTGTATTCTTTATCTCTGTGACTTATTTATTTTATAATTGGAAGTACCTCCTAATCCCCTTCATCTATTTTACCCATCCTCCCATCCCCCACCCCTTGGCAACCACCATTTTTTTCTGTGTATTTAAGAGTCTTGGTTTTTTGTTTGTTTGTTTTGTTTTTCAGATTTCATGTACAAGTGAAATAATAGTACTTGTCTTTGTCTGATTTATTTCACTTAGCATAACACCTTCTAGGTCCATTCATGTTGTCATGAATGGCAAGATCTCATTCTTTTTTATGGCTGAATAATATTCCAGAGAGAGAGAGAGAGAGAGAGAGAGTGTGTGTACCAAATCCATTCTTATCATATCTTATGGCATATTTGTACATAGATAAGATAACTGGACTTGGACAGGAACACTCCAAGAGGCGAATTGACACATCATGGAAATGGACATGTCACTGGGGGCAGATGAAAGTGCAATCCACTGTGTGTGCAGAGAAAAGCCCAACCCAAATGGCCCAAGTCAGTGTCCTGAGCAGCTGCATACAGAGGTACTCAGGCCAGTGGTACTGACGAACACAGGGTCCTGTCATGGGGCATCTGAGGGGCTAATATTAAGATACTGGGGCAGGCAGTTGAGATTGTCAGAGGAGACAGGGCTCAAGCCATATTGTGGGGGTTCATGGAGGATGGAGCCAAAAAGTAACCTAGCTCTGTTGACTGACCAAATTGAGTACCCTTGACATTAGATACTTTGCCAAGGCAGGGAAGTTTAATTGTTTTGGAACTATAAAGTGGCGCACACTTCCCATTCTTCCTTTCTCCTGCCTCTGTTCTAGGAAAGAAAACTTTTACAATCTGAACTTTTCCCCTGAGCATGCGTGTGACTGATGGAGGCTATGGCTCCTTCTGGACCAAAACTTGCTCTGGGCCCTTGAGAAGTCTGCTCTTTTGGGAAGAACTTAGAGGAGCTGAGTGCAGTCTCAGAGTAGTATCATCTGAAAGGATGGGTAGAGTATGTCATCCTCAGCAGGCTTGGTCCATGATGAGTTGATTTATGACTCCTCCCCAGAAGCAAAAATAAACTGCTTCTTAAGCTTATTTCCTCCTAAGACAGAGGAATGGTTATCTAATTGTTATTGTCTTAGCTAGTTTATTCAACAAAGCATTTGGTCCATTAAAACCTGTTTCTAGCTGGGTCTCATTGATTCGTCTACACTTTCTCTTACTCCTTGTATGTTTTAAACCAAATCAAAAGCTTAGTATCTAACTCTAAACAGAATGGTGTTATTTCCAAAGTGAAATAATCATAGCGGTATTCGGTGGAAAATGCTTTCACACAAGGTGACACCTGGTTTCCTCTTCCTGCATCTCTGCTGGAGGTGAGCCCAAAAAGAACATTAAGAAATTCCCTTGTGCTGGAGCAGTTGTAGTCTGGCCTGAGATTAGGTTCTCTGAGGGAATGTTAGGCTTGGGAACTGAACTTTGACTTCTTTCATCTCACAGTCCACATAAACAGTTCCACTGGCACCTGTCAAGGAGTCAGGCTTGTAGTTAAAGCCTACGGAAGTCTGGGTGACCTGTGAGTGGACCTCCTGGAATTCTCCCTTCCCATAGGTGGATCACCAGTACTGTATATTCCCAAGGGTACACGAGGGTCACGTTTATATGTGGGAGTCTGTTGTGTTGCTTCCTTTTTTGCACCATCTCTATGAATTTCCCTTATTGTCACTAAAGGTGCTCTCTATCTGTTTGCTGTCTGTCTTCCCCATGAGAGTACAGAACCATGACTTTTCATAGATGTATCCATAGTATCTAGAACAGAGTTTGCACAGAGGAGGCACTCAGTAAGTTTCTGTAGAATAAGTATGTTCTCTAATTGTGTGTATTGGTAAATTTCCACCAACCCACTGTCTCCTATGACAACTGCACACTGGACCATAGTCAGGATGCCAGTTGCTTGTGGGGAAAGGGTTAGGTGAGGTCACTGATAATGGCCAAACAGAGTCCTGGTGCCACAGGACCTGGGACAGTGGACAGGTGATCAAAGGTGGGTCAGCAAGGATTCTTTTATCAGAACCAAGCCTAGGGCTTTGATTCCATATTTCCCAAGACTTTAAATCAAAGGCTTCAAATCCTGGGGTGGACACCGTCTCCATAATAGAAGTCACTGACCTTGAACTAAGAAGAGATGAGCGTCACAGGGGTAGAAATTGAGGCAAATCCTGAGACAGCTTTATCTCCTTAACTCCTGTGGCCACTGGAATGCCTATGAATTGACTGGAATCAGGCATTTTTGGTCCTTGTGTGGTGAAGTGATGATTTAGCTGTTAAAGAGCTGAACTGTGGGCAGATAATTATTTAAATACCTTTATTAAGGGAAACTTTAAAAAATCACTTTAATATCCTTTTTGCTTATGTCTAAAACCTGCTTGATAGCAGGAAGAAAATATCCTTTTTTATATTTAAATTCAATTAGGCATCATTAGTTTTTGGTTAGACTGAAAAGTATCCTTTTTTCTCATGATGCCCCACGATATCCCAGAATACTGGCAGAAGAAAGTATGCAGCCTCCAACAAACTGATTTCAGGTGCATAAACACCTGAAATATTGGCTCATGGCAGGGGGAATCTCCTCATATTTATTCCTTTAGAGTTTTTTGGGTGTGTGATGCCCCATCTACATTTGCTGCTCTGTTGGAACACAGCCCCAGCCGCTCCCATCCTCTTCTCACAGCTCTGGTCTCTGGGCCAATGCAGTATATCTCCTGGCCACTGAGAACCCAACCCCTCTCAATTTGGCCTGGATTTATTAAACTCCCTTACTAGGGAATTATGTATCACACGGACATCAAGGCCATATATAGTGACTCCTGCCCTATATTTCTAACCTCCCCTCTGTGTTTGCACCTCTCTCTGCCCAGAATTTTTGTGTTTCTCTGAATTTCCAAATTGTCAGCTATAAAGTGCCTCTCTTTCCCAGCTGCTCCCTTGTGTTATTTATGGTAGTCTCAGGAGAAAATGTCCATTCAAATCAGAAAGAGATTATATCAGAGAAGAGAGATTTGGCAATGCAATTTGGAGTTGCAACCTCTGACATTAAAAAAATACAAGTGCCGAGCGAGGGCTGCAGGGGAAGGTGACTACGGAGCATGTAGCAGGCAAGAGGAAAGTCCTCTGAGCTGATGGCTGGCTGGGGGCACTACTGAATGCATGATCCAAGAGCTTTAGGAATTGATTGCTTTTTTTGTGAAAGAATTGTTTAAGAATAAGCAAGTTAAAAATTGTTATTGTCACCCACTTTTTGCCAAGGCTAATATAATTAAGTGAATTATCTTTTGAGAAATATGACAAAAGACCTCTGGTATTCTCTCTAGCTTTCTGGAAATCTTAGCATAAATTCTGTAGTGACTGATGGATTTGTTTGCTCCAGAACACTGGCATTTTGTGTGAATTCTACATTTAAAGGGACCTCGAGGCATGTACCCAGGATACTGCTGTATAAATTCCTTATTTCTAAAAGTGTTAACGATGCCAGTAATAATTCAGAAATTGCTCGGACTAACATTCTGCTTTCAAATCTGGGGTTGTTGATTCCCATAGGCTTGCTATTTCAGCTTGAGGATCTGCATAATTCCTTTACAGGTCTGAAATGATGTAGTTCCATGATAGATGGAGAAGTTTCTGAGTTTCTTTTATCAGTCTAAGTGAGCTAAGAACATATCCTGTTGCAGGAAAAGTCTGATGTTCGCCTACTCCTCAACCCTGAGGTTTGGTTCTCCTTCAAGCTGCCAGTATGTGTCATGCCACCAACCTAGTTCCTCAGGCTTGTAACCTCTGAGTCCACCTTGGCTTCTCTCTCTTCCCCTTTGTCCCCACGCCAGTCCATCACCAAGGTCTCTTGTTCTTTTCCCTAAACATCTCTTGAATCTTTTTGCTTCTTCCCGTCAGCCAAGGGCAAGCTATTTCTCTCTCTCCTGGACAAAGAGCGTCTTAGTGTGCTTGCTGTTTTCCTTGCTCCCTACCCACCCACTACCCGGTCTCTCTAGAGTTACCTGTGTGATGCTAACAATGTGACCTGTTGATGTCCATCCTGGGCCTAAAACATTTTGTGGTTTAAAGTCCAATATCCTCACCGTGACTTTCAAGGTTCTAAATGATCTGACCCCTCCTTACTTTTCCAGCCTCGTCCTAGTCAGTCTCACCTTTCTAGCCACGTTGGTTCTCTTTCAGCAACATGTCAAGCTCTTTCCTGCCTTTGATCCTTGACTAATGTACTTTTTTCTGCTAGGAACACTTTCCCACCCTCCCTTCTCTCCTTCACATAGCCAACTCCTATTCAACTTAACAATTCAGCCTAGATTTTACTTCCTCCATGGAATCTTCTCCATTACTCTAGCTTCTTTGGGATCACTTGTTTTTAAGCTTTTACAAAATACTGCACTTTGTAGTAGCACAAATCTCACTAATAACTCACTGCTGTATGCCTGTTGGGTTGTTGGCTGCATGAGGACAAAGATGGGTTCTGTCTTGTTCACAGGGCCTGCAACATATCAGATGCTCAATAAATATTTATTGCATGCATGAGGAATCATAGAAATGGTTGATCACCCCTTCTTAAAGGTGTTTTTCATATAGAATGTATATATATATATATATATATATATATATATATATATATATACATACATATGTATTTTTTTAACCTGACTGTGATATCAGCATCCTGGGTAAGTTTCATTTTAATTAGTCATCCTGTACCAATCCTCTTGTGGCCATTTGTGTTCAGATGGAAATGCAAATATAGTTGTCTTCCAGGCTGTATCTTTTTTTCTTTTCTTTTTTTTTTTTAAGTATTTTTCAGGGTCTGTGTCTTTCTTTTCTATTTCCATACACTTTTCAAATATATACAAGGATGTTTTTGAGGGATAGGAATGAATTAGAGGTATACGTCTTGTACTATTTTGGTACTTAATCTCCTAAAATCATTTCTTGGTAACATGGTGAAATTTACAACCGTCCTCAGTCATAGTCCCTTTCAGAAATATTGCTGAGTAAAAAGTCCAAGTTAAAGATGAAAAAGTTTGTTGGCCTGCCACACATTCCAGCTATAGAATTGCTCTTGGTGACTTGCTTTGGGCTGAATCTCAGCCTCTATATTTATGAAACTTTGCTGCCATAAAAATGACTAGGCGAGAAATGGCACTATGTTGTGCTCATGAGGTTTGCTTCAGTGGGATGGATGCCATATCATCACACAAAATACTGTGGATTTTGGCATCTTCAGGTTAGCACGAGCTCCTCTTTCATCGTGATACTGGGCATTTTCAGCTAATTGTTATGGCTTTCGTTTGATAGAAACAGTGGCATCATTCTTGCCGTGCGCAGCATCTTCTTGGGTTTTCATGAAGGATCCGATGCAACTTTAAGCTTTTTGAAAGACAGATGGAGGCTTCAAATGGTTGTGTGAAACCGGCTCTCATCATGTACCTGGAAGACCTCAATATTTTCATTTATTTTCAGCAAGGACAGTCAACATCATCAGCATGTCTGATTATCTCAACAATGGATTTAATTTACCTCTTTGAGTTGAGAATTTTTCTTTAGCCTATTTATGATTTTAGTATTTAAATTTCAGGAAATATTTTATGTTTACTTATTTGCTTTTCCAGGAAGTACCCTTTATATTAGGTTTCCTGAATCAACATTTAACAAATTATTTTAGTTTTCAAAACACTTCTAATGTTAATTGCATTGGTTATCTGTATATTTTTTATGTATACAGTAAACTCAAGTTTACTTAGACCACCGTCCTGTTGATTGTCCTATTTCAGGAATATTTAGGTCCCTTGCCTCTTATTCCTTTGTCTCTCTCTCTCTTTCCTTCTTCCTTTCTCTCTCTCTTTTCCTTCCTTCCTTCCTTCCTTCCTTCCTTCCTTCCTTCCTTCCTTCCTTCCTTCCTTCCTTCCTTCCCTCCCACCCTCCCTCCTTTCTTTCCTTTCTTTTCCTCTTTTTTCTTTTCTTTTCTCTCTCTCTCTCTCTCTCTGCCTGTCTTTTGACCTGTTTGTACCTCCATAGAAGGAGGAGCAGGGCCATAGAGTCTATCATGTAATTAGTACATGCTTATTATATGCATATGCCTAGTACTGTCCCTGCTCTATGGGAGCTCACCGTTCACCTGGGGAGGTGGTATTCCTGAAAAAGTTGTGATCCATTTGAGATGGCTTATTATGATTTGGTGAGTTGGTGGTTCAGACGACATGAGAGGGATGAGAGGTTGGTGAGACACAGGATGGAAAGATAAGGCAGCCTCTGAGTTGCAAAGCCTTCAGGGGATTTGGGAGAAGTAGATTCAGAGCAGATAGCATCACAGACCTTTGAGGGACCAGTTTTCAGCCAGGGATTTACAATGGACAAGCAGGGGAAATGACTTTGGGGGCAGAGTGAAGTGGCTTACAGAGGACTTTGATTGTTGGACAGGGCCTGACTGACTTCAGAGGACCGTGTAAGAGGATTTTTGGCTTTTGTGTGGTAGGTGATGGGAAGGTGTTGATTTTGACCCATTCCCTGCAATTCAAAAGAATTAGCATGATTCCTTGTAAGGAGCTTTGTCTAAAGCCTTGACAGTGCAAAACTGAATGAAAGTTTCAAATTAAGTTTGGGGAGATTTGTCAGTTAACTTTAAAAGTTTTAATCCTTTTAGTTTTCGGAGATGAGTAAGAATTAGCTTAATGTCATTTTTCCCGTTTATCTTGCCGCTTTATATGTTCATTGATAGGAGATTTGCATTTGAAAAGTTGTATTATACATTCCAGTAGGAAAATTGCACATTGTTGATAAATGTATCTTTTATAATCCTGCTGTTATTGGAACACTGCTAATTTTATTAACACTTTCTCAAAGGAAAGTGAAAGTGAAATGAATGCCTGTGAAGCCCCTTCATTATCTCGTCTGCCCTTGCTTTCCTCATGTTGCTGAAATTCTAATGGAACAAAAGGGGGGCTGCCCACCAATTTTCTTTTCATATGACATTTCAGCACTCCTCCAGTCCATCGCTGTAATGAAAATTGGCAGCTCTTGAGAAAAACAGTAACCACCCAGAGAAGAGCATCTGAGACATGGACCATGAACAGCAGAGGAACCGCTTCAGCCCAGATATGATGCCATTTTTCAAGTGTGTTAGAGGCAACCCTGCTAGATGCTCAAAAGGTAGTTAGTCTCAGGGCAGGAGGCGGGCAGACCATCCCATTCCAAATGTCTAGTTATCCATCATCTGGCTCACATGATTAAAAGTTAAAAGTTTAGGGGCACCTGGGTGGCTCAGTCGTTAAGCGTCTGCCTTCGGCTCAGGTCATGGTCCCAGGGTCCTGGGATCAAGCCCCGCATCAGGTTCCCTGCTCAGTGGGAAGCCTGCTTCTCCCTCTCCCACTCCCCCTGCCTGTGTTCCCTCTCTCGCTGTGTCTCTCTCTGTGTCAAATAAATAAATAAAATATTTTAAAAAAAAATAAAAGTTAAAAGTTTAAAGGCAATAATGCCCCACAGGCATTATCATTTCTCTTTGGACTTTTCAACAAGAAGTTAGGGCACAAGATGTCTTAACAGCATTAACATCAAAGACAGTTAGGTCCTTACTGTTTTTTCTTTTTCTTTTTTTTTATGGAATCTTCCATTCACCAGTAGTTAAAGCAAGATCAGATTGATGTACTCTAAGGAATGACTAAGGTATTATTTTATTGTCACAAGAATGGTGTTTTTAACATATATACCAGTTCAATGTTGAATTTTGAAGGGGCTACCTTAGGTCTGTAGCAGTGATAGGCCATTGATCAGAATCTTGCTGGCAGCTTTCCTTTGGGAATTTCTCTGAGACAGTAGATAAGACACACAAAATAATCATACTCTTTTTCCTTAAACCTCAAGTAGTATCACCTAGAGGTGTCACCCCCAGTTTTAAACCAGCTTTGCTCTGAATGACTTTTGACTGTCCTCTAAATAAGCTCCACTATGAAAGCATGAGGATATGTTATCAATGAAGATAGTCAAAAGGATGTGCCTAAGGCTGTGAGGGAAGTTTCAAAAGTGGGTCCCCAAGTGATTTTCATCAGAGGAAACATCACTGGAACAGTATCGTGTCTCAAGAAGACTAATTTGAATAAGAAAATATGCAACTAAGTATTTGCATTCTTGGGCATTTCTTACAAATAAGTGGTGTAGTGATCAACAGCATGAGATGTGGGTGCAGACACGCTGGGTCTGAATTGTAGTTCTGCTCTCTTGGAGAAGTCACTAGCTGCGAGAGCCTCGGATTCCTCAGGGTAAAAGGGAGATTGCAATAGGGAGGATTAAGTTAATTGGAATGAAGTTAAACTGAATTAAATATATATGTATATGCATACTTATATATTCATCCATCTGTCCATCCATTTTACACAGCAAAAGGCCAATAAGTGGTAGTTATTATTATCAGTGTGAAATTGTCATTGAAATGATCCCTCCTATTCCTTATGGTCTGAACTTGGATGCCTCCATGGTTGTTCCCCTCATTCATTCTCCTCCTTTTCCCCTTTATCTTCCTTATCCCTCTGTAAGTTCCCCTCCACCCCCCTTCCCATCATCATTTCTCTCTCTTTCTTTCCTCTATCCCTCTTGTAAATCCCTTCTTGGAAATGAAAAGTCGGTTCCGGAGTAGGCCTTCTTCCTCAGCACATAGAAGGAGTGAAGGTGAGCAATCTCTGTGGAATCCACTTGCATGGCTGCCTTTCATGCGGAGCTGAGAGCTACTGAGTGTCCTTGCTAAACAGGGTCAAGCTCTGAGGCTTCTCCTGCCTGCCTTTCACCTTCTCTAGAGGAGCTCTGGACTGTTCCCCTGAAGGAAAGCCACATATCTTCCTCCTGTTTCCATCATCAGCCCTCTCTCTTCTCAAGTACTTTCTTTTCCCATCGGTGTGAGAAAATATACCAATCATGTTAAAATTAGACAGTTTTCTTTCCTGGTTTTGGAGTTAATTAAACTTTAGAACAGTGATTCTCGACGAGCGTGCCAGGACCTGCTAGAGGGAAAAAAAAAAAAAATCAGTATTTTTTTTTTTTTCTGAGAAAGGGGCAGGCAGGTTGTGTGCAGTTTGAGAAGTGTAATTACTGTCATGATGCAATGTTAAGACAAAGCCAAACAAAACAAAACACTGTTATTTTCTTAAGTAAAACTGCAGATAATAAGCTAGGCACACGAGCCTTGCTCTCTGAAGATACTCTGAAGTCAGACTTTATCTTTGGAATGATAGAAATTATCAAGAAGAAGATTTAGTGTCTGATTTTTTTTTTTGAGGGGGAACTGCATGAGAATATTATAGTCACCAAATGGGGCATAAGCTTTAAAAAAGTACAAAAACTGTTGAGAAACACTGCTTATTTATGAAGTTAGCAAAAACAGTAATCACAACCCAAGAAAGCAGGCCTGACCTGGAAGCTCCCAGGAGACTCATTCCTGTGTTTAATGAGAAGCTGGTAAGAGAAACCAGCTGAGACCGACAAGCCCATTGTGTTTGTTTGGGGAATTTTAATTTGATGTTAACCTGCTCATCACAGAAATTCACATGAGGTCTCAGCCATAACGAGCACCACTTTGTACTTCCATCAGTAGAAATAACAATTCCTGCATGAACTGAAAATATGAAATTGACGAAAATCTCCCTTGGGTTTTGTCACTTGCCCCCATGTCACTGTCTATTTTGTCCTACTTTAGGAAAAATGAAACACTGTTAGTTGTAACCATAAAATTCTCTAGTTTCACTAACATAGTTCTCCCAGGTATCTATACTTTGGATATTCCCCTTTGGCTTTTATATCTTACTTACCCAATGACATATAATTAATTGACTACTCGTTCTTAAAGGGCAGACAAGTATCTGGGAGAAGCATAACCTCCTAAAAACACCAGTTTTTGAGCTGTGGCTCTTCTGATTGACCTTGTGACCTCCCCTTTACATGGGCTATCATAGGTTATGGGGAGTAAACACAGAGAAAGCATTGTTTAATGGAAAGCACTCTGGATTTACGTGGACATGGGTTTGAGTCTTGGCCCTGACATTTAATAGCTGAAAGGGCTGGAGCAATATATGTGATTTTTTTTGAGCCCCAGTTTTCTCATCTATTAAATAAGGATAATGTGACTCTTTCTGCAGGGGTTCTGTGAGGTTTGAAGACATGCTTAGAAAGTGCCTAGCAAAATACCTAGTACATAGCACAGTTCAGAATCTCATTTTTATCATTAGGCCCATTGGCTAAATCCTCTAGCTAATGTTGAAGTTTAACTTGTCGAAGAGTATGTATAATATATTCATTGCTAAATATATGTTCTTATCCTGATCCTAAAGCACTGTCTCATGTGCCCTGAAACCCTTGCCTATTTATGTGCATAGTCATCACTACTTGCTGGTGAAAGTATGTGCATATACTTTATACTGTGCTCTCACAAAATCAGTTCCACACATTCAGATAATTATACAAACCCACTCATTTTAGGGATAGGCTGAATCTATTTTCAGCACCCACTAATCAGACATGTGCATAAGGCAATGAGAGGTGAAGGAGAGAAGCCAATACTACTTTTCACAGGGGTCACTGGTGATGATGCTGTGGTACCCAAGCAAGAGAAGCTGAGAGCCGCTCATGGGAGCAGTCTTTGGCCCTGTACCGTGTCTGCTCCAGCAGATACACATGCAGCCCGACTGAGCTCCAGCCTATTGGAATGTCTGGCATGGCAGGAAGCCCTGCTCTTTAGACACAGAGTGGTTATTGGCATGATATGAGGATAGGGAGGTTGACCTAATGCCGGGCAGAGCTGGGTTGTGAGAGCTCTGAAATTTGTTATTGGTTCCTGCACATTTACCAAGTTCTGCTGTGTGTTTTGTACATCTCCTAAATAGTGTGCAAGCTCATTAAGAGTAAGACCTGTGTCCTCTGCCTCTGTTCTCTCTCTGGGAACTCTTTGCACTCAGAGGAAGCTGGTCGGTCATTGATTGCCAACGGACGGGCTGTCAGGTGTCGACTCTTCAGCTGATTAGCTGCCTGAGCTCCTCTTGCTAAGAAACACATGTTCTTTTTCTGGCCCTTGGTCAGGAAGGCCCTTTCAAGGTTGGGCAAGGGAAGGGAGAAAATGTAGATGCCAATCAATTACGATTATCTTTGTTAATGGCAGAGGAGTAAGGTTTGGCAGGGTGACCAATAAATCTATTGTTGAGGGTCATGTATGTGAATGGTCTATTGATTCCTTGACAATGAAAAACATCTTTACTCTGTTTTTCTGATTTTATATATACATATATATGTACATATATATACACATTCATTTAAAAGATATTCACACGATGCCAAGAAATATAAGGAGGAAAGTAGAACTCGCCCAGAATGCTGACACTCTACAATTGTTCCCATTAACATTTGGTGATCTATTCTTTCATGAAAGATTTTTATGCAGAGAGTTACAGAAATATCTGATTTCATGCAAATCATACCACAATGCTGTTTATTAAATTTGTGTGCATAATTTTGTTCTGTCATTATTTTTAAAATGGTGTATGCTTTTCTCAGTTACCGTCATGGAACTCTCTCTATGTGGACAAGAGTGGATCTAACTCATGGTGTCTCACCTCAGCACTTGACATTTGGGGCTGAATAATTCTTTGCTGTGGAAGGGATGCTCTGTGCATTGTAGGATGTTAAACAGTATTGCTGTGCACTACCTACTAGATCACAGCAGTACCTATCCCTCCCACTCCCAGGTTGTGACACCAAAAATATCTCCAGACATTGCCAAATGTCCCCTGGGGGACAAAAATTGTCCCTGGTTGAGAGCCTGCATAATATTCCACCGCATTGATAATCCACTTTTTGTGCAACCATTCCTTTTCTGGTAGTCAGTTTGTTTGCAGTATCTTTTTTGCCTATTACCTTCATGATTTAGATGGGTGCTGCCCTTGGTCTATGGTTGCCATTTGGGAAGCTGAAAAGTTTGTAGGGATAAAACCCATGCCTCTGCCTCTGAAAACACAACACTGGATGTGCCTGGGCTTCATTTGCTTTATTCTTGGGTGAGGCCGAAGAGCAACCATAAATGAGTGAAGCTGTGACTGGCCTGTGGCTCATTGGGAAGCCAGGTCCCCTCTATCACGGGCAGGTGCTCTTCAGCCCTATGATGGCAACCAGGTGGGAATGAAGTCCCAGCATTACCAAATATTCTCGTTTCAAGAGAAGCTGGAAATATGTATTTTTATGTAAAAAAAAATCCCAATTTTTTTAAGATTGAGAGCTAAGTTAATTTTTTAGAAAATATAGTACAGGCTAAACAAAACAGGTCCCTTGCTCAAATCTGGCCCACAGTTTCCAGTGTCAACCTCCAGTGTATTATTTATCATCGACTGTGATCTGTGCCTTCCTGGGGTTTCAGTTCCTTGAGTGGCTAATGGTGAGGATCTAGTACAGATTTCTGGCAGTGAACATTGAGCTTTGGCCCCCCTGGTCTGCAGTGACACTTGCCTCCTGCCAGGTTCCCATCCTCTTTTGCCAAGAGCCTCTGCTCCTGTCATTTATGTTGTCTCCATGTCCAATGCTGTCTGAGCCATCCTAGGTGCTTAGGGGCTGCTGACTTAAGTGTTCTCAGGAGAAGTAGAGTCAGTGCTGCTTGATGCCTCTCAGAATCTTCCTATCTCCAGCTTCAGAATTTATCTCCATAGTGCCTGGAGTATCTGTGTGGGAGGGGGTATTTACTGGGACTTGGTGGCTTTCAGTTGTGTGGAAGCTACACACCTCTTTAGAATCCGTTGTTCATTTAGGAGCATGTGGCTAATGTATTTACCTGGTTTTCTTCCCAAGTAAGATGTTAGAATAGGAAGAGACATTGGTGATCTCTGAATGCAATACTTTCATTTCACAACTGGGGAAAGCAAGGGAAAGGAAGCGATTTGGTGGAGGCTCCATAGCAAGTGCCAGGGTGGGGTGGTCCTCTTGCGTCCTATCTCTTTCTCCAGGTTGTCTTTACCAAGACTCTAACAGCTGGCTTTCATAGAAATCCCCATTTTCTGTTTCTATTTGTCAGCTGATTTATCTGACTGTCCGTATTTCTATGATCCAGCCCTGGGATATGACCCTTAGGAGCCATGTATTAATTTGAGTTTTTGCCAAACTAATTGTCCCCACATCCCCAAGTCTTTCAAGACAACAGCCTTGTTCTTCTATTTGGGCATTGTTTTAAAGAGGAGGATTTGGCTTGGGTATAGATTAGAGGAAAATTTTGTGGTGTTCTACAAGCTTAAAGACTAGTTTCTATCAGATTTTCAGATGCTGCCTCAATAAATTAGATATGGCGCTGGTGATGATTTTAAAGACACAGCAACATGTGATAACTGACAAACTTAGGTGGGATTGGATTGATTGACAGCTTGCCCCTTTGGTTAGAAATGTGGTGCACTGAAGTTCCTATGGATTCAACTCTCTGGTTTTCTACACCCACAGCTGCCAACAGCTCATAGCTACTGAAGAAGGCAGGCAGATTGGGCAGCCCGAGAGGAATGCCATGTGTTAGAACAGGTTTTTATCCCAGTGCCCACTCTCCTGCCAGGATACTGTCAGTACAGGCTGAGAAATGTGTTAGAGACCACCCACCAGCTTGACACCTGTGTTGGCCAAGGTCAGAACCCTCAGGAATCTGACTGCTTGTTGGCAGTTGCAACAGCAGAAGTCACGGCATCAGAAGAAACACCACTCCAAGAGAGGTGTGCTCAACTGAGAGTCTAGGGACCTGGATTCCCCTAATCCCTTAACTTCTCTGGAGCACAGGGACCAAACTCCATTACCTTTCCCATCCCTTAGAGATGCTATTAAAGCCAGTTGCATGTGTATGCACGTACATGTACACACACATATACATGGTGTGTGTGCATTAGGGGTTGAATTGTGTCCCTTCAAAATTCACATGTTAAAGCCCTAACTTCCAGTACTTAGAATGTGACCTTGCTTGCAAATGGAGTTGTAGCAGGTGCAATTCGTTAAGATGAGGTCATACTAGAGTAGGGTGGGCCCGTGACCCAGTATGACTGGTGTCCTCATCAAAAGGGGAAACTTGGACACAGACACGCACACAGGGAGAATGTGATGTGAAGACTGAGGTTGTGCTGCCATAAACCTAAGAACAAACAGAAGTTGGCAGAGGGACCTGGAACAGATTCTTTCCCAGCAACTTGAGAGGGCACGTGGCTCTGCTGACACGTTGATCTTGGGACTTTCAGCCATTAGAACTGTAAGACAATAAATTTCTGTTGTTTAAGTCACTCAGTTTGTGGTACTTTGTTACGGCGGCCCCAGAAAATTAATTATTAGCCCCTCCCTCGACAAAATGACTGGAAATATTTAAGACTCAACAGCAACCTCTAATATAGTTTGGGCCAGTATGAACCTAGTCATGGTAGTGTGGGGTTAATTGGTTTGTAACAGTAGGCTGAGCTGAGAAGACAGCTGGACGGACTAGACAGTAAGATCCTGAAGACAAGAACTGATAGGTTGTACATGGCACTTGATCCTCAGCACTCAGCACAATATCCAAACTATTTCTGGTGCTATTTGTTGAACGGACTAAATGTTGTGACCACAGAAATCATTGTGACAAGGTTTTCTTTCTTTCCTTTTATTTTTTTAACTGAGATAAAATTTACCTTACAAAAATTCAGCATTTTAAAGTGTACAATCCAGGGTGCGTGGGTGGCTCAGTCAGTTGAGCGTCTGACTTTTGATTTCAGCTCAGATCTCAGGGTTGTGAGATCAAGTCCCAATGTTGGGCTCCATGCTCAGGGCGGAGCCTGCCTGAGATTCTCCTCTCTCTCTCTCTGACCCTCCCCCTGCTCACGTGCTCTCTCTCTCTCTAAAATAAATATATAAATTAAAAAAAATAAAGCATAGAATCCAATGCTTTTTTAGTATATTCACTAAATATTCATATATATTCTCCTCACAACATTTTCTTTCTTTCTACTTTTGATAGTAGCCATCCTAATGGGTGTGAGATGTTATCTAATTATGGTTTTGATTTGCTTTTTCTGAATGATTAGTGATGTTGAACATCTTTTCATGTGGTTATTGGCTATTTGCATTTCTTCTTTGGAGAACTGTCTATTTAAGTCGTTTCCCAATGTTTCAATTACATTTTTTATTATTTTTGTTGTTTAGTTTAGAAATTCTTTATACATTCTAGATGTGAATCCTTTATTAGATTTATAATTTGTGAATATTTTCTCCCATTGTGTAGGCTATTTTTTCACTTTATTGAGAATGCCCTTTGATACACAAACTTTTTTTTAAAGATTTTATTTATTCATTTGAGAGAGAGAGAGAGATTGAGAGAGTGTACGAGCAGGGGGAGGGGCAGAGGGAGAGAGAGAAGGAGGCTCCATGCTGAGCAGGGAGACCTATATGGGGCTCAATCCCAGGATCCCAGGATCATGACCTGAGCGAAGGCAGACGCTTAACCGTCTGAGCCACACAGACACCCCCACAAACATTTTTCTTAAAGATTCGTTTATTTATTTTAGAGAGAGCAGGGGGAGGGGCAGAGGGAGAGGGAGAGAGAATCCTCAAGCATATTCCCCTGTGAGTGCAGAACCAATCCACCCAGGCGCCCTGATACATAAACATTAATTTTTAATTTTGATGAAATCCAATTTATTTTTCTCTTTGTTTTCTTGTGGTTTTGTTATCATATTTAAGGAGTGGAGGCGGGTGGGAAGGATGACTGGGTGATAGACATTGGGGAGAGAATGTGCTATGGTGAGTGCTATGAATTGTGTAAGACTGATGAATCACAGACCTGTACCCCTGAAACAAATAATACATTGTATGTTACTTAAAAAAAAGACATTGTTACCTAATCCAGGGTCACAGCTATGTATACCTATGTTTTCTTCTATGAGTTTTATAGTTTTATCTCTTACATTTAGGTCTTTGATCTATTTTGAATTAATTTTTGTATACAGTGTATGGTAGGGGTCCAGATTCTTTTTTTTTTTTTTTTTTTGATATGTGACTATTTGGTTGTCCCTGTACCACTTGTTGAAAAGCTAATCTTTCCCCATTGAATGGTTCTTGACTCCTGTGTCAGAATCAGTTGACCAAACACATATGGGTTTATTTCTGGACTCTTAATACTATTTCATTGATCTATATGTTTATCCTTATTCTAGCACCACAACCTTTTGATTACCATAGTTTTGTAGTAAGTTTTGAAATTGGGAAATTTGCATCTAATAACTTTGATCTTTTTTCAATATTCTTTTGCTGATGAGGCTTTCTTAACTGGTAAGGACATCTAGGAGTTGGTCAAGAAAATGAGTGGAACACTACATCAAAAACTAATGATGACTAACATAACATAAAAAAAAAAAGTCCAGGGTAGGGTGGGGGTGGAGGTGGTCAGATAAAGAAGCTAATTCTCTTCCCCCCCCAGAAAAAGAATATGAGCTCAGGATATTCATAATGAGATAGATAACTGTGCCCTTCAGAACTGAAGATCTCTCTGCCCTGGATAGAAGCTCTGGCCTGAAAGAGAACCCGACCACACTAGGGCAGTGACACTCTTGATGATTGAGGTAGCTTCTCAGTTTCATTGTTTTTTTTTGGATTTGTGTCAAGTCACTTGGAAAATCAAAGATATCATTTTACTTTATTTTTCAAAAATGTATCTTAAGCAGGTAGAGAAAATGTGTTTACATTCATTATATAGGTGGAGAAAGTGACAGAGTTAAAAGATTTGTTTAGATTACAAAGTTAATTCATGACATAACATTTACTAGAAGCATGTCCCCTATCCCTAGATGTTGTGTACTTCTTTTGTTTAAAAAAGTATATTTTTAAAAAATTACAGGAATAGTAAATGATAACTATAAAAAATCATTATAGATAAGAAGGAGGAGGAAGAGGAGGAGGAGAATAATTACCCGTAACACCATTACTGAGAAAAGAGCCAGCAATTGTGAATTCCCCATTGGACTGGGAGCAGTAATACTCTGATAAATGTTCAACAGCTGGCTCTGGAGATAGAGTAATGCCCTGATTTGAATTGTTTGCCAGTCTCTGTTGTGCAAATCCTCCGATATGGCTGATTTTGAGCTACCAGTGTGGCATCACTGAATGTGGATATAGGAAGAGATGCACATAGTCAGCTCTCATGAGCCAGGGCCAGCACATCCCTGAAGGGCATTCTCTCTAGTTCCTTGCTGCTCAAAATGTAGTTCATGAACTATCAACATTGGTAGTACTTGAGAGCTTCTGAAAAACCCAGAATCTCAGGCTCTACCCTGGCCTGTGGGAATCAGAATCAGAGCTAGTATTTTAACAAGCTCTCGGGTGATTCCTAGCAATGTTAGAGTTTGAGCAGCTTTACCCTACAGCTGTGCCATCTTATGTGGTAGCCACAAGCCACAGGTGCTTATAGGGCACCTGAAGGGTGGCTAGCCCAAAGTGAGATGGTCTGTTTTGGATGCTTAGTGTGTGCCTTAATTAGTTCAGCCTGCTACAGCACATGGCCATGGACTGAGTGGCGTGAACAACAAGCATTTGTTCTTCACAGTTCTGGAGGCTGAGAAGCCCAAGATCAGGGTGCTTGCAGATCTGGTGTTTGGTGAAGGCCTGCTTCCTGGCTTCTTGCTGGGTCCTCCTCACATGACTGAGAGAGGAAGCTCTTGTCTGGGTCTCTCTTCCTCTTCTTTTAAGGGCACTAATCCCATCGTGGGGGGGGGGTCCACTGTCATGACCTCATCTAATCTAATCACCTCTCCAAGGCCCCAATACCATCCCATCGGGAGTTAGAGTTTCAACCTACAAACTTGGTGGGGAGACAATCATACAGTCCATAGCTGTAAGGAAAAAATATAAACTATCCCCTAAATATTTTTTATGTTAACTGCATGTCAATATCAGAATATACTAGGTTAAAGAAAATATATTATTAATATTAAACTCAACTATTTTTTTACTTTGTTTTTTAATCTAGCTATTAGAAAATTTAAGATAGCTATGTGGCACACATTATATTGGACAGTACTGCTGTAAAGCATGGAATCCCCAGAATTCTGACTGTTCTGTGTGTCCCTTGGGCCCACCTCTTTCTAAACCTCAACTTAAGTTGATCCAGGCATTTCTAATAACACAACGAGTTGTCCATGGCCAAAGCCACCATTCGTTTTCTCTTTACTACTGCTCTTGTGCCCCACTTCTGTGGACTCAGAAGACATTAATAAGCTGAAATGAATAAAAGCTCTTTGCCACTGAAAGTTCAAGAATATTCTACTTCCAGAATGGAGGAGGAGTCCAGAAATGAGGAGTGTTGTGTATACCTCTTCTTACATCTCTTATCCAGTAGGCTTCCCAGGCAATAGTGCATTAGGCTGAGCATCATTTCCAGGGCCCTCAGTGATCTCTCAGGGACTCATCTTCATGACAAAGGAAGAGTCACTAAATAACTCCTGTTCCTAATAAACAGCCTGAGAGCGGGTGCACCACTGCTCAGCACATTAACTATATTTACCGTCTAAGAGACAGAAAGCAACCTGTCTCATTTGATGAGGAAGCCATAAAGTTTTAGTGAATGGGAAGTAAATCAAGGCTTCCTCTTGTCTTGTAAAAATGCATTGCCTCATGTTGCCTCTCACCCTTCACTTGCATGAGTGTATTTTTATTCCTCTGCATAAATAAAACATGATTCAAAGCCATCCTCTTGACTTGCTCTTGGCGCTAGGTTCAACAACCAAAAAAATTAAAGTTGGCATTGTGTTTCTGATGAGGCTTGCATATTAGTATGAAACACCTAAAATACTTGCAAGGTGCAAAATGCTTTAAGCCGAGAAGAGACAAAAAAGAGGAATCTTCCTCCTCATTTCCTGTGAGAGCACATGCAAAGTGCCTGCTCCAGTCCTTGGCACAAAATAAGACCACAAAACAGGCTGTTTCACTCCCACATGCTAGAGGCAAGGGTGCTTTGAGGATAAGTATAGATAAATAACCAAATAGTTAAAATCAGTCAAACAATCAGCTTTTAAAATTAATTCACAAGAACAGTGACAAGTGCTAAACTGTGTTCTACAGTCACGTGAATATGGTGAATATTTGGAGATCTAATATTTTGTTGGTTAATTTCAGTCAGCCATTTTTCTTCATTTTGACCCAGAATATTTCAGGCAAAAGCTGCTTTGTGGCTACTAGTAAGTGTGCTATCTCTGTCTCTTGTCTTGTTCCCCCCACCTCGAACTTTAATTTTAGAACTGTCATAGAGAGAAGATGGAGAATCAAGTATCTTGAGGAGTTTCAGGAGGGTCCTGTGGTGAAAAGGTAAGGAGGGGGTGGACATCTGAGCTGACTGGTCATCTCATGGGGTTGCAGCTGAAGCAGGAAGGTAGTGCCTGGAAACAGGGAACAAATAAGAGAACAGTGTAAAGTTGCCAAGTTTGAGCTGCAGAAATGTGTTCAAAGTGGATTATCAAAGCTTGCAGCCCTTGAATCAGAAATTAGGAGCTGAGGTGACACCTATGGGTGTCTGGCAATTGGGGAAAGAAAGGGAAAGGGAAGCTGTTAGGGTGAATATCAAACCAAGGAGCCCAACTCTTCCGGTAGGGTTTACGCACCACTGATGAACCTTTCCCTGGATAGCTTAGGTTTCTTTCAAGTACCTGGAAAACGTTTGACAGAGATTGTTGTCTATTTAGTTTATCTGATTCTTTTAATTTTTACTTTTTTGGTTTTAGGCATTATCTTCATGTCAGAATTTTATATAAAGGTTAAATGTTGAGAATACCAGGCAATAAATAACACTATGTTATAAAGAGGGGAGTGGACATGGTCCCCTGAACCAAAGAAGACAACACAGAAAAATGACAGAAACCATAGCCCCTCCTCCAGCCTCAAGAGAAGCCTGGAAAGTGGGAAGGATATGAGTTGTTGACTGTAGACCTAGAGGAGACTTTTACCCTCAGCTCTCCCAGCTTTTCTTCCAAGTAAAAAGAGAGCACAACTTCTAGAGATTGGGGAATGTCTGCAAGAAGGGGAGACTAGCACCCCACTGTCCACCTACCTGGTACATGTGGAGAATCCATGGGTCTGCTCTGGGCCACTTTTGCAGCTGTGTGACTTATAGTGAGAGAGGCCTATGCAGTTTGATACATATCCTGGGAGTCAGAGGGTGATGTGGAAACAACCATGTCTCCCTATTGCCTCGAGAGTCCTAAAGTCTAGGTGTTAGCAGCCCTAATGATAAGGTGAGGAGAAAGGGCAACACTGAGGCAGCTTGCACACTACATTTGACTCAGTAAGTATGAGTGAGTTTTCTGTAGGTTAAGTGCTTACTGCAGAAAATACTGGATTGGACCTTCTTATTGTATCCTGGTCAGACTGTGGGGTCAGGATAAGATACTATGGATGTCCTATCTGGGGTAGGAGTGGAGGGAGGTGTTCAAGAGGTTAGCCAAAGAGAGTATCCCCATGTGAGGGCAGTAGAAAGGCACCCTGTAGCCCATGAGAGAGCCAGGACTGACACACCTCTGCCCATTGGGGGCATTGATAGCCAGCCCATAAGAAATCAAAACAGTGCATACAGCTAAGTAAAATACTTGTTTTTCCTTGACTTCCCCTCTTTCTGCCCAGTGAGAGTCAGAAAAGGAAGAGAGAAAAGATAGAGGAAGAAGATAAAAACAGACCATACCCCCTTCACTTTTGATCTTGACCAACGGGTTGGGCCTGAGCAAAGAGCACGTTGGAAACTTTGAATTGTATATGAGATTCAAGTTTAGATTTATACTTGATTGTGCTTTTTTTTTTTTTGGTGAGAGAGAGAGAGAGAGAGAAGTGGGGAGGGGCAGAGGGAGAGGGAGAGAGAGAATCTTAAGCAGGCTCCACGCCCAGCATGGAGCCCGACCTGGGGCTTGATCTCACAATCTTGAGATCATGACCTGAGCCAAAATCTAGAGTCAGGTGCTTAACCAAGTAAGCCACCCAGGTACCCCTGGATTGTGCTTTTTAAAAGCAAAAAAGGAGTCAATCCCAGGATGGAACTTGTTTTTTTTGGAACTAGAAGTGCCTGGAAAGTTATTGGATCAGTTCAAACTGAACTGTCATCAGGGGTGATTTGGCAGAGCATGGAGAAGGCAATAGTTGAGGAGAAAAATAAAACTGTTTCATGCTTGGACTCTATTGAAACTTTCCAGAATGTTCAGTAAATTAATTATACTTGTTAAGATAATTCTTCCCAAATTTTTCATGTCATGGCACAATAGAAAATGAATTCCATTTGTAAGTCAAATTGAGGAACATAGGCACGCCTATTATGCCCAGAGGTCACTAGAGGTGACTGGGTGAGGGTTTTCATCCCTCCAGTCTGAGGCTCTGCCCCAAAGGCTGATGACCATGTCCATGGACTAGTACTCTGTTTTATATTGTATACACTCAGAGTGACTGAAGAGAATTCCTCATCTTTCTTTATGGGTGGAGGGATAATGTTTAGTCCCATATATAGTGTTCTTAAGATGGCATGGATCATGGAAATCCCTAGGTTTCAATTCTCATCTGCATATTAGCATAGAAGAAGCAAAGAATAATGGAATAAATACTGGCTTGGGAGACAAAGTTCCAGCATTGTCAATGACCAGCTTCTTACCTTGGACAAGACACTTAATCTCTCTGGGCTTTTGTTTCCTTAACTGCCAAATGAGGGGACTGGAGAGCAAGTATTCAGTAAATAGCAGCCATCACCAGCATCACCACCACCATTCTTCTTCCTCTCTCATCTTCCTCTGATGCCTGAAATATTAAAATTGGATTTGGGATATCCATGGCATATCATACCATGTTGGTCAGATATCAAATTTTAGCTTCTATTTGCCCAAAGGTCTAGAAATTGTTAGAGAGGAGAGTGGTATCTGTGCCTGGTTGGCATAGGAATCACTTTATGGGCATCCAATTTTCCCAGACAAGGAACTCAGAGTCAAGAATCTGGGTAGAAAGAATTCTTGTGAACTGAGCCCCACCAATAAATTAATAAACATCAGGTAATTTATTCATCAGCTTCTTAACATCTTCCTTCCTTTGATCCCACCAATTTGGTTTGGTTTCCTCTAAAAGCAGAACTTTGAGAGTAGGCCCTGCATGCAGGTAGTTTATTTGGGAGGTGATCAGAGGAAGAGGAATGAGGGAACAGGGAGAGTAAAACAGGGAAGGAGGAAAGTCAGTCTAAGAATGTATTGTTGAGGGGCGCCTGGGTGGCTCAGTCATTAAGCGTCTGCCTTCAGCTCTGGTCATGATCCCAGGGTGCTGGGATCGAGCCCCACATCGGGCTCCCTGCTCTGTGGGAAGCCTGCTTCTCCCTCTCCCACTCCCTCTGCTTGTGTTCCCTCTCTCCCTGTGTCTCTCTCTGTCAAATAAATAAATAAAATCTTTAAAAAAAAGAATGTATTGTTGAGTTCGTTGCTGTAAGAAATGGGCACTTGATTCCTCCAGATTTTCTGAGAAGCATATAGAAATAATCTCAGAATCATCCACTGGAAAGATGAGAGCCTAGAGCCTTTATTCACCAGCTTCCTTTCATCACTGTTTGATAGTTATCCCCAGTGGAATTACCTCCCCTGCACTTATGGGCTGTATGCATGCACCAGCTTGGTGAACTCCCGGGACTTTGGAGAAGACTAGGGCAGAACACACCACCCTTGAGGGGGCACGCTGGTCCGGGAGCTGTTCACTCATCTAATGCTGAAAGAAGATGTGGGTTGGGAGATGCGACAAAGATACTACAAGTGTCTGTTTCTTTTTTTTTTTTATTTTTAAGATTTTATTTATTTATCTGAGAGAGAGAGAGAGAGAGAGAGTGCATGAGCAAGGGGAGCAGTAGAGGGACAAGCAGAGTCCCTGCTGAGTGGAGAGCCCATTGCAGGACTTGATCCCAGGTCATGCATGACCTGAGCCAAAGTCAGATGTTTAACTGACTGAGCCACCCAGATGCCTCACGTGTCAGCTTATTCTCAAAGGGATTTATGGTGGCCTGCAAACATGCATATGTTAACATACATTTTAATATATATTCAAATGAGTTAAAAATGAAGAGTTAGTAACAAAGTTATTATTAGAACAGATGCCATTTAATCCTATATACTTCTTGGATGTGGGACCTACACAAAAGCCTCTGAACTTTGAAACAGCCAACATGAATTGGAAATCATGATAAAGTACAAACTTTACAATGACTGAAGACAAAAATGAACCAGCTGTTCAGTAGAAACATAAAAGAGAAATTTCTCCTATGGTTCCTCAGAGAGGACAACAGAATGTGATGAATTACATCCTGCTCAAAATCTTTAATGTAAAACTTGGTGTAAGTTTCATAAAGCTGTTTCTTATGTTTGAATACAGGTGAATGGCTTTCTCCCTCCCACCGCCAAGTATGATTAGTAAAAGTAAAACTAAGGTCAGGGGTAGGGAGGGGGGCTATCTGTAAGGTGAAGGGCACTTGGTGATTCTCTGGTGGCCCCATTAATAGATGGACAGTTTTGGAGATTAGAGGAATGAGCCAATGACCTGTAGAGTATGAGTTGGTTTCTTACCCTACCTCTCTTTTTTTCTCTTTCTTTTCTCAACTGTCTCTCATTCCTATTTCCTTCCTTTTTTAGAATAACAGAAAAGCATGCACTTTGAAATGAAATTCAACTATAAAACTCATAGCCTATTCATCAATTGCTAGCATAGTATGAACAAATTTATTATCTTTACTCTCAAATTTGCTACTTATTAGCTATATTGCCTTTTTCTTATGGCAAAACAGTACATTTTCTTTTAGAAAAATTTGGGAAAAAAAGAAAAATATAAGAAAAAATTTAAAAACCATATGCAACTTAACCATCCTTATAAAAAAAATGGTGGTTGATCTATTACGTTTTGGCAAATTCCTTTCTAGTTTTGTGTTACACACAGTTTTGTGATTATGTTATATATACTGTCTTTTTCTTAATTTTTGCTTCATCATTATAATATGAATATTTTCCCATGCTAATGAATATATACTGACATTATTACTTTTAATGGATGTATTTTCATCCATCAAATGACGTGCCATCATTGTTTAATCATACTTGATTATGAGATATCTAGGTTGCTTCCAATTTTGGATTATTATAATTAAAATCATGATAAACATCCTTGTACATAATTCTGTGCATTTTTCATCCAAATATTTCTTTAGAATCAAACCTTAGATTTGGAATTGCTGTAATAAATGATGCAAAAATTGCAAGGCTTTGGTACGTTTTGCCAAATTGCCTTTCAGAAATGTTGTATCCACTTACTCCCCTACCAGCAGTGTATCAGCATGCCTGTCTCACCAAACTTATCTTATGACATATGATGACAATATAGACACAGTATGTATCATGGCTATTGGCTTGGTTTGGTCTAAAGTTAACTACTAGCCAGGGAAATAGAAGCCATTCTATCTATGTGTTACAGAAAGAGGGAATTTAATACAGATATTGTGTGCACATGTGATGGGGTATTTGAGAACCTGAACAGGATGCCATGGACTGAGTTGTGTCCCTCCAAAATTCATGTGTTGAAGCACTATCCTCCAATGTGATGGTATTTGAAGATGGGGCCTTTGGGACATAATTAAGTTTAGATGAGGTCATGAGGGTAGGGGCTTCATGATGGGACTAGTCCCCTTATAAGAAGAGACATCAAAGAGTTTGCTTGTGGGCGCCTGGGTGGCTCAGTTGGTTAAGCAACTGCCTTCGGCTCAGGTCATGATCCTGGAGTCCCGGGATCGAGTCCCACATCAGGCTCCCTGCTCAGCGGGGAGTCTGCTTCTCCCTCTGACCTTCTTCCCTCTCGTGCTCTCTATCTCATTCTCTCTCTCTCAAATAAATAAATAAAAAATCTTAAAAAAAAAAGAGTTTGCTGACTCTTTCTCCACACATACTATGCAAGGAGAGGAAAGTCCATGTGAACACATAGCAGGAAGGCAGCCATTTGTAAGTGAGGAAGAGGATTTTCTCCAGGAACTGAGTTGACCAGTGCTTTGATCTTGGATTTCCTATCTTCAGGAACTGCAAGAAGTAGATTTCTATTGTTTAAGCCACTCAGGATATGGTATTTTGTTACAGCAGCTTGAGCAGCCGAAGACATAGGCTAACTCAGAGACTACAGTGACTGGAAGCCACTACTTTTGCTAGGACAGAGGAGAAAGGCAGCATTGCCAGAGCCCAGGGCCTGGGGTCATCTGAAGGAGGCAGGAACTATGGTAGCCCGTCCTTTGGGAGCTGGAATGACAGAGATGCAGCCCAAGCAAGAGAAAAATGGGGAGAAACACCCTGACCTTTTCCCTTTCTCCTGTCCTGTAACCTATTAGCAGGGCCCCCACGAATAGAACGATGCGAAGCCCACTGACAGGGGGGCATGGGAAAGCCACAGGGCTCTGGGACACAGAGCAGGGAAGGGTAAAGATGAATCTGAGGACACATAGATGCAGGAGTGCAGAAGATGCTTTGGCTAGAACAGTGTCTTTGAAAAGCTCGGCTGTCTTGCCTATGGATGAGGTGCACTCTTTAAGGTTAGGAAGGGTACTGTGTCTGCACAAAGTCTCACAAAGCTGCTCAGCCCTATAGGCTGGAGTTTGCAGCCCTTGCTTTGACTGATGTGCCCACTTTAGATAGGCCATGGAGGGCCGGGGAGTACATTTGAAGAGTGGAGACAGTATGGGGAAAGGCATGGGGGCTGGAACAGAATGCCACTGAAGCCAATTTCTACACTTTTTTTTAGGTAGCCTGGTCCTAGTGACAGTGAAAGTTGTCATTTCTAAAAGACATAGTCCTTGACCTTTAATATTCCATATTATAATCCAGAGAGTGAACAGGTTTCAAAGTGTGTCTGTGTGCATCTTCTGTTGTGTGAAAATCTGTTTCATGTGCGTCTGGAGTGGACTAAACTAGGCGGTATGATGTTCACCTGGGCTCAGCTTCATTCTTTGTAAATCATTACAGCTGTTTAGAGAGCAGGCGAGGACATAATCACGCTGGGCCCTGCCTGCCATTATTGACTCTAGGCCTCACATCTGTGAGCCCCTCCATTCAGATAGATGTTTCTTTGTGTCCACCGAGGGGAACCCAGCAGATGTTTAACAACGCGGCGAGGAATTGAGGATGCTTGAGAACTTTAACTGAGGCCAAGGGAACTGGCAAGGTTGGTCAACTTGGCCAGGACCAGCTGGCGAGACACGACCTGCAGGCTTTGGAGGCTTCCTGTCTGCCTTACTGTAGTAAGGTAGGTCTGCCTGCTCATACGGTGGGGAGATCCTGGCCTTCTTTCAAAGGCCTCTCATGAAATCAGCGTGTCCTGTTGGAACACTTCTTCATGCAGAAGTAAGCAGGCATTTCTGCTACAGTCTAGACCTCCATCCTAACTTTTCTTACCAGGTGATTCCCGTGCTCCATTTTCCCATCCCGTTTTGGTCTCGTGTTCCAATCCAATTTTGCTCATTTGTTTTATTGCTTTGAGAGAGTCTTTTGCTTTGGGGTGGCCTGTTTTGGCTTGAGGAGAGCAAGGTATGGGGACAATTCAGTCTGACAAGCAGTGGTTGCATGGGCCACAGACACTGGTACTTCCAAAGCAGGGTGGTCTCAGGAGCAGGTTAAGCAGGCAACGGGCGGGGACCTGTCAAACCCATCTAAAAGGACACTCTTGCCTGAGTTGATTCTAGGCAGTGGGACCTCTGACTCCATGTTGTTGGCTTTGATTTTGGTTTTTAAGAACACTTGGAGACCTCTATGAGTTTTCAGATATGGGAAATGAAGTCTAAAAATTTAAAAAACAATGTGTGGGCTATAAAATCTACTTCTATGGACAGAATCTGGTCCAGGGGCCAACAGCCTGTGATCCTGGACTTGTGGAGTGTTTCCTGTGCCAGACGCTGGGCTGTGTGCACTGCCAAGGTGAGCAAGATCCTGTTCCTGTCCCAAAGGGACTTCAATGGAGCAAGAAAGTGCAAAATCCAACTCTGTCACAAAACAGAATAAACCTAAGACATGCTATAGAGAGAGATTCTAGGAAATGCTATGGGTGCCCCAATGGAAGAGATTGTTATGAAGATATTTTTCTTTATAAGGTATTAACATGAAATATTAATTCCATCTTAAATAATCCTCAAAATGTAGGAAAACCTATTTATTCTGCTGTTTGTGTGGTCTGTGATATGAGACAGGCTTGAAGGTGAGACCACTTTAATAATGAAGTCTTTTGCTACTTTATAAATCCCCTTGAGGGAAGGATTTATACTTTACTGATTTCCACTCTGGAGTGTTGCAGTGAAAATTCCTGTGTAAATAGTGTAATAGGATTTTAAAAGTTTGCTTTTCTTTTCTAGATAGGATGACTAATGAGAAAGGTAATCTCTTAAGATGCATCCATATACTCAGCAGCCCAACCATTCCAGAACTCCCCAAGGGTGGAGCTTGGTGGGTAGTGGCAGAACCCGAGTGGAAGAGGGACCTGGGGCAGGGCTTGGCTTGGGGCAGATCCAGGGTTGGGAAGAGAGGCCAGAAGTCAGCAGGACACCTGACTTCAGATCTGGTGATTATCTCATCCTCCTTGGAGCCCCAAGGCCCCAGGCTCCCACCTCATCCAGGGCTCTTCACACTCTATATTACAGTGATCTGTACACTCTCCCCCCAGCAGGCAAGGAATATCTTGGTGCAGGGCCAATGTCTTTATATTCTAGTGCCTAACAGGCTGCTGGGATAAGGAGACTTATTGAATGTCAGTTGAATGCATGAATAAATGATAAACCAAATTAAGACCTAGGCAGGTGTAGGGCATCAGGGAGATTCAGCAAGAGAGGGTGGTACTGCTGGGTCAGTGGGTGGAGCGTGGCACCAGGCAGTCCAGAGCTGGAAATGTGCAGAGACCCGAGCCTGTGGATGGAGGGTGAAGTAAAGGGCAGGCCTTTGCTTCAGGGCTGAGGATGGGTCATCAAGGCAGGACTCAGGCAGGAAGAAACACCACATGAATTCAGTTAGTTCGAGGTAGGGACGGGGCACAGCTTCAGGGCAGTGGAGAGCAAATGGTCAGAACACATGCTCTGTCATCAAAGAAATTCAAGTTCAAGTGTTCTACCCTTTCCTAGCTGGGTGACTGGGCAATAGATTTAACTTCTCTGTGCCTCAATACCCACATTTCTTAAATGGGGGCATAATTGTTGGGGAGATCAAAAGAGAGACTGTATGTGAAGCCCTTAGCACCACAGCTGGCAGAGAATTATTTATGCAAATATGGATAGGACTTGATTAGGCACAGGATACTTGATGCTGAGACTATTGAGCAGTGACCAGGAGCTGGGGATTCTACCTCAGGCATTTTGCAAACTGTACATCTCTTAACCATCACCCCAACCCTTGGGTATTGGGAATAAATAATGTATTTCAAAAGCTGCTCAGAGATTCTGATAACTCCCTCATAATGCCCCCTCGCATTTTTATTTCTTTAAAAGAATAAAAGAATAAAATAATGCCCCCTCCCCTAAAAAACCAGTGTAGGCTTCAACATCTTGTTAGGGGATTTGCCTAGAGGTGAAAGTAACGTCCACTCACTGTGGGGACTTAAAGGGTTTCAAGGCAGGCTGGGCTGATGCATCCATGAGACACAGCATCCACAGTGGCTGGGGACCACAGTACTTTCAGGGACCCACAAAATGTTTCATTTCTTTTACAATGAGAAGAAAAAAATGAACTTTCAGGTTGAAGAAAATGTTTAATTAGAGTATTTATATGTTCATCTTTATACTGATACAGTTATAAAATAAGTTTTTAATGTTTTTTAATGAAGGAAGTCGGTCACAAAGGCCTGCAAAAGTCCCCCATGAACGTCATAATGTGGCCCTGGGGACAGAGACCCCATCAAATTGTTCTCTAAGAGGTATGGGAAGTACCTGCAAAGTTTATCAAAATGCAGATTTCTGGGACCCGTTCCAGAGTCAGACAGCTTGTGGTGGGCTCAGGAATCTGCATTTGGACAGAAGCCCAGTTCCTTTGAGACCCCCAGATCCCACTCTCTGTTCTCGTCCTTCCAGCAGTAGGGTTGGAGGGTGCTGGGAGAGAGTGCCTCCTGTCCACACTGGCAAATCCATCAAAGCATCAGCCAGCCCAGTCAAAAGTGAGATCAATTCAGCAAACAAGTCAATCTGATTCTGTAGCTCAACTAACTGCCAGATTGATCGAATATTTCTCTTGCCATTTACATGTTAGGACCTCACATAAATATCTTATGGCTGGAAAAAGAAATGTTTGAGGCAGCTTTTCTTTAAGTGAATGTGTGGTGCCATTGCAAGATGTTACTTTGTGTTTAAAACCCAGCTTCAAAAAGTTATTTTACGAAATCATTGCACAGAATTTCCGCATTAAACATGGGCATTACACAGGCGGCTGATTTTGCTCCACTCTCCACGAATAAGCAGATTCCTTTAATTAAATATATGATTTTCTTTAATTGCAGCAGTTAGTTTGAAAGGTGATAACTAAATAAAATTTTATACTGCAAAATTTATAGAGTAAAAGTGACATTAAAATAACATTAACGTTATAGGACAGACTCTGTGAAGGCGCAAATAGGCAGAAAATTGACAAATCCCTCACCTTAATGACTTGCAGCCATACTCTGTCGAGAAAGGTGTGATTCTTATCTGCATTTCTGTGCATTGGTGACTCTTTCCAATAAAATTCAATACTCTTTTAATACTCTTGTTTTGTCTCTACTATTACTATTGCATGAACGATTCTCTTTACTTTCACGACTTTGCAGAAGAGTTTATCAATGGGGTTGGAGGATGACCCAATCTGATTGAAGGCAGTTTCCTCGAGTTGGTTATGAAACCAAAATCTAGATAAGAGGTTTCTCTCACTTTCACAATTCTAACAGTCTCTTTTTCTCCTTATTGAGGTGCAATTGAAATATACTCTTATATTAGTTCCAGGTGCATAACATAGTGATCCGGCAGTTTTATACATTGAAAAATGATCATCATAAGTCTAGTTACCATCTATCACCATGTGGAGTTACTACAGTATTGTAACGTACAGCTTTGGGAATGCGGTCAACATCAGCATGACTTCACTTATTTTGTAACTGGAAGTTTGTACTTCTTGTTCCCCTTCACCCATTTTGTCTCCCACCCTCCATCCCTCTCTCCTCTAGGAACACCAATCTGTCCTCTGTATCTAGAGTCTGGGTTTTGTTTGCTTTTTAGATTCCCCATGTAAGTGAAATCCTGTGGCATTTGCTTTCTTTGCCTTACTTATTTTACTTAGCATGATACCCTGAAGGTCCACCCATATTGTCCTAGATAGCAAGATTTGATTCTTTCCTATGACTGAGTAATAGTCCCTTGTGTATGTATGTCACATCTTTATCCATTCATCTATTGATGGAACTTAGGTTGTGTCTGTGTCATGGCTATTTTAAAGAATGCTGCAATGACTATAGATATGCATATATCTTTTTGAATTGTTTTCATTTTCTTCAGATAGATACCCAGGGGTGGAATTGCTGGATCATATGTTCTATTTTTAATTTTCTGAGGAACCTCTATACTGTTTTCCATAACAGTTGCACCAATTTAGATTTCTGCCAATAGTACATGAAGTGTCTGTTCTTGTCTCCATATCCTTGCCAACACTTGGTATTTCTTCTCTTTTTGATACGTTCTGACTGCTGGGAGGTCATATCTCATTGCGGTTTTGATTTGTACTTCCATGATGATTAGTGATGTTGAACACCTTTTTGTGTGTCTATTGACCATCTGTAGGTCATCTTGGGAAAAACTTTATTCAGATGCTCTGCCCATTTAATCAGATTGTTTTTTGTTGTCAAATTGTATGAACTCTTTATGTATGTTGGATATGAACTCCTTATCAAATATGATTTGCAAATAGCTTCTCTCCTCCAGGAAGTCACCTCTTCGTCTTTTTGATGGTTTCCTCGGCTGTCCAGAAGCTATTCTCTCTGATGTAGTCCTAATTGTGTCTTTGTTTTTTTTTTTTTTTTGCCCTTACCTTTGTAGTCAGATCCAAAAAAAAAAAAAAAATTCAGTGTAAAGAAGCTTACTGCCTATTTTTTCTTTTAAGAATTATATGGTTTAAGTCTTTAATCCAATTTGAGTTAATTTTTTTGTATGGTGTAATAAAGTGGTCCAGTTCTTCTTAATTCTTTTGCATGTAGTTGTCCACTTTCATCAACAGCATTTATTGAAGAGCCTGTTCTTTGCCTGTTGTATATTCTTGCCTCCTTTTGGTATATTTTAATAACTTTATGCCAAGGTTATTTCTGGGCTCTTACTCTGTTTTAATGATCTATGTGTTTGTTTCTATGCCAATACCTTACTGTTTTGTTAACTATGGCTTTGGAATATAGTTAGAAATCAGGGAGTGTGCAGTAGAATACTCTTGACTTTGTTATTAATATTATTTTGGCAATGGGGTCTTTTGTGGTTCTATATAAAGTTTAGAATTGTTACAGTTTTGTGGAAAATGTCATTGGAGTTTTGATAGGGATGGCACTGAATTTGTGGATTGTTTGGATATTATGGACATTTTTACGATACTCTTCCAATTAATGAGCATGAAATATATTTCCATTTATTTGTCTCTTTAACTTCTTTCATCAATGTCTTATAGTTTCAGTGTACAGGTCTTTCAGCTCCTTGGTTAAATTTATTCCTAGATATTGGGATTGTTTTCTTGATTTCTCTGATAGTTTGTTATAAGTGTATACAAATACAATAGACTTTTGTATGTTAATTTTGTATCCTGCCACTTTACTGAATTCATTTTTTCTTTTTGGTGACTTTAGGATTTTCTATGTATAGTTATCATGTGGTCTGCAAAGAGTGATGGTTTTCCTTCTTTGATTCTGAATATATGCCTTTTATTTTTTCACCTTGCTGTGGCTAGGACTTCCAACACTATGCAGAATAAAAGTGAGGAGAGTGGACACCCTTAACTTAGAGGAAAAGCTTTTAGCTTTTCACCTGTAAGTTTGATATTTGCTATGGGTTTGTCATCTGTGGCCTTTATTATGTTGAGGTTTGTTCCCTCTATACCCACTCAGCTGAGAGTTTTTATCATAAATGGATGTTGAATTTTGTCAAATGCTTTTTCTGCATCTATTGAGATGATCATGATTTTTATCTTTCATTTTGTTTATCAAGTGGAGCCACCTGGTTCTGGACTTTGGATGTTTTTGATTACTGATTCAATCTCCTTACTGATAATTGGTTGATTCAGATTTTCTATTTCTTCATGATTCAGTTTTGGAAGAGTGTAAGTTTCTTGACATTTATCTATTTCTTCTAGTTTGTCCAATTTATTGGTATATAATTGTTCATAGTAGTGTCTTGTGATCCTTCATATTTCTGTAGTATCAGTTGAAATGTCTCCTCTTTCATTTCTGATTTATTTGAGCCCTCTCTTTTTCTCCTACTGAGTCTAGCTAAATGTTTGCTAATTTTGTTTATCTTTTCAAAGAACCATCTATTTTTATTATCTTTTCTATTGTCTTTTTAGTCTCTATCTCATTTATTTCCACTCTTATCATTTCCTTCTTCTTACTAATTTTGGGCTTTCTTCTTCTAGTTATTTTAGGTGCAAAGTTAGATTTTTCTCTTTTAATTTGAGATTTCTTTTGTTTCTTGAAACAGGTCTGTATTGGTATGAACTTCCCTCTTAGAACCACTTTTGCTGCATCCCGTAGATATTGGGATATATTGCCATTTGTCTGTTTTTGTCTCTTAAGTATTTTTAAATTTTTCCATTGATTGATTCTACGACCCAGTAGTTGTACAGTGACAGGTTTTTTAATCTCCCCTTGTTTTTGTTTTTTTTTTCCCAGTGTTTTTCTTGTAATTGATTAAGTTCCCTACTATTGTGTTTGGAAAAGATGCTTGATATGATTTCTATCTTCTTGAATTTATTGAGACGTTTTTGTGGTCTAATGTGATCTATCCTGGAGAATGTTCCATGTGCATTTGAGAGCAATGTATATTCTGCTTTTGGATGGAAGGTTCTGTATGTATTTAAGTCCATGTAAGGCTGGTATTTCCTTATTTTCTGTCTGGATGATCTATCTTTTGATGTAAATGGAGTGTTAAAGTCTACTCTTTTGGTATTTGTGTCAATTTCTTCCTTTAGGTCTGTTTATAGTGGCTTTATATATTTAGGTGTTTGTATGTTGGGTGCACATACGATTATAAATGTTGTATCTTCCTGCTGGATTGACCCCTTATTATGTAGTGCCTTTCTTTGTCTTTTATTACAGTCTTTTTTTTAAAGTTTATTTTGTCTGACATAAAAATAGCTATACCTGCTTTCTTTTCATTTGCATTTGCAAGGAGTATCTTTTTCTATCCATTCACTTTCAGTCTGTATGTGTTTTTACTTCTAAAGTAAATCTCTTGTAGGCAATAAATAAACATGTCTTGTTTTTTATCTATTCAGTCACTCCATCTTTTGAATAATTTAGTCAATTTACATTTAAAGTAATTATTGATAGGTATGTGCTTATTGCTATTCTTTTTTTATTAACATATAATGTATTATTTGTTTCAGGGGTACAGCTCTGTGATTCATCAGTCTTACACAGTTCACAGTGTTCACCATAGCACATACCCTTCCCAGTGTCCATCACTCAGCCACCCCATCCCTCCCACCCCCCTCCACTCCAGCAACCCTCAGTTTGTTTCCTGAGATTAAGAGTCTCTTATAGTTTGTCTCCCTCTCTGGTTTTGTCTTGTTTCATTTTTCCCTCCCTTCCCCTATGATCCTCTGTCTTGTTTCTCAAATTCCTATCAGTGAGATCATATGATAATTGTCTTTCTCTGATTGACTTATTTCGCTTAGCATAATACCCTCTAGTTCCAACCATGTCGTTGCAAATGGCAAGATTTTTTTCTGGCTGTTTTTGTGGTTCCTCTGTTTCTTTCTTTCTTCTCTTGTGGTTTGATGACTTGAGTGTTAGGTTGAGATTCCGTTCTCATTTTCTTTTGTGTATTTGCTGTAAGTTTTTGCTTTGTACTTACCATGAGGTTTACATATATCCTCCTATGTATGTAACAGCTGATTTTTAATTTGTAAGTTGATATCAACTTAAATTTAACACCTCTCAAAACTCTACATATTTACTTCCATTTTGTGTTTGATGTCCCATTTTATATCTTTTCTTAATATGTATCCCTTAACTATTGTGGTTTTAGTTAATCTTACTATTCTCTTTTAACCTTCATAGTAATTTTACAAGTGATTAATCAACTACCTTTACTATGCATTTGTGTTTTCCAGTGAGATTTTTACTTTTGTATATTTTCTTGTTATTAATTTATTTTTTTTTCAGCCTAAAGAAGTTCCTTTAACATTTCTCGTAAGGCTGGTTAGTGGTGATGAACTCCTTTAGCTTTTGCTTATCTGAAAATCTCCATTTCTCTTTCTATTCTGAATAGTAACCTTGCTGTGTATTCTTGTTTGGAAGTCTTTTCATCTCAGCACTTTGAATATGTCATGCCACCTCACTTTTGGCCTGGAAATTTCTGGTGAGAAATCTAATAGCCTTGAGGGGCTTGCATGTAACAATTTTTTCTTTGCTGCTTTTAAGATTTGTTGTTCATCTTTAACTTTTCACATTTTAATTATGTGTTTTGTTAGGGATAACTTTGGGTTCTTTGTATTTGGAACTCTTTGGACTACCTGGACCTAGAGGTTGGCTTCCTTCCCTAGGATAGGGTAGTTTTCAGCCATTATTTCTTTGAATAAGTTTTCTGCCCTATTCTTTCCTTTCCTTCTGGGATACCTATAATGCAAATATTATTCGCTTGATGTTTTGCCATAGGTTCCTTAAGTTATCTTCATCTTTTAAACAAAATTCTTTTTTCTTTTTGCTGCTCTGTTTTGGTGAGTTCCATTACTTTATCTTCCACCTTACAGATCCATTCTCCTGCTTTGTCCAGTCTGTTGTTGAACCCCTCTAGTGTATTTTTGAGTTGGTCTCCTTATTCTTCAGCACTGTAACTTCTGTTTGATACTTATATTTTCTATCTCTTTGTTGAATTTTACTTTGTTCATCGATTCTTAAGTTCAGTGAACATTTTTATGATCATTACTTTAAATTCTTTATCATATAGAATTCTTTACTGTTCTCTGTATCATTACAGTCTTTTTTGGAGGTTTATGTCTTGTTACTCTGTTTGGAACATATTTCTTTATTTCTTCATTTTTCTTGACTGTTTGTTTCTATATATTAGACAAAACATCTACCTCTTCCAGCCTTGAAGAAAAAGCTTTATGTAGGTGATAAAACTTCTCGTTCAGCCTTGCCCTAGTTCTTGGCTGTCTCTCATACTTTGTGATTAGGTATATCAAGAATACATCAGGCAGTTTAGACATTGTTGAGGGTATGCTAAGACCTGTCAGTGTTTCAAGGGGAAGAATCTCATTTAACACCTAGTTTCAGACTGATTGGAAGACACCCTCAGGCAGCAGCTTTTATGGTATGCAAATACATAGTCCTGTGGGGCCATGGTCATAATCCCTGCTGACCTCCAGACCAGGGAATCTGAAGGAGTCCCCTAGGCAACAGTTGCAAAAACTAGGACCTCAGACACATGTATAAGCTTCTTTCTGGGAGGCCTCACTGTGCTGTAGCAAGGCCAACGATGTGCACAAGGATGGTGCCTCCCTGCTTATGTTCCTGGGAGTGCCTCCTTAGCCTCTAGATGTACTGGAACCCTGAAACCTCTCCCACAGGATGATACCCCAGGTTAAGTAAATTGGACTTTTTTATAGGAAGATTGGGGTTGTGCTTTAATCTGCTGTCTGTGCAATGACCTGGGTTTGGTAGCCTGACAAGGACTGTCTGATTGTTATAATCCTATGGAGATCAGTAACACCAAGCCCTTTGGCCACCAGGATCAGGCGATCAAGTGACATCCCTTGTGTAGATGGCATGTACCTGCTGGCTTTAGCTAGATAACTGGAGAGTGCAGTGCGTGGGGCATGCTCTCTGGCTTTAGGAAGACTGACAATATCTTGAATGCCCATGCCTGCAGGCTTCAGGAATGCATCCTAAGAGTGCCTTGTCTGGAACCATGAGAGACTATGGACTCTAAGAAACAAACTGGGGGTTTTAGAGGGGTGGGGTAGGGGGATGGGTTAGCCTGGTGATGGATATTAAAGAGAACATGTACTGAATGGAGCACTGGATGTTATATGCAAACAATGAATCATGGAACACCACATCAAATACTAATGATGTACTGTATGGTGACTAACATAACATAATAACATTAAATTTAAAAAAAAAGTAAAAAAAAAAGAAGAGAGTGCCTTGTCTGTACACACATACTGGCTTTAGAATGGGAGCAGGAGAATACCACGACCATTTGTGCTCTTCTACCCCATCCAGGGGAGTGGGGAAGTGCTGCAACTGCCCATGGTCTTGGGCTTCAGTAAGTCAGCAGACAATTCTGTGACTGCTCGCTCTTACGTGTCTTAGTAAAGTGGCAGGAGGGTACCATATTTGAGCTCTCCTGCCTGTGCTAACAAGGTAGGTGGAGAGTTCAACCATGGCATCCACTAGTACCTCCATCTCCAGGGAGAGATTCACTTGTCCCCTGAGCCTCCAGCAGATGCTTTTTGATTAGCAAATGAATCTCCTTCACATGTAGTCAAGGCACTTTTCAAACTGCTAATTTTTGCTGGGTCTCAGAGTTACTGAGACTATGGGTGAGCCCTTTAGAAGAGGAATCTCCATTTCTTATGGCACTCTGGGTCCTTTGGATGTCAGGCCCATTGTTTTTTTTTTTAATAATTTTTTATTGTTATGTTAATCACCTTATATTACATAATTTGTTTTGGTGTAGTGTTCCATGATTCATTGTTTGTGCATAACACCCAGTGCTCCATGCAGAACGTGCCCTCCTTAATACCCATCACCAGGCTAACCCATCCCCCCAACCCACTCCCCTCTAGAACCCTCAGTTTGTTTTTCAGAGTCCATCGTCTCTAATGGTTCATCTCCCCCCTCCGACTTACTCCCCTTCATTCTTCCCCTCCTGCTATCTTCTTCTTCTTTTTTTTCTTAACATATATTGCATTATTTGTTTCAGATGTACAGATCCGTGATTCATCAGTCTTGTACAATTCACAGTGCTCACCATAGCACATACCCTCCCCAATGTCTATCACCCAGCCACCCCCTCCCTCCCACCCCCCACCACTCCAGCAACCCTCAATTTGTTTCCTGAGATTAAGAATTCCTCATATCAGTGAGGTCATATGATACATGTCTTTCTCTGATTGATTTATTTCACTCAGCATAACACCCTCCAGTTCCATCCACGTCGTTGCAAATGGCAAGATCTCATTCCTTTTGATGGCTGCATAATATTCCATTGTGTATATATACCACTTCTTCTTTATCCATTCATCTGTCGATGGACATCTTGGCTCTTTCCACAGTTTGGCTATTGTGGACATTGCTGCTATAAACATCGGGGTGCACGTACCCCTTCGGATCCCTACATTTGTATCTTTGGGGTAAATACCCAGTAGTGCAATTGCTGGATCGTATGGTAGCTCTATTTTCAACTGTTTGAGGAACCTCCATACTGTTTTCCAGAGTGGTTGCACCAGCTTGCATTCCCACCAACAGTGTAGGAGGGTTCCCCTTTCTCCGCATCCCTGCCAACATCTGTCGTTTCCTGACTTGTTAATTTTAGCCATTCTGACGGGTGTGAGGTGGTATCTCATGGAGGTTTTGATTTGGATTTCCCTGATGCCGAGCGATGTTGAGCACTTTTTCATGTGTCTGTTGGGCATTTGGTTGTCTTCTTTGGAAAAATGTCTGTTCATGTCTTCTGCCCATTTCTTGATTGGATTATTTGTTCTTTGGGTGTTGAGTTTGATAAGCTCTTTATAGATTTTGGATACTAGCCCTTTATTTGATACGTCATTTGCAAATATTTTCTCCCATTCTGTGAGTTGTCTTTTGGTTTTGTGGACTGTTTCTTTTGCTGTGCAAAAGTTTTTTATCTTGATGAAATCCCAATAATTCATTTTTGCCCTGGCTTCCCTTGCCTTTGGCAATGTTTCTAGGAAGAAGTTGCTGCGGCTGAGGTCGAAGAGGTTGCTACCTGTGTTCTCCTTTAGGATTTTGATGGACTCCTGTCTCACGTTTAGGTCTTTCAACCATTTGGAGTCTATTTTTGTGTGTGGTGTAAGGAAATGGTCCAGTTTCATCCTTCTGCATGTGGCTGTCCAATTTTCCCAGCACCATTTGTTGAAGAGACTGTCTTTTTTCCATTGGACATTCTGTCCTGCTTTGTCAAAGATGAGGTGACCATAGAGTTGAGGGTCCATTTCTGGGCTCTCGATTCTGTTCCATTGATCTATGTGTCTGTTTTTGCGCCAGTACCATACTGTCTTGATGATGACAGCTTTGTAATAGAGCTGGAAGTCCGGAATTGTGATGCCGCCAGTTTTGCTTTTCTTTTTCAATATTCCTCTGGCTATTCGGAGTCTCTTCTGGTTCCATACAAATTTTAGGATTATTTGTTCCATTTCTTTGAAAAAGGTGGATGGTATTTTGATGGGGATTGCATTGACTGTGTAGACTGCTCTAGGTAGCACTGACATCTTCACAATGTTTGTTCTTCCAATCCATGAGCATGGAACGTTTTTCCATTTCTTTGTGTCTTCTTCAATTTCTTTCACGAGTATTTTATAGTTTTCTGAGTACAGATCCTTTGCCTCTTTGGTTAAATTTATTCCTAAGTATCTTATGGTTTTGGGTGCAATTGTAAATGGGATCGACTCCTTGATTTGTCTCTCTTCTGTCTTGTTGGTGTATAGGAATGCCACTGATTTCTGTGCATTGATTTTATATCCTTCTACTTTACTGAATTCCTGTATGAGTTCTAGCAGTTTTGGGGTGGAGTCTTTTGGGTTTGCCACATACAGTATCATATCATCTGCAAAGAGTGAGAGTTTGACTTCCTCTTTGCCGATTTGGATGCCTTTGATTTCTTTTTGTTGTCTGATTGCTGTGGCTAGGACTTCTAATACTATGTTGAATAGCAGTGGTGAGAGTGGACATCCCTGCCGCGTTCCTGACCTTAGGGGAAAAGCTCTCAGCTTTTCCCCATTGAGAATGATATTCGCTGTAGGTTTTTCATAGATGGCTTTTATGATATTGAGGTATGTACCCTCTATCCCTATACTCTGAAGAGTTTTGATCAAGAAAGGATGCTGTACTTTGTCAAATGCTTTTTCTGCATCTATTGAGAGGATCATATGATTCTTGTTCTTTCTTTTGTTAATGTATTGTATCACGTTGATTGATTTGTGGATGTTGAACCAGCCTTGCAGCCCAGGGATAAATCCCACTTTGTCGTGGTGAATAATCCTTTTAATGTACTGTTGGATCCTTTTGGCTAGTATTTTGGTGAGAATTTTTGCATCCATGTTCATCAAGGGTATTGGTCTGTAATTCTCCTTTTTGATGGGGTCTTTGTCTGGTTTGGGGATCAAGGTAATGCTGGCCTCATAAAATGAGTTTGGAAGTTTTCCTTCCATTTCTATTTTTGGGAACAGTTTCAGGAGAATAGGTATTAATTCTTCTTGAAATGTCTGATAGAATTCCCCTGGGAAGCCATCTGGCCCTGGGCTTTTGTTTGTTGGGAGATTTTTGATGACTGCTTCAATTTCCTTAGTGGTTATAGGTCTGTTTAGGTTTTCTATTTCTTCCTGGTTCAATTTTGGTAGTTGATACATCTCTAGGAATGCACCCATTTCTTCCAGGTTATCTAATTTGCTGGCATAGAGTTGCTCATAATATGTTCTTATAATTGTTTGTATTTCTTTGGTGTTGGTTGTGATCTCTCCTCTTTCATTCATCATTTTGTTGACTTGGGTCATTTCTCTTTTCTTTTTGATCAGTCTGGCCAGGGGTTTATCAATCTTGTTAATTCTTTCAAAGAACCAGCTCCTAGTTTCGTTGATCTGTTCTACTGTTCTTTTGGTTTCTCTTTCATTGATTTCTGCTCTGATCTTTATTTTTTCTCTTCTCCTGCTGGGTTTAGGCTTTATTTGCTGTTCTTTCTCCAGCTCCTTTAGGTGTAGGGTTAGGTTGTGTATTTGAGACCTTTCTTGTTTGTTGAGAAAGGCTTGTATTGCTATATACTTTCCTCTCAGGACTGCCTTTGCTGTATCCCAAGGATTTTGAACAGTTGTGTTTTCATTTTCATTGGTTTCCATGAATTTTTTAAATTCTTCTTTAATTTCCTGGTTGACCCATTCATTCTTTAGTAGGATGCTCTTTAGCCTCCATGTATTTGAGTTCTTTCCGACTTTCCTCTTGTGATTGAGTTCTGGTTTCAAAGCATTGTGGTCTGAAAATATGCAGGGAATAATCCCAGTCTTTTGGTACCGGTGGAGACCTGATTTGTGACCTAGGATGTGATCTATCCTGGAGAATGTTCCATGGGCACTAGAAAAGAATGTGTATTCCGTTGCTTTGGGATGGAATGTTCTGAATATGTCTGTAAAGTCCATTTGGTCCAGTGTGTCATTTAAAGTCTTTATTTCCTTGTTGATCTTTTGCTTAGATCTGTCCATTTCAGTTAGGGGGGTGTTAAAGTCCCCCACTACTATTATATTGTTGTCAATGTGTTTCTTTGCTGTTGTTATTAATTGCCTTATATAATTGGCTGCTCCCACGTTAGGGGCATATATATTTACAATTGTTAGATCTTCTTGTTGGATAGACCCTTTAAGTAGGATATAGTGTCCTTCCTCATCTCTTATTACAGTCTTTGTTTTAAAATCTAATTTGTCTGATATAAGGATTGCCACCCCAGCTTTCTTTTGGTGTCCATTAGCATGGTAAATGGTTTTCCACCCCCTCACTTTCAATCTGGGGGTGTCTTTGGGTCTAAAATGAGTCTCTTGCAGACAGCATATTGATGGGTCTTGTTTTTTAATCCAATCTGATAGCCTGTGTCTTTTGATTGGGGCATTGAGCCCATTTACATTCAGGGTAACTATTGACAGGTATGAATTTAGTGCCATTGTATTGCCTGTAAGGTGACTGTGACTGTATATTGTCTGTGTTCCTTTCTGATCTATGCTGCTTTTAGGCTGTCTTTTTGCTTAGAGGACCTCTTTCAATATTTCTTGTAGGGCTGGTTTCATGTTTGCAAATTCCTTTAGTTTTTGTTTGTCCTGGAAGTTTTTTATCTCTCCTATTTTCAATGATAGCCCAGCTGGATGTAGTATTCTTGGCTGCATATTTTTCTCGTTTAGTGCTCTGAAGATATCATGCCAGTCCTTTCTGGCCTGCCAGGTCTCTGTGGATAGGTCTGTTGCCAATCTAATGTTTCTACCATTGTAGGTTACATATCTCTTCTCCCGAGCTGCTTTCAGGATTTTCTCTTTGTCTCTGAGACTCGTAAGTTTTACTATTAGATGTCGGGGTGTTGACCTATTTTTGTTGATTTTGAGAGGGGTTCTCTGTGCCTCCTGGATTTTGATGCCTGTTTCCTTCCCCACGTTAGGGAAGTTCTCTGCTATAATTTGCTCCAATATACCTTCTGCCCCTCTCTCTCTTTCTTCTTCTGGGATCCCAAATATTCTAATGTTGTTTCATCTTATCGTATCGCTTATCTCTCGAATTCTGCCCTCGTGATCCTGTAGTTGTTTCTCTCTCTTTTTCTCAGCTTCTTTATTTTCCATCATTTGGTCTTCTATATCACTGATTCTCTCTTCTGCCTCATTTATCCTAGCAGTTAGTGCCCCCAGTTTTGATTGCATCTCATTAATAGCCTTTTTGATTTCAACTTGGTTAGATTTTAGTTCTTTTCTTTCTCCAGAAAGCGTTTCTCTAATAACTTCCACACTTTTTTCAAGCCCAGCTAGTATCTTCAGAGTCATGATTCTGAACTCCTGGTCCGACATTGTACTAATGTCAGTATTGAGTAGGTCCCTGGCAGACGGTACTACCTCTTGTTCTTTTTGCTGAGGTGATTTTTTTCGTCTTGTAATTTTGTCCAGGGGAGAACAGATGAATGAGAGAACAGAATGCTAACAGGTTAACAACGTCTCCAGCAAATATACTCTATACAAATCAGAAAAGACCTGAAACCAGGGGACAAGAAAGGGAAAGAAAGAAGAGAAAAAAAAAAGGAAAGAGAAAAAGATAAAAACAAACAAAAACAGAACAAAAAAAAACAGAATATGATCAAATATGATCAGGCTAGTGCGTAGATCAGTGCCACACACTAGCTTTTGGGCATATTTTGGTCTGTTAGAAGAAAGTGCCTGCTAAAATTTTAAAGGAAGAAAGACATATATGTACAAAATAAGGGTTGATACAATGAAGGGATGGAAGATGATGTAAAGATGAAAATTATAAAAGATTTTATGAAAGGAATTGATAAGATAAGAAGCTGTTTTTAAAAAGAAAGAAGATTTAAAAAGAAAAAGAAAAAAGAAAGAAGAGAATGTGATCAGGCAGGAGAATAGAACAAAGCCATACACTAGTGATTTAGGGTATATTTTGATCTGTTAGAAGAAATTGTATCTCAAAATTTTAAAGAGAGAACTACTTATATATATATATGCCAAAAATAAGGGTAACTTCTATGAAGGGATAAAAATATGACTCTAAAAATGAAAAATAAAAAAGGTTTTTTTTAAAAAAGGGATTGATAAGATGTTGTTTGAAAAAAGGAAAAAGAAAAATTAAAAAAAACAGTTAAAAAATTAACTTTGAAAAACTAATGTATTATGGTAAACAAGCCATAAATTCTATGTGCAGTATTCCCCTAGCGCTGGAGTTCTCCCGTTCTCCTTGATTGGCCTTGGCTTGCTGGCTGTTCGTGCTGATCTTCTGGTGGAGGGGCCTGTTGCTGGGGTTCCCAAATATCTTTGCCAGAGGCGGAATTGCCCCGCCCTTGTGAGTCCGGGCTAAGCAAGCTGCTCCGGTTTGCTCTCAGGAGCTTTTGTTCCCTGCAAGCCCTGGAGGACCAGGGTGAAAATTGTGGCCTCCCAATCTCCGCCTGGAGGAGCTGAGAACTCGGAGCCCTGCTCCTCAGTGCGCCCCCAGAGAAAAGCAGTCACTCCCGTGTCCCCGGTCTCCGGCCGCACTCTGTGCTCACCCGGCCTGTGACCGAGCATCTCTATCTCTGGCACCCGACCCCGTGTGGAGTCTCCAAACCCAGCAGATCCCTGCAGTGCGCTCCCGCGCCGCTCCTCCCCGGGGAGGAAAGGGAGTCTCCCCGGCTCTGCCGCTTGTTGGGTCCCTGCTGGACGAGCAGTGGCCCGACTGGGCTGCAGATCACAGTTTATGGCAACCGCAAGCTGAGAGCCCGCGCCTCGGCTCCGTCTCTGCAGCCAGCTTCCCCGCTCTGATACCTGGGAGCTCTGCCGCAATCAGGCACCCCCCGTCTTTCTGTGACCCCGAGGGTCCTGAGAGCACACTGTCCTGCGAGGGTTCCACCCCCCCGCTTAGCCACTGGAGCGACGTCCCTCAGCGGAGCCGACTTCTAAAAGTTCCGATTTTGTGCTCCGCGGCTCTATCACTTGCCAGAAGCGGCCGGCGGAGGCCCCTCCCCCGCCGTCTATCCTCCCAAATATCGCCTCGGATTCACTTCTCCGCACGTCCTACCTTCCAGAAAGTGGTTGCTTTTCTGTTCAGAGTGTTGTTACTATTCTTATCTTTGATCTCCTGTTGAGTTCATAGGTGTTCAGAATGGTTTGATCCCCATTCAGCTGAATTCCTGAGACCAGACGAAATCCAGGTCTCCCACTCTTCCGCCATCTTGCTCCGCCCCCTAGCCCCATTGGTTTTTTAAGCCAGATGTTTTGGGTCTTGCCTCTGTAGTACAGATCCTAAGGGTTGGGGTGCCTGATATGGGGCATTAACCACTAGCTCCTCTGGAAGAAACACCAGACTGGTAAGATCCCTGACTATTGTGTGTCATCATGCCAGGGGTGGAGTTGTTGATGAGACTGTTTCTCTGCCTCTTCTACCCAACTCAATTTGGTCTTTGTATCCTTTGTTGTGGAGAAGGAGTTCATCTAGTTTTCCAATCTATTAAAAAAGGAAATGATCCATATGTAACTCTAGATCTGATGAGTCTGTGGGAGGAAGTGAATTCAAGATCTTCCTATGCCACCATCTAGCAGAAGTTTACACTTTTTTTCATAGAAAATATTTTGTAATGCCTCCTTCACCACCCTGAAATAAATTTCATCAATAACATAATCTACCTACTCATCTTTGTAAAATTTTAAATGTCAATATAATAATGTCTTACCTGTAAGAAAAATATAAAACATAACTAATTTATAGTAAATTAATGTGTATTTCAAAATGTAAATGCTGGAGCAGGACCATATTGGGAGACATAATGAAGTTGTCAAGTGCTTATAACTATGAAGAATCACATTGAATGCAAAATCCTGGTGTATTCTGTTGTTAACTCAAAAACTAGATGGCATTACTTTCATTCATGTGATTTTATTTTATTTATTTATTTTTAAAGATTTTATTTATTTGACAGAGAGAGAGACAGCAAGAGAGGGAACACAAGCAGGGGGAGTGGGAGAGGGAGAGGCAGGCTCTTTGCAGAGAAGGGAGCCCGATGCAGGGCTCGATCCCAGGAACCTGGGATCATGACCTGAGCCGAAGGCAGATGCTTAAGGACTGAACCACCCAGGCGCCCCTATTTATTTTTTTTAGAGCAACTGTAGGCTCACAGCACAATTGAGAGGAAGGTGCAGAGTTTTCCCATATACTCCCAACCTCTATACATGCATAGACTCATCCATTATCAATATCAATATCCCCCACCAGAGTGGTACATTTGTTAAAATTGGTGAACCTACACTGACACATTTAATGACCCAAAGTCTATTGTTTACATTAGGATTTATTCTTGATGTTGTATATTTTATGAGTTTGGATAAATGCATAATGACATGTCTATTATATCATACCAAGTATTTTCATTGCCCTAAAAATCCTCTGTGTTCTGCCTTTTTATCTCTCTCACCCTACCCTGGCAACCACTGATCTTCTTACCACCCCTCCCCCCCAGTTTTGCATTTTCCAGAATGTCCTGTAGTAGAATTATATAGCTCATAACCTTTACAGATCGGCTTCTTTTAATTAGTAATATGCATTTAAGGTTTCTCCATGTCTTTTCATGACTTGATAGCTCATTCCTTTTTAGTGCTGAAAAATAAATATTGTCTGGATGTAGCACAGTTTATTTATCCATTCATTTACTGGGTTTGGCATCTTATTTGCTCCCAAGTTTTGACAATTATGAATGAGGCTGCTGTAACATGTGCAAGTTTTTGTACTTAAGATTCTGACTTCTTTGGGTAAATCCCAAGGAACATGATTGCTGGATCCTGTGGTAAGAGTATGTTTAGTTTTATAGCAAACTGTTTTCCATAGTAGCTATATAATTGTGCATTCCCGTCAGCAATATATGAGTGCTCATGTTGCTCTACATCCTCACCAACATTTGGTACTGTTGATATTTTGGATTTTAGCCATTCTAATAGGTGCTCAGTGGTATCTCATTATTTTAATTTGTATTTCATTTGATATATGATGTGAAGCATTTTTCATATGCTTATTTTGTATCTGCATATCTCCTTTGATGAGATGTCGGTTAAGGTCTTTGGCCCATTTTTTAATCAGATTCTTGTTTTTGTATTGTTGAGTTCTTTGTATATCTTGGATAGCAGTCCTTTATCAATTTTTTCTTTTGCAAATATTTTCTCCCAGTCTGTGTGTTGTCTTCTAATGCTCTCAACATTGTCTTTCATGGAGCAGAAGTTTTAAATTTTAACCAAGTCCAACTAATCAGTTGTTTCATGGATTGTGCTGTTAGTGTTGTATATAAAAAGGCACTGCCATGCTCAAGGTCCTCTAGGTTTTCCTTAACGTTCCAGGAGATTTACAGTTTTGTTTTACATTTGGAGTTAATTTTTGTTAAGGATATAAGTTTGTGTCTAGATACATTTTTTTTCCCCTGTATGTGGATGTCCAGGTGTTCTAGCACCATTTGTTGAAAATGCCATCTTGTTCCATTATAATGCCTTTGTGCCTTTGTGAAAGTTCAGGTGACTACATTAATGTGGGTCTGTTTCTGGCCTTTTTGTTCTGTTCTACTTATCTATTTCTTCTTTTACCAATATCACATTATGTTGATTACTATAGCTTTATATTGAGTCTTGAAGTTGGGTAACATCAGTCTTTTAACTTTATTTTTCTTCAATACTGTGTTGGCTATTATGGGCTTTTTTTCCCCTCTCCATATAAATTTTAGAATCTTGTTTGTTCATATTTACAAAATAACTTGCTGGGATTTTGATTTGTTCTATAGATCAAGTTGGGAAGAACGGACATCTTGCATGCATATGATTTTTCTGAAATGATGAAGGATGTCTTAGTCTGCTTGGACTGCCATAAAAAAATGTCATAGACTGGGTGGTTTTAAACAACAGACATTTATTTCTCATGGTTCTGGAGGCTGGAAGTCTATGATCAGGGTGCAAGCATGGTCAGGTTCTGACAAGGGCTCTTCCTACCATGCTTTCATGCTTTTATGCTCACATGGTAGTGAGGGAGAGAGAGGGCTCTCTGGTCCCTTCTTATAAGGGCAGTAATCCCATCAGGAGGACCCCACATAAACTCATCTAAACCTAATTACCTCCCAAAGGTCAGGTAATTGCTATTTGGACATAAATAGCAATGGAGGGTTAGGGCTTCAACATATGAATTTAGGGGGACATAATTCAGTCCATCACAAAAGATTTAGGATAAAGTTCCATATAAAGCAAAGCACATTCTTTGCTCAATTTCCCTGGTAGTTGTATTCTTGAAAATGCAGTGTGTATCAAAAATGGTGCAGAAATACGTGTCTCCATTAAAACAAAACAAAACAAAACAGAGTTAGGTTTTAGGCTAAGATATTTTTAAGCTATATTTCACCCTCATGAATGAGAGGATTCTTTATTATGTGAGCCACCACTCTTAATTTCTCTGCTTAGTGAATAGCAGTACCATCAAAAATGCCATTATACGTTTTCAAAACTCACTCCATTAGGAGTCACTGGAATAGATGAAAAAAAGGGAGAGGACATTGTCTGCATAGAACAGAAAAGGGAAAGGAGAAGGTGGTAAACTAAAATTTACTGAATGCCAGGGCACAGAGCACAAACCTAGAGCTGAATGGGATTTTTGTTCTCAAAAACCTGTTTTAAAAGTTGAATTTGAATGACAATGCACGATAATTTTTATCACCTTTTATTGCCTTTATCGACCCTATTTTACTTCTTTGCATTGCCTTCTAGTCTTCTAAAGACATTTAAGTTGTTCTTGCTGGTTCATGGTGACTCAGGAGCTGAATATCCATCCACTTATTTAATCCCTGTAACTATTCATCCAAGGAGGAACTCGCATTCTCCATTTGACAAATGAAGAAACCAAAGCTCAAAGAGGTTAACATCACACAGCTTATAAGAGGTAAAGTCAAGATTTGAACCTTCTTTAAAAAATTTGTTTGAATCTAAAAACAATACTCTTTCCCCAACACATTCAACATGTTTATCTGTGATCCTATCCTGTGTCTGGCTGTGGAGGGGCAGCTCTCTGGAGTTGATCTTAGAGAAACAGCCCCCGTCCCCGTGCCAGGCTTTGAAAATGGTGCCCTGATTTCTGACACTGTTATCTGGGATGAGTGAGTGCTGGTCCTTGGACAGGTGATGTATGATCACAGGTCTGAATGTTCCAAGGGAGACCCAAAAACGTTGGCCTCATGTTGCATTTCATACCTGCTGAGTTTATCCATTTCTGTTTATGCAACCCACTGGCACTGATCAAGATTTTTCTTTATGGCATGCTCCTGTAAATAAGTAGTTTATCAAATAAAACCTTTCAACAAAGGTTGTGAAGACATGCCATATTGATGACCCCTCACTGTGTTGTTCCTTGCAGGGATCTTGGTGAGAAAAGTCACCTCCATCAACAACTGCATTTGCTGAGATCTTGTGGCTTAAGAGGCTTTGAATGAATTTGGGTGTGAAGTTCTTTTGAATAATCCTGGTCTTCCAGTTCCATCCTGAGGAGTAACTTCTTGGAATTCAATAGTGCACTGCGAAACATGATAAACAACCAATTTCCCTGGGTTTTTCTGTAATTACCTGGGAGAGAAATCTCACCTATATGAGAAGGCAAGGTTATAGGATGAACTAGATGATATTTATTTATCCTGGCATTTTGGTCAGTAATAGCCACAAAATTGATTTATCAAGTACCTGAGCAGTGTCAAATGTTACAAGGATACTAGAAAGACTGTGTTTATACTTTGTGTCCCTATGCCTCTGCCACAGCTGGCTGGACCAGGGATGGACACCTCACCCAATTGGAATTTATTCTGGGAATTTGGAATTGTGACTGTGAATGGATAGTTAGCATTCATTCTTGAACTTGTATGACATTTTAGGGGTGGGTGAGAAGGAAGGGCTCTTATCCCATAGGAGCAGAGAGGCATAAAGAAAAGTGAGTGCCAGGATCAGAGAGAGGCAGAGGTAGGAACCTGTGCAGCCCCAGGAAGAGAAAGGAACTTCTTGAAGTACCACCTGTTTCTTGAAAGTTCTTCAGTTGTTGGTTTTGGTCCCACAGGAGGTCCAAATGCGTGCACAGCTTTTGGGGTTAAGTGAAATCACTAATCTTTTAAATAAATTCTTTTGCTTAAGTAGGTCTGAGTGATTTTTTTTTTCTACTATGTTAAAGCAAACAATTCCTAACTAAAACAACTAGATTCTTTAAATTCATCATTTTGTTTAATCCTTTCAACAACCCTTTGGGATAGATACTACTATTTCTGTTGTACAGATGAAGAAATTGAGACCCAGAGCTATTAAATAACTTTCCCAACGTCCTACAGCCGCCAAATGGCAGAGCCAAGAAGATAAACCCACAAAAATTTCTTGCTGCATGTTAAAATAATCACTTAGCTTGTGTTACGTGTTCTATTTCCAAAACACATGTTTTGGATCTAAGGAAAGGGCTATTTTACAGGTGGGGCTGTTGAGAGATGAAATAAGCAATTGAATCTGAAATTATATTATATTGCTGTATATGTGTGTATAAATATTTTAAATTCTTGAAAAAATTGAAATTATTACCAGTATTTCACACATGTAAAGAAATATGGAAATAAGGAATGGAACTAAGTGAAATGAAGTTCTGTGCAAACCACTCTGTGTACAAAGTTAAATGTTACTAATCTAATTGAAGTCTCCTATGTTCCCTTCCTGATCATACCCCACTTCCCATTGCCCCAGGATAACCAGTAGTCTATTTTGAGTTTATCTTCTTGCTGTTCACTATAGGTTTTTTTTGTTTTGTTTTGTTTTGTTTTAAGATTTTTTATTTTAGAGCGAGCGTGAGGAAAGGGGGGAGGGGCAGAGAGAGAAGGAGAGAGAATCTTAAGCAGATTCCGTGCTCAGCATGGAGCTGGAGGCGGGGCTTGATCTCATGACTTGAGATCCTGACCTGAGCTGAAACAGAGTCCAGTGCTTAACCAATTGCACCACCTCAGTGCCCCTGTTCATTACAGTTTTATGTAACTAATGTGTCCTCCACAATATGTTGTTTAGTTTTGTTCCTGAATTTGGTATAAAGAAATGCTATATATATATTATTTATCCACTTCTTTCCCCCAACTTTGTGTTTCTGAGATGCATTCATGGTCATGCATGTGAAGACATTTCATTTATTGTCATTGCTATAAAGCATTCCAATTCATCATTTCCCTTGTCACTGAACATTTAGGTTATTTCCAGTTTTTTGCAATTATAAACAATGTTGATTTGAAGATTTAGTATTTGTGCCCTGGGGCACTGGTATTAGAGATTCTCTAGAGTACATACCTAAAAGTACAATTTGCTGTGTTGTGGGATATGTGGCTCTTCAATTTTACAGTAACTGTTACCCAAACAATGGTGTGAAAAATAAAGTGTTATCCAAAGTGATTATATCATTTATACTGTGACCAACAGTCTATGAAAGTTCTTATTATTTCACATTCTTGTAAACTTTTGGCATTCTTTGATTTGAAAATTTCTGCCAAATTCATGGGTATGAAATGGTTAATTTATATTCTCTACACAATTTTTTATTAGTATGTTTGTCTAATGTATAAGGGATCTTTTATATATTCTGGGTATATATGTTAACAAATGGCTTGTATTTTCCTCTCTATTTTATCTTAGCAAATGGAAATTCTAAATTTTAATATAGTCACATTTATCAATATCTTCCCCCTTGGTTTATGGTTTTTTGTGTTGACATTTTTTTCCTCTTCTGCAGACAAAAAATATTCTCCCATATCATTTTCTAAAACCTTTTCACACACAATTAGTTTACATTGAATTTGTTTTTGTATATAGTGTACAGTAGTTTCCAATTTTGTTCCTTCCATAGTATAAGCAAAAGTCTGGGATTATTTATTATCCTTTACCTACTTATTTGAAATGACCTTTACATTATATATCAAGTTTTCATATATTTGTGGTTCTTTTTTCTGAATTTTAAAGCTTGTTTTGTCTATATATATATATATATATAATATATAAACATACAGTTTTTATATATAAAATATATATAGTATCATACATATTATAGAATGTGTGTGTAGCTTTCTATTTTTTATTATGTTATGTTAATGACCATACATTACATCATTAGTTTTATATTGTCTTGAAATCCAATAGAATAAATTCCCTTACGTTTTTTTTTAAATTTTTTTATTGTTAAGTTATTCACCATACATTACATCATTAGTTTTGGATGTAGTGTTCCATGATTCATTATTTGTGCATAACACCCAGTGCTCCACGCAGAACGTGCCCTCCTTAATACCCATCACCAGGCTAACCCATCCCCCCACCCCCCTCCACTCTGAAACCCTCAGTTTGTTTTTCGGAGTCCATCGTCTCTCATGGTTCGTCTCCCCCTCTGATTTCCCCCCTTCATTCTTCCCCTCCTGCTATCTTCTTCTTTTTTTTTTTCTTAACATATATTGCATTATTTGTTTCAGAGGTACAGATCTGTGATTCAACAGTCTTGCACAATTCATAGCACTCGCCATAGCACATACGCTCCCCAATGTCTATACCCAGCCACCCCATCCCTCCACCTCCCCCCCACTCCAAAAACCCTCAGTTTGTTACCTGAGATTAAGAATTCCTCATATCAGTGAGGTCATTTGATACATGTCTTTCTCTGATTGACTTATTTCACTCAGCATAACACCCTCCAGTTGCATCCACGTCATTGCAAAAGGCAAGATCTCATTCCTTTTGATGGCTGCATAATATTCCATTGTGTATATATACCACTTCTTCTTTATCCATTCATCTGTCGATGGACATCTTGGCTCTTTCCACAGTTTGGCTATTGTGGACATTGCTGCTATAAACATTGGGGTGCACGTACCCCTTCGGATCCCTACATTTGTATCTTTGTGGTAAATACCCAGTAGTGCAATTGCTGGATCGTATGGTAGCTCTAATTTCAACTTTTTGAGGAACCTCCATACTGTTTTCCAGAGTGGTTGCACCAGCTTGCATTCGCACCAAGTGTAGGAGGGTTCCGCTTTCTCTGCATCCCCGCCAACATCTGTCGTTTCCTGGATTGTTAATTTTAGCCACTCTGACTGGTGTAAGGTGGTATCTCATTGAGGTTTGCATTTGGATTTCCCTGATGCTGAGTGATGTTGAGCAATTTTTCATGTGTCTGTTTGCCAATGGGATGTCTTTGGAAAAATGTTTGTTCATGCCTTCTGCCCATTTCTTGATTGGATCATTTGTTCTTTGGGTGTTGAGTTTGATAAGTTCTTTATAGATTTTGGATACTAGCCCTTTAACTGATATGTCATTTGCAAATATCTTCTCCCATTCTGTCGGTTGTCTTTTGATTTTGTTGACTCTTTCTTTTGCTATGCAGAAGCTTTTTATCTTGATGAGGTCCCAATAGTTCATTTTTGCTCTTGCTTCCTTTGCCTTTGGCGATGTTTCTAGGAAGAAGTTGCTGAGGCTGAGGTCAAAGAGGTTGCTGCCTGTGTTCCCCTTTAGGATTTTGATGGACTCCTCTCTCACACTTAGGTCTTTCAACCATTTTGTGTCTCTTTTTGTGTGTGGTGTAAGGAAATGGTCCAGTTTCATTCTTCTGCATGTGGCTGTCCAATTTTCCCAACACCATTTGTAAAGAGACTTTTTTCCATTGGACGTTCTTTCCTGCTTTGTCAAAGATGAGTTGACCATAGAGTTGAGGGTCCATTTCTGGGCTCCCTATTCTGTTCCATTGATCTGTCTGTTTTTGTGCCAGTACCATACTGTCTTGATGATGACAGTTTTGTAATAGAGCTTGAAGTCCGGAATTGTGATGCCGCCAGTTTTGCTTTTCTTTTTCAACATTCCTCTGGCTATTCGGAGTCTTTTCTGGTTCCATACAAATTTTAGGATTATTTGTTCCATTTCTTTGAAAAAAGTGGATGGTATTTTGATGGGGATTGCACTGAATGTGTAGATTGCTCTAGGTAGCATTGACATCTTCACAATGTTTGTTCTTGCAATCCATGACCATGGAATGTTTTTCCATTTTTTTTGTGTCTTCTTCAATTTCTTTCATGAGTATTTTATAGTTTTCTGAGTACAGATCCTTTGCCTTTTTGGTTAGATTTATTCCTAAGTATCTTATGGTTTTGGGTGCAATTGTAAATGGGATCGACTCCTTGATTTGTCTCTCTTCTGTCTTGTTGTTGGTGTATAGGAATGCCACTGCTTTCTGTGCATTGATTTTATATCCTGCCACTCTACTGAATTCCTGCATGAGTTCTAGCAGTTTTGGGGTGGAGTCTTTTGGGTTTTCCACATAAAGTATCATATCATCTGCAAAGAGTGAGAGTTTGACCTCTTCTTTGCCGATTTGGATGCCTTTGATTTCTTTTTGTTGTCTCATTGCTGTGGCTAGGACTTCTAATACTATGTTGAATAGCAGTGGTGAGAGTGGACATCCCTGCCATGTTCCTGACCTTAGGGAGAAAGCTCTCAGTTTTTCTCCATTGAGAATGATATTCGCTGTGGGTTTTTCATAGATGGCTTTTATGATTTTGAGGTATGTACCCTCTATCCCTATACTCTGAAGAGTTTTGATCAAGAAAGGATGCTGTACTTTGTCAAATGCTTTTTCTGCATCTATTGAGAGGATCATATGATTCTTTCTTTTGTTAATGTATTGTATCACATTGATTGATTTGCAGATGTTGAACCAACCTTGCAGCCCAGGGATAAATCCCACTTGGTCGTGGTGCATAATCCTTTTAATGTACTGTTGGATCCTATTGGCTAGTATTTTGGTGAGAATTTTTGCATCCATGTTCATCAGGGATATTGGTCTGTAATTCTCCTTTTGGATAGGGTCTTTGTCTGGTTTTGGGATCAAGGTAATGGTGGGCTCATAAAACGAGTTTGGAAGTTTTCCTTCCATTTCTATTTTTTGGAACAATTTCAGAAGAATAGGTATTAATTCTTCTTTAAGTGTTTGGTAGAATTCCCCTGGGAAGCCATCTGGCCCTGGGCTCTTCTTTGTTGGGAGATTTTTGATGACTGCTTCCATTTCCTTAGTGGTTATAGGTCTGTTTAGGTTTTCTATTTCTTCCTGGTTCAGTTTTGGTAGTTGTTACATCTCCAGGAATGCATCCATTTCTTCCAGGTTATCTAATTTGCTGGCATAGAGTTGCTCATAATATGTTCTTATAATTGTTTGTATTTCTCTGGTGTTGGTTGTGATCTTTCCTCTTTCATTCATGATTTTATTTATTTGGGTCATTTCTCTTTTCTTTTTGATACGTCTGGCCAGGGGTTTATCAATCTTATTAATTCTTTCAAAGAAGCAGCTCCTAGTTTTGTTGATCTGTTCTAGTGTTCTTTTCATTCTATTTCATCGATTTCTGCTCTGATCTTTATTATTTCTCTTCTCCTGCTGGGTTTAGGCTTTATTTGCTGTTCTTTCTCCAGCTCCTTTAGGTGTAGGGTTAAGTTGTGTATTTGAGACCTTTCTTGTTTCTTGAGAAAGGCTTGTATTGCTCTATACTTTCATCTTAGGACTGCCTTTGCTGCATCCCAAAGATTTTGCACAGTTGTGTTTTCATTTTCATTGGTTTCCATGAATTTTTTTAATTCTTCTTTAATTTCCTGGTTGACCTATTCATTCTTTAGTAGGATGCTCTGTAGCCTCCATGTATTTGAGTTCTTTCCGACTTTCCTCTTGTGATTGAGTTCTGGTTTCAAAGCACTATGTTCTGAAAATATGCAGGGAATGATCCTAATCTTTTGGTACCAGTTGAGACTTGATTTGTGACCTAGGATGTGATCTATTCTGGAGAATGTTCCATGGGCACTAGAGAAGAATGTGTATTCTGTTGCTTTGGGATGGAATGTCCTGACTACATCTGTGAAGTCCATTTGGTCCAGTGTGTCCTTTAAAGTCTATTTCCTTGTTGATCTTTTGCTTAGATGATCTGTCCATTTCAGTGAGGGGGGTGTTAAGGTCCCGCACTGTTATTGTATTGTTGTCAATGTGTTTCTTTGCTTTTGTTATTAATTGCCTTATATAATTGGCTGCTCTCATGTTAGGGGCATAGATATTTACAGTTGTTCGATCTTCTTGTTGGATAGACCCTTTAAGTAGGATATAGTGTCCTTCCTCATCTCTTATTATAGTCATTGGCTTAATATCTAATTTGTCTGATATAAGGATTGCCACCCCAGCTTTCTTTTGGTGTCCATTAGCATGGTAAATGGTTTCCCACCCCTCACTTTCAATCTGGGGGTGTCTTTGGGTCTAAAATGAGTCTCTTGCAGACAGCATATCGATGGGTCTTGTTTTTTTTATCCAGTCTGATACCCCGTGTCTTTTGATTGGGGCGTTTAGCCCATTTACATTTAGGGTAACTATTGAAAGATATGAATTTAGTGCCATTGTATTGCCAGTAAGGTGACTGTTACTGTATTTTGTTTGTGTTCCTTTCTGGTGTGTGTTACTTTTAGGCTCTCTCTTTGCTTAGAGGACCCCTTTCAATATTTCTGGGAGGGCTGGTTTCGTGTTTGCAAATTCCTTTAGTTTTTGTTTGTCCTGGAAGCTTTTTATCTCTCCTATTTTCGATGACAGCCTAGCTGGATATAGTATTCTTGGCTGCATATTTTTCTCATTTAGTGCTCTGAATATATGATGCCAGTCCTTTCTGGCCTGCCAGGTCTCTGTGAATAGATCTGTTGTCAGGTGTTTCTACCATCGTAGGTTATAGATCTCTTGTCCCAAGCTGCTTTCAGGATTTTCTCCTTGTCTCTTAGTTTTGTAAGTTTTACTATTGGATGTTGGGGTGTTGACCTTTTTTTATTGATTTTAAGAGGGGTTCCCTGTGCCTCCTGGATTTTGATGCCTGTTTCCTTCCCCAAATTAGGGAAGTTCTCTGCTATAATTTGCTCCAATATACCTTCTGCCCCTCTCTCTCTTTCTTCTTCTTCTGGGTTCCAAATTATTTTAAATTGTTTCATCTTATGGTGTCACTTATCTCTCGAATTCTGCCCTCGTGATCCAGTAGTTGTTTTTTTCTCTTTTTCTCAGCTTCTTTATTTTCCATCATTTGGTCTCCTATATCAATAATTTGCTCTTCTGCCTCATATATCCTAGCAGTTAGAGCCTCCATTTTTTATTGCACCTCATTAATAGCCTTTTTGATTTTGACTTGGTTAGACTTTAGTTCTTTTATTTCTCCAGATAGCATTTTTCTAATATCTTCTATGCTTTTTCTAAGCCCAGCTAGTATCTTTATAATCATCATTCTGAACTCTAGTTCTGACATCTTACTAGTGTCTGTATTGATTAGGTCCCTGGCAGTTGGTACTGCCTCTTGTTCTTTTTTTTGACATGATTTTTTCCGTCTTGTTATTTTGTCCAGAGGAGAGCAGATGAATGAGAACAAAATGTTAACAGGGTAGGAACGATCCCAGAAAAATATACTCTATACAAATCAGAAGAGACCTGAAACCAGGGGGAAAAAAAGGGGGAAAGAAAGAAAAAAAGAAAGAAAAAGAAAAAGATAATAACAAAACAAACAAACAAACAAAAACAAACCAGCATATGATCAAATATGATCAGGCTGGTGCATAGATCAGTGCCATACACTAGAGTTTGGGTGTATTTTGGTCTGTTAGAAGAAAGTGCCTCCCAAAATTTTAAAGAAAGAAAAACTTCTATATGTACAAAAATAAGGGTTAATACGATGAAGGGATGGAATATGACTTTTTAAGATGAAAATTATAAAAGATTTTATAAAAGGAATTGATAAAATAATAAGTTGGTTGAAAAAAGAAAGAAGAGGATTAAAAAAAAAACGGAAGAGAATGTGATCAGGCGGGAGACTAGAACAAAGCCATACACTAGAGATTTAGGGTATATTTTGGTCTGTTAGAAGAAACTGTATCCCAAAATTTTAAAGAGAGAACAACTTATATATATATATATATATATATATATATATACCAAAAATAAAGTTAACTTCTATGAAGGGATACAATATGACTCTAAAGATGAAAAATAAAGGTTTTTAAAAAATGGATTGATAAGATGTTGGTTGAAAAAGGGAAAAAGAAAAATTCAAAATAAAGAAGAAAATTTAAAAAATTAACTTTGAGAGATTAAAGAATCATGGGGGAAAAGCCATGAATTCTATGTGCAGTATTCCCCTAGCGCTGGAGTTCTGCTGTTCTCTGATCGGTAAAGTTGGTCTTGGCGGGCTGTTCTTGCTGATCTTCTGGGGGAGGGGCCTGTTGCCATGGTTCCCAAATGTCTTTGCCAGAGGCGGAATTGCCCCGCCCTTGTCAGTCCGGACTAAGTAATCTGCTTGGGTTTGCTGTCTGTAGCTTTTGTTCCCTGCAAGCTTCTGTACAGCTTTGGAGGACGAGAGTGAAAATGGCGGTCTCCCAATCTCTGCCTGGGGGAGCCGAGAACTCGGGGCCCCACTGCTCAGTGAGCCCCCAGAGAAAAGCAGTCAATCACTCCCGTCTCCCCGTTCTCTGGCCGCTCTCCATGCTCAACCGGCATGTGACTGAGCATTTCTATCTCTGGCACCCAACTTGGTGTGGAGTCTCCAAACCCAGCAGATCCCTGCGGTGTGCTCCTGCACCGCTCTCCTGGGGGAGGAAGGGGAGTCTCCCTGGATCTGCCCCTTGTTGGGTCCCTGCTGGAGGAGCAGCAGCCTGACTGTGCTGTGGATCATGGTTTATGGCAACCCCGAGCTGAGAGCCCGCGCCTCGGCTCCGTCTCTGCAGTTGGCTTCCCGGCTCTGATACCTGGGAGCTGTGCCGCACTCAGGCACCCCCGGTCTTCCTGTGACCCCAGGGGTCCTGAGACCACACTGTCCCAGCGAGGGTTCCACCGTCCACTTAGCCAGTGGAGTGATGTCCCTCAGCGGAAATGACTTCTAAAAGTTCTGATTTTGTGGTCCCGGGCTCTATCACTTGCCAGAAGCGGCCGACGGAGACCCCCTCCCCCGCCGTCTATCCTCCCTAATATCGCCTCGGATTCACTTCTCCCCACGTCCTACCTTCCAGAAAGTGGTCGCTTTTCTGTTCAGCGAGTTGCTGCTATTCTTTTCTTTGATCTCCTGTTGAGTTCGTAGGTGTTCAGAATGGTTTGATCCCTATCCAGCTGAATTCCTGACCAGATGGTATTTAGGTCTCCTACTCCTCCGCCATCTTGCTCCTCCCCCAATCCTCTTTTTCTTATTTGGCACCTGTGTATAGAAAAAATTTTTCTATATTGTGTATAAAACTTTTACATAGTGATCTTATGTGCTGTAACTTTGACATTCTTAGTAATTACAATATTAAGATTTTCTTGCAGTGTTCTATATAAAAATCATATCATTAACAAATAATAAAGTCCTTTTTCATCTTTTACATTATAATTTTTTCCTTGTCTTTCTAAACTGCCTAGGAACTACAATACAGTGTGGAATTGAATGGGCAACCTTGACTTGGTTCTTACTTTAAAGGGAAAAGTTCTAAATTTTCATCCTGAAGAATGTTTGTTGTAGGTTTTTGGTGGCTAGCCTTCATTAAGTTAGAGAAATTCCCTTTATTTCTAAGTTTCAATGAATTTTTATCAAAAATGCTGAATTTTATCAGATTTTTCTTTATCTCCTACATCATTTCTGGTATAATACTATCATAGATTTTGAGATAATAGAAACAACATCCTCTTAGGTTAAGTCAAATTTATGAGATACACCCAACTTGGTCTTGAAAAGTTATATTTCTTAACTTTTTCTGGATTTGCCAATACTGTGTTGAGGTGTATAGAATCTATGTTCCTGAAAAGAGCTTGGTCTGCCCTTTTCTTTTCTCATGATTCTCATCCTCTTCTCTCCTTCAGGGACCCTGATTAGACCCCCGTGTTAGAGCTGGTCATTCCATCCTCCGTGTTTCCTAACCTCTCCTTCATTCTTGCCATCTCCTTGTCTGTCTGGGGTGCACTCAGTGTAATTCTTCCAGGTTTGTAATTTCCTAATAATCTGTGTATAGCCAGCTGTTCAGCCCACCCATTTTTAATTTCAGTGCTTATATTTTTAAAAAAGAATTTTATTTGGTTTGTTCCTCAAATCTACTTGGCTATTATTAGTAATCTCTTGTGTCCTTTCTCATTTTTATGTAACATATTTTTTCTTTAAACAATTTAATACAGTTTTTCTATATATTTATGTGATATTTCTAAGTTACAGTACTTTAGGGATCCTGTATTTTGTTTCTTCATTTATTTTATTAATTCTTACTCATGGTAGCCTGTTTCCTTATAATGTTTGGTCTTTTTTTTTTTTTTTTGTGAGTCCATATTTATCTAAACTTAATCTATGGGTTTTCTTTGAGGGCCAAGGTTGCCCTGTTTTCCTCCAAAGAGAATTTGTTTGATTTCAATGAAAGGCAAGAGGTAATACTAACTTTGCTCATTTTTCTGGCCATGAGTGTAATACACACTCAATATCCAGACCCATGTGGGGCCAGGTCCATGGTTACCTATACACGGAGAAGATGGTGTGGTTGTCATTATTACTTCTAACATAGCTGTGGTGAGGACAGGAAGATTTCCTTGTTGGCTCCCTTTGCTGTCTGCCAGCAGAGTATTATTATTTTTTCTGGCTTTTTATTTTTGAGTCTTTGGCTGTGTGTGTGTGTGTGTGTGTGTGTGTGTGTGTGTGTGTGTGTGTGTTGAGGAGAGCTTCTCAGGTCCTCAGATTAGGTTTTGCTCAAACTGAGGCAATGTTAGTTTCCAATTTCCTGCATGGCCAGCCATTAATTGCAAATTGCATAAAGGCATTTGATTATTTACTAACCTGATTTTATTTACCCTCACTTTGTTGTTGTGTTCGCTTGTCTTTTGCCCTTGGGGATTTCCCTTAGCTCCATTTTTGTGAGCTCAGCAATGTTTTTTGTTTCCTTTTATTGAAGTATAGTTGACGTACAATGTTATATTTGTTTTAGGTGTACAGCATAGTGATTTGATGTGTTTATTTATTATACTATACTCCCCACAAGTGTAGCTCCCCTCTGTCACCACACAACACTGTTACAGCAGCGTTGACTGTATTCCCTCTACTGTACGTTTCATCCCTGTGACTTATTCATCCCATAACTAGAATCCTGTACTTTCCTCTCCCCTTCATCTATTTTGCCAATCCCCCACTCTTCTCCCTTCTGACAACCATGTTTGTTCTCTGTATTTATGGGTCTATTAATGCTTTTTGTTTGTTTATACATTTTGTTCTTTTTAGATTCCACATATAAGTGAAATCCTGTGATATTTGTCTTCCTCCATCTGACTTCTTTCACTTAGCATAATACTCCTTAGCTTCATCCAAGTGGTTGCAAATGGCAAAAATCTCATCCTTTTGATGGCTGAGTAATATTCCATTACATACATAAAATCACGTCTTCATTCATCTTTTGACAGACACTTGGGTTGCTACCATATCTTGGCTATTGTAAATACTGCAGTAAACAGGAGTGTGAGCTCAGCAATGTTTTTAACTTTGTTGTAATTTATCCAACATCTAGTTCTTTTGGAGCGAGGCTTTTTTTTTTCTTTTGGTCAGAGTTTCTAGTGCATCTTCTTGCTAGAAACAGAAGTCTCCTGGCATCCTATTTTTCTTCTCTGAACTCTGCTCTCTAGTTAACATGTAGATAAAATCTGATTGTCCTTCCTCGGTCAGAAGATTACAGTTTGGAAGTAAATCAAAAATGACCTGAAATTTAGGAGCCATGGATCCAGGTCCAGTTGATAAGAGCCTAAACTAGAAGACAGAGTAAGGATTTGACCAAGTCCCATGTGGGCCCTTATTGAATGCATGAAGCAGTCTGATGTTTCAGTACTTGTTGGAAAGCAGCTGGAGGCTTTTTTCCCCCTAGAAGCTTTTATAGAGGTCTCTGAGATTGGTATAGCTACTTCTTGGTTGGTTTGCTTTGCTCATATGGCAAGTCCCAGTTATAAATGTACTTGCCTAAACCTGGTCATCAGTTGCCTCTAAAAAAAAGAGCAACAAATCTCAAAAATGGCCTGTGTGTGTGTTTGTGTAATACAACTCAGAACCCCAAAAATATACAGATTGGTATAACTGAAATCAAACAGGTATTCTAAAATTTAGCATTTTTCCAATTTCTTTTTTATCTTGAAGGTAGTTTTTAAAAATCAAAAAATATACTTGGGATAATCATAATTAGATAGCTGATTGTGTTCCCCTGGCCTTCTGAGATGGGATAAAGCAGAAGGAGGGAAAATTTGAAGAATATACAAATAGGATACACAGCAGGTTGATCTTGACTTTTCCAGCCAAATAGGTTTTCTGAAAACAACCGCATAACTTTAGAAAGCTGTTTTGCAAGGCTAAAGTCATTCTTTCTTCTTCCTTTTTGAAATACACCTTGTTATTTGGTGAGATTTTCCATTACCATTTTCCACTACATGAAAAATAAACCAATTGTACCTTCTTGTCTACTCAATTCTCTTGAAAGCACAATTCAGGGATCCAATAACAATTCAGCCAATTCTAGAAAAACCTCGTGAGTTAGAAATTGAGTTTGGTGGCTAACAAGAGTTAGAGGCAATTAATTAGAAATATAGCATACATTATGTAATTTTACTAAGGAATGGTTCACCATCCAGAAGACTGGCTGAATTACAGATAGTAAGCAAATTTTAAAACAACTGAATCAAGTGATTCAGAGTCACTACTATTAAATCCTGGATTGGTGGAAGCAATTTTCACTATCCTTTTTTTATTAAACTGAAGTCTATTTGAAAAGGGGAGGTGGTGTTGAATGTGGATTTGCTTTTGCTGCCAATTTCAGACATAAACTCTTTTTAGTACCTGGTAAAGGTGGTGATAATTCTATCTAGTGGAAAATGTGTGTGTATGTGCAGGTGTTCCACAGTTACCTGTGGGGCTGGGGGTGTTTATATATGTGTTTGTATATACATATATATGTAGGATTTAGTCCTCATCACAGGGTCATCTTGTAGGCTCTGATATTGCATACAAATCTCACATTCATCTGTCACCAAGAAGATAATGGTAAACTGCTTGTTCTCTGCTTACATTTCAGTGCTCTGTGATTCTGTGCTCCAAGTGATGTACAATGCACATCTCTTTATAGCAGTGATGCAACAGGCAAAGAAAATGGTCAGAAGAGAGCTTTCTGTGCAGTGCACATAGCCCACCTGCAGAGAGAACTCATATAATCTAGGAAGATGTGGAGCTATTCCTGTTCAGAAGGGTGACTCAGACCCACTCCTATGGTTTATCTCTCAAGATTCTCCTGCCAAGTTATCCCTATTGTAATGATGGAATCAGAAGTCCTCGTTCCTTCTCCAGCACAGTCCCTGTTTAGCCTGATCCTGGAGCCCTCTCCCCAGGGATGGTCACTCACCCAAGGGGTGGCAGTGTGGGCACAGCAACAAGTTCTCAAATGCTTTTTAGAAACCACCCAAGAATCTTAATTTCATGGACAACCCCTCTCCCCATCCCCATGAAGCCCAAGAATAATCAAATGGAGCATCTACAATACTCTATTTGTTTAAGAGTGGGTGCTCCAAAGATGAAGCAACCTAAAGTTTCAATTCAGCCTTGTTCTGGAGTTTCAGTCCTCTTGTTGTTCACTGAACACGTTGTAGTATTTTTTTTTCTTAAAGATTTTGAGAGAGCATGAACTGGAGGAGGGGCAGAGGGAGAAGGAGAAGCAGACTCCCTGCTGAGCAGAGAGCCCAATGTGGGGCTCCATCCCAGGACCCTGAGATCCTGACCTGAGCTGAAATCAAGTCAGATGCTTAAGCGACTGAGCCACCTAGGTTCCCCATGAACACACTGTAGTACTTCAAACCTCTTTCTTTGCATGTGATGTCACTCTGCCAAGAATGCCCCTTTACCTTTTCATTTAAAAGATTCCTATTCATTCTTCAAAGTCCATCCTTTTCTGTAAAGCTTTCTCTGAATATTTCTGACAGAGGATTACTTCCTCTCTCAATAAATTTTGTGCTTTCTCTTACTGAAACCTCATTCTAAATTTAAACTGTTACTTATTAATGAGTATTAATTGTTTGTCTTACACACTAGACTCATTGGTGGCAGAGACTGACTTCTATCTGCCTTTGGACTGCCTGTCTCTATCACAGCATGTATTGGGCAGATAGCACAGGTTCTTCAATAGAATTAATCCTATTACAACAGTAGAATTGCCTGTGCATCTTTGGATAGTCTGTGTGTTTACCAGTTATGGAAAGAGCTGCTCCAGTCCCTGGACCTCTGCTCTATCTATATAAACCTCAGTTCATAACACAAATTGAAGGCAGCCCACAGTAAAGAGGATATATTTTTGCTGCTGATTCTCTCTGGCCTCCTAAGGAAATGGCTCATTAATCTCATTACTGTAAACTGTGAAATAGGTAGGTAGGCATTATTCATGGTCTTGGGTTAAAGTTAGAGGCCATTTCCATTAATTAGGTTGCCCACAACTCAAGTCCATGTCTTTCTGGGGGCACTTTTACTCCAGAAGGGCCACAGATAATGGTTTCCAAATAGGATCCAAAGTCTAGATTACCTTCAAACAAGGTGAAATGTTCCTAGAGCTAACAATTAAATAGATTTTCTTTTTCCCTGGTCCCTTCATCCTAAAATCCACTGTGGTTAAACTGCTGGTTGGTCAGAGTCTTAAGATTTATGAACATTTTCGTGTATTATTGACACTGACTTTTAAAGAGCAAATGACTTCCCACCAGTAATTGGAATCGCCCAAAGGTAGTATCCTTTATGAATTCACAGCCTGTTAGATTGCTGGCCCAAGGGACTCTGTGCTTTGTTCTGCCTCAAGAGATGTAAGGGAGAGGTTAAGTTCTGCATTAGTAAGTTTCTGACTAAAGTGACCTTTAATTAAAAGCAGGCAATTCATTGCAATCACTCACCAATTATTTTTTTCTTCAAGTGTTTCATATTTTCATTTGTTTAGTATTTTAGGTGCATTTTCAAACTGTTCTATTACATTTCAAGGGAAATGAGCTATTATGATAATGATATGGTAGGTTAAGAAAGGATGGAGAGCCTGGGTGGCTCAGTTGGTTAAGCAGCCACCCGGCCAGCTCTTGGTTTCAGCTCAGGTCATGATCTCAGGGTCCTGGGATTGAGCCCTGTGTCCAGCTTTATGCTCAGCATGGAGTCTATTTGAGGATTCTCTCTCCTTCTGCCCCTCCCCTTGCTCTCTCTCAAATAAATCTTTTAAAAAAAGAAAAACTTACTCTTTTTAAAACAAACTTTCCTTCCTTCCTTTCTCTTCTTAACAAAGGGCCTTGGACACAAAGATAAATAATAAATAATGCCAAGTGCTCTCAACTAGTTTACAGTCTGGCGGGAAGGAGATCATTAAAGGAACACCAGTGGTGAGGTTGAGGGAGGGCTTGAAGATGGACTGGACTCACAGAAAATGGGCACCTTTCTGCATTTACAGCAAGGGAGAAGTGGTCAGGGAAGATTTCAAGAGCCCCAACCCATCTACCCATCTTCTACCCCCAACAGTACACACACTTTTGAGATGGTGGATCTGGGCTCTGATTCATGCTTTAGGCAGGAGGAATAGCATGGACAAATGAGGGAGGCCTGGGAGGAAATAAGGATATCTTTATTTTGGGAGTGAGGGATTGACTCATGCTACAAAATCTGTAGATTCTAAAGTAAGTCTTGAAAGATAACAGGAAAGGAGGGAGCAGATATTACAAATAGCAACGGAAGCCAGAGCTAGGGGAAGAAGATTCTTGGACCCAGATAGTGATTCTGGGGAAAGAGAGATCACAATCAGAGAAAGACATGTATCATATGACCTCACTGACATGAGGAATCCTTAATCTCAGGAAACAAACTGAGGGTTGCTGGAGTGGTGGGGGGTGGGAGGGATGGGGTGGCTGGGTGATAGACATTGGGGAGGGTATGTGCTATGGTGAGCGCTGTGAATTGTGTAAGACTGTTGAATCACAGACCTGTACCTCTGAAACAAATAATACATTATATGTTAAAAAAAAAAAGAAGAAGATAATAGGAAGGGAAAAATGAAGGGGGGGAAATCAGAGGGGGAGACGAACCATGAGAGACTATGGACTCTGAGAAACAAACTGAGGGCTCTAGAGGGGAGGAGGTGGGGGGATATGTTAGCCTGGTGATGGGTATTAAAGAGGGCACGTATTGAATGGAGCACTGGGTGTTATACGCATACAATGAATCATGGAACATTAATCAAAAACTAATGATGTAATGTATGGTGATTAACATAACATAATAATAAAAAAAAAGAAAGCAAAAAAAAAAAAAGAATGCAGGCTGAATAAGGAGTGCAAGAGGGCAACATTTAAATGTAAGGATTGAGCAACAGCTCATCACTTCAGCAGTGAGACTGGGACTTACTCCATATCAGGAGTCAGCCAATCTTCCCCTTGGGTCTCTGGACTCCAAGCCCTGGTCCAGTGTTCTATACCAATAGAGGAAAGGTGATGGTGATGATGGTGATGTTGGTGGCGATGCTTCCAGTTGCTATGACACGTGTGTATCTCAGGGCCTGACGGTGGGGCAGAGGATTTTTTAACTCCCGGATGAGAATGATTAAGGTAGTAAGGATGGCAATCAGACATTCTCTGAATGGAGCCCACTTCAAGTTTCAAGTAATACTAGCAACACTTTTCTCCCAAAATCAAAACAATTTTCCTGATGAACTTTGTTATTCTCTGCTAGATTAAAAAGCTTTTTGAAATGATAAAATTGTGGATGATATTGGAAAAATCTCATGGAGGACAGGTGTATCCCTGACAAGAAACTGCCCTTGTGGTGCTTTTGGAGGCAACTAGTAGTCTTGATGTTTGGGGTAAAAATGTTCTGCAGTCATGGGCGCATTGTTTACCAGCAGGGATTAAGACATTAAATGGATGAATTTAATTAGTCATAAGTAAATGAAGTTGAAACAGGTAAAGGTACCAAGACATAGGTTAACTTCCAAAACCTCTGCAGGGAATAGGAGGAGCTGGTTTGCCCTAACTGAGGTAGAGTAGCAACTGGAGTTAATTCATAAGAACTGACAGTGGGATCTTATTTTTAAAGAAGACCCTTTTGTTGTTAACTGCTTTTAAGCCAGGTGGAAGCCCATTCCATGTCAACTGGAGTCCAGAAACTTCCTAGAGAAATTGTTGTCCTAGGGTTCACGCCAACCAGAGGACAGCCCTTTCAGCTTACCCAACCCACCCTCTACCCTAACTCACCCAGAGATGGTGACAGTAACATTTAGGAAGGATAGTGGTATTATTGGCACTTTACCATGACACAGGGATTTTAAGGAAGAGAAATACCTGGTGGTTCATGCATACTAACAAAATAACTATCTTAGGCTAATTATGCTGTAATTTATAATGTACATTCTCTTCCTTAAAGCAGATTATATCAAAACCATTTATGAATGCACAGTCTCAGAATCTATGTAGAACCCAGAGTTGAGGCAAATCTTATCCTTGTCTGCAGGGAACTTATATTCTTGCTGGAGAGAGAAGCAGTAACCACTTAAAAAAATGTAAACACTTTTTATTCATGTCACTTACGAAGACAAAGTGAAGCTCAAAATAATAGTTTAAAACACCAGGAAAAGAAATGAATTTCTTATGAATTCTACAAAGGTCACAACGCAGCAGACCAGAACTATATTTATTTGCCTGGCAAAGTATGCCTTTTTCTTTTGTTTTAATTAAATTGAGATGCCTTTAGGGGAGACAAGTTCCCTCCAGTTCTCCCAATTACCCATTTATGCTGCCTGACTGGCTCCTGGAGGCATAGGAGTTGCTTCTTTAGGTAAATGCCTAGTTCAGAGGGAAAAAAAAAAAAAAAAAAAAAAGAACACTGTGAGTTGAGAGCCCAAAGAAAGATACTAAGGAAAATCTGGGTCCTAAAGGGTAAGATTTGGATAGAGGGAGAGTTTGAGAAATGATTGGGCAAGAATTCTTCTTCTTCTAACTGCTAAATTTCGCATCAATTGAAATATAGACGCAGATACAGGTAGGGACCCGATCTGAACAGTAGCTTTATTATGTATGTGTTAAGATAGGTTAGGGTATTCTGTATTATGAAGCCTCTCCAAAGTCTCAGTGGCTTACTACAACAAAAACATCCATGACTCATTTCTGCTGCATCCCCAGTACAGGCCTGCTGCATGCCCCATTGTAGTAATGCAGGGGCCCAGAATGACAGAACCCTATAGGTCTTTGAACCTGGGTGTGTGGGCTGCAGGGCAATCAGTTTTTAGGTCCTCGGCCTCCGTATGGCCTCTTTCTTAAAAACTGTCTGCCTGAGAACTCAGCCCTCCCTCCCACAATTGCACTTGTCCATTCTTTTAAAGAAACTGTATCTTTGACCCATACTCAATTTTACTGTCGTTCCCTTCTCCAGGGTGAAAAAATCTCTGTTGTGCTAAAAAAGTGGGACAATTTGGGAATGTATAGTTCCTGAGGGAAAATTTTGGGAAAGAGACTTTTTAAGCTAAGGAGTACTGAAGGGAGCTGATTTCAGAATCATGGCCAGACACCCACCTTCCTGTTCTCCTTCCTTCCTCCCTTCCAGCTATCTATCCATCTGTCCATTGCTTGATCGATCTATTTATCTCCTGTATCTCAAACTTAGAATTCAGAAATGAATAACAAGCGTCACAGGGACATTTATTAACACATTGTGTTGGATTTAAAAAAATGAAGCCATAGTTTTGTTTTGTTTTGAGAGTGCATGTGAGGGAGGGACTGTGGGGAGGGGGGAGGGGCAGAGAGAGAGAATCCTAAGCAGGCTCAGTCTCATGACCCTGAGATCATGACTTGAGCTGAAATCAAAAGTTGGACGTTTAACCAACTGAGCCACCCAGGTACCCCCAAAGCCACACTTTTTGTTGGAATTCAAACTTGGTTTAGCTGACTGGTTTGACAGTAAAGATCACCTTATCCATTGGGTTGTATGGTAGACATTTTTCATGAATTAAATGAGCTAAGTTGGCAGCTCCAAAGTTTTAATAAAAATAGATTTAAAGCATATTTACGATATGTAGTCTGAAAATCACATGCCTTTCTACTATTAAACATGTGATAAACATTTTAGAAGTAAACTTAAAAATTTATGAGGGGACCTAAGCACCTAAAGTCTTTCAGAGAGTGTGCTAGCAAGAAAGCAAAAACCAAAAAGAGGAAAAAAAAGCAACCAACAAAAAAAACAAATTGTGTTTAAAGACCATTATCTAGTCTTCTTGGCATAGTGACTGGGCTGGCCCCACAAGAGGTTGAGGAAGCAGTCTTTCAGGTAGCGGTTTTGCAAGCAGCCTTAAGGAAAGGAAAATGGACAGGAGAGCCCAGAAAGAGCGAGTGCAAGAGAAGGACAGATGGGGAGAAGGTGAGGGCCAACAGACAAATGTCACAAAATGGCCCCAGCTGCTCCTGCTGGGTTCCAGGTTCCAGGCCTATCCGCTAACACCCAGAGCTTCCCTTTCGCTGCTCAGACTGCACATCCACTGCCTCACCAAGGTCTGTGCTGTGACAGGACCAGCAAAGGTGACAAGTTTATGTCTTAGCCAGAGCCCATCACCACTAATATAAAAAATAGTTTAAAGCTAACTTTCCAAAGTGGTAAGGTCAAGGACACACCTGGGTGAGGAGAGCAACCCTTAAGAACAGATCTGTGAAAAGCACTTTGAAGGTATGTTGAGCACAAGATTGGGGAGCCAATCACAGGTATCCCCGTGATTGAATATGTCCCTCCCACCCCACACCTTGAGGTTTTCTAGAGAGCACAACTCACCCCTTGCTGCTTCAGGGAACTTACAGAGCAAGTATCACCAGCATCAAAGACTGCAATTCCAAGAAGACAGTATCCGAACTGTTGTCCATGCCCAGTGGTGGCTGCTCAGAGGATGCTTTTATTTTTCTCATTTCTGGAGAAAAACATTTAGGGGGACTGAATTTAAATAAACAATGAAGGCTATCCCTGGCAGGGTTACTTTTTATTTTCACAAAGAAAAATAATTGGAGCATGTTAAGAAACATTGATAGGACTTCTGTGAAGTGATACTGAAAATGAGAGTGGACCAAGGGGAAAACACGTATCTTAGTTAGAGTGCTGTGAAGGGGAGAAGTAGTATCCCACATGTACATCCGGTGTTGGATTTCTGATTTTGCTCCATTACATCCCTACTGTCTGCAGGCTTCAGGGTGGGCAGCACTGTCCTCAGCCTCTGCTCTGGGGTTGTCAGGGCTGGTCTGAGGAGGGAGGATGGAAGCAAGGCTAAAAATTTAGGCTTGAGTCAGCCAGACCATGGCTCAGACCTCAGCTCCAACATCACTGGGGACTTACCTTCTTAACAGTAATTATGAGTACCTGAATAATAACAAGAATATCTTCTAACACATTTGTGACGTGGTTAATATGTACCTAGCACTATGCTACATTTTTAATATCTCTTGTGAAACAACCCTTCTAAACAACCCCATAAAAACAATTCTACTACAAGGAACCTGAGCTTCAAATCATGGGTCCAGGGTCCCATGGGTGGTATGTCACATTCTAGAAGCCACACTCTAAACCCCCTGGGCTATGCTGCCCTGGTTTTCTACACTGTACATGAATACCTCTGTAGTAGAGGTGTGAGGATTTAATGAGCCGGTGGGTGTGAAGCAAATGGCATAGAGACTGATACTTCATTGAATTAACAATAAATGCCGATGACTGAAAATGCTAACCACCAATATTTATTGCTTGCTTACTGCTTATTAACCATTGTTCTATGCTCTTTTGGGGTATTCAGTCATTCAGTCGTATCCTCTTACCAGCCCCATGAAGTAGGCACTGCTATTATCCCCACTTTACGAATGAGGAAGTTATGAATGGAATGTTTAAATAACCTGCCAAGGTCACAGAGCTAACCGACGGTAGTACTGTCATTTGCACGCATGCCGTCTGGCTCAAATGCCCAAGCTCCGATTAAGCAACACTCTCTTTATTATTATCACTGTAATAGGATGTAGTAGCCAGGGTTCTCTAGAGAAACAGAGCCAATAAGGATGTATGTATAGATACCAGAGATTGATTTTGTAAAGAATTGGCTCATGCAGTTATGGAGGTAGGCAGGTCCCGAGATCTGCAGGGTGAGTCAACAAGCTGGTGACCCAGGAGAGCGCGTAGGTATAGTTCCAGTCTGAAGCCTGGCATTAAGACCCAGGAAGAGCCACTGTTTCAGTTTGAGTACAGAGGCAGGAAAATGTCCCAGTTCAAATGGTGTCAGGCAGCAAAGAATTCTCTCTTACTTGGAGGAAGGTCTTCCTTTTTGTTCTATTCAGGCCTTCAACTGATTCAGCAAGGCCCTCCCCACATTAGGGAGCAGTCTGTTTTACTTGGTCTACCCATTTAAACATTAACTTTACCCAAAAACATTCTCACAGAAACACCCAGAATAATATTAGACCAATTATCTGTGCATCCTGTGGCCTAGTCAAATTGAAATAAAATTAGCTGTCACAAGTCTGTCCTTTGTAAACTTGACACCTTTGTGCATCTCCTTAAACCACACTTAATCTTCAAATGAAGATAACAGTGAGGTGATAATTCTTCCTATTGTGTTCTTTTGTTTATTAATCTTTTTCCTTTAAGAAAGATGTATGGACCTCTTGTACTATAGCTTTATTATATATAGTTGACCCTTGAATAACACAAGGGTTAGGGGTACCAATGGCCCCGCACAGTCAAAAATCCATTTATAACTTGACCCATCAAAAACTTAGTTACTAATAGCCTACTGTTGACTGGAGGCCTTACTGATAACATAAACCATCAAATAATATATTTGTATAGTCTATGTATTGTATGCTGTATTCTCACAATAAAGTAAGGTAGAGAAAAGAAAATGTTAAGAAAGTCATAGGGAAAATACATTTATAGTATCATACTAAGAAAAAAAATCTGCCCATAGGTGGATCTACGCAGTTCAAATCCATGTTCAAGGGTCAACTGTAATCCGTAATACAATATTTGTGAATGTGCTCGTTTGCCCTACAATTCCGCCTGCTTCTCTCTGGCAAGGACTGGGCCTTTCTTATCTTTGATTCCCACCACTTAGCGCAAGAAATCTCGTAAACATAAATAAAGCCTGCTTATTTTTGGCTGCTTCACTGACACCAGAGTGAGACAGTACCTTTTCTTGTGAATATAAAAACGGATGGAGACAACATCCTATAGACAAATGCTGAGAGTGTAACCATGATGCAATGATAGAGTCTCCATCAGTGTTTCACGGAACGGGGAAGCCCTTTACCTCACTGAGGCTGGCATGGACTATGAGATGGGGTAGGGCACGGCAGACAGGGGTGGCTTCCAGAGCAGGTAATGCTAAGGTTCAGGTTTGAAAGACAAGAAAAATTTTCCAGATAGCAAAGACCTAAAGTATACCAGAAGAGAGCAGCATGTAGGAGGAAAAATCTAGAAAAGTAGCCTCAGGAGAGATGATGAGAGGCTTTGTCTAAGTGCTAGAGAGTGGGTACTTAATTTCCTCCTTCATAGGCATCTGCTAAAAGGTTTTAAGCAGGACAGAGGCATGATCTGATTTGCATATCAGAAAGATCTCTCTTGCCGCACGTGGATGATAGATTGATTGCATGGGGAGAGACTGGAGACTGGGGGGCCACTTAGGGGACCATCGCCGTCAAACAGGCAATGGTGCTGGGAGTCAAAATGGTGCTGTTGTTGGGGCTTGCTCCAGAGGAGGCTGTGGTGGGCTTTGTGAGAGCTGGGTCCCTCCCCTCGGCCTCCCGCCGCGATGTTTGTTTGGCAGCTGCGTTTGTAAGACGAAGGAATAACTTAGTGTTAGCAATTGCACATTGGTCTTGGATGTTCAACTCCTCTAGCGGACATTTGATAGAGAAACAAAACAAAGGAAGGCTAACAGGAGCAAAGACCGAACAAATAGACTTGTGACCACCAGGTGTCTCCTCCCTATCTTCTTGGAGAGAAGTTCAATGAAGGAGCCACTATCACTTGAGCTCAGGGAAGGATGTGGGGCAATGTTACAAATGTGTAAGTGTTCCACTTTCAGGGCTGTTATTTCCGTAAACTCTTGCCTGAAACATGTGAGAAAATGGTTGCTGGGAAAAACCAAAAAAGAAGGATATAACTCTAGGTGAAATGAGGCATTGTTCTTTTCACATTATTTTTATGGCTGCTGAGCAGGACTAAACTAGTAACATATAATAGAAACAGGCAAAGTTGTCAGTAACTTGTAGTCTAAACAATGTGTGTCTTAAAATGACTTGTTCCAAGCCATCGGGATATTCTTTTTGTGTTGTCTGGCTACGAGAAAGTCCCCTTTTGTTGTGTGGACACTGTGAAAGTTACTCTGGAGAGCAAGGAGATGTTTTCCTGGGACCTCCAGGCATGCACAGATGCACCACATCCCCACCCCTGGTAAATCTGGAGGGAGCATGCAGCTGGGGTAGAATGTAACAGGGCACAGTCTTGGGGCTGCTTCTGGTGTGGGGGATTATCACTGCGAAGCCCATTCACAGAATGACTAAATTATGGAGGAAAGTTGGAAATTATTATAAAGAAGCCCAGGCTGGATGGAGAAACTGAGTTACTGGGCAAACTGTTTCCTCTTCCCGACTGTTTTTGCTGGCTTATTGAGTGGCACTTCCATCTACCGAGCTGCCCAAACCTGAAACTTCACGGAATCCTAGATTTCACCCTGTATCACGTAGGCTAGGCGAGGCTCTGTAGCAAGGAAAATGACTCCAGGGTCTTTGTGTCTTTCAACAACCAGATTTATTTTTTCATTCAGGTTGCATGTTATTTGCAGTTGGCTGTCTAACTGGACCCAGACTGATGGAGCTGAATCTCTCTGGAGCATTGCTGGTCTTATGGCAGAGGGAAAAGGGAACATAGTGATCATGCATTGGGTCCTGAAACTTCTGCTGGGAATTGATGCTCATTACTTCTGCTCACATCTTATTGGCAAAAGCCTGATGTCGGGATGGGAATATACTCTTCATCAGGGAAGGGCAGCAGATATTTCTGTTTGTAACGGTGTTATATCGAGAGCCACAGAGAACAGAGTTCAAATCTAACTTTCTAGCTAGGCAAAATGTGCTTTATTTCCTTATTTCATGACTTGGATATCTGGGGTTGTCACATAACCTGTATGGTGAAGACAGGGACTTGTTGAAAATATCACTTTGCTTATCCCTAATCTACAGAGTATGTGCTCGGTTGAATGAATACATAATTTAGTGTAAGTCAGACTTCCATGTACTAAGACCCGGAAGTGGGTAAGTATCTTTCTTGATCACTCCCCACTGACACCTTCAAGTCATTTTTGCTGCTCCTTCAATGCTCTTGTTCCACAAAAGTCTGTATCATCAGACATTACTACCCAGTACCTTTCCTTTTAGATTTCCCCTGTGGACAGCTGAGCTGTTCCCTCTTGTTCATGCAAGACTGCAGTGCCTGGCCTCCACCAACTCTGCCTTTTTATTTATTTATTTATTTATTATTAATTTTTACTATTGTCATCTTTATTGGGAACTTCAGCATCTATATAGGCAATCATACTCAGTATCTTAACATCTTGGTTCCTTTACTTCCTTACTTCTAGGGATGTCGTCCTCTGCTCCACTTCAGCCACACCGCCCCCTGGTCTTAGTTTAGATTTTGTGACAACCAATAATTATACCACCTCCAAAATCTCTATTGTGAGTTAGAGGTTGTAAGACTACTCTCTGATCACCAAACCTGCCTTCCCACCTCACTCCCTTTACTGTTCCAAGTACAATTCTTTACACTGGGGCCTTCATTCTGTTGTCCCTACTCCTTTCCCACCACCCATCTCCCAAATGTCAACAGAGCCTTCTGTCTCCAGCCTAGACACCTCCCCAAAGTTAGCCAAATGGTGAGGTAAAGAGCAAAGTCCTCCAGACCACCAAGTTTGCCCAAGACCTCTGACACCAACTGCAAGTTCGGGGGTGTATTAGTTCCTAGGGGCTGCTGTAACAAAGTGGCACAGACAAGATTGCTTAAACAATGAAAATTTACTGTCTCACAGTTAGGGAGGCTAGATGCCCAAGATCCAAGCGTCGGGAGGGTTGAGTCCTTCTGAGAGCTGGGAGCAAGAATCTGCTCCAGCCTCTACCCTAGCTTCTAGTGTTTTGCTGTCAATCTTTGGCTTTGTTTGGTTGGAAGAAGCTTCACTGCAATCTCTTCCTTCATCTTCACATGACTTTCTCCCTTGTGTGTGTGTGTCTGTGTCCAAATTTCCTCTTTTTATGAGGGCACCAGTCACAGTGGATTAGTGGCCCACCCTACTCCAGTTGACCTTACCTTATTTTAACTAATTATATCTGTAATGACCCATTTCTCAAATAAGGTCACATTCTGAGGTCCTGAAGGTTAGAACTTCAACATAGGAATTTTGGAAGAGTGCAAATCAACCCATAAAAGGGGTTTCCAAAACCATCCTTAGGTTTGATGATTTACTAGAAAGACTCATAGAACTCACAGAAAGCTGTTCTCATAGTTATGTTTATTACAAAGAAAGGATGTATTACAATCAGCCAGAGGAAGAGACTCATATGGCAGAGTCTGGAAGGGTTCCAAACACAAGACTCCAGTGTTCTTAGGACAAGTTACTCTCCTAGGATTAATGTGTGCCAATAAACACACAGTATTACCAACTCAGGAAGCTTATCCATGCTTTGGTGTTTAGGGTATTTATTTATTTTAAAGATTTTATTTATTTAAGAGAGAGAGGGGGTGTGTGCATGAGTGGGGGGAAGGGCAGAGAGAGGAAGAAGCAGACTCCCCATGGAGTACAGAGCCCAAGGCAGGGCTGCATGCAGGGCTCAACATGGGCTCAATCCCAGGACCTGAGATCATGACCTGAGCCAAAGTCAGTCACTTAACCCAGTGAGCTACCCAGGCGTGCCTGGTGTTTAGGGTTTTTACTGGAGCTTCATTATGTAGGAATGATTGATTAATTGCCCATGTGGTTAAACTCTGCCTCAAGGGTGGTTGATACCATGTGACCCAAAGTTCCCCGCCTCCCCCATATAGCAGATGTGGCCAGTCCTACCCTGAACCATCTTGTTTCCATAAACTATTAGGTGTGGTCCTAGGGTCCCACCATGAATAACAAAAGATGCTCCTGTCACTGAGGACATTCCATGGATTAGAGGTTACCTCCCAGTTTTCAGAACAGAGGCTGGACCTCTCTTTTGATGAGGCCAAATTCCTTATTATACAACACCTGTCCTTTGATTGCTGATTCCATTGATCTGCTCTAATTAAACCCTGACCTAGTGAAATCCAAATCTTTCTACTAGATGCCTGCACCCAAGCAGCTGAGCATTGCTGGAGAAAATCTCCAAACAGGGTAGACTGATCTCACTTCATGAGCACACATCTCAAATGGGCCCTCTGCTCTGCCAGTCTTACTATACTTCCCTGGCACAGCCTCTTTATCCTTCTAAGTTTGATTTTATTGTCTTCTCTACATATACCTCCAGCCCCATTTCTATAAGCCTCTCTCTCAGATGATAAATCTCTTATTTTTCATTGAAAATAATGGTTGCAATAAGAGTGACTTCATACTTCCTTCCCTAAATTCATCAGCCTTTGAGTTACTTGACTCCACATACTCTGTTTACCCTCCTGATACATAACACCCCCCCACACACCTAATTCCATGGCTCTATATAATATATTTACACCAGTGGCTCCCAAATGGCCTGACTTCTCTCCTAATCACCCAGGCCATGTATTCAGCTCTCCACCGGGATGTCACCTCTTGGATGTCCCCATATCCTTCACATTTACCATGGCTGATATTGATTCCCCTGCCTCTTGATTTCCCTACCTCTGTTCCGAAACTACGCCGCTCCTGAACTTCCCCATCTGAGGAAATTCACCATCTTCCTTCTGGTTCAGACTCAAAAATGAGGAGTTATCCTCTATTTCTTCAACTTTCCCTCCCATTCAGGCTATAAGCAAATGTGTCAGGGATACCATGAAAACATATTCTGAATCTGACCACTTCTCACCATCTCCGCTGATGAAGCCTTAAATGCAGCTCTTTACCTGGAACTAGTGAAAACATTTTTAAGCATTTCTTTTGCTTCCATTATTTATACTTTTCCAATCTATTCTGTATGCAGCAGCCAGAGTAATCTTTATTAAATGGAAATCATATATAATTATGACCCTATTGTCAATTAGAATAAAATTCATCCTCTTTTCATGACCTGTGCACACACTGACATTATTTCAGTCTTGGGGCTTGTGGCAAGCACTGGCTGGTTGAATAAACCATTTCCCTTTTATTCTTGGTCACACACACATTTCCTTGCCTCCTCACAGGTGGGTGTCTGAGTTGTTGCCAGTAGAATGTGAGCAGAAATGATCCTTTCCTATTCTGGTCCAGAAAACTGTCCACATGCAAGCTTATGTTCTTTTTCTATCTCTCCATCTACTACTTGAAAACAGAGAAGGATGAGGCCTTAATGATGGTGAATCCACATTTTGGAAGAGGCCTGAGTGAGTGACTTTTGTGGAACAGGGCACCTCCTCACCCCTCTCTTGAGGACTTCATTGGACTGTGCTTTAGCATAGGTGACAGATACGCTTTATTGTATTAGACCTTTGATATTTGGGGGCTGTAGTTTCAGCTGTTAGCATAATTTAACAAATATAAAACTCTTGTGTTTCTTCCTCCTCTTTTTAAAATTCTCCTTCCCAAGATCTTTGTATGGCTTCCTCCCTCTCAAGATTTAAGGCTTGGCCAAATGTTGCATCCTCCTCAGAAAGGCTTCTCTGGTCCCTCTACCTAAAGCAGTTCCCCAACTGTTCCCCAGTTCATAACGAATTATCCCATTTGTGTTCTTCACAACACTAACCACAATCTGAAATCATATGTAAATGTGAATATGAATTTATTTGTCCATTGTACATACATTCATATGCCTGTCTTCCCAGCGAGTATAAATTCCATCTGGGTGCAAATCTTGTCTATCTTTTGCATCACGATATTTTCAGCTTCTGAAACAATATCTGGCACATAGTAGGCACTCAACAAACACCTTTTTGAGTTAATGCATTTTAAAAGATCCCAAATAGATTTTAGAGTGATAGTATGAGTTCCCAATTTGATGTTACTTTTCTATCTGGAGGAAAGACTTGCTTTTAATGTTTTGCCTTACAAATAAGAGACTAAAATGGATAGTACTAGGAAAAGAAATGTGTGATATAATAAAAAATAAATATTTGGTCTTTGTCCCTGGTACCTGGCACAGAGCTCCTAAAACCCTTGGGATTTCCTGAGTAATAAGAGTGTCTTCTATATGCTAATGAAAGGATTCAAGTAGGGGGTGTGCAAGATAGCTACAGGGTGGGGGCTGGTTATCAGAAAAGCCAACCATGTGATTAGAGGGTTGGAGCCTTCTGCTCCTACTTCCTTCCATGTCCAGAGAGGAGAGACGGAGCTGAGATTGAGTTCAATCATGAATAACTAATGGTTTAACCAATCATGCCTCCATAATAAAAACTCCATGAAGGCCGCTAAACAGTGGAGTTCAGGGAGCTTCCAAGTTGGTGGACATATTCGCTTACTAGGAGGGTGGTGCACCCTAACACCGTGGGGACAACATGGAGACAGAAGTTCCTGGGCTTGGGACATTTCTGGACCTTGAACTATGTATCTCTTCATCTGGCTATTCGTTTGTATTGTATTGATAAATTATAATAGTATAGCAATTTATACTGTGTGAGCTGTCCTAGCGAATTTTGAAAACTAAAGGACGGGTTGTGAGAATGCCTGAATTTGTAGCCAAGTTGGTCAAAGTGCAGGTAGCCTGGGGACCTGGGACTTGTGACTGGCATCTGAAGTGGGGCAAATCTTGTGGGACTGAGCCCTTAACTTGAGGGGTCTGCAGCAACTCTGGGTGGTTAGTGTCAGAACTGAATGGAATTCCAGGATATTCAGTGGGAGTCAGAGGACTAGAGAATTGTTTGGTGTTGGAATGACATTTTTCATGTCAAACACCACACAAAGTAGGAATTCATTGGCTTAATGTGTTAAATAGCTGGCTTCTTACCCCAGGCTCACCCTGGAAGAAGGGCACTTGAGTTCTGTCCTTCAGGTGGCAGCCAAAATATTGTTTATAAAAGGCCCCTATCCTCCCTTGAGTGCATTTTCCCTACTCAGCGATACTGTTGTGGTATTAGGGACACGGTTCAATAATACGGATGAACAGAAGGAAGCAAAGAGGAAGAACTCCATCTTTATGTCTACCCCGGTATAAGACACTCTCATTGCTTTCTCCAGGCCACAGCATTTAGACTCCAAATGTTATACTGTCCCCTCCATATGTTAACTGTCCCTCAACCCCAATTTTTCTCCACCCAACAGCCAGAGTGACTTTTTCAAAGCCCAGATATGGTTAGGACAGTCAGCAATGACTTATTGTTCAAGGTTCTGTGTCACCTATTCAAGTTCACCTCTCCACCTTTATGTCTTTTATGCTCACCAGGACACTGAGCTCTGGCCACCTTTGTGTGATTATGTAGTTAATGTCTTTTCTTCTCTAGAGTCCAGGAGGTTAGGGATTATGTTCTTTGTTGCTTAGCATTTTATCTTCAAATGCCAATCACAGTCCCTAGCAAATAGTAGATGTTTAATAAATCTTTGTTTGAATGAATGGATAAAAGGAGAATGAATGGAATTCACATCCTATCTTAGTGATAATAAGGGAAAAGTTAAGGTTCTCAGAAACAAGTCAATGAACTCTATTGTATAAGTGGACTGGAGAGAAAATTCTGTTACCACGTTAGCTGTGGGCAGTTTATTGGGGTGGGAGGCATAACCTAGATATTCAGGTTTCTGATGAGAAGGTGGTCAGCCTCTTTCTCACATACTGCTTCGTGTGATTAGAGCCCACAGACAGTGTGATGTTTCAGGGCGAGGGAGACTTACAGACAATCCCTGGAATCCTTAATGATCAATCTTAGTCACTTGCATCACAGCCTCTGGTCACTACGGTACAGGCCAACTGAGTGACTTTGACAGATTCACTGATTTTTTAAAAATATTTTGTGTCAATTTTTCAGACCACAGGCTCCTGCTTGTCAAGTTCACATCACTACATTTATGCTCTCTAGAACTGGTGGGAAAAACAGAACAAGAAAGTCTTATATTAGGCATTTTGCAAGAGAAATCAACTAACAAACATGGCAGAAAACAGGTTGAAGATATTGATATATAAGGAGACCATAGCCATTTATCAAAGAGGAAATCAAAATAACTAATAAACATTAAAAAATCTCAACTTTTTAAGAATCAAAGATAATAGAAAATAAAAAATTTATTTTTTTACTATAATGTTTAAAGTTTTTTAAAAATGATGTCATCATGATGATGTATGGTGACTAACATAACAATAAAATAAAATTTAAGAAAATGTCAGCGGGATTGCATGCAGTAGATACTTCAGTGCTTGTGAGGGTGACTTGCTTCAACTTTTCTATATAGCAAAGTGTATTGGTGATATATAACAGGACCATGGAAAATATTTTATACCTTTTGCAAATCATCTTCCCAAAATCAGTCCAAAAAATGTTATTTACATTAAAAAATAAAATCTCATGAAAATCCCCCCTTAATATCTAATAATAGAGGAGTAGTTAAAAAAATATGGCACGGCCATATGAAGAATATCAATAACAGGAAAAATGCTGAGAAGATTATTTAGTAAACAGAGCACGGTACAAAGCTGTATGAAGTGTTAGATGTCAACTTATAAAAGAATATTTGCATACAATAAAAAAAGAAAATATAAAATGTTTTTATGTCTAGACATAAAGAGGAAAATAAAAACTAGCATAATCTCACAATTCTCAGTACAGATAGAAGACAATATGGTATGATTCTTTATATTATAGATTTCTGAAATTTCTACATTAATCATATAAGTTTAGAATAACTTGAAGAAAGGTATTAAAAACACAGACAGTGGTTTGAGGTTGGCTAGGCTCAGGTTCTGATCTTGGTTCTGTTACTTCTTATTGTGTTCTTGAGCAAGATGGTCAGGATCTGTGGGTTTCAGTTTTCTCATCTGTACGGTGGGTATAATAATGTACATAGGGTTGCTGGTAAGGTCAAATGAAATATAGTATGTAAAGTGCTTAGCATAGTGCATGACACAGAGTAGGCTTTAATGAATATTTGTATTCTCATCTTAGAATCAGAATCTGAGAATTTCAGATGCTGGAGGATGTCTTATCCAACCTTCAAGGTACATGGGGAGGGCAAATGATGATGATAGGAGAGGACACCGGCTCATTTCCGTTGCATCAGTCATAAGCATCTGAGCTGTCTCTGAACCTCAGCCTCTGGATTTTGCAAACCTGTTCCGTTTTCTTTTTGCTAAGCCTCCTTGCTTCCCTGGAGAAATAATTCAGCCTTGAATTGCTCCTTTTTGGTTTGTTTGGTTGGATTTGATGTTTTTTATGTTATTCATTCCTGCAAAGGAGAACAAATTTCCTGGAGTGATTATTGATGCTAAAGCCTAGTAAATTACATTTTGAGAGAAGAATTTAAATGACAAATACTGCTTACTATCAGTTGAGAATCACTGAGTGCAGGAAAAGTGACAGGCCAAATCAGGGGAAGTTGGGTTAACCTATGTGGGAAGTTAAGTTTACCTTGTAACAGAGGGAAAGGGACTTGGGAAGGAAGGTCTTAAATTCACCAGGAGGGAGCCTGCTGACTGTCATCTTTCCTCTGGTCTCTCTTCTTGCTTGTTCAGCTTTCACACTATGGGCAAAATGAGCTCTATACAAATTAACCTCTGCTTAAAACCACTTCTGGCCTTTTATTGCTGCAAGATAAAGCCTAGACATCCTAGTATGGCCCAAGCCCTTCACGATCTGCCAACTATTTATCTTTTCTGCTCTATGCAGTTTCTTGGACTGCAGTGCCTCATCCCTTTATCAGCCTATCTGAAAAGCTCTTACTCATATTTCAAGACCCAGAGCAACTGTCCCTGGACTCTAAGTTCCTCGACTAGACTGTGAGTCCATGATGTCAGGGAGAGGGTCTCATTCATCTTTGCACTCTCTGCATTTGGAAGTTTCAGCTGCAAGCAACAGGACGCCAGACTGGTAGGTTAACAGTGCAGGCATCTATCATCTCACTCAACCGTAAGTCTGGAAATTGCAGTTCTAGGATTGGCGCTGTGGCTTGATGACTTTGTGTCTTTATTTTTTCCCTCTTGCAACCTCAGAAGGCTAACAGTGTTTCCTTTTGTAGTCATGTGATAGCCGCAGCAGCTATAACTGCCAGGTGAGGTTCTGTTAGGAAGGAAAACATGTACAATGTTAGGTAGGCAGGACAGTGTGCAAGTGCAGAAAAGCAGAAGTGATAGATCAAAGGCTTTTGCTCCTGAGCCCTCATCTTTTTTAATTAATTGGTTAGAAATTTTCCCAGGAGCTGTACAGATTTTTCTCTATATATCATTGGCCAGAAATGGGTGACATGATTACTCCTAAGCCAATCATAGGCCAAGGGGAATTGGATGGCCATGACTAGTCAGTCCAAACTCGACTCCAGCCTTTATTTTATCATTTATTTATTTATTTATTTTTTATTATGTTCAGTCAGTCATTAGTTTTTGTTGTATTGTTCAAAGATTCATTAGTTGCGTATAACACCCAGTGTTCCTCACATCACGTGCCCTCCTTATTGCCCATCACCGAGTTACCCCATCCCCCCCACCTCCTTTTCCACAACCCTCAGTTTGTTTCCCAGAGTCAAGAGTCTCATTTGGTTTGTCTCCCTCTCTGATTTCTTCCCACTCAGTTTCCCTTATGGTCCTCTGTGCTATTGCTTATATTTCACATATGAGTGAAACCATATGATAATTGTCTCTCTGCTTGACTTATTTCACTTAGCATAATGTCCTCAGTTCTATCCATGTCAATGCAAATGGTAGGTATTCATCCCTTCTGACGGCTGAGTAATATTCCATTGTATATATGAACCACATCTTCTTTATCCATTCATCTGTTGAAGGACACCTTGGCTGCTTCCACAGTTTGGCTATTGTGGGCATTGCTGCTATGAACATTGGGGTGCATATGCCCCTTCCTTTCACTACATCTGTATCTTTGGGGTAAATACCCAGTCGTGCAATTGCTGGGTCATAGGGTAGCTCTATTTTTAAGGTCTTGAGGAACCTCCATACCGTTTTCCAGAGTGGCTGTACCAGCTTGCATTTCCACCAACAGTGTAAGAGGGTTCCCCTTTCTCCACATCCTCGCCAATATTTCTTGTTCCCTGTCTTGTTAATTTTAGCCATTCTAACTGGTGTAAGGTGGTATCTCACTGTGGTTTCGATTTGAATTTCCCTGATGGCTAGTGATGTGGAGCATTTTTTCATGCATCTGTAAGCCATTTGAATGTCTTCTTTGGAGAAGCGTCTGTTCATGTCTTCTGCTCATTTCTTGACTGGATTATTTGTTTCTTGGGTGTTGAGTTTGAGAAGTTCTTTATAGATCTTAGATATCAGCCCTTTATCTGATATGTCATTTGCAAATATCTTCTCCCATTCTGTGGGTTGCCTTTTAGTTTTGTTGACTGTTTCCTCTGCTGTGCAGAAGCTTTTTATCGTGACGAAGTCCCAAAAGTTCATTTTTGCTTTTGTTTCCCATGCCTTTAGAGACGTTGACTCCTCCCTTTAGTCTGGAGCTGTCTTCTCAGAAATCTGCTTGATATCCGAATGTCAGAGGGGTGTTCTTAGGAAGGAAAAGTATAATGATATCAGCTGGGTTACCAATAGCTTGTACCAGGAGAACCTGGTATGGCATCTAATTGAATATTCTCCATAAAACCCTACAGTCCTTCTGTGGAGTTCTTCAATACTCTGTCCTCTGTGTCTCCATAGTCTATTACTGTCACTGTACCATAATTTCTGTTTCTATTTTTCTGTTATTGTATCTTAATTGCCCATCTGCTTGTCTCCTGTATGGAACTATGAACTCTTTGGGGACAGTAAGCATATTTTATTTAGGTTTCAATGTCAAGCATTTAATGTACATTGGTTCTCAATAAATGTTTGTTGATTGATTTTCTGTGAAACTCCTATCAAATCTAATTTTTTTCCTTTTCTTTTTCATTTCTTTTGATGTTCTGTCTTCATTGAGGCCCTTAGTGATGTTATTAGTGCTTGAATTTCCATGTGTTTGAATGTCACATGCCTACGATCATACTTAGAAATGCAGTGCTGGTATCCATAATGAAGCCTGAGGCCCTGCTTCAGATGACAATAGCTACATAAAATAGATTTTGATTGAGAAATTTATTAATGATTCTTTCCTTTGGAGGATAAAAGCCTGCATTTGACTTTATCAAAGACAATGTAAATTGAAAATTGAAAAGTTCAAATCTTTTGCATGAAAAATGGGTTTCATGTAACCCCAAACCAAACCAAACAAAAAAGTTAATCCAACTTTCTTGAAAATGACAGCTTTCATCAAGTTGATTTATAGAGTTTCCAAGGGGCTTTTGTGACTCTCCCTTTACCTCTCTCCATACCACCCATTTACATGTGTGCTTGGAGAATGTAACTCTCTACAGTGGAATGAGTGAGGAGCTGTCTTTCTCTAAATTACTATGTCTCAGAACCTATGAAGGAAATTCTATGACATCATTTGCGCAGTAGGCGTCTGTGCATGTGTGAGAGAGATTGCTATAACTTAATGTGGCATGTAATAATGATATCTCACTTCTTATTCTTCATCCAAAAAGCTTTTCCTGACCTTTGCATCTGAGTTAGGAAGTCTTCCTTCCAATACCCTTAACATGCTCCTTACTGTATAATTATCTACCATGCTTAGCACAGTGCATGTGCTAAAAATGTTGAATAGGTAAGATTGTGCAGGGGAGATATATGTGCATTTCTTATATATACACTGTTTATTTAGCAAGCACACATATATAGCACTCACTCTATGCAAGGCATGTTTCTGAATGCTTTACACATATTCATACAGAATTTTACAATTTAGCAAAGCACTTTTGACACATTGGCTCATTGATTCCTCATTTTCACTTTAGTGAGCAGATGGATAGAAATTATCCCCATATCACAGAGAGGTGAACAGACTCAGAGAGGTTCATTTATTTACCCAATATTACATGGTTTACAAATAGCAGAGTTGGGATTTTGATGTACTTATTCTGACTCTCACTCCAGTGCTTTGCAAGAAGAGCCTTTTTGGAGCCTCTTTAACATTTTGAGGTTGCCACATCTGTGGTAGATGAAGACTGAAGGGGACCTTTGGGTATTTTGTGCAGTTGTTTAAGAAAACAAAGATTTTTTTTCGTATGTTTAAAATGAATTTTAGTAGTGCCTTAGCAAATGCTACATTGGTGCTCCTAGCGATCCCTAAATTCAGTGTCTGAAATAACACAGCAATTAGCTAGGAGGTGGCTGATCTAGGTTGAGCCTGGCTGCTCAGTTCTGCATCAAGCAGTGGATTTGACAGGGCTCAGGTCCTCCAGGTAGCCTGGGCTCCGGGCTACTCCATATGTGTTCACTCTGGGGTTTGAGCTCCTCCCTTCAACATGGTAATGGGAGAAGTACAAGAATTCAAGCCCAAGGACACAAACCCAACTCAAGGCTCTGCTTGTGTCATGTGTGCTAACATCCCATTGGCCAAAGCAATTTATACAGCCAAATGCAATTCAAGGTAGGAAGCACATTCTACCCACCATGAGGCCAGAGCAAGCTACATGGCTAGAATCAATTTTGGTGGAAGGGGAATTTAAACTTCCACAGTGGGGATGAGGGAGAGGTTGGGTCTAAATATTTTTTAACAGTAACCTAATCTACTACAAGGGAATTCTAAATAGGGTTGTCAAATATAGCCAATAAAAATACAGGGTACCCAGTTCAACTTGAATTTCAGAAAAACATAAAATGTTTTTAGTATAAGTATACCCCAAATTTGGCATGGGACATACTTATACTAAAACATATTTGTTGTTTATCCAAGATTCTAATTTAACTGGGTATTCTGTATTTTACCTGGCAATCCTAGTTTTAGATGCATCAGTTGCTCTCCACAGGGTTAGAATAATAAGAAGACCATCTAATTGACCAGATTATGCAAAATGTGTACTTACGTTGATTTCTCCAGTAACTACCCTTCTGCCAGGATTGGCCTTGCTCCCAGAGAACAGGCACAGGGTTCTCTGAAAATACCATTAATTATTTTAAGGGGTAAGATAAATGGAGTCCTCAAGCCAGTTAGCCACTGGACTTCTTGTTAAACTTTCAATGAAGGAGGCAGTAAAATGTGCTGGAGATTTTATAATTTTAAATGATATTGGGGAGCAAATCTGGGCAGCCTGTCCCCATAATTTCTCTCTGCAGCAGGATTCCAGGCTTGGTAATTATATGTTTTGAGAGTGTTTATCCTTATCATGGTTTTTGCCTCCTTCATACTCACCTTAGTTGAAAAAATATGGGTGTCCTCAGCACCAGATGAAGAATGGGGTGCTGACTAACTGGCCATAAAGGCCAAAGCAGATTCATTTTCATCTGGGGATGCTGATGTTGAAGTGGTATGAAATCTTTATTTGGAATGACCCCCTCCCCTTCACCTCTCTGTTATCCCTTACCCTCAAATAATTATTTATGGCCCGCATACCTCCGCTGTGGCTATTGAAGTAGGACAAAAGATACACCTGTGAATGGCTCTAGTTAGCCATTTGAAGGGATTTGTTGGAGCAAATTGCTTCGTTTTGTGTTTGATTGCTGTAGTGCCAGTAGTTTTTTGATCGTAAATTGTTGTGGGTGTACTTGTTTTTAAAGGTCGAGGAGGCAGAGTGGAGATTAAATAGGATATGAGAAGTTTTGGATTCTTTTCTCTAAGCCTTGCTTCCCATCCAGAAACATTGATATTGAAATGTGAGGCCTGGTTTTCGTAGATGAATGCCAACCCCATAAACTTAGGATGTTAATTTTCATTTCCGCAGGGTTGGGAAATGATCCATGTTTTGCTGGAGTTAGAGAGACACCAAAGCATTTTCTATTAACACCTGGAGCTGACTGCAGAGGTGAAAGGCAGCTCTTGTAGAAAGGAAGATATTGTCCAGGGAAGAAAAATGTCACTTTTGCAGGCTTTTTCTTTCTTTTGTGTGTGAAGAGAATTTTTTTCCTCGAAAAATAATTTGTCTTGTTGCGAAATGTCACTGCAAAAATCTGCTGGAGAAAACAGTGACTCGTCCTTCTGTTGATTCTTTTTGCTGTGTTCATGAAAATATTACCTTAAGCATGTGGTGAAAATTAAGGGAAAATGAGCCGTTTCACTTGGTTTCATAAACGAGCGCATTCTTTATATTCCTCAGTTCCATGAGAGTTACAAGGGAAAATTTCCCTTGGCTAGCTGATTAAATAAACATTTACTTGTGGAAGCAGTCAGGAGGAGAATGGGCAAACAAGTGGCACAGTGAACAGGCGCTTAAGTAATCATTTCCCTGGGCAGCAGCTGTGGCCTGGGTCAAGGAGGGGCTCCTGAGTCAAGAGAGCAGATTTTATTCTCACAGAGGCACAGATTTTGGCATTCTTGCTTTCAACCCTTTAGACTGCTAACTGTAATCAGTTTTCAAGGAGTCTTGAGAATTATTAAGTGGATAACGATAATGATAAATACATGGATAACATAATGATACTAGTAATAATTGCTGTTATTAAATAATCACTATGGGAAAGATCCTATGCTAAACACATTTTATCCTTTGTCCCATTTTTAATCCTCTAAAAATCCAGGCATGAAGATGATATTATGGTCACATTTCATACACAAGGAAGGCACTGGGGCATGGGAAGATTGGTAACTTGCCTGTGGTTCTATGGGCACTATGTAGGCAAAGCCATAATTTGAACTCAGGCTCTCTGACTCCAGCAGCAAAATATTTTAACTTGAAATTCTATCACAAGCTTTGGTATTAGTGTAATATAAAAGATACCCTAAGATCTAACCATGTCTCCCCTACTGGATTATGTCGCTGCTTGATGTGCTACTTTTTCTGGGTTATATCTTGAGCCTTGCTTTCGTGGCCTTTGCAAGTTGCATGGGATGTCAAGTAGGGAGTTAATTCTACAGAAACTTTCCAGAGCCAGGGACTGAGAAGTAAGGTGGTCACAAAGAGCTAACAAAAGCAGAGGGAAGAAGAGTGTATTAGATTCAAGAGGGTATCCAGTGTCAGAAGTATGACAGTGTGAGAAATGAAGAGAAAAGGTAGCAGGAAGTTCCAGATGTTTGCTGAGAATAGCTCCAATCTCCCCTTTGTTGTGTGTGTCAGGTGTGGTGGGCACTTGGGTCAGCACTGTGAAAATAGATCAGGTGAAGGTCAGGGTCAACAAACTTTACATTACCATCGTGGAAGGCTGTTGTTGGCTTCTCCAATATCCATGGTCATTACACTTTGGGCATATATGTGTACACAATGGGAGACAGAGGTGGATGTAAGCATGGGAGGTGTTTCTGATGAGGGATCAGATTCTTTGATATCAACAGTAGATTTCCTCTTGGGGAAGTATTGGGCTAAGCTTCTGCATCTCTAGTATGTTTTTATTAACTTTAGACATGATGGGGATAACATCCTTAGCCATTTTTATATTACTACAGATTACTCAGATGCATAAAATTTGATATGGGGATGGTCAGGGCAGGAAAACCTCCAGTCTGTTAACTTTTTGAGTGGGCATAGGCCCAGGTTGGACACTGCAGAGGTGGGAGCTGGGTCTGCATGACAGTGGGCACTTAGTGGGTGGCAGCTAAATGAGGCCTAGAACTTAAACTTTCTATTTCACAGTTGCCCACAGCCCATCTCTACCAGAAACAACACTGCATTCACCTGTCAGGTTTATGGATGGGTCAGGAGAGGTATGGGGGCACCTGCAGAACCCCAAGTGGAAATCATTCCAACCTCCAACAAAAGGTCATGAAGGAACAGCATCATGGCCTATTGGATGTTCCACTCTTAAATCCCTTGTGCTACCAGTGGCACGTCTTCTGTGCTATGTCTCTTAGGCTTGTTGCAGGTATACAAAAGTCAGGATTTCTATAAGGAGGAGGCTGTGGCTCTGTAACATGGCTGGACTTGTTTCCTTTATTTTTTATTAGTTTCCCATTTCCACTGTGCCAACTGGTGGGTGAGATGGAAGCAGTCTCTTGTTCAGAGTTGTGGTGCCTATTCTACCCAAGGGCATGTGCTTTGAAGTGGTAGAGGCCCAAAGAGCTTGGCTCCAAGCACGGTGCCACCATCAACATGGGCCTGGACTCTTAGTAGGATGGAAAACCTCCAGGGAGAAAAACTAGATAGCTGGCTAGTGGACACAGTCCCAGAGAACTTAAGACCACTCCCCTGCCCCCCAACCCCGCCTCATCTTTCTTGGCAATAAGAATATTGAATAACTGTACTTCCAATGGAACTTTCTGCAATGATGAAAAGATTCTGTATTTGTGCTGTGGAACCATGTAGTAGCCACTAGCCTTATGTGGCGATTGAGAACTTGAGTTATGGTCAGCGTGATTGAAGAATTAAATTTTAATTCCATCTAATTTTATTTCCTGTAAATTTAAATAGCCACATGTAGCTAGTGGCTACTGAGTTGTATAAATGTACTTTGAATAATTTTGTTATGGCTTGGAGATGGCTTGACAATCAACACATGCACGTGCACACACACACTCTTAACCCTCTCATCTTCCAGGTCTGTGCATATGCACTGCTTTATTATCACATCTGTTATCTCCAACACCCTACAAGGGTGATGCTCTTATTTTTGACATTTTCTAGATGAGAAAACTGAGTTACAGAGCAGTACCATGTTTTATCTAAGGTTCTTTAGTAAGCAAGCAGGGAACCAGGGCTGTTTCTCAATCCTAAGGGCTGTAGGTGGTGATTATGAATATCTCAAGAAAGACTCAGCCTCATAGCTCTCTTGTCAGCACACTGGCCACATGACTGGGACAGCACTAAGGAGGTTCACCTGAAAAGTAGAGCCTAGGACAATGGCTTGGTTCTCATATTTTTATTTTGGGAAATGATCCTAAGGGATCATTTCATTCGTTCAGAATTGAGGGTCAGGGGAGTGAAATAAGAAAAGAGAAAAAGCCTCTCTAAGGGTATGTTACTGAGAGTAGGCAGCTGGGGCTCAATCCTACAGGGACCATCTAAGGGATTGTGCAGAATGCTCCTTAAAGTTGTCCAGCAGAAGAGTGAGGAGGGGAGTATTTGTCTACCAGCTCCTGTTTCCATTGGTCAAAGAGTTAATTCCTTGCATTTCAGGGTTTTTCATGTGCTAGCATAGTTGAATGGGCATCCACTGGCTCCCATGTGGTGGTGCAGAGCAACCTGGAGCAGAATGCAAGAGTCACCTGCTGTACCTGAGGTGAGGAGCTGTTAGGTTATACCTGTGTATATAACCTAACAGGTAAAATTTGCTGCTATAGCAAGAGCTGGAACTAAGAAAGTGGCTGAGAGTGTATGAGATGGGGCATAAAAGATATCCATGGACCAAGGGAAAGGAACTACATAGAGCAGCTAGGAGAAAGTCAGAAATGGGAATTAGGAGAGTCTATGAAGCTCTGAGAATGATTTCTCCAATAAAAAATTGAGAACAGATGGGCCTAACCTTTGATGCCGTCAGTGAGCTATAGTCTACTTGGTTGCTAGCACAATGACATTACTTTTGTGCAACATGCATGGCACTGTTTTAAAGTAAGGCTTGAATCCTCCACTGCCCCATCTCTTCCCAGCTGACTTCTTTATGCCACCTAGATGGAGTGAGCTCAGTGAAACCAATAATTCAATGTATTCCAAATTTAAATTGTTATGGTCTTATTCACTCATTTAAGGAAAGCATGACATAGAGGTTAAGAGCATTGCCTCTGAAGCCAGATTGCTGGGTCCAAATCCTTGCTGTACCTTCATACTAGCTTTGGGGGCTTGGGCGAATTACTTACCCTCTGAGCCTCAGTTTGTTCATCTGGAAATAAGGATTATAGTGCGTATTTTATAGAGTTAATGGTGAAGATTAACTGAATTAATGTATATGCAGGGCTTAGCACACTCCCTGGCAGGTAGAAAGCACAATGTGCATGTTTGCTATTTGTTCATTCATTAACTGATACCGAATTATTTAGTGTCTTACACATACAAGGCACTGCTCTCCTTGATCAGTATGTGAGCCTGGCTCTGACTGTATGTTGCTCACTCCAGTCTTTTGAAATTCTTTATGCTCTATACTCTCAGACCACCACCATCCCCACTTTTTCCTTCTGTTTTCACTGATCAAACCTTATTTTCCTCTGCTGGTTTTTCTTCTCTCTCCAACCTTTAAATGTTGGAGCATTTCGGGGCTCACTCAATCTTTGGCCATCTTCTCTTAATCACCACTTTCTCCTGAGGCAATCTTGCCTAGTCTTGTGATTTTAAGTACATTTATATGCTGGTATCTCCCAAATCTGCCTTGCTAGCTTTGACCTCTCCCCTGAGCTCCAGGCTCATTATTTTAACTGAGGTATTTAACTTGGCATCTCCATTTTGGGATTTGCTAGGCACCTCAAACTTAACATGACCAAAAGAGAACGATTGATTTTCCTTTACCCTCATCCCTATCCCACTACTGGATCCCCTTTCCATCTTCCCTGTCTTCGTAAATTAACTAATTGCTCAGGCCTCGACCCAGCAGTCATCTTGTCCTCCTATTCCACGCCCAGTCTAACACTATATCCAAAAGTCTCAATATAACCACTTCTCGATATAACCACTGCTAGGATCTCCCTCTATGGTTGTGCAGACTGTGCACTGTTCAAGGGAATTCCCACTACCATGACAGACATCATAGATTTGTAATTTGTATCTTTTTAAATAAAAATTTTCCATCAGATGGCCTAAAGAGAATTTCCACTTCTCAAAAACAACAACAACAACAACAACAACAACAGAATATTAGTCTAACAAATAGAATTAGAATATCTTGAGGACTAAGTGCCTCTTATTAGATGAGATTGGGCACATTCAGGGTGGTATGGCAGTAGACGAGGTGCCTCTTTTTAATTCTCAGAATAGTGCTATGAGAACTAGCAGTGACCCAAATCATTGCCACAGTTCTAATTTAGGCCACCATTATCTCTTGCTCAGATTCTGACAATAGCCTGATAAACAACACCTCGTAATCATCTTCCCTCTTTGTCTCTCCTGTGGTCCATTTTTCTGTAAGGCAGTCAGAGGAATCCTAGAATATAAATCAGATGGTACCATCTGATTGTTCTTAAGCCCCTCTGTATTATTTATGACAAATTATCCACAAAATTAGCTTAAAACAACAGAAATTTATCATCTCACAATTATTATGTGTCAGAAGTTCAGGAGAGGTTTAGCTGGGAGGTTCCAGCTCAGGGTCTCTGATGGGGTTGCAGGTAAGATGTTGACCTGGGCTACAGTCATCCGAAGGCTTGATCTGGAGGATCCACTTACAACCTGGCTCACTCACATGGCCATAACAGGAGGCCTTAGTGCCTGCTGACTTCCCTCCCCAGAGTGAGTGATCTGAGAGAGAAAACAAGGTAGAAGATATAGTGTCTTTTATGAAAACTAGCTCAGTGGTTCCCAACAAGGAGTGACTTTGCCTCTCTTCCCTGACCCTGGGACAGTTGGCAATGTTTGGAGATATTTTTGTCTTTACAGTCCATTGGGGGCTGCTATTTGGTATGTAGTAGCTAGAGGCCAGGGATGCTGCCAAACATTCTACAGTGTAAAGGATAAAATTCTTCACACCACTCTCTCCCAAGCAAAGAATTATCTGATCTCCAATATCAGTAGCGCAGTGCTTGAAAAATCCTGGTCTAACCTCAGAAGTCATATATCATCACTTCTGTCTTATGCCTTTGTTTGCACAGACAAAGCTGATATAATGTGGCAGGGGATCGTACAAGGGCATTAACATCAGGAGGTAGGGATCATTAGGGCCATCATTGGTTACCGCCACTCTCTAGTGACTTGGCCTTGCAATTAGAATAGAAGGTGAACTCCTTACCACGGTTTTCAGGTTCTGCCTGGTTTGGCTTCAGCCTCCTTTTCCCACTTCAGCTCTTACCATGCTCCTCTTCTTCCACTGTGCTCCAGCCACAGTAACTTTACATCTCTCAAACATGCCAAGCTTGACACTGTTTCAGGCCTTTGTCTCTACTTTGAATTACCTCCCCCTGATCTTTAGGTGGCTACTTCCTTCTTGCCATTCAGATCTAGCTTAATGTCCCCTTCTCAGAAAGCTCTCCTCTCACCTAAGCTAAAGCTGAGCTACTTCCCTGAGCTGACACCAGTTACTGTTTATTCCATAGTCTTATTTTACTGCATTCGTAGCATTTATCACTATCTGAGGTTACTTATGTATGTGTTCACATATTTATTTCTGTCTCCTCTGAGGAGAATGAAAGCTCAATGAGGGCAAGTACATGTCTTGTATTCCCTGCCCCTTGGGTAGTGCTTGGAACATAGTAGCTGATCAATAATTATTTGTTGAATGAGTGAATGTGCTCTTGTTTTTTAAGGGTTACATATAAGATTCTGGCAGACTGTGGAGATGGATTTATTAAATATATGGGAAAGAAGTAAGACAAAGAGTGAAGAAGTATTATCCTTTGGAAGTAATGTCCTTTCCCAGCAATGTCAGAGGAGACCTCTGCTTATGTTTTGAGTTGTTTATCCTGTTATACTGATCAGTTCGCTGTTCCAGATTTCCTTCTCTTTCCTTCTTGTATCCAACCTTCCTTGTTGCCTTAGCATGCACATGTAGGAAAGTTAAAAGGCACCATCTTTGGGCATGGAATAGGACAAGAAAATCGATCACCTGACCTTGGCTTCATTAATCTAGTACTACAGCCATTGTCGCTAACTAGCCGAGGACCCATGAAATCGAGTCCAGCTACATTAACTTCTTTGGGATTCTTTGACCAAGGAGCTATTTTTACACAGTAGCAGAATGTACTGCAAACAAAGAATCAATCTTTTATGGGAATAATTAAAAGCCAAACTCACTGTACCACACTGCAATGTTAGTAGAGTCTGTCTGTACAGTTCTGCCAGTCCCTTGGGTATTTTGAATTTATAGACACTCTTTATTTTGAGTTTACTTTTGGAGTTGGCTCTCTCTGGAGCAGTGATTCATACAATTCTAGTGTAAGAATCACCTTCAGATAGATCACAGCTGAATTCCTAAGCCCTCAAATCTTTACTCAGTGTGACACTTTCCGACAGCTCCAAGGAGAGGAAGATGCCTGCATAGAGTAAGTTGTCTATTAGGACAGGAGCTACTAAATGTGATGATGAATGCCTTAGTAGAAGGGAATTTCTGGGCAGAGACTACTGGTCGACCCTGTCTCATGATTATCCTATTTAGACCCAAATCCTTCCCCTGGTGTCTTCCAACCTCGAGATTTCAGTTAGAAGCTAGAGCAAATGCCTGTGGATTTCTCATTTATTGGATGAAGACTCCTGGAACTAGACTACTCCATGGGAGGACTTGCAAGGGAAATCATTACTAGCATTTGAAACCAGAGTCTGAAAATTCTTAGTTGCTGGGCATCAGTGTATCACTGAGGCAACCCCTTTGCCATACTGGGGAGCAGACTAGCTCTGCTTGAAATAACATAATTATAGCACATGGCAAAAAGTAGAGGACAACAGAAGTGAAGTTAGAGAATTCAAGCACATCAGCCAGACAGAAAGGCAGAAAATCTCAATCTAGACGTTCTGGGGGAACATGAGGTGATGGGGTCTGAAGTGCACACAAGCAGTTGTGCTAAAAATGGCAGCTGCCTCAAGCAGAAATTTTAGTACAGGACCAAAAGAAGTATTCAGTGGCACATTCATTAGGTGAATGAGTCAATACAAGTTTCTTTCTAGATTCCTGAGTTATAAGCTCCAGGGAGGCTTTGAAGATGGAAGGCATAATATCAGAATATAAATTCCTGAGGTTTGGGAGGAAGGTGATATGAAAGTAGGAGTCTGACGGGTTCTGGTCTCATCTCTGTCACTGACGAGGAGCTGTCTCTGCTATTACGTAGTCATGTGGACAAATCCCTTAACCCTCCATGGTCTGTGGAGACCTTCAAGTCTCTCTACTAGAAAAGCCTCATGGCCCAGAATTCCACAGGTCTTTCCCGGCAGAACTGTAGATACTGTCTTTGTTTTGTTGCCCTCTGGGACATTGCTAGGCAGGAACTCTGGTGGTAATTGAGAAGAAATGACACAGATATTTTTTGGGGTGATGTACTGCTGCTATCAAGCTGCTGCTATCAAGACAGTAGTAAGAGGTCACCAAATTCTGGTCACACAGAGTTCATCTCTGAGGCTTCAGTTTTCTTGTCAGCAACTTGAGAGGATAGAGCTGGATAGCTTTCATGATTCCTTACAGACCTAATTTATGAGAATTGCCCAAATTAAGTGAAAGTTGAAATCATTAAACTGAGGATTTTGTCTACCTCATTTATTCAAAAATGTTTATGGTGCCCCATCTATCAGCCAAGGACTATATTGAAATCTAGGAGTTTAGAGATCGGTTTACATGGTCTTTCCCTCTAGGAGCTTACCTTCACTTAGAGATGGTCAAGGAAACATCCCATTATAGACCATATGGTGATGACTATAATGGAGAAACACAGTGGCATGCATTTCATTCTAAAACACAGGTTTGAATGAGGGGTCTTGTTTTGTTTGTTTAGTTGCTACCAGATTCTACCTCTCCTCTTAAAAAAGAAAAATAATCAAAACATTTAAATGTTAACCTTCGAACGTACTTATCCTTTTCCAGGGAAGGGAATTCATAAGCTAAGCAGATGGCCACATGGCAGGAAGGGTCGCTAAGCAAAGGCAGGCACTTTGCATCGGCCTGAGAAAGGAGGCCCCCTCTCTTCAGCATGCAGTGCAGAGAAACTGCACATGTGGGCAGGGGAAGAAGTTGCCAGTGTCCCAGCTTATTAATTAGGCTCCATAATTATTTGTGATTTCTTAGAGTTCTGGCTGCCATGCAAATACATGGGTCCAAATACTTTCCAAAGCTAAGTAGAAACAATCCTTAACTTCCCTCCATTTTGGAGTCTGCATACCTACCTACCCCTGCCCTTTATCTGGGCAGATAGAGAGAAATCGAGCATCCTGAAGTCTCCAAGTACATAATACTGTAAAACCAAAAGGAAGTGTTGGTTTTGGAGTGTTGAATGGAGGTCAGCTTCCTTCGGTAGTACAAGATTTCTCTATTTTCCATTTATTTTGTCTGTATCCCATCCATGAAAGTATTCTGCCTATAGCTTCTCAACAAGCCCTTTAATTTTTCCCCCTTATCTGGAGCTCAGTTAGCCTAACTTGCCTTGCTCTGTTGCTGGCATTGCCACAGTGAATTATGGCACCTCTGAACTCTTTGCTGAAGAGTAACTCCCATCCTTCCGGATTCATTTGTGTCTTTCTGCACATCTCTGACTAAAATGACAAGACTCAGTCTCACAGGCCTGAACCCAGTGGAAGAAGCTAATAAATACTGGTGATGCAGTCTACAGGCTGATACTAATAAAAAATAAAATTAAAAATTTTCCTGGCAAAGAAAACTTTTTAAAAAAAAGAATTCAGTTAACTCACTATCCATGCTAATGGAGGGAGGTAGTATTGCAGATAATCCAGATGTCAATTGTCTTTAATTTTGCTCTGCCTACCATATTCTCTGCATAACTAAGGCATCCAGGTGGCTCAGAGGCCTGAAAGTTTGTTTCTCTCTTTTTTCTTTTGCTTGTCTGTTTTGTTTCTTAAATTCCACATGTAAGGGAAATCATATGGTGTTTGTCTTTCTCTGACTGACTTACTTCACTTAGCATTATACTCTCTTGCTCCATCCATGTTGTTACGGCAAATGGCAAGATTTCATCTTTTTTATAGCTGAATAATATTCCATTATATATGCATATTCTTTATCCATTCATCTATTGATTGGATACTTGGGCTGCTTCCATAGTTTGGCTATTGTAAATAATGCTGCAATAAACATAGGAATGCATGTATCCCTTTGAATTAGTGTTTTTGTATTTTTGGTGTAGTAGTGAAATTCCTGGATCGTAGGGTGGCTCTATTTTTAACCTCCTGGGGAACCTCCATACTGTTTTCCAGAGTGGGTGCACCAGTTTGCCTCCCCACCAACAGTGCATGAGGGTTCCTTTTTCTCCACATCCTCGCCAACACTTATGGTTTCTTGTGTTACTGATTTTAGCCATTCTGACAGGTATGAGGTGATATCTCGTTTTAGTTTTGATTTGCGTTTCCCCGATGATGAGTGATGTTGAGCATCTTTTCATGTGTCTGTTGGCCATGCGGATGTCTTCTTTGGAGAGATGTCTGTTTATATCTTCTGCCCATTTTTAATTGGATTATTTGGTTTTTGTATGTTGAGTTGTGTAAGTTCTTTACATACTTTCGATACTAACCCTTTATCAGATATATCATCTGCAAATATCTGCTCCCATTCAGTAGATTGCTTTTTAGTTCTGTTGTTTCTTTAACTGTGCAGAAGCTTTTTATTTTGATGTAGTTCCAATAGTTTATTTTTGGTTTTATTTCCCTTGCCTCAGGAGACATATCTAGAAAAATGTTGCTATGGCTGATGTCAGAGAAATTACTGCCTCTGCTCTCTCCCAGGATATTTATGGTTTTCAGGTCTCACATTTAGGCCTTTAATCCATTTTGAGGATTTTGTATGTATGGTGTAAGAAAGTGGTCCGGTTTTATTCTTTTGCATGTAGCTGTCCAGTTATCCTGACACCATTTGTGGAAGAGACTGTCTTTTTCCCATTGTATATTCATTCTTCCTTTTTTGAAGATTAATTGACCGTATAATTATGGGTTTATTTCTGGGTTTTCTGTAATCTATATGTCTATTTTTTTGTGCCAGTACAATACAGTTTTGATTAGTACGACTCTGTAATATAACTTCATTTCTGGAATTGTGATATTTCCAGTTTTGTCTTTCTTTTTCAAGATTGTTTTGGCTATTTGAAGTCTTTTGTGGTTCCATACAACTTTTAGGATTGTTTGTTCTTGTTCTTCAAAAAAATGCTGTTGGTATTTTGATAGGGATTGTAATAGATCTATGGGTAATATGATATTTTAACAATATTTGTTCTTCCAACCCATGAGTATGGAATGTCTTTCCATTTCTTTGTGTCATCTTGAATTTCTTTCATCAGTGTTTTTTAGTTTTTAGAGTGCAGGTTCAACTCTTTGGTTATGTTTATTCCTAGGTATTTTATTGGTTTGGATGTAATTGTAAATGGGATTGTTTCTTAATTTCACTTTTTGCTTCTTCATTATTAGTGTAGAGGAATACAACAGACTTTGGTATATTGATTTTATATCCTGTGACTACAAATTTATTTATCAGTTCTAGTAGTTTTTTGGTGGAGTCTTTAGGGTTTCCTATATACAGTATCATGTCATCTGCAAATAGTGAAAGTCTTACTTTTTCCTTACCAATTTGGATGACTTTTGTTTCTTTTTCTTGTCTAATTTCTGTAACTAGGACTTCAGGACTATATTGAGTAAAAGTGGTAAGAGTGGACATACTTGTCTTGTTCCTGGCCTTAGGGGAAAAGCTCTCAGAGACAGTGAATAGCAGAGCAGACTCAGGCCCGTGATTGGAATAGTCTCCCTCCCTGTGTGACTGTTGTTCCTGTCTCCTTTTTGCCAGTTGTCCCTGGAATTCACTTCTCCCAGGAATGAACTCCTCATCATCTGAATGCTGAAGTCTGGGCATTATACTTAGTCCTTTTCATGGTCCACTTCTCTCTTTTTTGACCAGTTGCTCAGTCTAATGCTCTAGGTTTCTCTAAGGCAGGCCTTACCCAAACTCTCTTCCAGTGGATCCTGGTTTGTACATTCCAGCCCCTCTATGTAGGTGCCTCGTTTGGAACTCCACCTTGGTGGCAGGGACCACTCTGAGTGGACAGATCACCTAGCTAATGACCATCTTCCAGTCAGTACTCTGAGCATTGCCTGTCACCTGGATTTTTTACCACCATTCCCTCTCCATCTGCTCAGTTCTTCAGCAACAGTTTATGGGATGATGTCTGAGACTGTAGTATATCTCCCAGGATCCTCTGCCTTGGGCAACACTCCTGAGCCTCAAAGCTGCCAACGCTCTGCCTTGAGAACTCTGCTGCTAGAGTCAGCCTTACAGTCAGGTAGATTCTCCAGACCTCCATGACCTCCATGGTGAGAAGGCCTTGAATCAGCTCAGTGTCACCTTTTCCCCTACATGCAAGTAACAAGATACTATTAGGATGAGATCCAAAGAACTCAGGATCAGCAGCCAGGAGACAGCTGTAGTGTTAGATTTGTCATTATTGAACTACATGATCTTAGACAGGTCCCTTTACCTCTGTTAGTCTCAGCTTCCTCATGAAGGAGGGAAGGAAATGATATAGAAACTAGAAAGAAGGAAAATAGGAGCTTTTTTACTAGATCCAGTTTTCCCAAAAAGTTGCAGTAATAAAAGTGTTTGGTGGCCAAATAAGTTTGAAGAACACTTAGATTAAACAAATTTTAACAGCTTTTCTTACAGCAGGACTGACTTCTCAGAGCCTTTAATGTGTTAATATGCATTGTGACTCTCCATAAGAGATGGATAGAATTAATAGTTTGCCACACTTACTTAAACACTTGTAGAAATCAGTTTGGAAAATACCAGATTAGATTGTTTTTGGTTCTAAAAGTTTAGTCTTTTAATCTAGAATTTTGGCTTTCTTATCCATATTTTGAAGTGTGACACCTAATCGTGCCATGCTCTGAGTCTTTGAAGAAAGAATAATGCTGCTATTGAAAGGATGTATCATTGAATGGAGGCACTGCTTTAGTTCAGGTCAGGAGTTCTGGGTAGACCATATGGTTGTCCAAAAAAGAACAGCTTTCCATCCATTGCCTTCCCCATAGAGGCAAATTCCCTCATCATCTGAATGCATCATGGAAGGTCATTAACCTAAGACCAAGCACTCATTTCAAAAGGTGAGAGTCCCGAAGACTTAGTGTCCCAGGTCAGGATCCACTTTGGAGGGTGGCAACTGCTGGGGTTCGCTGACCCAGTGTTAGCTTGTTAGCAGGTCTTCTCCAAGACTGAGAGTGTTGGGCTCATGTGTCCAGATGATATGAACTCCAAGATTCAACAGCAGAGTAATAAATCCTATATGGTTTATAGACCAGAACCTTTCAAGGTTTGCCCCTTGGCCAAGACAGGAGCATTTTACCTGTTGTCTAGAGCTCATGACCTCTGACCTGAACCTTTCAGTTTTGCTGAGTTACTGCTAACTACTGGGCTTCTCCATTCTTTTTGTCTCTGACTTCGTGTGGATTCACGACTTCTGTTGTCCTGTGTAGTAACTCGAATCTCCCAATTATCCACCTCATTTTTTGACTTAGTTTTCTGATTTGTTTTCCTCTTGTTACAAACTCGCTCACTTGGCAATCCTTAAACCTCTCACCCATTCACTGCTGTTGAGGGCACTCCCTCAACCCATAGGTTTTTCCTAGTCCTTTCCCACATTTTCCAATTTTCAAAATTAGACCAGAGTCCATCTGGTATAGCTCTAGAAAGTCATATCTGACAATTTTTTATTTCTAAATAAAAAGAGAGAGAGCGAGACAGCAGCACATATTAATGGACCATGACAAACACAGGCTATGTCCTTATAACTCTTGGTATTTGTCTTTATTTTTAGGATGTCCTCCTGCTGCTTTTCCTATCACTCTCTATTTGTTTTTGACAAGGATCATAGAACAGGGGAGACAGAAAAGAGGCAGGAGAGAGAGTATAAAGAAAGTTCATTTAAAAATGTAGAAGAAGAAGAAGAATAAAAAAAAGATAAGCTGCTACCACCACCAAACCCCAGCTGATAGGAGCCTGGTGAGGCTCTTGTTTTTTGGTTAGTATCATGCATCACCTGTTGTGACCTTGATTCTCATTCCTCGTGCTGGTCTACTGAGTCCTGATTGGATGCACAGTAACTTCTTGAACTAACAAGCAACACAGAAGTTCTGGTGTGGTTGGAACAATAGGAAAAGGGAGCAGTGTTGCTTACCATTGAGGTATTATAAAGGTTTTTGTTTTCTTCTCTTTTCCTCTCAAAAACAAAAATGACTAAAGCTTTTTGGATGTTTGGGAAAACCAAAGGAAGGTAAAAAATGGACTGCTCTTTGGAACAGGGACTTTGTTACTTCCTTGAAAGATTTTTCCTAAGTAATGATCACCAGCTCTTGGTACTTCAACAAGAAACCAGCAACTATTTCATAGTATCTTCTATAAACCATGCTAGAAACTATTGTAAATGAAATGTCCTAGTAGTGTTTATGATCTAGTTGTGGATATAAAATATATACAAAACATTGCAAAACTTTGTCCTCCTGTGTAGAATCATGTCAGAAGACAACATCAAAGGATTGGATAAATTTTTCCTCCTTCATTACCTGGCCTCCCACCATGTATCTCAAACTACCTTCCATCACATATAGGCAATCACCACCAACACACACACATTTACCACCCAGTGATGTGAACATCACTCAACTCAAGCCAGCTCCTTTGTGATGCCTTTAGACTTCCACCCCTTGGTACTCCTTGCTGTATCCAGTATAGCGGATTTCACATAATGCCCATGACCCTTTGTTACACATATTTATCTGTAAGTCTCTTTTCCTCTAGTAGATTGTTAGAGATTTCCTCTAGTAAACTGCCTAGAAGGCAGAGCTGTTTCTTGTTCACTGTGAGTCCTGGAACTGACCTAACTAGATGTGTAAACTTAGGCAAATAACTTACCCTCTCTGAATCCTAGATTCCACATATACATATAGCAATTGGGAGTTAATATTGTCCTTATTGCATTAGATTGTTGTTAAGGCTTAAATAAGACAATAAAGCTAATGCACGTAGCCCAGCACCTGGCATAAAGTAAGTGCTCAAGAAGGGGTAGTTGAAGCATGAAAGAGAATGTCTTCTTTCTCAATGCCAGTGCAGTGAGGGATCATACATAAAAGATTCACAGTCATGGCCAAAATAAGCAACCGAAGTAAGAATGACTGAAGCAAGAGCTTTACACAAGGGAGACTTCCTGCAGATGCATGGTTTCTAAATGAAGTACTCTCAAGCTGAAGATAAATAGTGATCTGTAATTTCCTTTCAATTAAACATAAATCTTCATACCTTTTTTTCTGATTCCTTCTGGAAAAAGAAGTGCAAAATTTGCTTAAAATGGGAAGGGGTTGGGAACACAACCCTACTGAACAGTTCAGGAGGAATTGCTGAACAGGCAAAGAAAAGCACCTATGTTGGTTAATCTGAAATTTGGGGCAATGCTCCACAGGACAGAGGTTCAAAGGGTCTGGCCTTGCTCTTAGCCAATCCCAGCCTGAATAGCACCCTGTTCGAGCCCCCTGGGCTACACATGGTAGTCACAGAAAACCCCTGGATCTTATTACTTGTTAACTTTCTGACAGCATATCTGTTCCACATGAGAGGAAGTGAATTGGGGTCTGGGTCTCCATGGTATACCAATAATAAATGGGCAGTAAACTTCTGGCCCATACCCAATCAATTTTGAGTGAATAGGAAATTAGAGAGTAAGTATGAAGTTGAGATCAGTCAGAGGGAAAATGGAAAAGCAGGTGGAATGTGTTGGTTACTACCTTCTTGTGCCCCCTCTTCCCTCTTGCCACTCTTTCCTTTTTGCCATTTACCCAGCATCTCTGGGTCTTACAAACCTTAAGTCTGGTTCTGCCATCTCCATCTTGCTCAGCTGAGGTTAGGGGTATGTGGTACCTAGAGAAGAGTAGCCCCAGGAATTTGTGACTCCATCTTAGCCAAGAAAGGGAAGCTGTCTTGGTCTGGGCCCATGACTTGGCTGGGGGCACTGGCATTCTTCTTGGTGCTTGTCCTCTGGTGCATGCTTTGTATGCACTTGGCTGTCATTCTGTTCCAAGCTATGTGAACAACCACTGCCTCCTTTCTGACTCCATGTGATCAACCATGACAGGACTTCTGTGGCTGTGTTTCACCCCTTGAATCAGATCCCCATTGGTGTGGACCCACCTCTAGTTCAATTCAGGTTCATCATTCCTCTTGGACAGTATAATCTAAACTGCTAACTTCTCCCTACTTCCCAGGACACAGATCCACAGTTGTGTAATCTCCCTTCTTCCATATTCCACAGACGTTAGAACTCCTTTCCTTCTCTACTGTTTACCACTAAAGTCCCAGTATGCCTGTAATTAGCAACTGTTATGAACTGAATGGCTGTGTCTCCCTAAAATTCATATGTTTAAGCCCTAATCTTTAAGGTGATAGGGCCTTTGGGAGGTAATTAGGGTTAGATGAGATTAGGAGGGTTAGACCCTCATGATGGGATTTATGCCCTTATTGGAAGAGACACTAGAAAGCTTGCTCTGTCTCTCTACCAGGTGAAGACATGATGGGAAGGCAGCCTTCTGCAAGCCAGGAAGAGAGCTCTCATCAAGAACCAAATAGGTTAGCACCTTGTCCTTGGACTTCCCAGGCTCCAAAACTGTGAGAAAAAAATGTTTAAAGTCACCCAGTCTATAGTATTTTGTATGGCAGCCCAGGTGACTAACACAACAACACATTTCCCCTGGATTTTGCATAATCTGCTCTTCAGTAGAAGGTGAGTTAGGAAGGGATAAACTAAATTTCACAAAGGAGAGACAGACAGAGACAGAGAGAGGCTTAACCCAAAGTGATGGTGGAATTTTTATGCTCTAATGACTGGTTGCTGGAGGAACTGGCAGGAAGTAACATAGACCCTCCTGGCCTCATTCAGATTTCCTTCCATAAGGTGTTGGCTGCTCTACTGCCAACCAGAACTGACCTGGTAAAACTCTGTTTAGTAAGCTAACATTTATAAATGCTCTGTTCTGGTTTTCCTCCCATATCACAGGGTTTCTGCTAATTTTAAATGACATTGCCTCTTCACTGGAGATTAACAAGATATGAAGCAATCCCAATATTTTAATCAGTGTTTGGAGATGATTCCTGCTGAAAAGCTGGAAATATGGTTCTTCTGGAAATCCATTTTTCATTTGTCTTCTCATTTGTATCCCTAGTTTAAAGAAAATTGGCTTTTTAAAAGTGAGTGATAATTAATCTTTGAAAATACTACAACTGTTTGGTTTTAATGCTACTTAAAAATACTCAGTGTATTCCTAAGCCAAGCAGAACTCTGCTGTCGGGGTGGTGTTGCAATGACAGGGTGAGGAGCAACAGTGGCAGCATGCAGACTCATTGGCATTAGGCAGGGTGCCAGTCCAGCTGGTGGGGAGGGGCTGGGAGGCATGAAGCTGGTTCTCCCCAGCCCCCTTAAGTGGTCTAAGAAATGCTTGTGCTCCTCTGAGGCACTTCACAGTTTTCCTGTAAGTGGAGAAATGGCCTGTTGAATTCATATTAACTGCAAGGCCAGACTGATGGATGGTTTAGAAATGTATTATAAAAATTAGATTATAAAGGAATAGGTTTCACCTTCAGCAATATGATACTAGATGGGCAGATAAACCCCTTTAGATATAGAACAGATAAACTGCTGGATAAAATACTTCAACATGTATTTGTAAAGCAAGATTGAGCTGGCATTAAATTAAGGAGAGCAATCAAAGACTATTAATGACTAGAACTTGCTGTTCTAAAAGAGTAAGTAAGAATTAGAGTTGGTGATTGTCCTGAGGGCGTGTGCTTCTAGAAAGACCTGGTCAAAGGTATTATTCATGCAGACCACACCTGGCTGTGCATATTAAATGAGAGCTCAGAGCTCTGATATCCTGGAGCCTTGGCTTTTAGACACCATGAGGATGCACCGTGTGCAGATGATAAAGTTTGGGGTCTGAGTAGGATAGGAGGTTGGACTAAAAACTCCTACACAAAGCTTTGATCCTCAGAGATCACCCCATTCAGTAGGTAAACTAGAACATAATCTTCCCTACAGAAGAGTTGTCTGCCTCTGCCTTGCGTCTTTGTGGAATGAAAAGTAAAAGAAAGTTCTACTAAGAACTCTTATCTCATATGCCACCCTTCATGTCTGAAGATGGACTTCATACCACTTGTGCAATTAATGTGAAAAGTAAAACACAAAGCACACAAATACATTACATATATGTATCCTCAAGTTGACAGTGCCCAGAAGAGCCTGACAGATGCAAATGAAAATCCTCTCTGGAATTACACATTTAAGACTCAGGTTCCCAAATTTTTCTAGATACAATTTCAGGGAACTGAAGCTTACAGTAAAAAAATAAAAAAAAAATAAAACAACAACAACAACAACACCAAATATACAAGGGAAAAAGCCACCATGAGTAAGAGTTAGTAGAAATAACAAACTACAGAGTCACACCGACAAAGAATACAAATATTACAATAATCAGAGAATATACCACATATATGTTTCATGTGTTTAAAGAAAGACAAGAGAGGGATGAAAAATGAAGGTACATAAAACCAGGAAGATTTACGAAAAAGTAAATAGAATACTTAGAAACAAAATTAAGAGTAATTGAAATTTAAAAACTTTATATATAGCCCAAATAGCAGACTGGATATAAATGGAGAGCAAATGAACACTTCAGAAAACAGATCTGAAGAAATTACTCCAAATATAGTATTAGAGACACAGGATGAAAACTATGAAACATATTAAAAGACACAGGACAGTATGAAATAAAACCCTGCATCTACCTAATTGAAGTTTCAGAAGGAGAAAATTTAAGAATGGTGGAGAAGTGATGTTCAAAGTAATAATAGATGAGAATTTTCTAGAATTGGTGGAAACACTGGACACTTTGAATCTGACACCAAACTAGGGGAGTATAAATAAGGAAAATTGCAGACTAGTCACACATGGGCACATGGAAGAAAGTCCTCACCGAAGGAATTCAAAAATAGATCTAGCAATGTATAAAAAAGATAATAGTACATTATGTCTGGTCCTAGGCTATCTTTTCTTTTTCCCCTAGTCACTTTGCCACAGCCTATGAGATTGAAATATCATTTATGCTAATGAATTCCACATTTATATCTCTAGCCTAGAACTCTTCTTCCAGTTTAGATTCAAGTATCTGACTACCTAAGTATCAGAGCCATTCCAGGCAAAAGAAGTCCAAAATGGAGCCCTTGAGTTTTCTTCCCCTGTTTCCCTGGTCCTGGTTTTCTTCCCCTCTCACCTCCAGATCTTTCCCTTGGCTCTTCTCACTCCCCTTCCATTCTTTTTATCTAATCTATTGCTACTTGTGCTTCATACCTCAAGTTCCTCCACCAAGAACTTTTTCTCATCTATCTTCTCCTTCCAACCCCCCAAATCAGGGTTAGTTTTCCCTCCTGCAATTTTTAGAGCAGCACTTACCATGTGGTATTGCAATGGTTGTATGCTTGCCTGTCTCTGTCAGTAAACGCTTCCTGAGAGAGGGACTCTTATTTATTGAGAGAACATTAACTATGAGCACAGAATATGGTCTGTAATAATCAATTGCTCTGTAAATATCAGCCAGCTAACTGAATGAATAAGGTAGGATAAATATTAGAGTTATATACAAGGCAATAAGTAAATTCAGGTGAGAGGCACAGAGGAATATCCCCAACTCCAGTCTGAGAGATGCAGCCCAAGAAATGTTTGAACTGACTCTGCTAATATATAGTAGAAGCTTTAGCCATCTTGAGAGGAAGGAGTAGGGTGTAGAGGAAAACTTTTGAAATAAAGCAGATGCCATTAGCAAAACCTCATTTGAGGAAATGTAAGCAAGATACCTAGAGCTAGGAGTTTGTGTTTGGGAAGCACAAAAATGTTTCTGGAGAGGTTAAGTTCTCCAGAGCTTTGGAGGTCATGTCTTAAAGTTTGGCTGTGCTCCTTGGAGTGAGGGAGCTGCTGCAGGATTTTTAAAGGAAGACCCACATGGCCAGATTTATACCTCAGAAAGATCGCTCTGGAAGCAGTGAGGCAAATGGCCCAGAGGGGTGTGGAATTGGTTGCAGCAAGACAAGTTGCAGGGCTTGTAGCCATCCAGTTGATAAATGACAAGAGCTGAACAAGGACAATGATGGTTTGTTAGCAAGGAGTGGAGCTGATTGTTCTGATCTGGGTACTATGGGAAGGTGCTAGTGGTGAACCTGAATATTCTGTTAGGACTGTAATTTTGGGGATTATCCAGCTGTCAGCACATTTACTGGCCTGGCTGGAGCTAAGCTGGTTGTATTTGTGTCTCCCTGGAACCGATGCTGGAGTTGGTGGACACATCTCCCCGCTCCAGGCACCATCTGGAGAAGGTCAGTCTGACCCGAGGGATTTATTTTCATTAAAAAGTTCACAAACGCACAAGTCATTGGTCAGAAAGGGAGAGATTACATCAACTTTGATCCTTTGTGTTGTTCATTGCCTTCTCTTGGTTTTATCATCATTTTGGCACCATTCTTGATTTTGAAGCTGAAAACAAATAGTGCCTATGTGTCCAATATTAGTTAAATATGAAAAGATATGTTAATCCTCAGGAATCTAATTTTGATGTTAAAACCTATGCAGACTTTTTTTTTTTTTTTAGGATTTTGAATGCCTTTTGTGGAAACTGGTGACAAATTGTTAAAGAGAGGTTATGCCTCATACATTGATTATGCTGCATTCCTTTTTATAATTGTCCTTTTTTACACTGTTTTAGAAAATACTAATTTATTAAGCAAACACAGTAATCTCCACAGACAATGTTATCTAAGTCTTTAATTTGCATGCTGAATCATACATATATCTGATAGGGTGGAATAAATGTGATTGAATTCATTAATATAGATGTTCCAAGATGAATGATTTTTCTGCTGCACTGTGATGTTTTTCAACTCAGATTTATATTAAAGCCCACTGGCTTTTAATGCCACACATTACTACCTCCTCTGTCTTTAATGGATAATGTTGTCAGTACCCCTCAACAAGCAAGCCCTGGCTAAGGAGTTGTGTGTATGTCTGGCTCTCAGGAGGAGGCCAAGTGAGTGGCGGGGATTGAGATAAGCGCATTCCAGCAGCCTCACCAGAGTCCCAGGCACAGCTCTGGGTGCTGGTCTGGCCCCAGCCTCTCAAGCAAGGTTAGACAGCCCTCAAGGCATGCTGGGGGAATGGGCCATAAGATGGACTCCAGAGGAAAATAATTCTTTGTCTAAATGAGTGGTAGGGAGCTTAGGAGGAAACAAAGACTAAGTGTAATGTGTTACACAAATGCCTGTGCTAGCTTTACTGAGAAGCAGTATGGTGTAGAGATTAAGGGGTAGGCTTTAGACTCAAACTTCCGGTTTCCAATCTATGTTTAAGTTTCCTCATTGGTAAATCAGGATCTTAATATTTTCTTAAGGCTGTTGTGAGGATTAAATGAGTGAATGCATATAGGGGGCTTAGCAATTGCCCTTCACAACATACTCAGTCTTCCTCCTTTTTCCACTGGTGTCTGGCCCTCTAGCACAGGGCCTGCCCTAAATTCAGAACACCCTCCCTGAACACCTAGTAGGTGCCAGGCCCTGGTCCAGCCACTAGAAAGACAATGATGAATAAGACATGCTTTGGGTTCTAGACGGAGGGGGTGGGGGGATGGGTTAGCCCGGTGATGCGTATTAAAGAGGGCACGTTCTGCATGGAGCACTGGGTGTTATACGCAAACAATGAATCGTGGAACACTACATCAAAAACTAATGATGTAATGTATGGTGATTAACATAACATAATAAAATAAAAAAAAAAAAAGACATGCTTTCTGCCTCAAAGAAACCATGATCTAGTAGAGGAGGCCGACTTGCAAATGGTGGATTCGTTCTGTGTGATGAAAGGATTAATGGAAGGAGATATATAGTTCCAGAGCAGAGGTAGGCTTCATTCTGATTTAGGTTGACATAGGTTCCAACTATTCTGCTGGGCTTTGAGGTGTGACTAGGAGTTAGACTGTCAGGTTATGAGTGATGAGGAAGAGTAAAGAGTTAAAGAAAGCAGATATTGAGGGACGCCTGGGTGGCTCAGTTTATTAAACATCTCCCTTTGGCTCAGGTCATGATCCCAGGGTCCTGGAATAGAGTACTGCTTTGGGCTCCTTGCTCAGCAGGGAGCCTGCTTCTCCCTCTGCCTTCCCCCTGATTGTGCTCTCCCTCTCTCTCTCTCTGACAAATAAATAAATAAAATCTTTAAAAAAGCAGGTATTGAATGAAGAATAAGGGAGAAAAATATGCCATGTCCTTCATCCTTTTTGTTTGTTTGTTTCTTTGATTTGGCCATAACATATAAAATTTTGGAGTATTACCCATTCTTAATCTAAATTTGGAAAGAGTTGCATGCCTAATGGAAGCAGCAAATTGGAGAATTCCCTCTTACTCTAGGAACAGGCATGCTGTTATTCAGCTGCATGTGAACTGCCATTTATAGATTGCTGGCTTCTCTCCAAAGGCAGAGTCTAGACTTGGTCCATTATTGTGCTTCTGAAATGATTTTCTGGCCAAACCAAATCAAGAAACTCTTTGCATATCAAGGCCAAATTCTTAGCTATTCAGAACTTCATGCTTCATTCTTTTGGGAGGAATGAAATGGCAAAAATTTGAGACAACTTATGGATTTAAAAAATAACCATCTCCTTTGTGGGATGGAGGCTGGAGGATGGGAGTAACAATTCTCACAATCACCTTCTCTGTTTCTTCTGCCCTTTGTCACTTGCCTGTCTTTCAGCATACCATCATAGTAACAAATGGATTAAAAAACACTTCAGTTTCCAATTCATTAAAGTTAAATGTGTCATATCTTACAGGTGAAAATACAATTTTCAGATGGAAAATGAAAACATTTTCCCTCCTATTTTGCTATTACTGTCCCCACAGACTCACAGTTTAACGTCTTAACTTTAAAAGGTGGTTTCACACACATGGGCAGAGAATTCATACTGGGAACATTAGGAATTGGCATGGGGGGTAGTATGATGTTCTTGAGGGAGCCAGGCTGTGTGAAGGAACTCTGAGCTGACCATGAGAACCACACCCCTTTTCTGATGGTCTTGCCTGGTCAAAGAATGATCATTTACTGAAGCTGAGTCAACTGGTACGTCATTTTCCCTATGCTATTAAATATAAACTGATGTGTACTGTTTCTAGGCTGGTCTTATTCTTGTCCCAGCTTTACCTCCTGGCAGAAAGAGAAAAATGGAACTATCCATTTTCCTCCCTAAATCTCCTCCTCTTCTTAGATTTCCAGTCTTCATGACGTCACCATTTTCCCTTGTGAGAAATCTGGAAGTCAGCCCACACTTCTCATTGTTTTTAATCTTTCCTCCTAATTGTTCACTGTTACTTCCATCTCAGCTCCACCCGCCCCCCCCCCCCATTTTTCCCTTTCTTACTCTATGGTTGTATGGATAGATGGAGATTCTTAATCAAGAAGAGTCACCATTTTTACAGGATATTTCAAAACATCACTAATCTGGACTTCTGCAGTAGCCTATCATTGGGTCTTCCTGCCGTTGTGTCTCATATATTCATCTGAGATTAAAACTGATCATGTCTTATACTCTCGTGGCTCTCAGACCAATTCCAAACTTCCTCACATGGTGCTGAAGGCCTGTCTCTGGCCCCATCCTCCTCTCCAGTTATCTTTCTTTCTGTTCTCTCACATGTATCCTATGCATCAGGCATACATAACTATGAGTGATTCATTAAGTATGGCTTACAGTTTTTCTTCCTGCCTTTGCATGTGTTCTTCCTGCAACTGGATTTTCTTTTTTCCTCTAATCTCCCTGTCAAAGCCCTTCAAATCCTCTCTCTACGAATTCTTTCTTGAATCACCTGTGTCAGTCACCTTCTGGCAGGAAATAGCTCATTCAAAGGGGTAACTTGAGGAGCATTTAATAAAGAGAATATTTACAGAGATGTGGGCAGGATGTGAGAGAATCACACAGAACAGGGTCGTAAGTCCCCTGAGGCTAAAATGGGGGGCTGTCATCTGTCTCCTCCCTGGGGAAGAGAAATGTTACCAGAACCCAGAGACAAAGAAGGCTGTTTGAGAGATGCCGCCATTCTGCAGTCCTCCCTTTGCAAGAAGGGAGCTAAGGGAACAAATGCCCTAATGTACTCTCTCCCCTCCGTTCAGTTTCCTGCCACCATTCACCACTGGCTGAAACCAGTGGGAGCAGGACAGAAGAGGGTGAGGAAGCCCTTCATACAGATCATGCTGGTCAGATCATCCTGGGGCATAGAGCAGGATGGAGATGGAGGAGTGGATCTGAAAGGGCAAATAGAGGATACCTAACACCCTATCCAAGCAGAAATGATCATTTGTGACTCAAAGCACCCGATTTATACTTCTCTTGTTGTCATTATAATGCCACTTTGCAATGACTCGTTTGTGTATTTCTCTCTCCTACCATGCTATAACCTTTTGGATAGCAAGAGTCATGTGGTTTTTGGTTTTTGGATTTTTTGTTTTAAATCTTTGTATTCCTGTTGCTTACCACAGTGCCTTGCATGAAGCAGAGTAAAACTCTGGAGGGCTAGAGAACTGACTCTTCTTGGATATTGGAGGGGAGAGGACATGTCACATGACACTAACAACACCTCTTCCTACTCACTACTTTCTGTGTCTGACGTTTTCCTCTTCTGTCCTCACTTCCTCCCTCTAGTTCCTTGGTCCACTTTCTTAAAGGATACCAATGTCTAGAATCCTTAAATCTCAAATCATTATCCAGCCACCTTGAGGTGCTAAAAGAAAAAGACAGGACAGGCCACTTTAGACAAATAAGAACTCCTATCTTCCCCAGTTTCTATACCAAATGCTGGTTGAACTTCTGCTCTGGTTAGGGGGTGCTGAACCACTTGCGATCTTTGAATTTCCTCCCCTCTCACTTAAAACCCAGAGTGGAATCATCCCTCAAGAAACCTGTTAGATGTTTCCTCTTTTGGGTCTGACCCCAGTCTCTACTTGGCCCTCTTAGGCTAAGGGCATATCAAGAAAAGATATCTCCAGCATAAAATGTATCATCTGAAAATAAGTGAAGAGAAGATCTCCCCTCCTCCTATTTCGGTCTTCCAACTGGAAGACCCATATCCAGTATATCCAATATGATGGCTCCAGTTGGTTTTCCGTGTGCCCCAGATACTGCATACCTGAACTGTACCTGGATTTAGATTGCAGAGGGAAAGGCTGAGGGCTTGGAATCAGGCTTTGATGAATGGTGAAAAGAGCATTCTAATGGGAAAGAGTAAAATGTCTTTGTATAGATGAAGCTCCTTAGCAGGACTCTTGGAGTGTTTCCTCTTTGTGGTGGGGACTATAGCTCACTGAGAATAACATTGGAATTTTGTATGCTTTAGATTCATCTTTTCTACCATTACCATCATTAAAGTTAACAAATTAGGCAGTAGATAACTAAAAAATCTTTAGACATTAGGGACTGTCTTCAACACACAGAAGGAGGCCCATGTTACCAGTGTCTATGGTGATGAACCTCAGTCTTTGTGGAAGATGGAACAGGAGATGGATATAAAGGGGAAAGTGGTAATGAAGTTGAGAACAGAGAGAGGAAAGGTACAATAAACCACTGCTATGGGTATGCTAACCTGGGATGGGTGTTCTTGCTCTGGACTTCCTATTCTTTCCCTGTAAGATCCCTTAATACACTTTATTGTAACTGCCTTTTTAAGGTCTGCCTCTTCCCCTAGACTATACGCCTATTAGAGTAGGGAGTTTGTTCTATTCATAACCCCACTATTTAGCATGGTGTCGGTGTCTGAGCCATAGCAGATACTCAGCAATTATTTGTGTAAAATAATGGATTCACACTGTTTGAAGAATGTCTGTGCCAATGGGAGGCCTTCACTCTGCTCAGTAAGTTAGGTCAAATCTAGAGGATGCTGGGTATATAGTGTGGCTATGGGAAAGAAAATACTTTTATTTCTTACTTTCATGGAGGGATAAGTGTGCAACTTATTTTCTTATACCTGTATAACAAGACCCAGGCAGATGAGTTGATTATGATATCACCTACTTATTCGGATTTGAAGGCTCTTGTAACCTCAAAGTATTACCCCTTATTACTTGGGTTAGTCATTATCAGCCTCTATCAAAATGAAAATGTGTATCATGGAATAAAAGCATGAAGATTCATCATAGGCCATAGAATGTTAATTCTAATATTAGATCAACTGGATTAAATGTAGGCCTGAGGCACAGGATGGCTATGTTTTGATAAAGTGAGAAAAAAGAGAAATTTTACATATTGGCCCTCAGTGTAGGGTGAGTATAAAGGAAGGCAGTTCCATAGGGGTTGGAACTAGATGAGCTACTTCTCTGACAGAAGTGAAGTGGGCTGTTACGGCAGAGTAGTTTTTGGTGGAACACTTCAGGCCAGACACCTACAGAGCCAGGAGAAAGTAGACGAGGGGAGGAGTCTGCAAATATTTCAAATCTTACCTGGTATTCTGTTGGGAAATTTATAAGATGTGCTAGGACACATGGATCTACCTTTGACATTAAAGCCTCTAAAAAGACACACAGGCATAAACTCAGATGAGAAACTGAGGCAAAAGGAAACCTGCTGGCCAAAACGGATTCAGTACAGTTCACAGTGATCATGGGCACTTATTAAATTCAAGACACTGTTTTGGATGATTATGGGGTATACACAAGACAGGTGAGACACCATCCCTTCCACCAGGGATGTCACACTCTAGTTTTGAAGACTTCATAACAGAATATCAAACCAACCACTTCTTTGCCTTGTATTTAAAATGTATCAATCTTTGCTCAATCAATAACACAGACCATCCGCCTTCCAGACTCTTGTCAGAGAAAATAACCTTAAATTGTCAGCTCTCTAGCACTTACCAGAATCCAATCTGAAAAGAAGAGATATTTAAGGAAGATAGTCTCTGAGGAATGGTTTCAAACTTTTTTTTTTTTTTTTTTTTTGGCAACAGGTCTTTCACTTCCAATGATAATTTACCCGAAAACTCTGTGTGGGAAATAGGGAAGAGTGGAGGTACTCTGATTGAAGAGGTCAAGAGGCCCCTGAAACATGTGAGCCCCTCTTTGGTAACTAAAGCATTTGCATGTGGCACCACTGCCTTAAGGAATGCAGTTTGGAAGCCACAGGTCTAAGGGAAATCCAAAATCTTTATTCCTCCACAAGTTCTGTCCTTCTAAACCTACAGTAGAAAGCTACAACCAGGCCTCATTTAACTTAGCATGTGTAAGACTACCTTCTCTGAGTTATGCCCCTTGCTTACCCTAAAGGCAAGAGCAAGAATGATCTTCGTTTTTTTTTCTCTTTACATATTTTCAAATTGATAATAAAAAATGTATGAAGAAATTGTGTTTCTTTCTTTAGTTTGAAAATAAAAGCAAAACAGAAAGGGATGATGTGATGAAAGCAGCACCTTAAAAAGATGATCTGGTAGTAGACTTAAGTTGAACATATTGGAGATTGCAGGCAGAGACAAGAGGTTGAAAGCTGGTGTCATCAGCCAGGGGTGACTCTAGACACCTGCACCGGCGTGGTGGCAGGTAAAAGATGGAAATCACTGTTCATGAGACCCATTCAGTATGAGGGTAGATGGACAAGGGAATATAAGAGATATTGGGAGTACAGAAGGACAGAGGGGCCCTGGCAAAAATGGTCATCGGTGGGGAAATCTTGAGGGATTTGATCAGAGAGCTTTATGCAAGGAGGGGGTCTCACTGTCCTTTGAAGTCAGGATCAGAGAGAGCCATAAATGATGATAAGAAAATACTCCCTTATGTCATGAAGGCCATGGAGCCAAAGGGGCTGAAAATAAACTGTATACTTGGAAGTGAAAATAGCAAATACTCACTGGGTATTCTAGTTACTGACATAAGATGCTTCCTGCCAAAACTTCTTTTGGATGAGAGAGTTGCCTACATTCTGAAGTCCTCTCTGACTAATATGGTTTAACTAGATCCTAGTGAATTCAATAAAAATAATAATCATTTGCATTTGCATACATTGTGGATAATACATTTCTCCAAAGGGATTTCACATTTGTTCTCCTGTTTAGCCTTTCTGACAACTCTGGGAGGAAAGTAGAGCTGATAGTGTCTTGATATTTGTGGCAAGAGATATGGGCAGAAAAGTAAGTAATACACTTGTAGGTAATTGTAGAGCCAAGTCTGGGACCTAGGCGTTTGACCTACAGTTTCCAATAGGCTGCCCCACCACATAGGCTCACCTGGTAGGAACTGCAACCCTGCATGTGGGTATACAGCAAGTAACAGATTCTTAAAGTCATTCTGAGTTTCTACTCTGTTTGGTAGTCTGCACATTACCTTCCCAAACTTTTCCGAATTGGATATTGATATTGGCCACTTGGCTTGAAGGGCTGTGTTTCATTTTCCCAATGTCTCAATTTTATTCATCGAGCTGGTATCTGGTCTCTCCTTATCCATATTTTATCTACATTAGCACCATCTTATGTGTCTGAGTTCTCATTTAATATGCACAGCAGGTGTGGTCTGCATGTAAAAGCCTTTGAGGATGCTTTCCTTGAAGCTTCTTGTCCTCCCATTCTGGATATTTTTGCTAGTCCTGTGGTGGCCTGTCTCTGATACTTGTCAGTATGCTTACAGAGATATCCTATATATTTTGTGTAAATGTGACCTTTGCAATGTTTTTAAAATGGCCTCTTTTACATAAATATGTTGTGTGTGTGTATGTATTACATATATATTGTATAGTATATAGATGTGTGTGTAAATGTATATGTCTATTTATTCACACATATACACATTGTGAATATTACATACAGGACTAGATCCTAGGTCTGAGGACACTCTGAAGAGTGACCTTGAATATGAAGTGTCTGGGAGAACATGGTCAATTTGGTTTATTCAGTCTCCTGAATGGGTTATTTATACAAAAGGGAACTTTTACTTAGGAGCACTAAATTTTGGACCTAGAAGTGACGTTATAGGCCATCAAGTCCTAACTGTAATTTTGTAGTTAAGAAGACAAGTTATGGAATTCGCTTAAGGTCACCCAGCTCACTATGATTCAGTTGGGATTGGAGTCTAGGAATTTTTTAAATCTCATTTTAATTTCTTCCCTATATCCCTTTGTCTCTTCCTTGTATATATCTTTGTTTTCAGACAATACCATATCTTAGGAGAGAAATTAAAATTAGGGTTGAAGATCATCATACCATAACATTTTATTGTGGATATTGCTATGAATGACCATGTTTGACCCCAGATTCTCCAGGGACTACTGATTGTCCAGGGATATAGAAAATAGAGGCAGAGAATTAAGAGCCTCAGGGTAAAAAGGAAAAGAAAGTTTTCAATGTGGTGAGCAGAATACAGGGCTTGGGGCTACCTCTAATCAGGGGTATCTCTTCCCTAAGCTGTGGTGAAGAAAGGATATGCCACCACCTTTCCCTCCCATCTTTCTTTCCTCATTCCCTCCTGCATATTGGAGCCAGCCAGCAGTTGTGCAGACACATGTTTCTCTGCTTCACAAAGATGGTATCATTGCCAAAGGCTCATCTGTTCCTACCACCCTGAAGCTTTTTGCAGTCATTCCAGACCAAGAAAAGATATTGGCACTGGGTAGTTAGGTTTGTCCGATGGTGATAGAACACTTGATTTATGTGGTTTGGTCAGACACCTAGTAAAATCACTGAATAAAACCCACATTGGCTGAAACTCTTAGTGTTTGAAATATCTGGCCATTTGAATCAGAACCCTCAGTCCTGCAGTATTGTGCTAATACAATATCTGCAGAGCACCAAACCAAGCCTTGTCCTCATACAGTTTTGATGCAATAATAAAGCACGTGTACATAAACTTGTTTAGAAATTTTGCAAGGGAATTCTTTCTGAATGAGCTTGCTTGTGGGGATTTTCTACTCTAGAGAAAGGAAGTTGAGAGGGGAAACATCTGGTGGGGTTGGGACAGCATGGTGCTACTTATGTGCCTGGCTAGAGGCTGAGGCAGGTGGTATGTTCGTTCACATGGCCAGTGGTGATTCAGACCATGTAGACCTTTAAATTGCATGGCCTGGTTACCAGTTCATAACTACTTATTGATTCATCAGTTCAGCTAAATGGGACGGACTGGTGGTACACATAGGCATAGCCAAGGCCCTCTATTTTCATGTTTTATGGACAGGGCAGGTCTGGACTTCACTCTTGGCTTGTGATTTTGGAAACTAACACAGCTAAACTAACTGAGTGGAATTATATAAATGTGGTCTGTCTATATGACCAGGTAACCATAAGACCATTACTCTCTCTTCTAAATAATATTTGTTAATTCATTTATTCATTCATTTTTAAACTTTGATTTTGAAATAATTTTAGATTTACAGAAGAATTACATATTCTTTCTCCCTCCTTCCTTCAAGTACTTCAATATGTATTTCTTAAAAATAAGGGCAATATAAGATGTCCATCGACAGATGAATGGATAAAGAAGATGTGGTATATATACACAATGGAATATTATGCAGCCATCAAAAGGAATGAGATCTTGCCATTTGCAATGACGTGGATGGAACTGGAGGGTGTTATGCTGAGTGAAATAAGTCAATCAGAGAAAGACATGTATCATATGACCTCACTGATATGAGGAATTCTTAATCTCAGGAAACAAACAGTGTTGCTGGAGTGGTGGGGTGTGGGAGGGATGGGGTGGCTGGGTGATAGACACTGGGGAGGGTATGTGCTATGGTGAGCACTGTGAATTGTGCAAGACTGTTGAATCACAGATCTGTACCTCTGAAACAAATAATGCAACATATGTTAAGAAAAAGAAAAGAAGAAGATAGCAGGAGGGGAAGAATGAAGGGGAGTAAATTGGAGGGGGAGACGAACCATCAGAGACGATGGACTCTGAAAAACAAACTGAGGGTTCTAGAGGGGAGGGGGTGGGGGGATGGGTTAGCCTGGTGATGGGTATTAAAGAGGGCACGTTCTGCATGGAGCACTGGGTGTTATGCACAAACAGTGAATCATGGAACACTACATCAAAAACTAATGATGTAATGTATGATGATTAACATAACAATAAAAAATTTAAAGAAAAAAACCCGTGGGATTGCAAATCAAAAAAAAGGGCAATATATAACATAACATAACATCATAACATAACATAACAACATATAACATAACCAGAGTACAGTACATAAATATTCTGTTTGTCATCAGACTGTTACCCATTAGTTTTAGCATCCATTGATGATTGTTGATTTATTTCTGAATGACCAATTTAGTGAATATTATGTTTCAGGTATTGGACTGGATACAGAAATGAATGTAACTCATTTTATAACCTCAGTTTATTAGGCAAAACAGACATGTTAACAAATATGTTACAGTCAGAGTGGCAAGTGCAAAAAAACAGCCAAAGGTAGTTCAGAAGAGGTCAGGATGAACTCTAGAGATGGAGGTCAAGGAGGACCTTACAGAAGAGTTGTGCACACACATACATGCAGACACACACACACACACACACACACACACACACACACTGACTTACAGAAATATAATCTCCAGGAACCATTCTTTTTGTTTTTTAAGATTTTACTTATTTATTTGAGAGAGAGCAGGTGGGGGGAGGTAGGGGCAGAGGGAGAGGGAGAAGCAGTCTCCCCACTGAGTGGGGAGCCTGACATTGAGCTGAAGGCAGATGCTTAACTGACTGAGCCATCCAGGTGCCCCTCCAAGAACCATTCTTAACCTTACTACTTGGGATGCATTTTTATGTTTTCTATTCTACTCGGTTCTACTCTGTTCTTTTACTAAATGCAGAACTAATATATCCAATATGTGAGAATGAGGACATGGAGTCTTCATTTCTGACAAGTTCTCTGTGACATTCTGATGCAGGCCTAGGGTTCTAGCCTAAGGAAAGGTGGAAGGTATTCTAAGACACTGGGAGTGACCCCAGGTGGCTCTGTTTCATAGGTAAGTCAGTGGATCCCAAAGTTCACCCATGGAGAAACCCTGCTCTAGTTGATATCTTAGATCTATGTCATCAGAGGTTTCATTTGCTGACTTAAAGGGAACCAATGCCAAAGCTCTTTGAAAGCTCAGATCCATCTGTGTTTGTGAATGATGGCAGAAGCTGAAGAGAACTCTTCAAAAAAGGTGTGAGAATTTTCTCATGAGCGAGAGAGAAGATTGTGGTGGTGAAGAGATTCACTCCAGCCTGATACTGCTTTATCCATCTCTGTCCCACTATTGTAGATGCTTACCTTATGTGTTTAAAGGCACCTGGAATGGGGGAAAAAGAAGGTGCAATCCTGGGGCACTGAAAAAGGATTTCTTGTGTCTATGTAAGATGCTTAAAAATGTGGACCTTTGATCAAGTGTCAGCTTACCTCTGATAGGCAGATACTTTCTGTAGCACATTTGACCCTGGATAATGTCATTCAAATTCCTGTAAACCAGATTATTATTTGTCTTAAGGATACAGGATCCCAAAGTTCCAGGACTACAGAAAATAGATTATTGAAAAGTGACAATTTCACCAAGCAAACAAGGAAGATGGGGTAGTCCAGAATAAGCAGCATGTGAAAAAGGCATGAGGCAGGATGCCACATGGCGCTAGAGTCACAGGTTTTGGAAATTGTGGCAGTTGGTATTTCTGGAGATCGTGGAGGTGCTTTAAAGTCTTGTTAAGGGCACTTTAGACCTTACTTGGAAGTGATTGTCAGTTGAGGGTGTTAAGACTTGGGACAGATGTAGTTATTCATTGATTCTAATGTGGAATAGAAGCTTCTACATCTTCTTCAGAGAGGGAGGTACAAAGAAGGAGAGATCAGTTAAGTGGTTCAGTGGCCTCAAAAGGAGATGCCAAAGAACTGAAAGCTAGAGTGGCGGTGGGGATGAAGTTTCTATCTTCTGAGCATCCTGTTCCTGTCCTAGGCACCAGACTGTAAACTCCATAAAGGGAAGGACTTGATTTGTCTCTTTTCTCAACTTTCAGCACCTACACAATTGCTTGGCATGTATCAAGCAATCAAATAAAACTTAACCAATATGGGTGGAATTCCATCATATCATTCAAACAATGGATTATATGGGAAAACATATCATACAGAATAATCATTTGGCCTAAATCAAAGATTTTTAATCCTAGCTTCTCATTAAAAACAAGAGTTTACCCCAAGATAGATTAGCCTGTTTCTCTCAGGTCCTCACCATTACAACTAAAAAGCATAAGTCTCTGAAAGATGGAGGAATGACAAAGCAGTGAATTTGCTCAGTTTCTTTATTGATTCCCAACTGACCTAAACTGCCAACAGGCACAGTCTAAAACAAAACAAAACTCCAAGGAAAGCCAATTCCCCTGGCCAAAGAACTGATGAACGTGTGGTCTAACAACAGAAAACCTTTCTGGCAATATCACCTACTCCAGCTGATTGCCAACATCACAACTGCACCTCCCCACCCTCTCTCCATAACTTCACCTGATCCAGCAAGAAGCTGATCCTCCATGCCTACCAGTGGAAGCATAGGTGTGCTTAATTCCCCCACTGAGTGGTGGCGACCCCAGGGAACAGAGAACTAATTTTCTTTCTCCACCTGGCAGAAATAGGCAGCACTCTGATGCTCCTGCCAGGATAGTGCTATCAGGGTGTAGTGGCAAGCTAAGCCTCCACCTCCACTCAGCAACAAAGAAGCAGAAAGAAGTGATAAGAAGTGGGATAATTGGCAGTCCGCTTTACCTCTGTCCCTGTGTCAAAGGGAACCAACAAGGAGCTCAGCCTTCACCTCTTCCCTGCAGCTGTAAAGCTATGTTAAGTCAGCCCTCTGCTTCTTGCTTTCCTGGTGTTAGCAGGACCAGTTGGGGAGATCACAAGGTGATTTGAGTCTATGCCTCACTTTTGCTGGAATGGTCAGAAGCTGAACACAGACACCTATCCAATCCTCAAGCTATACCCAACAAGGAACTCTCTGCTTAAAAAAGATTAAATAGGACCCAGAGTGTTGTAATATCTAAAATTTTCAGAATACAACTGAAAAATCACATATTAGGGGAAGAACCAGGAAAACTACAACAGGAATGGGAAAAAACAACAGATGCCAATACAGAGATGAATCAGATGTTGGAATTCTCTGAAAAGGATTTTAAAGCAGCCATCATAAAAATATTTCAACAAGCAATTATGAATTCTCTTGAAACAAAATAAAAAAAGAAATCTGAACAAAGAAATAGAAATTATAAAAAAGAATTAAATGGAAAATATACAGTTGAAAAATACAGTGAAATAAAAACCTTGCATAACGGGCTCAATAGTAGAGTGGAGATGACAGAGGATAGAATCCATGAATTTAGGAAATATCAGTAGAATTTACCAAATATGAACAAGAGAGAAAATAGACTGAAGGAAAAAAGAACAGTCATAGGGACTGGTGGGACAATAGCAAAAGAGCTAATATTTGTATCATCAGGGTCCCAGGAGGAGAGGAGAAAGATGGTAAGATTGAAAAAGTATTTGAAGAAATAATGACTCTTCAAATTTGGCAGACCTACAGATTCAAGAGGTCAAGTAAAGCCCAAGTAGGGTAAACCCAAAGAAAT